>NC_136476.1:53284745-53909245 GCF_902686455.1 Sciurus vulgaris
CTGTGCCTGATCACAATATTATATCTTTCTGAGGGGGCTCTGTCCTTGTCTTTGCAAAGATAAGTATCAAAACAAGAGAGAGAAGGTTTGCTAAGACTGAGAGAGATACATTGATCATCCAAATACTTCCTATGTTGCTGGTTTTCCCTGATGTTCCTCAGCACATTTCCAGAGCTGACCAAACATGGCCCTATCCTTGAAAACAGGAGGAAGGAGGCATGCACCTTGGCCTAGCAGCAGTCACTAGGACAGGAGAAAGACAAGCTCAGGGCCTCTCACCCCCAAATTATCCTGGTGTTGGCTACACTCTTTGAGATGATTGCCTAGTGCCCTAAACTTTTATGGGAGTCCTGGAGCAGGGAAGAGTCAGAGGAGGAAGGTCGGACACAAGGACATCATGGAAACCAATGTGAGACCTGTCAGAGGAAGATATCATGGGGCTTAGAGCCAGATCAGGGCAAAAAAGAAGGCTGAATCAAGGGCAGAATTTTAAAACCAAGAGAGAGAAACAAACCAAATCAAAACAAGAACAAGCTGGGTGTGATGGTGCTCCCCTATAATCCCAGCTACATCATGGGGCTAAGGCGGAAGGATCAGAAGTTCCTGACCAGCCTGGGTAACTTAGTGGAGACCCTGTCTCAAAAGAAAATTTTAAAAAGGGCTGGGGATGTAGCTCAAAGGTAGAGTGCTTCTGGGTTTGATCCCAAAAAGAACAAAACAAATACATAGAGAAGATGGAAAAGGGAGGGTCGAATTTAAGATGGAATTGGAGACTGGAGACTAAAAGGATGTTTTGTGAAGACATCCCCCAACTATCACTTTATTCTGTGCCAGGCACTGGGGTGGTTACTGAGGATGAGATAAACAGAAGTCTTTCCTATAATTGAGGAGTGTAGATTAGTGGACATGGAGGGTTTGAATTTAACATGGGACAATGATATCAGTAGTGGCTCCATGTTTATAGGGGTAGAATTGGTTTTAACCAGTCTCTCTTTAACTGGCTCCCCAGATTAACTAATACCATTCCCTCTACAAAATGTACAGACCAACACCCAAATCAGGTGGCAGGCTTCCCAACACATCTGCTCCTCCTAGCTGGGAAGAATACTGATTAAGAGGTACTTTTGTTTGTTCCCAGACTTCTTGAGCCAACTGTTAATATTATAGTTACATCAACTTAATTTAATTTCCACAAACTGAGCTAAAAAGAGGGTGAAATGAGTTATTTTTATGGAAATTAAGGTCGAATGCTTTGTGTAAATTTACTAAAGGCAAGTTATTAAAATAAAATGCTGTCATACCAGATGTCAGGAATACAATTGTTAAAATCTAGACAGATTCTTCACACTGATTCTTTTGAAAAATGCTAAATTCCAACTCCACTTTAAGAAAAGTAAAATTAAAACGGCAGACAACATGTTATGTTGTAGTTCTTAAGAATCCAACTAATGAACTTATAAATAGCAAGAAAAAGCCCTCCTTGCATAAAAGATAGGCAAATAAGTCCAGTTATGTTTTAGTTTAAAATAAAATGTTCAAGGCAGTGGTTCTCAAACTTTTTAATCGCAGAATCCCTTCATATTCTTCAAATATTTCTTTTGTTTTCTCTTCTCCTTCTGCTATTCCTATTATGCATAAATTATACTTTTTGCAGTTGTCTCATAGTTCTTGGCTATACTTTCTTTTTTGTTTTGTTTCAGTCTTTTCTTCCTTGGATCTTTAGGCTTGAAATTTTCTATTGACATATCCTTAAGTTTGGAGATGCTTTCCTTAGCCATGTTCCATCTACTAATGACCCCACTGAGGTATTCTCCACCTGTGTTACAGTGTTTTGGATATCTAACATTTTCTTTTGAGTTTTTCTTAGGATTTCCATTTCTCTGCTTAGATTACCCATCTTTTTTTCCCCCCTTGTTTCCCACTTTTTCCATTAGCACTCTTAGCATATCAATTATATCTGTCTGATCATTCCAACAACCCTGCCATCTCTGTGTCTGGTTCTGATGCATGGTCTGTCTTCAAACTACATCTTCTGCCTTTTTGGCATGTATTGTATACCTTTAGTGTGTATTTATAATATATGCTTAAACAGGCCTGACACGTAGTAAATAGGTCTTAGTGATGTGGTGGTAAGGTGCCCAGGGAGGGGCAATGTTTCATAATCCTAAAAACAGGTCTTAGTCTTTCAGGAAGCCTGTGTCCCTAGGCTCTGATCTTCACAAGTGCCTCTCAGTCCTCCCGCATCACTCGGGTAGAACAGAATATTTATAACTGGCTGGAGTTAGGTCTCCAGTGAAATAGAAATAAAAAAGAAGCTATGAGAAACACAAAAGTAGAACAAAAATCATGTGCTCAGGGGTAGAGTCAAAGTCAAAGGGATGAATAGCTAGGGAATCTCAAGGAATGTCCACTATGCAAACATTAGGAATTATGTGTCCTTACAGGCCATATGCCTTCTACCCATCAGTAATAAAAACAACAATAACAGTAAGAATGATGAATGTTGTTTGTTGGTTGTCTACTGTGTGTTGGGAACTGTGCAGATGTGCATTCTCTCATTTTAAATTAATGCTTGCAAGAATCCAATGAAGTAGATATTTTAATTTACATTACAGAAACCAGGAAATAAGTTCAGAAATTTTACTTAGTCTACAATGCGTCCATACATAAAAACATACACACACACACACACACACACACACACACACACACACACACAATGTTTACTTGTCAATTAAAGTGAATTTTTAAAAAGATTACTTGGGACTGAGGTTGTAATTCAGTGGTAGAGCACTTGTCTAACACTCTTAATTGAGGTCCTGGGTTTGATCTCTAGCACTGCAAATAAATAAATAAATAAAAACAGAGTAAAAAGATTGTTTCTTGTAATGTCCCTTTTTTAGTGTCAAGATGAATCATTTCTTCTAAAAAAAGAAAGAAAGAAAGAAAGAAAACAAAAAACAAAAAACAAGATGAGCTCTAGAAAACATCCGAGCAGCACCAAAACCCCTGGTTGTCATGCACGAGGCCAGCTATGTCACCAGGTTTGCTCACATAAATCAGTACATTCAATCCTTTGTCCAAGCTGGATCAGCTTTGGGTTTCTACTGCTTACAACTAAAAATTATTAATGAATTGAATTGATTAAACATGATCAGTCTCGGGGGCACTATGGCCAGAGAGAACATCAAATGTTAGCACAGTACTTGGTGTGCCACCAATGGGGCATCCATTTGCAGCTTGGATCCCAATAAGGAAGGGACACTTCCTGTCATAAATATTGGACACTATCCTTCCCATTGATTCAGTGTAGCACAGAACAAGGATTACACATTGAAGAGGATGTGAGGGTAGAAAAACGCTCTGGGGTTGGTGAGGGAGCAACAAGATCAAGCCTTAGACAGAAGCAGCACTGGCATCAAACACCAGGCAGGTAAGTAGCATTTTGCTGAGACCAGCCCAGTCAGGGATCTTTGATGACACAGAACAGAGAATTTTTCAAGTAATCCTTAACCAGGGCCAGGAGGTGAGACCCAGTTAGTATGGAATATGGCATACCTGCTGAGCATGTCAGGGGATGGGAAGTTTCTCTTCTAAGTGGATGAAGGGGATGCAGAGAGCAGGTAGTGAGCTTTGAATTGGAGTCTGATGTCTATCAAAAGCAACTGTTAAGGACTGGTCTTAAAAGGAGGTAGGATGCTCTGCTAATAAAAAGACCTTGTGTACTAATTTTTCCTTTGTGAGGAGATGGAAGTTGGGATCAAAGTTCTTTGTGCATCTTTGTAATCCTTATGACACCATTGCCTACATTAGTCCAGGGGAAATGCACAGAGATCTCTCTACAGTGTGTGGACTCATGTCCTTTCCATGAAGACTAGAAACATTCCCTGAAGACACCTAGTTGGGGATATCTGTGACCTACAGACTACCTCAGGCCTCAAGCTAGAGATTGCCATGGTCTTTTAGGGAAAAGTTTCACCCATCCGAGCCCTCACATAACCCCCCTGTAGAAGTTTATCAGTCACATACACATCCCACCCCTCTGAGCACCAAGTGGGGGCAAGAGAAAGCTAAAAGGTAATTGAGGAAAGGTACTTTACTGAGCGCCTATATGCAAATTACTTTTCTAGAAGACACAGAAAAACATTGCCTGGAACTATCAGGTCCCTCCTAAGACTGTCCCAATCCTGGGCACTTTTGCTTTTGAAGGTCCTAGTCCACATCATGCCAAAATGTACTTATATGTCACTTTCAATTTCATGGTAAATTTGAAAAATTTTTTTTTTCTATTTGTTAATAAAATTGTTTGGCTTACACGTGATTGAATTTACAATTCTATGCTTTCTCAACAAGTATTATGAAAACACAGGAATTCTTACAAAGTGAAATTAACCTAATTTACAGACTGTTTTAAAATAATAAGGCATGAATATAAAATTAATCCCTTATTGAGGCTGAGACAATGTGCCATTTAGTAGACATGTAGATAATCACAAGTTTTTCTTAGAATTTTGTTTTTTGTAGTTAGGTGCCAACATGTTTTCTACATTGCAAACATCCTTGCCCTTGAAGAAAATGCCATAGAGCTGATTGCTGAACCTTTTCTCCCTGCTTATTCTCTGTGTAGGAGTTGAAACACTTATAAGTATGAATTGAGATCCATTTATGGAAGTGAAAATTAAAGGAATTTAATGTATTAACTACTTTTGAGGCACAATTTTTTCTTTGAACAAAAGAAATTCAGTGAGCTTCTTTCCTTGGGAGTCAGGGTATGGGCTGTATCAGAGAAGGACCCACACCAATGATATGCATGAAAACATGCTGTTTACTCATCTGTGCTGAGAACCTTTTTCACTGTCAAAGGTTGAGCTCTGATGGGGAGATTTTCATGCAGAATGTCTACTAGAAGTGCTCTTCAGATCAACATGTGTAGGGATGGGTGAAGAAAGCAGGGCTTTCCATGGTGAAGCTCCTGACCTCAGATGGCTCTTTAGAGATATCCCCATTCAAGGAAAGGAAGACTGAGCCTTTATACTGACATTGACTCATCACTGGATATGTTCTGCCCCTGCAGAGGCAGGATGATTGGGTGAGGTAGTTCTGTTTAGCCCAGGGCAGCCCTGGAGATTTAGCTGAATGCTGTCTGTCACTCACATGCCCAGCAGGTAAGGTAATGAGGTGGGAATGGGGCTTTGGGTGGCACACCACAACATTCACTGCACACTCTTACTATCCAATACTGCTCAAAGTTTAACATGCATGAAAATCATCTAAGGGATCTTGTTAAAAATGAAGACTCTGGGGGTGCTTGACTAGCATGTGTGAGGCACTGGGTTTGATTCTTAGCACCATATACAAATAAAAGAATAAAACAAAGGTCTATCAACATCTAAAAACATATATTTAAACAAATGAAGATTCCAACTCAGTTCTGCAATGGGCTCCAAGATTCTGTATGTCTAAACTCCCACATGCTGCTGACATTGCTGGTCCATGGACCACACTGTGAGTGGCATGGCTCTAAAAGCAGCTTTCCTCTTACCTAGATTTGCTTTGCATTGAGATTCTCAAATGAGAGCCATCCAACTGCACGAATCATGGAATACACTCCACCATCACAGGGAGAGGCATTTCTGAGAAAGATCCTTCACAGCAGTTTTCACGTCCTTGTTCCTCAGACTGTAAATGATGGGGTTCAGCATGGGAGTCAGAAGTCCATAAAAAAGAGAGATGAGCTTGTCTGCCAAGTCCTGCTTGTCAGCCCCCAGTGGGTCCTTGGACTTGGGCTTCCCATACATGAAAAGGATTGTTCCATAGAAGATGATCACCACAGTGAGGTGGGCAGAGCAGGTGGAGAAGGCTTTTTTTCTCCCCTCAGCTGAGGGGATCTTTAAGATAGTTGTGAGTATGAAAATGTAGGAGACAAAGATGAACAGAACTGGAACACCCAGAAAGATCACATTGGCCACCCCCATGCTGATCACATTGATTGAGATGTCAGCACAGGCCAACTTTAGAACTGCCAGGATCTCACAGATGAAGTGGTTGATGACATTGTCCCCACAGAATGGCAACTGTACTGCAAGAGAGATCTGCACCAAGGAGTTGACTCCACCAGCCACCCAGGAGCTGATGGCCATGGGCACATAGGCAGCCTTACTCATGACCACAGAGTATCGAAGGGGGTTGCAGATGGCCACATAGCGATCAAAGGCCATCATGCCCAGGAGCACACACTCTGTGGCCCCCATGGCAAAGGAGAGAAACATCTGCACAGCACAGCCTGAGAAAGAAATGGTTTTCCTGGGAGTGAGGAAACCATCTAGGACCAGAGGAACTGAGGAGGTTGTGTAGCAGATGTCCAGGAAGGAGAGGTTCCCCAGGAAGATGTACATGGGCGTGTGCAGGTGGGAGTCAAGGATGGTCACCAGGATGAGGATGCCATTGCCCAGCAGGATCACCAGGTACATCAGTAGGATGAGCACAAAGAATGTTTTCTCTAGTTTTGGGTGGGCAGAGAGGCCAAGCAAGATAAATTCTGTCACAGTAGACTGGTTGGATGCTTCCATTTCAAACACTCTTTCATCCCTAGGAATATGGAAGGCAGAAAAATACATGTTTTCTATTTGGCTCTCTTGAGTCAATACATGGGGATTACAGCATAATGTCTTTACAATTGTAGATAAACCTACTCTTTGAGATTCAACTAAAAAGCCAAGTTAGCTGGAAGTCAGATTATGTAGTAGACTTTGGAAGAGCACACCTTGGAAATCTAATGAAATTTAATAAAATGAAGGGAATTTTGTATAATATATGATATTAATATAACTAAAGAAATGTCATATGTCTACATATGCTACCTCCAGTACTTTGTAGAGAAACAGGAACCTCTGAGTAACTCTTGTGTCTACTGTAAAATTGGAGGCTTTGGGCTCTCACAGCTCAATGGCCTTGCCCATTGAGGTCAAAGGCTCATTCCTCTAGATCTTGTTCCTTCTCACTCGGCAAGTTTCTGTTACAGTTTGGCTTCCTACACCATCTTATATGGATAGGATGTACTAGATTGAAAACATAAAATTGCTTATCTCCCTAACCGTTTTATGTCTTACTCAATGACTGGTTTGTACTGCACTCTTGTGAGTTTAGTTAGTGTAAATCAGTTCATCTGATCTGACTCTCTTCTCTATAAAAGCTGATCAAATTAAATGTCTGGGACCTATAACATGGAGTTCCCACCAAAGTCTTCAGAAATCTAATCTGGAGAGAAGATTTTCTCCTGTAAACACAACAGACTGCCTTCATCTTTGCTATTCTGGGTCTTGGCCAGAGAAATAGAATCTTACCTAATTGTTGGAGCCCACTCAAAATTCACAGTCCCAGTTTGGGTTAGGTGGGGCCTTGAGCCACAACCACATCAAGTTTGGAAAGAAATGTCATCCAATGCCATTTGGTGGTTTTGTAGACATGTTCATATGCAAATCTACTCAACCTCCCAGAACAAAAATATGCACTAGAGATTATCAAAATTCTGTGACCAAAGAGATTCAGAAAACCAAGTGTCATCAGGCCCTGCCATAGGGTGTCCTAAATGACATGGAGCTGGCTCCCTGATAGCTCTCCAAATGCTGGTTGAAAAATACTGATTTCTGGGTCCTTTCTTTGCAGATTGCCTTGGCAATCTGTTTTAATTTTGTTTGCTCATTGGTTTTATTTATTTTTAAAATAAAAGTTCCCATGTACTTCAGATGTAAACCAGTCTTGGAAATCACTAACCTATTTCAACCCCACTCAGTTTCAAGGTAGAGAAACTGAGGTCAGGTGAAGGGTTTGTGTATTGCACATGGCCCTAAAGAAAGGGAGATTTTTTCCTAATTGGTACAATGTTCAGAAAAAGTTATCTCAGAATATCAGGGATTAGGAGATGAGGCAGAATCTGAGGCTTGATAGAATCTTTAGATATTAAACCAGTCCAGTCCCTACCCACAGCACTAGGGATCCCTGCTCCATAGGTGAGTTCTCAGTTTGAACAGTGAGGGCTCTGGGCAAGTTTGTTAGGAAACTGGGCTGTCAGAGTTCTTCAGAAATCTGAAATTTGCCTTTTTCCTACTTCTCCTTTTATCCACTGGGTCTACTGGGCTTGTGCAAAACTACCTGTTCCCTTGTCACAGGTGCAGCCTTCAAAGTTTTGGAAATAGTTGCCTTGTTGCCTAACCCGTCCCTATTCCCAACCCCCTCCCAGCACCCTTGGCATAAGACCTCTCCTTCCCATCACCCTAAATGGTGAAAAGCTGGCCATAGAGGTCATCCAGCACTCACCCAGCTTGGGACCAGTATAGGCTGCATCTATTGCTTGAAGGCAGGCAGGCCAGTGGAGCAGGAAGGTTGCTGGTTTACTGGTGTCAGGACAAGTGGCTGGCTCTCCTGTCACCTGCCCATCTGGATGTCACCTAACCATAACCTAGCATGCCATACAGAGCATATCTATCAGAGCTGCCCTGGGAATACTAGGATACATACTGATGACATAGTATTTACCCTTTAACTATTGTCTCACTTCCTGATGTCTCAAAATGACCCTGAATATAGAGAGATCCAAGGTGCTGCCACAGCCGCAGAAGCCTTGCCTGACCTTGGGACTCAGTTAGGAGCCCCAGCCTGGAGGAGGACATACCCAGGGCAAGCTGGGCTTGGCACCCTCTCTTCTCTGTGCCCCATGCTGCTCTCCATGAGATCCCATGAAGACTCTCTCAGGAACTTAAGGCCAGGTTACTTTGGGGCTGGAAACTATCCCAGAAGCAATTTAAAGTTTGGTGAGTGACTCAGAGATTAGACATTACCCAATAGACCCAATTAAGCAAGCAAAGTTGTAAATCTACCAAAGCTCCTCTCTCAACTCACAAAGTTTTCTAGTACAAGGTACTCAGAGTTCTCCTGGGCTTTGATCACAACGATGGATTCAAAGTGGCTCTGTCACTGACTCTCAAAGAGTCTAGAAGGAAAGAAGAACTGGGCCTCACATGATACAAACATTCCCAGGAACTGTGGGCCAGACCCATTCATTCCTCAGCCACCCAAGTATCTTCTCCCCTCCACAGAGTGACCCAGCATTCCATAGCTGTCTCTCATTGCTAGCAGCCTCCCCATCACTCAAACAATCTCTATACTATAAACATTTCATATGTACCTGGCACCAGGGAGTTAGTGTAGATGGGGGACATGATGATAAGAAATGGATCTTTGTCTCCAGAAAACACCCAGCAGAGTGAAACTATCTGTAGACCAAGGCACAACTGAGAGTGTCACAAAGCTGTAACAGAAGGATGGGTGTAGCAGGAGTGTATAGAACTAGCCCAGGATGAAAATTACAGAGAATCAGGTGATTGTGACCCTAGACCCATTTAGAATTAAGGAATTATAGGATTTAGAAAGAGATCTGGGACAGGAGACACAGGAGAGAAAAGAATCAACAATGACTATGATTCCTTTTGGCTTCAGGACAAGCATCTTGACATATGGAATATTTTAAGCTGAAGAAATTTGAGAAACCGTTTGGAGCCAAA
Organism: Sciurus vulgaris; assembly: GCF_902686455.1. NCBI lineage: Eukaryota > Metazoa > Chordata > Mammalia > Rodentia > Sciuridae > Sciurus > Sciurus vulgaris. The sequence continues at coordinate 53,294,306 of NC_136476.1, forward strand.
ATGTCTCCTAAATAAAGGCCCATGCATTAAAGTCTTGGTCCCCAACTCAACATTATTATGAAGTGGTAGCAACTTTAAAATGTAGGGTCTAGTGGTTTGTCTTCTGGCACCGTGGCAAACCCTTGAAGAGGATAGTGGAGCCCCATCATTTCCTCTTTCTATCTTTCACACCCTGGCCATGAAGTTAACACCTGGGCTCTGCCACAGCCCCCAAAACAATATGGTCAGGGCTGGAGCTGTAGCTCAGTGGTAAAGCGCTTGCCTTGCATGATTGAGGCACTGGGTTCAAACTTCAGCACCACATAAAAAATAAATAAATAAATGAAGATATTGTGTCAATCTAAAACTAAAAAAAATTCTAAAACATACAGTGTCAACTGACCATGGACTGAAACCTCCAAATCTGTAAGTCAAAATAAACCTCTTTGTAAGTTGATTGTCCCAGATATTTTTTTCACAGTAATAGAAAGCTGACTAACAAAAACAATATGTGCAAGAAGTTTTCGGTTATGGCTTAGATATGAAGTGTTCCCCTAAAGCTCACATGAGACAATACAAGAAAGTTCAGAAGTGAAATGATTAGATGATGAGAATTGTAACCTAATGGGTGGATTAATTCATCAATAGGGATTAACTGGGCAGTAACTAAAGGCAAGTAGGATGTGGCTGGAGGACATACCTTTGGGTTTATATTTTGTCCCTGATGAGTGGAGTCCTCTCTCTCTCTCTCTCTCTCTCTCTCTCTCTCTCTCTCTCTCTTTCTTGCTCTCGCTTTCCCTCCCCCCCCACCTCTCCCTTTCTCTTTCTCCTTCCTGATTGCCATATCTTGAGTTGCTTTCCTCCTTCACACCCTTCTGCCATGATGTTCTGTCTCACCTTGTGTCAAGAACAATGGAATAGGTCATCTATGGACTGAGATTTCTGAAACCATAAGCCTCCAATAAACTCTTCCTCCTCTATATTGTTTTCATAAGGTCTGTTTGTCATGGCAATGAAAAAAAGTGACTAAAACAGTTTTTATGACATTCCCCTTTTCCTCTCCCCAGGTACAATTCATAAAACCTAGGAAGGATTTTCTGATCTCCCCTGAAGCAGGTCATAAGACTCTCCTGAGACCTGCCCTTTGTATACTTGGAGTCAGAGGACCTGCTTATCTCCAAAGATGTAGGGACATCAAGAGGAATCTAAGCAAATAGTCCTGGTTGTTTTCCCAGCTTGTACACTTAGCTCCTTCTTTATTGCCCTATTCTATTTCTCCACTACTTTCCATTCTTCAAGAAACCTACCATAAGTAATACTCAGGCAGACACAATGGTGCACGCCTGTGATCCCCACAAGTTGGGAGGCTGATGCAGGAGAATTGCAAATTTGAGGCCAGTCTGGGCAACTTAGTGAGACCCTGTCACAAAATAAAAAATGAATAAGGCCAGGGCTATAGTTCAGTGGCACAGTGTCACTGAGTTCAACTCCCAGTTACACACACACACACACACACACACACACACACACACACACGCACATACTCAGGTTTAACTACTTCTTAGGGTCTTCATTTTTTAAATGAAGTCTCCTGTGTTATACTGGATAAATTTGTATGCTTTTCCCTTATGAACCAAAGATGGGTGGGTGCACACCAAGTCTTGAGAACTGGAAGAAAGCTGTGGAGATGGGAGGTGAGCCTGTGGGGCCTGCTGTGGGGGTCAGGGGTAGCTACCAAGTTGTTTTGACATTTCACTATGTAATTTCTGTACAGTTACTATGTCCAGCTCTTTTCTGGAAATAAAGATATAACTAAAAAATAGTTTTACAACTGAGGAGTTTATAGTCAACTGGGTTTATTGTATTTGAGATACTGGTGAAACATTTATTAATAAGAGTTTGGGAAATGTACGACTGTTTCCCAAATCTTATCTTACTTTATGTTCCCAATAACTCTATTAAGTATCCTCAATACTGTGGATATAATAAAAACACGTGTATTTGCTCTTCATCCCCAGTTCCTGCCAGAGAGTTCCTAAAACCCTTGTAATTTCCTGATAGGAGAAATGTCTTATTCATTATAAGCCTCTTTTCACTATGCCTGAGTTTATGCTAATGAGGAAGACTTTGTAGCCTCTGTATGAGGGCTTGTGCTAGAGGAACAGATCTTGTGACTGGAGTGTCAAAATGTTCAGCCCCATTGACTGAAGAGAAGGGAGCTGTCTGGGGAACAAGTTCCGTCACCAATGATCAATGATTTAATCAATGTGCTCACATACAGGAACTGCTGCAAAAAGTCGCAAACCAAAGGTTTTGAGAGAGCTTCCAGGTTGGTGAACACATGGAGGTGCTGGAGGGGTGGTGCCCCCAGAGAGGACATAGACGTTCCCTGCCCCTTCCTCCATACCTTGTCCTATGCAACTCTTTCGTTTGACAATTCCTGAGTTGTCTTCTTCATAAACTGGTAAATGAAAGTAAAGCACTTCTCTGAGTTTTATGAGCCAGTCTTAAAAATTTTTGAATGTGATAAGGGAATTGTGGGAACAGCCCTGCCTTTATAGCTGGCTGGTCAGAAGTATGGGTGGCCTGCACCTGTGACTGGTATCTGAAGTGGTGGCAGTTCTAAGGGACTGAGCCCTCCACCTGTGGGATCTGTGTCAACTTCAGGTACTGAGCATCAGAATTAAATCAGTACACTCAATTAGTGTTCAGAAAGCTGAAGAACTGGGGGGTGGGGGGGATTAAAAACATACACATTTGGTGTCTGAAGTGTTGTGACAAAATAGAGCCTAGTGGTAGAATACTTGGATTGTGAGCAGGTGGAGGGAGGGAGCATCCTACCATGCAAGGTGCTGGGCCCTAGCACCTTGCATCCATGATGTCTACCATCTTTGACCTCTGCCCTCTGAATGCCAGAAACTTCCCTCCATCACACTTGGTTTCCTCAAAGGTTGAGGGATGTTGTGGGACCTACATGAGAACAGTGGTACGATCAGGACTCACACTTGGGCAAGTGCTACAATCCAAGTGGCTCCTATTGGGCCTTGGTGGCAGGGCTGTATGTACCCCAGCTCTAGGGCCTGCCAGTTTGGAGATTCAACCACTCTGGCTTGTGCTTCTTGCTTCAGCTGGAATTAAGGACCCTCCAGTCCCCTTCCCATACTCAGACTTTAGCTACCACAGATTCAGCTTCAGATCCCTGTTTTCTGTCTTGGTGTTACCCTGTTTTCTCCTTCCTTGCCTTTCTGCCTTTCATCAGTTGTCCTTGTGTTTTGAGTTCAACCTCCCTGCAAGACAGATCTAAGGGGTTTGGTTAGTCAACAGGTCACCCTTTGGTCACTGGACAGCCTGCATGCTGACTGCCTCCAGGTCAGGTATCTGTGTGGCCTAGTCACCTGCACTTCACGGTCAGGGTACCTTGTGGTACAGAGCACAGAAGCAATGTAAGGAACATTCTCAGAAAGAGATGTGGGTGCATCAGGTAAGTGGGGCTTCCTAGAATGGAGCTGCAAACAATGTTGTTTGGACATTCAAACATCAGGAATTACACCCCCACTCCTCCGCTTGGTGCCTGCCTGCGTGAGGAGTCTCCCTCCATGAAAAGGAAAAGCTTTGGCACACTCGCTTTACCTGGAGGCAACTGCTGCTTCCTCCTCTCCTTTTTCTGCTCTTGAGGGAACTTCTGTTTTTCTACCTTATAGTACCCGATTATGGTTCTTGTTTTGTCTCAAAATGGTGGTGGTTCTTTCCCCCTTCACAGAGGATGTGCTGCTTCTCATGACTCCTGACAGAATCTCTAAATCCTCTGAGTGGGGTTGAAATCTTCAGACCAGAGATTTATTGTGGAAGAGTGGTGTCATGTTCACAGGTGTCCTCAGGAAGACACAATAGACACAACTGTCTCCTCAGGAAATGCTGGGGCTGCTGGGGTTGGGACTACTCCCTTGGTGAGCTCTGCTAATCCTTGGCAAATAGTATTTATGCATGTGGGCTTTGACCAATTGAAACGCAGCTATCCCCTGTCTGTTCTGTCATCAGGGTTCTCTGGAGCAGGGAGTGGAGTTGGTTGATGTGCTCCATTGGTGAGCCAGTCACACCTCAGATTTTCTCTGGAAAGTCTGGTCCTTGCCTCCATGGGCTTCCACCATAGCCAAGCAGTCTCCCAAAACCCTCTGCTTTCCTGGTTGGGTACTCATCTTTCACCTCCTTCTTCTCTCTCCCTCTCTCCACTAGAGAGTGCACTCCCTGAAGGCAGAGGCCTAGGTGTCTGCACTGCTCTGCCTTCTCTGGAGTATACTAATTCACATTTGCTGAATAAAGAAATGACCCATTCTCTGGACCCACCCCTGTCCTGGGTCACACTCTTGTCAGTGACACCCCACAAGGTTGAGGAGCACACGCACAGATAGGAAGTTGAAAGGACAGTCACTTAGTTGGATGGCCAGTGAGGATTGAAGAGAACACAGTAGGGGCTAATCCAATGAGATGAAAATTTCAAGATAATAAGTCTTTCACTCAGATCCCCCTCTCTCCAAACCACTACATAAGCACAGCCTGGCCAACGTGGCACTTATCTGCAGTACAGAGGGAAAATGTTGAGGTGTCTGAAAGAAGCACACAATCACTGACCAGCAGGCTTCTGGACTCCTTTGATGGAATTATACTGTTCAGAGGGAAAGAATGGAGACAAGGGAAGAAGGGAGGAAGGTAGAAGAGAAGGATGAAGAGAGGAGGGGAAAAAAGGAGGAAAAGGCAGCAAACTTCCACCAGGGCCTTCGGCATAATTGGATCTTGGGGATGTTATCCCAGAAGGATACAAAGTTTCTAAACTGAGCACAACTCACTTTCCAAACTTTAAATGACTTCAGGGACTAAAACAGTCCCAAAGAACAAACTGGAATTTAAATTGACTTCTAAGAGCAATGGCCAGTCCTTTGGAGATTGTGCCCTGAGAACAGGAAGTAGGTGAAGGGGAGAGGACTGGTCAGACCCTTCACCTGTCACAGGTTTCAACCCCTCACCCTGGTACTTCAGACCCAGGGCTGCTTTTCCTGACATGCAGCCTTTTTCCAATCTTTGGGGAAAAGATCACTCTTGTTCACCATGTTTCCAGTAAAGGTAAGTACAAGTTTTGATAAGAGCAATACCAAAATGTTCAAGAGTACAGCTACATATATTTTGTCAATCTTAACTGTAATGGAACGGGGACTTGAGGAGGGGAGAGATGTAGCACTTTCATTGGCATGACATTATTCTCATGGAATCAAGAAGATCCATCAATCCACAAGAGTCTCTAAGATCACCTGGTCTCACCCTATCACTGAATGAAGGAAAAGGGCTTGCCAGGGACTCTACAGTTGTCCCTTCCTGATGAAAACTGTTGGGTTCTTTCTCATTTTGTAAAGTCCAAAGTCTGACATTACTTATCAGCTGCATCTCTGGATCTGAGGATGATAACATAAAGGAAATATTTTCTTCACATGACCCAGGTTCCTGCTCCAGTCCAAACATTACAGAGGAATGTGTTCCAGGCACCTGGGCGCTCTTCAAGCTTGGGGACCATTCTCAATATCAGCCTTTTTGGTCATTTGCAGAATGACACATTTGCCTTGAAGAGGTATAGCTACTATTTAAAGTCTTAGAACAAAAAGGGGAGATTGCTTCTTGTTTATGCTGAAGCTAAACTATGCCTGGATACTTGGAAAGCTGCCTTGTAGCAGAGGGATTAACTATCTATGGGGGCTTCAGATGACAGAAACAGTAGAAGTTGCAAGAAGATGAATTTCAACCAGATAACAAAGAACAACCACTACAAAATGAATTGAGCCTTGCAGAGAGGTGAAGAGCCCCATATCACTCAGATAGGTTCCAGGTCTATCAGAAAATGCCATAAGGAACTTTCTACATTGGCAAAGGAGCAAATTGCTAAATAGACCCAATGTTCATTGTGAGCCTTAAGGTGACAATTATCATTGAAATGATGATGGTGCTTCTGTAATTATTTGTTTGCATGGCTATTTCCCTACTAGATTTTGAGCTCTTTAAGGTCAGGGGCTGTGTTTTCATGGTAGTGTTCCCAGTATCTAGAATTAAGAGCAGCCCGTGGTAGATGTCTAATAAATGTCTGTTAACCTGGATTGAATTATTATGGCAATGACATGGTCATAGCTACTATGTGCGAAGTACCAACATGAAAGTGTCTTAGAGGAGATCCAAGATGGCAGACTAGAGGGAGGCTGCGTTCCTTGTCGCTCCGTAATGCCGGTTTCAAGCAGAGGATATCTGTTTCTCGGTGAGGCAGTTTTTGCTGCTTATCGATCCCCTGGTGTTTACCCATTTGTCTGCTGTGATGACCTGCAGTCTGCCAGCATATCGATGCCTTTTTTTTGAGAGCAGATTGCTCACTGTCAGGCGTCTATCACCCGCCATTTACCTGCCTCTCGCCTGTCCATCACCTGCCTTACTCCTATCCATCACCCGCCTTACTCCTATCCATCACCCAATGCATGAGGTTCACCTCCCGATCGTCTGACAACAGTCAGCAAACTGATCGCCAACCACCAGTGGAGCACCAGCTGCCTGCTGCTGCCTGGAAGTTCACTGTTGCAGTACCTGCAGGTTTGATTACATGTGGCTGCCGCCATTTTGAGACAACAGCCAGGCCCTGTAGGACCCCTGGCCGGACGGACCGAGTTCCATCTCCAGGATCCCTCAGCCTGACCAATCACTCCCTTCCTCTGGGGCCCTCACATTGACTGACTGCTCCCTGCCGCCAGGACTCCCAGACCAACTGACTGCGCCCTATCACCAGGACCCCAGACCAACTGATTGCACCCAGCCTCCAGGATCCCACAACCACACCAAACACACAGGACCTCCAGGACCCCTGCCGGACCAACTGCATCCCATCTCCAGGACCTCCAGCTGACCACGTCCACCCCTGAACTCCAGCTCCCCATTTGCCAACACATTTCAAAGCCAGAGCGGCCATCTTGGATAATCCTGGAAGCCTGAGCTCCGATCTTTAGGTGGGGCAAATCCCATCCTGTGACGCCTGCTGGAGGCTTGAAGCTCATTGTCAGATACCTCTCATGCATCAGGCTACTGAACACTGGGAGGTTTCATTAGTATATGACTGTTTTACTGTAGATTTTCTTCTTTCTCCTTTTTAAAAAAAATTAAGTTTTTATTTCTTTACTTTTCTTGCTTGCTTTTCCTTTGGTTTACCTGTTCCCTCAGAGTCTCTTTCTCCCTTTTTTGCATGCTAATATCCGATTTCTTTTGATTACACTCTCACCCTTTCTATTTTCTAGAACTTCTGTATATTCTTTTCTTATCCCATTAACAGCCACATTCTACATCCCTCTGCATCCTCTTTGTCCTCCATTAGAAACTGCAGACCTTATTGCAAACCTGTTTGTTTTACCGAAGATAATATTTGAACTCATTTTGTTTATTATGACAATTTTGTTATTGTCCCCATAGGGGCTATTTGGTCTAGGATTGCATAGTGTCTGATTTGGGCAGACACTATGCAATCCTAATTTGCTAATATTGATCTCCCCTTAAAGAAAGGGTTTTGGAAACCTATAGGGCCACTCTAAGCCTATAGGGGGAAATCTGCAATACCCCAGATCTGCACTGCTAGAGGGGAAGACACATGAACAACATGAAAAACCAAGGGAAGAAAATGATCCAAACAAATCTAGATTCTATAGTAATAGAATCCAATGACAGTATGTTAGAAGAAATGTCAGAAAAGGACTTCAGATTATACATGATTAAGATGATTCGCGAAGCAAAGGATGAGATAAGAGAGCAAATGCAGGCAATGAATGATAATACCAATAAGCTGAAAGAGCACCTGCAGGAAGCAAAAGATCATTTCAACAAAAAGATAGAGATTCTCAAAAAAAAAAAAACAAAAAAAAAAAAACCAAATGGAAATCCTTGAAATGAAGGAGACAAAAAACCAAATAGTGTCTTCTTAGAACTTCCTAGGCATGAAGTGCTGCTGCAACAATTGAGGAAGGTGCTGGATCACAGCTCTTACAGGAAGTTCATGCATATTTTAGATACAGAGCAAATAAAAGCAAAACCCCAAACCCTCAAAGTTGCAAACAAACAAGTTTTTTACTAGTCTAGAACAAATCCTCATTTTAGGAGCACTTAAAATTCAAAGGAGAGTTATCAGAGTTACCCTAGTCCCAAAAAGAAGAGTTACCGGAGCAGGACCAGGCCTCTGCAGACAGTCTCAGAAACAAAGCATTGCCTCTGGTCAGGCAGATCACGAATGAAGGCAAGAGAGAAGATTCTGCCTTCTCTGATAACTTTGATTCAACTTGGGCACAGTGTACAAGGGGCCCCCCACACAGTCTCAAATGTACAAAAGGATCAATAGAATGTTAAGACCTTTGCACTGTGACATCAAGGTGATCTGGGGTGATTCTCAAAGCAGGTGTCACCAGAAATGTCCTCTTGACTCCCATGTGCCCCAAGGAAAGGGCTGCTTTATTTTCTGAGGTTTTCGTTCATTTCTGTTGGTTTTCACTTATGTCATCTTGTCTCCTTGTATGACTTATTCTTTTTTAATGTGTGCCAGCAGTTGCATTTGCAAAATTATTTGTGGAAATGTTTTCAAGACTGGGGTGATGGTATCTTTCTTCTGAGTGGGTTTGTTTGCTTCTATTAGGTATTTGGGAGCACAAAATCTGCAACCACCTCAATCAAATATCAGGGCTTGAAAAGATTTGAGGTTGAACTATGGCACTTACAAATCTTCTTTCCTTCTGATTTGCCTTATTTTTATGATGCCACCCTTATTGTATGGTTCCCTCAAAGAGAGGGAACTTTGGTAATGGCCCTGAAGTATGTGACTTGCACTTTAAAAACTGCTCCCCATCGCCACAAGGCTGTCAGTAGAGCTTAATGTTCTCACAGTGGCCTTGTCCAAAAGCTGCAAATGCCCCAGTTGAAACACAGCTTTAAGGGCCAGCTCTGAGTCCCTACTTTTTCCAGAATCATGGCCCTATGATTTCTCATTGTCTTACTATCTCTCTTCTAATTCTCTTTTGCAGGAAGTTTAGTCCAAATTAACTTGTTCGTTCTTACTGGAAGCTGAAGAGAAATAGTGATGGCCACTGTATTATTCTTAGAACTCCATTGGGATGGACCCATTAAAAGCTATTCTCCAGTTCCTTGGGAGGATAAAGTTTTTTGCCTGTCTACCTAGGTACTGTAGAGTAAGAGAATACTGATATTGACCTTCTGAGTTCCTGTAGGTTTCAGAACAGATACACCATGGACATATCCAATGAGACCTCACCAGTGATGGGCTTCATTCTCCTGGGCCTGTCAGCCCACCCCAAACTGGAGAAAACATTCTTTGTGCTCATCCTGCTGATGTACCTGGTGATCCTGCTGGGCAATGGCATCCTCATCTTGGTGACTGTCCTTGACTCCCACCTGCACACGCCCATGTACTTCTTCCTGGGCAACCTCTCCTTCCTGGACATCTGCTACACGACCTCCTCAGTCCCCCTCATTCTCAACAGCTTCCTCACCCCCAGGAAGACCATCTCCTTCTCCGCATGTGCTGCACAGATGTTTCTCTCCTTTGCCATGGGAGCCACAGAGTGTGTGCTCCTGAGCATGATGGCCTTTGATCGCTATGTGGCCATCTGCAACCCCCTTAGGTACCCTGTGGTCATGAGCAAGGCTGTCTATGTGCCCATGGCTGCAGGCTCCTGGGCAGCTGGTATCACCAATTCAGTAGTACAGACATCCTTAGCAATGAGACTGCCTTTCTGTGGGGACAGTGTCATCAACCACTTCACCTGTGAGATCCTGGCTGTTCTGAAGTTGGCCTGTGCTGACATCTCCATCAATGTTATCAGCATGGTGGTGGCCAACATGATCTTCCTGGCAATGCCAGTTCTATTCATTTTCATCTCTTATGTCTTTATCCTTGCCACCATCCTGAGGATCCCCTCTGCTGAGGGGAGGAAAAAGGCCTTCTCCACCTGCTCTGCCCACCTCACAGTTGTGGTCATCTTCTACGGGACCATCCTCTTCATGTATGGGAAGCCCAAGTCTAAGGACCCCCTGGGAGCTGACAAGCAGGACCTGGCAGACAAGCTCATCTCCCTGTTCTATGGGGTAGTGACTCCCATGCTGAACCCCATCATCTACAGCCTGAGGAACAAGGATGTAAAGGCTGCTGTGAAAAACATGGTGGCTCAAAAACACCTGAGTGACTGTCATCAAATCTAACACTGACAGAACATATGACCTCCAAACTCCTCATCGTGCTTACAAAAAATGAGTAAAGAAGGACTAACTCAGAGTAAAGAAGGACTTTTCCAAGGACTATGTTATAGATCTTGGGATCAGGACTAAAATTAAACTTTTTTTCTCCAATGTTTCCATAAGCAATGGAAGCTTCCAAGAACATAGAAGGAAAGAGCTTTCACATTTCTGGAGATACTGGCTATTTATTGGCTTTGTGCACAACTGCAGTGATATCATACTGTAACTATTTCATGTTTGCAAAATCTTATGTTGTCTGCCACCAGAAGCTAGTGCATATCTGTGAAAACTTGTTGATGTGTGCAAAATTAAGAGACAGATATAAAACCTTGTTTTTAGTGACATTGGGTTCTTGCTGTGCACTATTTGCACCCTGGGTAGAACTGCTTATTACAGTACATGATTTTGCATTATCCTAGATGTCTGTGTTTGGTAAGAAAAACATGAAAAACATCACCCATACCATCACAATGTGTGCTACCAGCCAATAATAACACCATGACAGGAATTCTTGAGCCTTAGCGCCAAGAAAATGGGGGTCTTGCCTTGAAACATGAGACTTATCTGTGAGGAAACACAAAGAAATGTTTGCACCCTTCTCTCCCCACACCAGCTCCAATAATGCAGTGGTACAGACCCCCATGTCTGGGGGGGGGAAGCAGTTCTTGATCTTTTCTACCCACATCACTCAGCATAAGGACTGCCAACATTCCCATAGGCAAGCTGAGACTATAAAGAAATAGAAAAATATTTTGGAGAAAGTAAAGGATTATAATAATCTTCAGTCACCATTCCACAATTAACATTGGTGATTAGTCAGACTTGTTCCAAACTGACTCTGGGACAATATGAAAGGCTGTGAGTCTGTGGGTTTGGACCCTTGGGTGGACAGCAGTGGCCTTGACAGCATAAGAGACTGGATGCCGCAACAAGCAGGAGATCTTCAGTAGCACAAAAGAGATACTCTACTCAAATCTGTTTAAAAATAATGTAGATTTATTTAAAAGTAGGGCCAGTCTTCGGCCTGGTTAATCAGGCTCCAGTTCCTTTGCTCTGAAATTCCCTTTACTCTTCACTTCTTTCATGTATAAGCTTTGTTCTCAGGATGACTCTTCTCTGCATTATTGGATGATTCTGCAAGCTGTGGGCTTCACTTATGGGATAGAAGCCATTGGTTCCCAGTTAGAGAACAAGTGTCCTGAGGTTTGCTGTTATTGGACTGATATAAACCACAAACCAAGCACAGTGGCAGGTGGGATAAGATTATGAAGACTGACTTAGACATAGGGCCCTCCTCTGAATCTGAAGATAGGATCCATCTCACCTAAACCTTATGATTGCTATTATACAAAGGAAAATCTGGAGTTGTTTAGAACAAGGTAGAGGACAATGGATCCTGGGTGGGCAACCCACAAATGTCTATCATTTTCTGGGCCTCGGGTAAGGCTTCCTGATTTGGGGAAAATCTCTGGGAAGTTAGAATGTTCCTTGCTAATGGGAACTGATGATTCCCATCAGTCTGGCCATTAGGGTCTTGTGTCACACTTAGTTTGATTAAAGAAAAGACATAAAAGGACATACCCTGTACAATTGAATTTTTGTCTTGAGATTGAAACCTGCTCCAAGTGTGATATCACATCTGAACTCTGCAATTGAGACTGGCCTCTTTTTTTTTTTTTTTTTTTTTTTGCGGTGCTGGGGATTGAACCCAGGGCCTTGTGCTTGTAAAGCAAACACTCTACCAACTGAGCTATCTCCCCAGCCCTGAGATTGGCCTCTTTACGGTCTTCATTTTGAGGGACAGCTTACCCCTTCCTGGCTTTGTAATTTTATAATTCTTGCTACTTTTAATTTTCCTTAACCCTATTTCCTCAGTTATCTATTTTTAATATGGGGACCTCTAATGCACCTGGGAGTTATCTTAAATCCTTTGTGGGGTGATGCTAGGCATACAATGAAACAAACAAACAAAGCAACAAACAAGCAAATAAAGCATACACACACACACACACATGAACTAATGAGAAAATATGGCAGTGGGTTAGAAGTTGGATCTTCTTTCTCTGATCCTCAACTGTCCCCCTCCTCAGCTATAAGTTAGTTTAGATTGGATGGCCTGAGATCCTTGCAGGGCTATTTTTCCAAGGCAGGGATTCTCACCCTAATCCCATGCATAGAGCTACCACTGGGATATGGCTTAAGTGTGACCCCCAAAGTCTGTGTTTGACGCTTGGACCCCATGTGGCCATGTTGAGGGGCAATGGAACTTTTGAGAGTTGGGACCTAGCAGGAGTTAATTAGGTCATTGGAGGTTTCACCCTTGGATGAGAGTCATTCTCTAGGGACCCTAACTAGAGTGGGTTGTTATAAAAAGAGGAAGTCTGGCCCCTGAATTTCTTTGGCTTCCTATCTTACCCTGTGATCTTTTCCACACACACTTTGACTATTGCAATGCCTTCTGCCATGAGGCCCTCACCAGAAGCCGAACAGATAAAGTTGCCCAATCTTGGACTTTCAGACTCCAAAACTGTGATATCAATATATCTCTTTCCTTTATAAAGTACCCAACCTCAAGTTTTTCATGATAGCAATGGCAAATGAACTAGAACAACTGGTAGGAAACTGGGATGAAGAAATGGGGCTTTGAAAAAGTTGCTTTCCAGTATCATAATTCCTAGGGCATCCTTGCCCTCTGCTACTTGCATAACTCTAGGTCTCATGGATTTATTACATGTGTTATGTGACAGGTATAGGAGACAGTGATCATAATCACTTGCACATATGTATTTGTTGTTGCCCTGTGGGCAGATTTTAGGTCCTGTGTCATAGATAATCTCAAAGATATGTTTGTATTGCTTAGCAATTAGACTTTGAAGAATCTGTTCATGCCCAATTTCTAGATGGTGGCAGAGATTCCTTTCATGTAGAATTTCTGATAAAATATTCTGTGGATTTTCTAGAAGAAGAGGGGAAAGAGAAAATCAAGCTCTACTGAACTTCTCTTTGTGCATGGGAATAGTGAGAGGGGATCTTCCGGAATTTCCTTCCATAGAAATCTTTAAGTGAGGATCCTGCTCTTAAAATTCATTAAACTGACAATAATCCTAGCTTCCTCACCACTGAAAGATGGGGTGGGAGATCTGCCAAGAAGAGGAAAGAGGTTGTAACCCAGGTGAGCAAGGAGAAACAGGTCTGGGCTCTTTGTTGTTTCTTTGTCATTTCTCTGCTTTTACCTTCTTCTGATTCTCCATGTTAACATTATAGTTAAGAACAAGTCTTATTAATGGTTATTTTTCCAACTTCATTGAGGTATAATTGACAAATAAAGATTGTATATATTTTAGGTCTAAAACATAATGTTACACACATACGAATGGTGAAATGAGTACCATAATCAAGCTAACATATCCATCATCTTGCCAGAGTTACCATTTGTGTATGTGATGAGTTCACTTAAGATGTCATCTTTTAGCAAATTTCAAGCACACAATTCAGTATTATTGACTGTAGTCATCATACTATTTATTAGACCTACAGAACTTTTTTGTTCTTCTTAGTTGAAGCTTTATACTCTTTTTTTTTTTTTTGGGAGGGGGGTGCGAGGGATCGAACCCAGGGCCTTGTGCTTATAAGGCAAGCACTCTACCGACTGAGCTATCTCCCCAGCCCCTGAAGCTTTATACTCTTTGATCTCTATCTCCCAAATCTTCTTTCTTTCTTGAACATTCATTCTAATCTCTGCTTGTATAAGATCAGCTTTTATAAATTTCCAGAATGAGTGAGGTCATTCAGTATTTTTCTTTATGTGTCTGGCTTATTTCACTTAGCACAATGTCTTCTAGATTTATCCATGTTGTCAAAAATGACAGAATTTCCCCCCTTTTAAGGCTAAATAGTATTTCATTGTGTACATTTACTGCATTTTCTTTTTGCATTGATCTGTTGATAGACCCTTGGGTTGATTCCATATCTTGACAGGAGTGCAGATGTCTTTTTAATTTTCTTTTAGTCTGGGCACACATTGTTTAAGTTCAAATAGCCTCAACTCTATTAATACCTCTGTTTTTGAATTTTGTGTGATCCTCCTAATCAATCCAAGTATATTCTTAGGAAAAAAGTAAGAGAAAAAATTTACTTGATCTTGCTTGAGCAACTCTTTGTTCTTATAGCTGAAAGAACAAAACTAAACAGGTTGGGAGAAAAGTTCCTTCAAGAATCAGTGGCTGTCCATGAAACTGGTATCAAAATAGACATGAAGACCAATGGAATATAATAGAAGACACAGAGACAAACCCATATACTTACAGTCATCTGGTATTTCACAAAGGTGCCAAATGAATATGTTGGAGAAAAAACAGTCTTTTAAATAAATGGTGCTGTTCCAATTGGATATCTTTACATAGAAGAATGAATTTGGATCCCTATCTTTCACCCTACACAAAAGTCAAGTCAAAATGGGTCAAAGACTTAAGAATTAGACAGAAACCATACAACGGCTAACACGCTTCACATAGGGGCAGGCACCAACTTCCTCAAGAAATAAAACCAAGATCAGTAAGTGAGATGTCATCAAATTACAAACCTGCACAGCAAAGGAATTGACTAAGAGAGTAAAGAAAGAAGCAACAGAATGGGAGAAAAATCTTTGCCAGCTATTCCTCTGGTAGAAGATTAATATCCAGAATATATATTTTTAAGAAAACCTCAGTGCAAAAACAAATAGCCCAATCAATAAATGGGAAAAAGAGCTAAGCAAAAATTTCTCAAATGAAGAAACACAAATGGTCAAGAAATATATGGAAAAAAATGTTCAACATCTCTAGCAATCAAGAAAATGCAAATCAAAACTACACTAAGATTTCATCTCACTCCAGTCAGAATGGCAATTATCAAGAACACAAATAATAATAAAAGCTAGTGAGGATCTGGGGGAAAAGGTACACTCTTTTCCTCCCACCCCCAATATTTAAAACGAGTTTGTAATTGGGGAAACATCTAAATACTTAATTAAAAAACACAAATGAAGTGAAAGTTTTAAACTGGTATACACCATTCACATTTATATTTCAGGTTTGGAAATACATATTTGCAAGCAGCAATACTACAGTTTTCATGAAAAATTCATAATCTCTGAAAATTATGAAAACATCCCTGCTACCAATACATTTCTAAATACAAAATGACTACCATGTTTATTACTTCTGTGTAGCGAGAAGTTCACTTTCAAAACAGATAAAATTCAGTCTTTAGGTGTGAATGGTATGAATGACAGTCTTTTTAAAAATGTATTTTTTATTTCTTAGTCCTTTGGGATCCTTAAACATGCAAAAGCTTTGAACAGGAGGGTCTGTTCAAAGAACCAGGGTTGTCTTATGGCACCCAGTTAAACCAGAGTTGGATCATTCCAGCTCTGGGTCAGTCACACATCAGAGGCAGAAGTACTTGACTTGTCAGGCCTGCTGCCACTGTTTGGGAGTCCACCACACCCAAGTCCACCTCATCCTCCCCTGCCACCATGACCTGGTTGGGCTAGGTTTCCAAAATTAATGTCCAGCTGAGACATATCACTTGCTGGCTTCTGGAAATGATGCTCCATAACCGAGTGAGCCTCTTGACACTTTGATTTATGAAGAACAAATCCCTTCTTCCATTGTCCACCAGCACCTTCATTTGGTTTTCGGAACAATTCTACTTTTGCACAGTCTTTATTTTGAATAACCTTCCATTCATCCAAAGTCACCTTTTTTGAACCCTCTGCCTTAACCTCTTCAACTTCATTTTTCTTATTTTCAGTGTCTGCCATTGGATGTTCTTCATCTTCAGGTGTTCCCTCAGTCACATTTGATGGATCCAAGTAAGTTAATTCATCTTGGACAGTTTCCCAGTTGTGAGAGACTCTTCCACGTTTATCCTCAAGCTGCAGGCCACTGTTATGTGAAAAAGAAGATCTGTCACTTCCACTATGCCTATCAAATTCAAAGTTGCCATGAGAATCAAATCCATCTCCTCGACCCAGTCCATGTCCACAGCTCCTCAGCCCCCTCTAAGAACACCATGACCTCGAATGGGTTGGTCAATAATCTGTATATCAACTGAAAATTCGCCTCCTTCACTCTTTTCTAAAGGTGGCTTTTCAAATCTTTCATGAGGTTGTCGCCCCTCTGGTCTTCTATCAATTACTTTTCCTTCATCCTGAAGTTGTTGATCAGGTCTTCTTCCAACCTTTATTCCTTCTTTCTTAAGTGCCATGGTGCTGCATCTCCTCTTTCTTGTCAGCCACATCAACACCTGGGGGCAGCGGGTTCTTGGGGTCTTTCTGAGACTCTATGCAGCTGTTTGCTCGTTGGACTGGGCCATGGCCTGAGCTTGGCCCCAGGTCCCCTAAGGTCACCCCAGTAGGTTTCTTTTATTCTTGTTCTCTGCTGCCTTGAGCACCTGGAATGGGGTCCGATTCATTGTCAAATAAGTGGTTGAATGGGTTGGTGACCAAGCCTTCCTGGAGGTACCCAGGCATGATGATGGCTGAGGCAGCACGTTCCTCCATGGACTGCCATGTGCCAAACTCAGCCCAGAGCGTCTCCTTCAGCCCTTCCCACAAGACACCAGACCAAGGTACACTCTTACATTGTTGTTGGGACTGCAAATCAGTACAACCACTTGGGCAAGAACAATGGAGAATCCTCAAAAAAAAAAAAAAAAAAAAAAACTAGGAATGGAACCATCGTATGACCCAGCAATTCCACTCCTTGGTATTTATCCAAAATATCTAAAATCAGCATACCATAACAATATAGTCACTTCCATGTTCACAGCAGCACAATTCACAATAGTCAAATTATGGAATCAACCAGATGCTTGTGAATAGATGAATGGATCAAGAAAATGTGGCATATATACACAATGACGTTTTACTCATCTATAAAGAAGAATAAAACAATGCCATTGGCCAGTAAATAGATGGAAATGGAGAAAATCATGTTAAGTGAAATAAACCAGACTCAGAAAATCAAGGGTCAAATGTTTTATCTCATAGGTGGAAACTAGAGCAAAATAAGGGAAAGAAGGCAGTGGGAGAGGGGATCGGATATCATAAAGATAGAGGGAAGATGAGTGGAGTAGAAGAAGGGGAGCAAGAGTGAGGGAGGAAGAATGGGAAAATGGAATGGACTTAACAAAATCATATTATATTCATATTCAAAGGTACCAAAGGGAATTTCATCAGTATGCATATATAGAAGAAAGAGAGTTTAGTAGAGTAGAGAAGGGAGAATAGGCGAATGGAGGATGGAAGGAAAAGGGGGGGTGGTGAAGATTGAAATCAAATTCCTTGCATGTATGATTTTGTCAAGATGAACCTAAATACTGTGTATAATTATAAGACTCTAATAAAAAAAGAAAAAAGAATCGTGGCTCTCAGCTAGTGCTGGCTATGTAGACTTCAGACTATCAGGATTCTTAGGGGACACCCTGGGGACCAGAGCTGGTCCTGCTCATTTCTCATTAAGACTAATGCTTTGTCCCTTTAGGGGTTCAGTCTGGGATCCTGAGTATCCTGGAAAGCCCATTGACAATCCAAATTGAATTATCACAATAGCTGCTTCAAACTCCAGCAGGGGGTGGGGGAAACAAGAGAACTGTTCAAAGAGCAACCTGGAGAAGAGAGGAGGGAGGTTGCTCAGGTGGCTGGCTGACCCTGGCTGCCCTGCCCTTACAGAGGAACTCTTGGTCCAGGACTGGCAGCCATTCAACTGCCCTCTAGCTGTGGAGCCAACACTATTTTCAATTGCTAAGCACTGAGCTAATCTCTCTTTCCCTCTCTGAGCCTCAATTTCTTTGACTATAAAATAAGAGTGTGTAGCCAGTCCACTTACCATACAAACATGGGGAAACAACTGGGGAATGCCCAGGTAGGAGGAATTCATGGCTGGTATCCACAACCTGCTGCACTTGCGTTAGGGGTCTCCTGTGGGCCTTCTCTTCCAATTTCATGAGCAACAAACCACCCCAAACTTCTAATGCCACTGATAGGATGGATGACTTCACAGGGAGGCTTTAAGAGGCTCTAGCTACCTGTTGCCTGCTGCGTGTCTGCCACCTGGTGGATATTTTTCAAGCTGTCAGTTGGAAATTCTGCTCGCTTCCTGACCTTTTAGGATCTAGTAAAAGTGCAGGTTTGAATTCAATCAGTCTGTGGAGTCCAAGATTCTACATTTCTGACAAGTACCCAGTTGATGCCAGTGTTGCTCTGCAGAGAAACGTGACAGAGAAATAGGGAAGAAACTCCAGTGTGCAGGTCTCCTTCTACATGTCAAATCCCCAAGCATGGGCAAGCCTGCCGAAGTGTTCACTCAGTCTGGCAAGTGCCCTCAAACCAAAATCCTAAAACTTGAATGACTTTAAGTTTCTAGACTCCAAATTTCACTCAGTTTTTGGCCTGTGAATATCCATTGCTTTCTGGAAAGTTCCATCAACACATTCTTTAAAGATGTTGTTTTGCATTTTATTCAGCACACGTAGTTGTTTTCTGCACTTGCCAGGAGGTTGCTCAAGGAATCTTATTGTCCATACTGCCAGAAGAGAAATCCTTGACTAGCATGGTTTGCATATTCCCAAAATCATGTTGCCCAGTAGCTCCCCCTGTTTAATCTATAAATTTCATTAATTCATGGGGATGGACAGACCTCCTTAGAATATACCACATGTTCTTCTCTTAGAGTATCAAAATAGACAATAATCTTACATTCTAAGTTTTCTGAGATTTTAAAAAAAAAAGTTTTTTTAAAGAGCCAGAGTTTTCCTTTTATAGATTAAGAGCAAAGTTTGGCTGTATCAGCAGAGAGCTTCACTAAAAGCCATTGGAAGAGAATTCAGGATATGGTGAAAAGGTCTCCCACCTCCTCAGGAGAAATGAGGAGTTTTTCTGACTAGAGAGTTGTTCAGAGTAAAAGGGAAAATCAGAGAAGATAGAGCCAGAGTAGGGCTCCCCTTAGCTGGAAGGAGACTAGCACCCTTACCTTCCTGATCTACAGCCCCAAACTAGAGGTTGTGATGGGATTGAGATAACTTCTGATAGAAATTTCAGACAGGTTAAGGGAGAATTCATGATACTCCTTTAAAAACCACTGGACAACAGACACCCATTTGCATCCATCTCTGGGAGCCCCTTGGCAGGTGAGGCCCAGTGCAGGTGATTGGCGGGATGAGGGATACTGGCATAGACCAATCAAGCTCTTTAAGCTCTGAGTTTAATAAGTCAATCAGAAGTTCATATTTTCAACCCCTTATTTACATAATTAATAAGACAGTTTCAAATAAATACTAAAAACATAATCAGTTGCAAAATGATTATCATAAATACAGCAAAGAAATACATGTCATGACCAGTCTAATTCTACATCATGTACAACCAGAAGAATGAGAAGTGATAATCCATTTATGTATGATATGTTAAAATGCATTCTACTGCCATGTATAACTAATTAGAACAAATGAAAAAATTGAAGAATTTTTAAAAAGAAATACATGTCAAATTTTGTAGAAAACCCAATCTTTGAAGGTAACTGTCAGATTCTTCCTACAGAATTTGAATTTATTGGCAAATTAGCAATTACTGAATCATAGGTGTTTCAAAGTTTTGTAAAATCAATTGTATCAGCGATACCAGAAAATGAACTCAAACTGTACAAATTCAATTTTGCATGTGGCTCATCAAAATTAATAGCATGAAGAGGAATCACCTTTTAATAAATAGTGGAACAGCAACAATATTCAGTTGAATTAAGGTTTGTCTTTGATTCCCTACGTAACACCATATGCTGGCATAAACTTCAGATGGATTAAAGCTAAACATGAAACACCATTATGATTACGAAGGCTTAAAAAAAAAGAATGACATATTTATGCCAGCTGTGGAATACAGAATGATTCACTGTTTTGGAAAAGAAAGAGGATATCAGAATTAAAACAGATATATGCTCAAGCATACATTGTGTGAAACTCTTAAATAGCACAGTCCAATTTCAATAACAAGAATCAAATTTCTCCCCAGTGGAGGTGTGTTAGATTCCATTAGTACTTGACTTTATTTATAAATATATCATATACATATATATGCACACATATATACATATGTATGATGTGTTAAGACAACAGACACTTGTAAACTTGTCATGTTGCAACTTTTTATATATTAGACGTCACTATCACATGTACAGGTAGGCTGTCAAATTGATTCACTTTTGAAGGGACCGTGGAATAAATCTTTTCATCCCTGGGCATTTTTATCTTAGATGTGTCCTTGATTAGAATATCCAAGCCCATGCACATCACTCACATAAAATTCTGTAACAGAGTACACATGTGTACTGTTCCCAATTAAGTGTTGGGTAAGGCTTGGAATCATGTGCTCTGTGCATATCCCCACCATGGTATCAGAGCCAATTTCACAATAACAAGTGAACACGTAACTGGTTGTACAGAAATAATGTCACGTTATAAATAGAATCAGGATGACTCATAAGTTTTGATTGTTACTCCTCTGAGTTTATATCTATGATAAAGAATTTATATCCCTTATAAATCTTATTAGTGAGCTCTTCCTCTTCCTGTCTCAACCGCTCTGGGAGCAGCGGCTTACGGTGCAGACATGGCCAAATCCAAGAACCACACCACGCACAACCAATCCCGAAAATGGCACAGAAATGGAATCAAGAAACCCCGATCACAGAGATACGAATCTCTTAAGGGGGTAGACCCCAAGTTCCTGAGAAATATGCGTTTTGCCAAGAAGCACAACAAGAAGGGCCTGAAAAAGATGCAGGCAAACAATGCCAAGGCCATGAGTGCACGTGCTGAGGCTGTCAAAGCCCTGGTAAAGCCTAAGGAGGTTAAGCCCAAGATGCCAGAGGGTGCCAGCCGCAAACTTGATCGCCTTGCCTTGCTTGCCCATCCCAAGCATGGGAAGCGTGCTCGTGCCCACATGGCCAGAGAGCGCAGGCTCTGTCGGCCAAAGGCCAAAGCCCAAGCCAAGACCCAGGCTACAACTCCAGCTCCAGTATCAGCATCAGCTCCGGCTCCCGCCCCCAAGAGTACCCAGGCCCCCAAGGGTGCCCAGGTCCCTGCAAAGGCTCCATAATAAAAACCTCTGTGAATGTGAGGACAGAAGGACTGGTGTGACCCCTGAGCCCCTATCTATGGGGACTGGTGTCCTCCTGTGCTGTTTGTATAAATAAATCCAGAGGCAGGAAAAAAAAAAAAAAAAATCTTATTAGTGAAGCTATATTTTTCTGATTTTTAATGATTAACTGACATTATTTAAATGAACAAAAAATTTTAGAGCAGTTTTAGGTTCACAGCAAAACTGAGCAGAAATTATGGAGATCTCCCATAAATCCCCCATCACACATATGCATAACTTCCCCCCACATCAGAGTCTTACATCTGAGTGGTACTTTTGTTACAACTGATGAATTACATTGACACATCATTAACACCCAAAGTTCATAGTTTACAGTAGGGTTCACTCTTTGTGTTGGACATTCCGTGGGGTTTGACAAAAATACAATAACATGTACCCATCGTTGTAGAATCCTACAGAAGTTTCACTATTCTGAAAATCCTCTGCACTGTGCCTATTTACCCCTTCCTTTCCCAATCCCTGGCAACCACTAATCTTTTAACTAAATCCAGAGTTTTCCTTTTCTATAAATGTCATATAATTAGAATTTTGCAGTATGTCGCTTTTCAGACTGGCTTCTTATACTTAGTAATGTGCATTCAAGTTTCCTTCATGTCTTTTCATAGCTTGATAGTTTATTTCTTTTCAGCACTGAATAATATTCCATAGTCTGGTGTACAGTTAACTTATCCACTTACCTACAGAAAGACATCTTGGTAGTTTCAAGTTTTGTCAGTTATGAATAAAGCTGCTGTCAACCTCTCTGTGTGTACAGGTTTTTCAAGTGGACGAAAGCTTTCATGAATCATTCTCAAAACAAAAATTCCGACTTCTTTTTCAAGGAACTTGGAGTTTTCTAAGATTACAAAGTGAGCTATTACAAAATATTCATCTGTATAAATCAGGATTTTCTCTACAGCAGGTAACAAAAACAAAAACACAGAAACAAACTAGAAGCTAAAACAGTGATTGTCATTCATAATTTCAGATTTCAAGTATTTGTGTTCATCAAAATCTCATTATTTTTGAATTCACCTTTGTGGCCTTTGAACCAAATAATTGTTAAAAAATATAAATTTGTAAAGTAAATATAACAATAAAGCACATCCACTTTTCCTGTTTTTTTCTTACAGTACTGGGGACTTGAACCCAGGACCTTGTGCTTACAAGGCAAGTACCTGCCAACTGAGCTACAACCCCAGCCCTTCTCCTGTTTTATATAGCAGGACTTTGTAGGGTTTTGTGAAGCTGAGCATGGTGGCTCATACCTGTAATCCCAGTGGCTTGGGAGGCTGAGGCAAGAGGATCACAAGTCCAAAGCCAGCTTCAGCAACTTACTGAGGCCCTGAGCAACTTAGTGAGATCCTGTCGAAAAAAAATTTTAAAAGGGGGCAGGGGACACTGGGGATATGGTTCAGTAGTTAAACACCCCGGGGTTCAATCTCCAGTATAATTCTTTTTTAATGTGGAAAAAGGATCCCATTGCTAAAAAAAATAAAAGAACTTTTTAAGTTTGAAAATTGTTGAAACAAATAAGCAAATAGAGTAGAGAATAGGGGTAATTTCATACTCATAGGCTCATGTTTTTAGAGGGCTCATTAGAGGCTCCAGGATTTTATAGTGTGCTAGATTTTATAACATGTTATTGTTGGATGTCTTGGGTAGAACTTTTCTTCCTCTTCTGAGAGCTAATTATAGGAGTCAATGGGATGTCAGATAGACCAATTCTGCTCCAAGGCACGAGGACACTTTGTTTTCCAAGGCAACATTCCCAGTTATTACACTAATAGTAAACATGACATACTTAGAACTGGAAAATATTGTGTGTGTCTGGGCAGTTGCTCCCAAGTAACAACTTCTAGTACCCAGATCTTCAATGAATAGTCAACTGACATCCCCTTCATGTTGATTAACTAAAACATTTTTGTTGTTGTTGTTGCTATTTTGCTGGATTTTTTGTTTGAGTTTTGGTTTTGGAATATTTGTTTAGATTGACTAAGATTTCATCTCAGGTCAGTGACATCTGAGTTTGGTAAAGGTTGCTCCCAAACACTATCCCTTGCTTTGCGAGGAATATATAGAGTCAAAGCCAGTCATTGTGACTGGAAAGAAGACAGGACATCTGGTCCTCAGTTGCCATCATCAATCTCTGATGACACCTGCATTTTCATGTGGTATCCAGTTGCACAGGACATGCAAATAAAAGCTATAGGCTCCTCATTCTGATCTCGAGGTCTTTTCAGGATCTCAGCTCTCTCTACTTGTACCTCCACCCTCTTGTAGGGCATAGAAAACATTCAGCTGCTCTTCAGTGGGGAACAGGGAACAGGAGACACATATTCTACTCCCACATCATGCTGAGTGCAGGGAACTTTATAAGATCTGTTACTTCCCTGAACTCCATATGGGAAGTGAGTCTCAGATACCTTATTTCATATTCTCAAGCCTTCCTGAAGGTTCTGCCCCACTGCGTTCCTCACAAGTAACCCCTTCTTCTCCTCTAGTGCATCAGAGGGAATCACATTGTTGGGGACTTCTGAGGGTGGGAGGGACTCTATCTGACTGATCACAGTATTCTTCCATGTCTATATATATAAAATGACCTCAATCTTTCAGGCTGAGTTCTGATATTTTTAAACAATTTTCTCTTAAAACCACTATGCCTGGAATTTCATATGTCTTCGCTTTTCAAACCAAAAAGCTAAGAGTTGTTCTCTGTCTACTTTTTAATTCTAATGATCATACCTAAAGAAATGAGTACTTTGCACCCATAAGTAGTGAGACAGACAATAACAACCAATACATCAGGAAAAGTAAATATTTTATAATATATACTATTATAATATATGTAAGAATATGTATATATTTTATATGCATATATTAAAAATCTATCTAGTATGTTAAGAGGTAAAAATGATGGCTTAATGGCTTTTTAAAAGATAAAGTGTAAAAAGGGGAAAAGGAGTGCAGGGCTGGGGTTGAGTCGTAATTTTAAGGAGAACAATGAAGAAAGGCCATTTAAGACCTAAAAAAGAGGAAGAATCGTGTAACTATCTGGGAGAAATGGTTTCTAGGCAGAAGAGACTCCAAGTCTAAGTGTCCTGAGGCACAAGATACATGGAGCAATTGAACAAGGGCGCAGAGCAGACTGGTTGGAGCTGATGAATGATTGAGTCAGGGATGGTAGGCAGTGAGGTCAGAGAGATTAGAGAAGGAGGCTAGAGTGCAAGATCTTGAGGACCAGGCTGGGGTTGTGGCTCAGTGGTAGAGCGCTTGCCTAGCATGTGGGAGGCACTGGGTTTGGTTCTCAGCACCACACATAAATAAATAAATAAATAAATAAATAAATAGTCTATCAAACCTCTAAAAAATTTTTAAAAGAAAAGATCTTAAGGACTATGGTAATGAATTTGACTTTTCCTTGAGTGACATAGGAAGGCTTTGGAGAGTTCTGAAGAGAAGAACAACATAAACTAAGTTCCTTTAAATAATCACTATATTGAAAATAGAGGTTTGTGGGACAGTATGAAAGGAGATCCATCAGGAAGCTATTGCAACATTCCAGGTAAGACCTGAAGGACTACAATGCTAGCAATTGAGGTGACTGAAGGTGACCTCCATTATTTCCTCATCTGTATTATTATTTTTAATATGAAAAAAAGTCACTTTTCTTGGGCTAAGTGTAAGATTTTTTTCCTCTGGTTTCCAGCAGTTTGACTATGACATGTCTAGACTGAAGCTTTCTTTGAATTTGTACTTTGGGTACAATAAGCTTTTGGGGTCTGAAAATTGATGTTTTCGCCAAACTTGGAAAAATTTTCAGCTATTAGTCTTTCAATTTTTTTTCTACCCTATTCATTCTCCTCTCCCTCTGGGATAAAAATTATGAATATTTAAAACCTCTTAATATTGTCCCACAGTCATGAAAGATTTTTCTTTCAATCTTCCCCCCCTTCTCTAATTTTTGCTAGTTTAGCCTCAAGTTAAATTATCCTTTATTTTGCCATTCCCAATGTGCTGAATATTTAGTTAATTTATTGTACTTTACTCATAGAATTAGAATTTCCATTTGGTTTTATTTCTATAGTGTCCATTTTTTCTGCTGCAGTGACGGCCTTGCCTTAACGGTTGGAACCAAGCTCTCATATAAGAAGCATGTCCTGGGGCTAGGGTTGTAGCTCAGTGGTAGAACGCTTGCCTAGCACGTGTGAGGCCCTGGCCCTCAGCACCACATAAAAAAATAAATAATATAAAGATATTGTGTCCATCTACAACAAAAGAATTAAAAAATAAAATAGGCCTCAGAGTGAGGAGGGCTATATCAAAAGGTAAGAAGCATATCCAAGGCCCAGCAAAAAGTAAAACTTTATTAGTCATGTGAATAAATTGTAAAATATAAACAATTAGGGGGCTGGGGAGATAGCTCAGTCGGTAGAGTGCTTGCCTTGTAAGCACAAGGCCCTGGGTTCGATCCCTAGCACCCCCCCCAAAAAAAATATATATATATAAACAATTATCAAGATTAAAAGATTCTAAAAGTCATTAGAAATCATTGCCAAGACTACCCAGATGTTGGAAGTAGTTTAAAGCACTGTCATACACATATGACATGTAAAGGGAAATACAGTCACACTGAAGAAACAAATGAGTGATCTCAGCAGATCCACAAGTAACTTAACTACATGCCAAAAAAAAGTAACATTCTTTAAAGGAATAAACATAAAAAAAAATTTAGCACTCAAACTATAAAATTTACCGTGTATGCAATGCAATCAAAATTTGTTTAGGGGCTAGAGATATAATTCAGTTGGTAGACTACTTGCCTTGCAAGCACAGGCCCTGGGTTCAATCCCCAGTATGGAAAAAAAAATTTTGTTTAGCATGTAAAGAAGCAGGAAAATATTCATAACCAGGAGAAAAGTCTATTAGTATAAATGGATATGGAAATGATAGAATTATCTGACAAGGACATGAAAATAGCTATCATAAATATTATAAATATGTTGAAGGATGTAAAGGAAAGCATGAACATAATGAGGAGGGGAATGAAGATATAAAAAGATATAAAGGGAACTTCTATAGATGAAAAATGTAGTGCCTGAAATTAAAATGTATTGTATAAAATTAATAACATATGAGATGCTGCAGAGAAAAGAACAGTGAACTTTAAGACATAGCAACAAAAACTATCCACCCTGAAAGATAAGAGGAAAAAAGGCTGGGAGAAAAATATGAACGAGTCAGGCATGTTGGAAAATATCTATAATCCCAGTGATTCAGGAGGCTAAATAAAGCAGGAGGATCACAAGTTTGAGACCAGCCTCAGCAACTTAGTGAGACCCTGTCTCAAAATAAAAAATAAGAAGAACTGGGGATGTGGCTTAGTGGTAAAGCAACACTGGGTTCAATTCCTAGCATGAGAGAGAGGGAGAAAGAGAGAGAGAGAGAGAGAAAGAGAGAGAGAGAGAGAGAGAGAGAGAGAGAGAGAGAGAGAGAGACTCAGTGACCAATGTAACTATGTCTAAATGGAATGCCAGAAGAAGAGATCAGGGGAGGCAAAACAAAACAAAACAAAAAAATTAATGGAATTAATAGCTAAAAGTTTTCAAACTCACTGGGAATACAAACCCACAAGTCCCAGTACCTTGACATAATTGAAATAGGGTGAACAAAAAGAGAATCACACCAAAGTACATTGTAATCAAATTGCTGAACATTAGTGGTTTAGAAACAACAAACTTTATTTTTCATACTTTTTATTGGTTTATTACAATTATACATAATACTGGGGTTTATTGCTATATATTTGTAAATGCACCCAACATAACAATACAGTTTGGTCAATATCATTCCCCAGTATCTCTCCTAAAAACAATAAACTTTTAAAACAGACAGGAGAGAGAACAGGTGTAGTATACAGAAGACTGAAGATAAGAATGACAAAACTTTTTAACTGAAATTATGCAAGCCAGAAGACAATTGAATGATATCTTTAAAGTGATAAAGGAAAAAATATGCCAAACTTGAATTCTATTTAAAAAAAAATTTTAAGTGAAGACAAAGACTTTTCCAGACAAATGAAAGCTGAGATAATTTATTGCGAATATACCTGCATTATAATAAAGGTCAAAGGTAGTACTCAGGCAGCAGAAAAGCAATATCAGAGAGAAATTGGATCTATACAAATGAATGAAAACATTAGAAATGGTTAATATGTTGGCAAATACAAAAGAAATTATTTCTCATTTTATAATCTTTTAAAAGTAGGTGACTGCTTAAAGCAAAATAATTATATGTGGAAGCAAAATTATGACATTAGCACTAAGATGGGAAGGGGAAATGGAAGTATAGTGTTGCAATATTCTTACATTTTACATGAAGTGATATTTATTATTTGAAGGCACACTATGATATAATAAAATAAGCACCCCTAGAGCAACTACTAAAAAAAAAAAAAAAAAAAAAAAAAAAAAGTAGAGCTAATAAGCCAATAGTGGAGATAAAATGAATCATAAAAACAACAAAAACTCTATTATTCCAAAAGAAGGTAGAAGAGAAAAAGTGAAAAAAAATAGAAAAAGGAACAAATAGAGCAAATACAAAACATAGCAAAATAGTAGATTCTAACACAACCAAATTAATAATTATATTAAATCCCAATTTCTAAATACTCCACTTAAAAGACTGATATCGTCGGATTAGATTAAAAAGAAAAATAAGTAAGACCCACCGACAGGGTTTTTACTATCCAACTTTAAATATAAGGAAACAGAGAGGTTAATAGTAAATCCATAGAGAAAATGTATCACATAACCACTAATCTAAAGATTTGATGATATGTTTGATGAGTTTTTAAATCTAAAATACAGATAGGACAAAATCATTGGTGAATAAAATTTTAAAAGTGCCATACTAATCTCTAAGCATTAATCTTTTTAAAAATTAAAAATGGTTATTCCAGTACTGTCCAATAGAAGTATAATGTGAATCCCAAGATGAACCACACATGTATTCTTTTTCTAACAGCTGCATTTTGAAAAACAGTGGATACACATCATTATACATTTGTCAAAGCCCACAGGATGTACAACACTAAATGAATTCTTGTGTAAGTTATAGACTTTGGTTGATATGGTCAGTGTGGGTTCATTGATGGTCACAGATGAACCTCTTTGGTGTTGGATGATTAATGGGGAGGCCATGCACAAGAGAGTTAGGGAACATATGTCTTCTCTACCTTTCACTCAATTTTGCCATGAACACAAAACTGTCCTAAAAAATAAAGTCTTTTTAAAAAGTAAAAGAAACAGGTGAATTGATTTTAATATATTTTACATTCTTGTTTTCTTACTAAACCTTTAAAGATTGATTTCAGCACATTTCAGATTGGACTAGCCACACATCACTCCTAGTTACCATATTGGACTGTCTAGACTTTCTGATTCATATCTCTTGAGGAGGAGTAGGGAGCGAGGTGGGAAAGGAATCTAGTTTGTTGGTCCTTTGGCCTAAGTGGTAGATCTCTCATTACATTTCAAAAGTGTTAACATTATTCACTTTGTTAAATACTGTGTTAGACATTTGAAATACAGTATGTTCTTTACTCTTCCCAAGAAGGCTAAGAAAAAATAAAGAACTAAGAAGTTCAATGACTTTGCCCATGGTCACAGGAACTAGTTAGGTAGAATGCAATTAAGGACTAGGGAATGTGTTAAACCCTTGCTCTTTCTATTACATTATGCTGCAATTCTCTGTCCCATGGGAAAACTAACTGCTTCTAGTGATCTTAATAGAGGGAAACTGGAAATAATGGGGGGAAAGCTATTAGTTTTATCCCTGAACAGCAAGATGATTCAAAAATGGATGTACTATTTGTTCAGGGGGGCAGGAGAGATCTACACAATTAATTGGCTTTAATAGCTAGCAGACGCTTTCAAACATTCTCCACAGAGGCTGTCATCATGAGGGGTGGGGCACCTTCAAATTGTCTTTTTTTTTTTTTTTTTCCCCAGTGCTGGAGACAGAATCCAGGACCTCACAGATGACAGGCAAGCGCTCTACCACTGAGCTACACCCCCAGTCCAATCAAATTGTCTCTTGAACAACGTCTGAACTTCACAGTCCGACATTCAGGCTCCACGTGTAGTTCCACGAGCCTCACTCACCCACCCACTCTTTTTCTGAAGGAAATAGGTATTAAGAGTACACCAAAGGCACTGTGAACCTATATGTGCCAACGGCTTTGGTGGTGAATCCGTGCCTCTGGCCCTTGTCTGGGGACCGTGTCGGTGGCAGAGCCCTTCAGCATTTGGGGAGATCAGGTGACACGCCTTCTTTCGGTTTGAGGTAGCACTTCGGTAGAAAGGATATTGAGAGTTATCACTGAGAGTACTAGAAAGGGAGAAGCCCCTGCGGTTCAGCCTTGACTTAGCCCTCCCTGGTTCTCAGGCGAACGTGCAGTGTGGTCTTCACGGTCAGTCTCCTCTCTGAGCTTCAGTGGCGCCATCTGTAAACCTTGGGAGTGGCAGAGGTGTTCCAAGGGCCTGTCCAGTTCTGACGGCCTCTGACTGTGCTCTTGGAGAACGCTGCTTGGAAGGCTGCAGATAATACCGATACACAGCTGGGCTCTAACAAAGGGCCGGGGTCCCGGGCGCGTTGCCGCCCCCGGGAGGGTTTGGAAACTCTGGGAGACCGAGGGCGGGGCTTGAGCGCGCCGCAGCCAATCACCGAAGGGCCAGGGCGCCGGGGGCGGGTCCTGAAGCGAGCGGCGGCGGCGGCCAGGCTGGGTCCGAGCATCCCGCCGCTCCGGACCCGCCCGGCCCGGACATGGCGAACGTCCGGGCCTCCCTCCGAGGCACGCTGCTGCTTCTGTTGGCCGTGGCGGGGGTCGCGGAGGTGGCGGGGGGCCTGGCCCCGGGCAGCGCGGGTGAGTAACTACCGGAGCAGCTGTGCGGGGCGATCCGGAGCGGCCGCCTCAGCACTCCAAGATGGCGCGGGGCAGGGGGCGGGGGTGAGCGCGACCCCAGACCCGGCCCACGTCCGGTGACCCTGGGTCCGGAGGTAGCGGCAGTCAGGACCTGTTGCCGACTCCGGGCGAATCAAGGCCCCTCCCCACTCTCGCTCTCTGCGCCCCGAAGATCTTCTGAACGGGGGCCGGTGACCTGGGTTCGAGGCCTTGCTCTGTCACCTACCAGACGTGGGCCCCCTGCCCTGTCCTGATACCCCTCGCCAGGCTCTGGTCCTTGTCAGAAAACGGTAAAATGCCTTCCCTCAGGATCGTCGCGAGGGTTGGGCGGGATTTCAGATGTGCAGCCTCCTTACCGCTGCCCAGGCCAGTTATTGTCACTTGTTACTTGACCCTTACTTGGTTCCGAAAGACCGGCCTCGGTGTCGGAGAGCTCTGGTGGGCCCTACGGTGCTATGTCGGACAGGGTTGAGCGGGAGGCATTAAAAATCAGTAAACCCTGCTCTCTGGTGCTAGCGGGCTGGAGGAGAGTTGGTCCTTGCTCTAAAGGAGTTAAACTAAGGATGAATAGGAAACTGCAGTGCTTATAGTTGTCGCCTGCTTGCTGGTCATTCAGATTTGTTGCTAACTCCTGCCCTCCAGCAGAGCACAGGTTAGGAAGTAGGATACAACAGGAGTAGCTTGAATTCAAGGCAGAAGTGTCCAAAGGAGATACAGAACTGTGTGTGCACAGAGGGAGATGACATCCACCTGGGATGGGGGCAAAATTGAGTGATGTCCTCCTAACTATACTAACCATCGAAAGATGGCAGGGTTCCTAATAACAACAGTGGTGGAGGAGTGCATTGCTTTCAGGGAGAGACCTCCTAGAAAAGGCAAAGTCAAACTCTACAGGTTTTAAGGTAGTCTGCAATGTTAAAAATAAAGCTTTAAAAAAAAAAAAAAAAAAAGGAAGGCATTTAAAGGGGGAGAAAATTGTGTCAGGAACCTCGGATTAGTTAACTGTAATTGTGTTCTAAATTTACCTGTAAATTAGCTCAGAAATCAAAGAAAAAAGAGAAAGAATACTATGTATTCTTCGCTAACTCAACTTACCTTTGTGAACCCCATTTTTCTCACTAAGTTAAAAGAGACTGAACTAAAGCACTTACAAATATTTGGTCCATAGAGTGCTAATTGCCCATTCTCATCCATAGCTACTCAGTTCTGTGGGAAGTTGTAGAGTGAAGTGATTAAGAATAATGGAGAAAGTTTCTTAGCCTTAATTTTTTGTCTAATACCCACATTTATTATATATAGCACCTCCTAGATTTTATTATAAGAATTAATTGAAGTAATACATCGTATTTAGCATAGTAAACACTGAAATGTTAGCTACTGAATATGTTTGGGAAACACTGCACATTGGACCCCGTCTTATAAATTCACAAAATACATTAGATTCACAATAAAGGGGCCAAGGATTCCTTTGGTAAAGACACTGGTTTGCTGGGGGAATAGAGAATGACTGCTCAGGAGTGTAGAGTTTCTTTTTGGAGGACTGAAAATATTCTAAAATAAACAGTGGTGATAGTTGCACAACTCCGAATATACTAAAAAAAAAAAAAAAACTGAATTATACATCTTAAAAGGGTGAATTGCATGGTATGGGAATTATCTCAAAATTATTACAGAAAAAATAATCATTGGCTCATAAAACTTTTCTTCATAATACCTAAAGTGCACTTTAGAAAATGCTGGGCTAGTTGATTTTTAACAGCCCTTCCAACTCTAAAAGTTCATGACCTGATACAATTTGTGTTGTTTGATAGAGCAAAATTCCAGATTTAATCTTAAAATCCTTGTACTAAATTCTAGGAAGCTTATATTGCCTGGTTCTTTACATAAAGAACATTGAGTAATATAGTAGACAAAGGCTTCTACTGTGCATTGTAGAAAGTGCAGAAAATGTTCTTCAATTCTAAACAGAAATTGAGAACACAATTACTAAATTGTTTTTCAATGAAGGCTTGGCTTATATTCCTGCATAGACAGTCTTCTGTCTGTCAAAGATTGGGTCCTTCTGTCTCCTCCAGCATAAAGCTTTACAGGTCACTACCCCCTCTTTTATATTGCCCTGATTATTCCTATACTCATTGGATGTAGGTAATGGAGTGATACTACTTATTAGCTGATTTTCTCTTTGGAGGGTAGGATGGGACTTTAGGGTGCAGTCTCATGGCACCTGGTAGTAGCTCTGTTTCTATTTAAGATATTTTGTAAGAAAAAGATGTAACATTAAAGGCCAAGTTGCAACAAGTTGACATTTAAGGAATTATGTAATAGTCTAGAATCCTGAAAAAGAATGTAATGAATTTTAAATAAGAAAAAGAAAAACGCCTATGTGAATAAAAGTAATAAAAAGCAGATTCTGTTCCCAATGCAGTATCTTGGCTCACACTGGAAAGAGCTAGGACTAATCATGGACCTAACGATAAGATAGTTTATTATGGTATATTACTAAAAGTTCCTATCTTGTATCCATAGACTTAAGCAATCTTTCATTAATCATACTTTTAACTATATACCATTGAAAGAAGAAAGGGGGAAGATGTCAAGGACGTGGGTTTTATATATTAAAAATGTACCCCTTTTATTGGGGGGGCAGGTACCTAGGATTGAACCCAGGGCGCTTACCCACTAAGCCACATCCCCAGTCCTTTTTTATATTTTGTTTAGAGACAGGATCTCGCTGAGTTGCTTAGGGCCTCACTAAGTTGTTGAGGCTGACTTTAAATTCGAAATCTTCCTGTCTCAGCCTCCCAAACTCCTGGGATTACAGGTGTGCACTGCTGCCACAAATGTGGCTTTTAAAAGAGCAAAATATACTCTTTTTTGTTAAAGGCTGGGGGTGTAGCTCAGTGGTAGCGTGCTTGCCTAGTGTGTGAGGCACTGGATTCAGTTCTCAGCACTGCATATAAATAAATAACAACTAAAAAAATTTTTTTTTAAATACTGATGGTTGCTGTATGTCAGGCAGTGTTCTAAGTGCAGAGCTGCTGCTCTCAAGGAGCTTTACATTCTAAAGGAGGGAAAATAGATAATAAAATCATCTCTGGGTATGATAAGTATACTATGAAAAAACTAAACCAAATGATAAGAGAATTGTGTGTGTGGAGGCTGAATGGTTACTTAGAGCTGACAAGAGCAGTCTCTTTGAAAGGTGAAGTTTAAAGTTAAGATCTGAAGGCCAAGAAGGTACTATCCTTCTGAAAGACAGAGGTGGGGTCCAGGAAGAGCAGAGACCTTAAGGCATAAAGACCAGAAGGTCTGTGTGGTTGGAACTTCGTGGGCAAGAGAGTACCATATCACTAGGTGCTAACCTTTGCAAGAAGTCATGTGAAGATTGTATTCTGTGTACAGATAGAAACCAACAGAGTTTTAAATGAGAGAGACATGATTTAATTTATATTTTAGATCACCCTTGCTGCTTAATGGGGGGTGGGGGGGGGATATTATAATGGGCAAGAGTAAATGCCAGGTGTCTAGAAGGCATTGCGGTAGTCCAAGCAAGAGAGAATGGTGACTTAGAGGAGAGATTCAAGATATTGTTGATAGGTTGAATATGGGAATTGAGAGAAGGAAGAATTAAACTTACTGATAGGTTTTTGTTGTTTTGTTTTTGAATTTTGAGCAGCTTACTAAAAGTTGATGCCATTTATCAAGGTAGGAAACACAGGAAGGAGCAGGTTTGAGAATTGACAGGTAAGATGGAAGTAGAACCAAAAGATCCATTTTGTGGCCTGTAGATGTAGCTCAGTGGTACATGTGCAAGGTCCTGGGTTCAATCCCTAGTACCCCAGTTTTTTTACATTTAAAAAAAATGTTTAAGATGGGTGTTAGGAAAAATTCCCTGTGTCCATTGCTTTTTAAGCTAAATTTTATACCTGTCAGTTACCTATTTAACAAATATAATCTATTAATAGTACCAGATACCATAATAAACATAGGTATAAAATAAAAGCGAAAACAGACATGATCTCTACTTTCATGGGACTTCCAGTTTTGTGGGAAGTTCAGACATTAAATATTACCTCCAAATGTATACTATCTACATTGCTATTTTGTATTTGTAGTTATATATAATTCAAGTACATCTAAGGAATATATTTCAGGAAAAATCATATGATATTCATGAAGTATTGTAGGGTATAATGTGCTGGACGCTATTAAGAACATAGATAACATGAAGACTACAAGAAAAGTGGAATATTAAGAGATTCATTCTGACCAAGGGTTATACCATTGAGAGCCAGATTTCATACTTTTAGATCCCTTGTTTATGAATGGGAGCCTTGTAGCACTGAGTGGGGAAGAACATTATCCAAGAATGCTGGCTATCAGCATATATAAGAGAATTTCAGAAGCGCCTTTTGCTTTAGTTGTTACATAATGATGAATGTTAGGGTTAAGGTTTAAGGTTTTGACCCCAACAAACAGAACCAAGGGTAGCTCTGATTAGGGGGCTGGCTATGTGACCTTTAACAGGAAATCTCATAGAAAACCATGAGTGGGAAATTCAGCACACCTCTACCTCAGGGATTGCTGGAGAAACTGGAAAGTTGGCAGGAACAAGACTGTTTTTACAAATAGCTAGCTTCTCTCTCTTTCACTGCTTCTCTTTGTGCATCTCTTGCATTCTTCTGCCAGCCAGTTTCCTCTTTTTACTCATGTTTTCTGTACTTCCAATAAAACTTCAGCTTCCCCAGTTACAATTCTTCTTGACCTTCTATACCTACTACCAACTGACTGTTTCTCTCTTGCCTGAGTACTTATCTCCAATATATGTTTTGACCTAGGCCAAAACAATCATGTTTACTAAATTATGAGTGGGTCACCATATGATATGTGGTAGTGAGAGAATACAGTGAGGAAAAAAACTTGTATTTTTTTTTCTGTTAAAAAGGTATAACAACATTATTAATATTGTTAATCCTTGAATAAAATATTTTAAATTGAGCACTGTGCTTGGTGTACCAAGATCAATCAATCTGGGGATTCCAAAATAACTCATATGAAATGACTAGAAAAAAATTAAAGATTCCAATTCTACCTAGAATAGTAGGGTCTTGCTGTAGTACATGCCTGTAAACCCAGTAACTGGAAGCTGATCACAAATTCAAGACAACTTAGCCAGACCCAGTCTCAAAATAAAAAAATAAAAAGGTCTGGGGATGTAGTTCAGTGATAAAGCACCCCTGTCAATCTTCAATACTACCAAAAAAAAAATGTTGGCTCTTAATCAACCCCCAAATCAACATGGCCTGAAGTTGTTGGAAAAGAAACATTGAAAGATGTTTGGAATTTAGATCATCAGGAAAGGGACATGAAGCACTTTAGGCAGAAGACTGTTCCAGATAATTGTAGATTTTCCTTATTGAAAGTAAATGAAGTTTAGGGAAGGGAAGGCTAGAAAAAAAGACTTGGAAATTTTTAGTTGGAATACTAGGAAGCCATTGTAGACCCTTAATTTATTAAGAGTGACATCGTGAAAGGTCCATTAAAAAAATTAACCTGGCAGTCATATTGGTACTACAATAGAATGAATATAATTGGTATTACAGCAGTACAGTGTGAGACCAACAATGGAGGATATGTCTAACTTGCAAATGATTCAGGGAAAAAAAAAAGCAAAACATGTTTATACATATGTATAGTCAGATGATAAAACAGTATAACAGCAATGTTGGATGAGTGATGGATTATATGGATAATCATTTTATTATTTGGCTCTCCCTTAGCTGACAGTATATTTTATATAGATATATATACCTATAACATCAGTTTTTAAGGAATAAATGTGATATTTGCATGAAGTTATTTATTAATTAAAGTTGAAGTTGTCATTTAAACATTTTTAGAGTGATTTTCATTTTCCAAGTTGTTTTAAAAATAAAAATTTGATCACAAATAAGATTTCATTGGGCACAGTGGTGCATACTTATAACCCCAGCTGTTCAGGAGGCTAAGGCAGGAGGATTGTGAGTTCAAAGCCAACTGGGACCATCTTTTTTGAGACCTTGTCTCAAAATAAAATTTTAAAAGAACTGAAGAACTGGGAATGTAGCTAAGTGGTAAAATGCTTGCCTAGCAAGCATGAAACCCTGAGTACAATGCCTAGTACATCCAAAAAAAAAAAAAAAAAAAAATATATATATATATATATATACATAAGTAATAAAAATAAGAATTTTTAAATTAATGTATCTTTTTAATTTAAAATGACCTTCCAGTATTAGCTCAGATTTTTTCCCCTTAATAGTGTGGGAAGGATATTTATATTTTCTTAAAAATATGTATTCTGTTTTAGTAATTCTTTAGGAAAACATTAATTAGAGGAAATCATTATTTTCCTTAGAAAAGAAAACAAAAATGACTTTGCATTAACCAGATTGAATTATAGCTTTTGGGAGACTTCCTTGTGGCAAAATCCCTTTTAACTTAAAAAATCCTATAATTCTATGGATATTCCTTATTTTTAGATTGGGGTGTATTTTGTTTTTTTAAATGCCAGTTGGTTTTAGAAGTTGTATTTTTCTGTATGTGGCTAGAGCATGTGTTTCCTGCTTATTTGCCTAACTTTGGTACACATGTTGCCTAAATCAGCAGCCAAACCTTGATGTTTCAAATTATTGGATATTCTGCTTGCATATATCTAGATGGCTCTAATTCCTTCGCTTTTTTTGAGGTGGGGAGTACCAGGAATTGAACTCATGGGCACTCAACCACTGAGTCACATCCCCAGCCCTATTTTGTATTTTATTTATAGACAGGGTCTCACTGAGTTACTTAGTGCCTCACTTTTGCTGAGTCTGGCTTTGAACCTGAGATCCTCCTGCCTCAACCTCCCAAGCCACTGGAATTACAGACATGCACCACCGTGCTTGGCTCTAATTCCTTCTTAAAGCCAACAAAATGGCTTTTAGTAATCAATTTTTGGTTTTTATTAATTTTATAATCACAGACACTTGGAATAAGGATGCAGGATATCTGTATGTCTTTAATAAGGATAATACCTGTGCTTTTTATTTTCATCATGTTGATATAGAGTTATATTTCAAACCATTTTACCTTTAGTCAACTTCATTCTATGAGAATAAACAGCTTAAAACTTTTTTCTTGAAGAAAAAATTAGAATCAAATTATTAAATTAAAGCATCTGTAGAATTCATTGCCTTATAAAAGCATTAGGTCTTGGAAATATTTTTTTTCCCTCTTTTGTACTAGTTGAATGACCCAGTTAATCCATTTTAATTGCTCTAAAAAAGATAAAGACCTTTAATTGCCACATTAATTACATTTGAATCTTCCCATCCTTAATGAAGGCATATGAATTAATGTTTTTTCATGGGCATTTATTTCTTGAAAAATATGCAATGGAAAAGATTCTAATAATCTTTTATTGTTTAAAAGGAAGAAAAATGTATACTAATACAGTAATGGCTAAAGTTAAGAGTACAGTTTGGAAAATATGATGGAGCTCCCTAGCCTGTTCATGGAGGGTGGCAGTCTTCTAAAAGGAGGAAATGTACTATTATAGAGGAATGTTTGGTTGAGAAGAGGAAAGAGATTATTACCAGAAGATTTCAGGCTGCCGTCTTTCATCCCATTCTGTCAGAAATACAAGAGAAGGCTTTTGGAAGAGTAGAAGGAAATATGCCAGAATGTCAACAGAGGTTGTGGCAGTACAGTGGGAGTATAGATCTTTCCCCCCCCTCTTTATTTTCCAAATTGGGGTTTTTAATGAAGGGGAGGAATTATTTAAAAAATTTAACTTTGTAGGTCATTCCACTATAAATTTGACCTTCACCATTAAATAAGGGAAAAAAGGCTTTTATATTTTAAATAAAACTTTTATATTTTAAATAAAAAATAAAATTGGAGTTTTAATTATGACACATTTTGTGTTTCTGTTTTAAATAAACCTTTGCTCCAAGAAACTTTTTCAAAAATCCCAAGGTCCAAATCAGACTCCTGTCTGCCTGATTGTTTACTTTTTGCTAAGCCTGTGTTTATTGGGACCATATGTTATTCTGAGTTATCTTTGCTCAAGATCAGCTGGATTTTCTGCCCTCATATGACCTTTGTGTTAGAGGATAGTAGAAAGTGCCAATTTTTAGAATACTTCAAAAGAGAACGTCAGTATCATGCAGGGGAGCCTTTTATCCTTGCCTGCCCTCCCATTCTAATGAGTCTGGGACACACCAACAGTCTTAGAAGATGGGGGTTGCTTGGTCTGGCATTGCAGAGAAGGCAGGGCTGCTGGGAGGAAGTCTCATGAGTTCTTGGGCCCTTCCTAGATTTAGAGCTTTTTAGAAAGTGAGAACAGTACAAGACACTTTTGACACTTTGAATCAAAGCACATTTTTCTTCTGAAACATAATAAAATTTTTTGTGTGTTCTTCAGAATAATATAGGTCAGATGTTTAAAGCTTTCAAGAAACCTTTTCCCATAGAGTTAATAGCGCCACAATACTCTTTTATGAAACCAAACTATAGTAATATGCCAGTGGTATCATAGACCCTGTCATTGTTTTGATAAAGAAAAAGTTTCTAGTTTTGAACTTAGAAGCCTCATTTGTAAGATTTAAAGAGGACTTCTTTTATCTTCTGTTTATTCATCCTCTTCTTCCCAATACCATTTCTGCTTTCAATCAAAAAAGTTGTTTTTCAATGAATAAAAATGCAGTCTGTAAAAATTAAAAAAAAGAAAAAGTTGTTTTTATCTCATTTGTATACTGAAATGGTTTAGATTTTTACTTGAATAGAGGATTATGTTACATGTATTAGTATGTGTACACACATATACAGGTTTGCATAATATATTAAAGATGTGTGTGTGTGTGTGTGTGTGTGTGTTATACATATGGGGGGGGCGGATACTGGAGATTGAACCCAGGGCCTTACGCATATTAAGCAAGTGCTCTACCACTAAGATATGTAAGCCTCACTAAGCCCCAAGTATGTATTTTTAAAGCTGTAGTATCAGATCCAGTTGCCTAAAAATAATGTTTTCACTTCCATGTCTCCTTTGACTTGCCAGTCCTACACAACTGCTGATCAGTTGTATTTTTTCCCAATCTTTTACACTCTAAAACAGTTACATGCTCCTTCAGATTATTTATATAGCTAATTTATGAATTATTCTGGGCCTGTAATGTTGCTTAGCAACCTTTCTTCCTTTTCTCTAATTTGATGTTTCTCAAATGGCATTCTGAGATGTTAGTAAGTGGCATGAAAAGTGTTCTGTGCTTTGAGAAATTTGTGTAATAGATCCCTATTTAGCAAATTAATGTATATTAATTGTTACTTTAACAAATAAAAGGCTTTACATTGTCCTATAGTGAATCTGTTCAATTTGTTTTTTTTTTTTTTTTTTTGGGGGGGGGCACTAGAATTTGAACCCAAGGGTGTTAAACCACTGAGCCACATCTCCAGCCCTTTTTTATTTTTTATATTTATTTTTTATTTTGAGATAGGGTCTTGCTAAGTTGCTCACAGCCTCACTAAGTTGCTGAGGTTGGCTTTGAACTTGTAATCCTACTGCCTCAGCATGCTGAGCTGCTGGAATTATAGGCATGCACTACCACCATGCCTGGCTTTTCAACTTTTTTTAATCCTTCATTTCCCAGTTTATTTGAACATGAAGCATTTTCTCTTGAGGCATAAATATTAACATGGTATGAAACAATGTTCTTTTATACAGAAACACATCTTTAGTTGTTTTCTTTCTCAGTTCTCCAAATTAGTTGTTTCAGACCTTGACATTTTCAGCTCAAACCCCCCCAACCCTATTTATTTCAACCTTATTTTTATTCTTTGTTTTGGATTTTTTGTTTTGAGACAGTCTTGTTATATTACCCAGGCTGACCTTGAACTCAGGATCCTCCCATCTTAGCTTTCCAAGATTATTATAGGTGTATACCACCATATCTAGTGCAACTCTATTTTCTGACCCAATCTCTATTTCACTGAGAAAGTAGATAACTGTCAGCTTCATTCTTCATATATCAATATCCTTAAGTCCTTTCCTCTTGTCTAGATTTCCTGGAATCCTAGGCCAGAGACCTTACTCTTGGGGTTCCAAAAAATGAGGTTTGGCCACTTGTCTGAAAAACTAAACAGAAAAGATAATGGTGTTTAGCAGGAAAGGAGCTTTTCTCAATATAGTCACATTGGGAAGGCAGAGTGAGATCTAGCATCTTAGCCTTGTCTTTGGGGTGTTGACATAGGTTTTAAGTTTGAATAAGGAAGAATTGAGGCAGGGTATAAGAGGTAATGCATAATTAAACAGTCCTAGTCAGACTGTGGCCTGGTTGGTCATCATCTTAGTTCTAGTTCTTCAAGGTGGCTCCAGAGAAGTTCTTATCATTGAGAGGGCCATCTCCATTTGCTTCACAGGATGCAGGATGTTTATCTGTCAGACCTGTGATCCTGGAAGGGATGATTGCTCCTGTTTAGGGGTTAATGGTAGGGTGATGTGCCTACAAGGCTCTACTATTCATGGAAGAAGTAGAGAAATGACCGGAGACTTCTAGGCACCAACCCCAAGGGTCTGAAACAAAATGCTGTAAATGTCCCTGCAAATCTTGCTTTAGTCTTGAAGGAGGACAAGATAGTTAAGTAAATTTAGGGCTAATAAACTTTGCCTTACAAGTTTTCAGATGAACACCCCTAAAATGATTAACATGCCTATGTGCAGAACTGAGCAGGTCATAAAGTTTAAGGTAATAAAGGAGATGGATACAAAATTAAGGCAGAAATGCCAAGCTTTATCCTGCTTTTAGTAACTCATTGGGCATCTGCATCTGCAGGCCTAAGTAAACAGACAACACTTTTAACAAAGACAGCCTTGCTAAATTCTTGTTATATATCACCACCAGGCTGTAAATTGATGAAGTAAGAGAGCATATTTTTTGTTCATTATTGTGTCCCTGTCTCTGAATACACTATCTCTTCTTGAATCCACATCCCTTTCTAGAAACCATCTCATTTCATTTCTCTTTAATCTGTTTGATCTCCGACTGGGTGTACTGCAATTCAGTTCTACCACCAACCACTCAATAGTTAACATAACCTCCACAAGCTTTAAAGGGCATGGCCCCTAACAAGACTTCACTTACTCCAGACACCAACCTCACTTCCGGAGTCCTCAGGCCACTCACACTTTTGACCAGGTATAAATCTGTGGTCTCCATGACCCTTTTAGCTTCAATAATTCACTTGAACCACCCACAGAGCTTACAGAAGGCAATATACTTAAAATTGCTCTTTGGAGCTGGGGGGCATAACTCAATGGTAGAGTGCACACTTAAGTATGTAGGAGGCTCTGGTTTCAATTCCCAGTACCAAAGTATAAAAAAACAAAATAAAATTACTGTTTTATTATAAAGAATTCAAGTCTGGAGCACCAGCCAAATAAAGAGACTCAGAGGACAAGGTCTGGGAGGAAATGAAGAGCTTCTGTCCTGTTCTCATGGAATCAGGATGCATCATCTTCACAACACATCAGTGTATTCACCAGCCCAGTGAGCTTCTGTCAGGAGTTTTTATCAAAATTTCATTACATAAGCATGATTGATTGATTGGTCACTTGATGGAATTCAGTCTCTAACCCCACTCCATCAAAGATTGAGATGTCAGGTTGAGAGATGATTCAAAAGTCTCAATCTTCTAGTCTTTCTGGTATGGCCAGACCCCATCCTGAACATATCTGGGTAAGACAACGAGTCATCTCATTTTCATAACAAAGACACTCATATTACTCAGGAAATTCCAAGGATTTAGAGTCTCCTAGGTTAGGGACAATGGCCAAATTCTTCATTATACATTGCTGATACTCAAAAGAGTTATCTGTACATTCTTAATTCTTTCTTGAACTCAGTCAGGCTTTTGCCCTCACCATGTCAAATTGATGACACATATTTGAATTCATCAGTATCCTTCACATTGCTAT
Organism: Sciurus vulgaris; assembly: GCF_902686455.1. Classification (NCBI taxonomy): domain Eukaryota; kingdom Metazoa; phylum Chordata; class Mammalia; order Rodentia; family Sciuridae; genus Sciurus; species Sciurus vulgaris. The sequence goes on from NC_136476.1 coordinate 53,336,729, forward strand.
ATACTGTGATCATTTTGAAATCCTCCTTTCTTGACATCATCTAGCACAGTTAATGCCTCCTTCTTGAAACATTTTATTTAGTTGTCTTCTTGGTCACTGTTCTTTCTCTTAGTTTTTTTCCCCATACATTAGCTACTCTTCTGCATTCACACCTAAGGGATGTCTCAAAATTATATCAAAATTATTTAAAAACTGGATTTCTGATTCTTTCTTACCCTCCGAAATTCCCTTTTTCAGACTTTTCCATTTCAGTTAATGGTATTTCCAGTATTTCTATCTTTCCACTTAAAATTTTATAGTCATCTTTGATTCTTTTTCTCCCATATCACACATCTAATCCAATAGCATATTCTATCAGCTTTGTATTCATAATATATATCCAGATTCTGATTACTTAATACCACCTCCACTGCTGCCCTCTAGTCAAGACACTATGATGTTCTATCAGTACAATTGCAGCAGCTTACTGAGAAGCAGATTGCTCCTCTGCAGTGTGTGTGTGTGTGTGTGTGTGTGTGTGTGTGTGTGTGTATGTGAATTTGGTACCAGGGATTGGACCCAGGGGCACTTAATCGCTGAACCATACCCTTAGCCCTTTTTGTATTTTATTTAGAGTAAGAGTGTCACTGGATTGCTTAGGGCCTTGCTAAGTTGCTGAGGCTGACTTTGAACTTGCAGTCCTCCTGCCTCAGCCTCCAGAGTCACTGGGATTACAGGCATGCACCACCTCACCTGGCTTCTGCAGTATATTTTTAACACAGAAGTTAGAGTGATCCTTTTAAATTCAGATTATGGCATGCTCAAAACCCTCCAATGGTTTTCCCTTATTAGAGTAAAGGCACAAGTCCTTGTAATGGCCTATAGAGACCTATATGATCTAGCCCTGTTACTTCTCTGATATTATACATTATCATCTACTTTCTTTCATTCTTTTCCAGCCACACTCCGTGCTGCTCTCTGAACACACAAGAAACTTTGCACTTGTTTGAAAATTCAATAGACTTGTTCTCTCACTTTCTTTAAGTTTTCTGCTCAAATATCATTTTTTTCAATGAAGCTTTCCTAACCTGCCCTACAAAATACCTTTGTACTGCTTTATTATCACAGTAGTCTTTACCACCATCACACATTCATATTCATATCTTCCCTTCTTTCTCTGTGTGCGTGTCTGTGTGTGTGTAGTTTATTTTTCCTTCCAGGGAACGTAATCTCCATGGGGACAAAGGCTCGTGATTGTTGAGTGAATGAATTGATTCCTGGTACTTAATAAACTGCTTCCTTAGAGGAAAAGATATGCACTGCTTCTTGCTAAGCATAATGCCTTCTTATTAAAAAAAAAACAAAACAAAACTTGATTTCACTCACTCTGGATTCCTCTTAAGACATTGTTCTATCAGAAAAGCATTAATTCTCAACTGTTTCTTTCAGTCTGTAAAGAAGCTCAAGTCTTTCCAACTCTTAAAAAGGGCAGGAAATCTTCCTGTGGCCCTGCATCTTCCTGTAACTACCATTCTCTTCTCTTCCTGTTACTGCCAGACTTCTTGTGAATCTACATTTACTATCTATGCTTCCTCACCTCTGACTTACTTCTTAATAGCTTTCATTTCTACTGACTGTACAGAAGTGATCAGGTGGCCTTCTGACTAGTAAATCCATTTTCTTTTTCAGTTTTCCATTCAACTTGATTCTTGGGCACATAACACTACACCCTCCCCTGTAATACCACTCTCTGTAGTTGACCTATCCCAATTAGACTATTCCATTTCCATCTCTTTCTTTGTCTCTTCTCGTGTCTCAGATATTGCCAATTTTTTAGAATTTGGTGCTACATGTACTTCTCAGTATAAACTCCCTAGGCAGTATCATTTCTGTATACCTCCTTTATGCTGATGACTTCCAAATTTGAATCTTGAGGTTTGGCTTTTCTTGCACTCCAGACTTCAATTTCTGACTTTACTGGAATTTCCATTTGAATGTTCTATAGGAAACACAAATTCATCTCCTAAACAAAATTCACTTTTTTAAAAACCGTTTGACCTTGTATTTTGGGTATAATAATAGAATCTAATCCATAGGGTAATTTGTAAGAATTGAAAAAGCAACGCATAAAATGAGCTTAATATAAAATTCTGGCACACAGAAAGCTTACAATAAATAATAGTTACTATTATCACATTACAGTCTCCCCTATTAGACTGCAAGCTTATTGAGGGCAAGGACCATATCCTTAAACTTCATACCATCCTTGTAATAGATGCTCATTAAGCATTGAGTTAAAATTAATAATAATAATCTGTGGGATAAACAGTTTGTATAATCTTCTTATAGCTTAGTCATCTTGCTTATTTAATAGTGAGACAACTTTATATGTTGGGTTTTTGTTTTTGTTTCTTTCCCTAGGTGCATTATGTTGTAATCATTCAAAGGATAACCAAATGTGCCGTGATGTGTGTGAACAGGTAAGCTTGATCAAAATTGTAGAGGCTGTCAGTTATGTAACTACTTATTACATTTAATAACTGGAGAAATCTGCTGGACAGTACCTTAACCATATGATCAGAATTCACATCACCAATACTGGGACAAATTGACATGTGTCTGCTGATACAATGCAGTGAGAAGAAGCACAGCATCTTATAAAGCATTCCTGCCAAAAATGCTTATCCTGAATCATGAAAAAACAATCAGGTAAATGCAGATTGAGGGGTATTCTTCAAAACAACAGTCTATACTCCTCAAAATTATCACTTATATTAAAAATATCAGTTATTATAAAAACAAAGGCAGGCTGAAAAACTGTTCCAGATTAAAGGAAACTAAAGAGATATGACAGCTAAATGCAATGCATGATACTGGATTGGATACTGGAACAAAAAAAAAATTACCATAAAGGACATTATAGATAAATTGGTGAAATTTGAATATGGACTAAATATTAGCTAGTATCATATCAGCATTTTGATCCTGAATTTGGTCATTATATTGTGGTTAGGTATGACAGTGTCCTTATTCTAAAGAGATACATGCTAGGATTTAGGAATGAATGATCATAATGTCTATAATAAATTCTAAAATAGTTCATCAAATAGTAGTAATAACCATATGTGTATATAGAGAGTTATAGCAAATGTTGTAAAATGTTAATAATGGGTGAATCTTGGTGAATACTCTGGTTATTTTTCGTATTACTCTTAAAATTTTTTCTAGGTTTGAATTTTTCTGGTTGAAACTTTTTATCCAAGTTCTACCGAAACAATATCTATTCATAAAGTCCAACTTTTCTTTCATCATTAGCCTTAGCACCTGATATATTATGGTCTCAGTCATCTTCGAAGTTTTCTAGTAATAATCTGGATTTTATCACTTTCTAAAACTAGGCAAGCTACCTAACTGGGACTCTAGTTCTCTCAAACAATACTGTGGACTTTGTTTTGTTTTGTTGTTTATTTTGAGGATTGAACCCAGGGACCACCACTGAGCTCCATCCCTAGTCCATTTTATTTTTTTATCTTGAGACAACATCTCTGAGTCACTGAAGGTCTTGCCAAGTTCCTGGGGCTAGCCTGGAATTTGATCCTACTGCTTCATCCTCCTGAGTGTAAGGAATTACAGGTGTGAGCCACTGTACCTGGCTATGGACTTAGATTTTGCAAGATACTTTCTGATTATAGTACATGAGAGTGTCTCAGTAGACATCTCATCTGAGTAGCTAATAGAGAATGCAGTGATGTGCCAAATCAAATTTGCTGCCAGAACATAGCTTTTTATTTTATTTGGATAAAATCCAGGGCCTTGTACATACTAGGCAAGCACTCTACCTCTGAGCTACATTCCCGCCCCAGGATAGCTTGTTTTTTTTGTGGTGGTGCTAGTGCTTAAACCCAGGGCCTTGTGCATGCAAGGCAAGCACTCTACCAACTGAGCTCTATCCCAAGCCCCGCCCCAGGATAGCTTTTTAAAACAAAAATGACCTGTTGGTAGTGTCACTAGAAGGAAGCTTTCCAAGTAATTCTTGGCTACTTTTGGAGGCATTGCTTTTCTGACTTTTCACTTTGTTTCTTCATGCTTTTCCTACTGAGGTTCCATAGGATTAAAAAATGTGAAGAGGTATCTTGTAATGAAATACCCGCAGCAGGCAAGGTCTAGTTTCTTAAAATCTGGAATGTTAGACATTCCATGACTTAGCAAATCTATTGAATACTACAGTCACCCTAATAAAGAACATTATTCTCTAACCAGGTTCTTAACCAATTGAGAGGATAAGACAGATAAGTCCCAAAATAAAACTTTATAACTAGTTACACAGATGTTGAATGTAGCTTTATCTCTAGGCACACACTAAGTGACAGAATTAGACTTACTCCCAGAGGAAGACAGGTAAGGTCTGGGTAGCATATGTTCATTTTCTCCTACCAAATTCAGCAGTCAGCTAAGTCAGTCTGTCAGATCATGGTAGGAGTGAGGAGTATAAAACAGGCCTGGACGATTAAAACTAGTAGATCTCACTACAAATGGAAGAAAATACCAGGAGTGAGGAATTATCATTTCTGTAACCAGTATGGAATAAAGGGAGAATGAAGTCCTGATAATTTAGATTTTGTGCTGGAGTGAATAGTCTTATATACCTTTGATGGCTGTGAAAGTTGGGAAAGGGTTTGGTTGGGGTGCGGGGGTAGGTTCACCTTCCTGGTAAGTTGCTGAATTGTCAGTACATAGTTGAAGATAGTTGAAAACTGGGAGTTAAAACCTTTGGAATTAGAATTTACATAAAAGGGCTGGTGGTTTATAACAGTCAAAATAATAAGTGTGATGATTTACTGTGTAAGTCTGTCAATATTGTCAGAAAGTTAAAGTTAAGGAATTTGAAATCTGAGAAAAGGCCCTTAGTTTGTTTTAACAAGAGAAAACTGTTAGCAGTGTCTAGAGCAGGGACTTTGGTTTGCTTTGTTTTTGCTGAATCCCCCAATGCTTAGAACAGTGCCCAGTACTGAACATTTTTCAACAAATATTTCTAGATTGATTGGGATGATGGGGCTACAAGTCATACTGCAGGTATTTTATTTTAATTTAATTAAAAGTTTAAATGTATTATGTACTTTTTCAAATTTACAAAATTGTTTTTATATACAACTATATTATAAAAATTCTTCAAATATAAGGATTATGTCTTACTTAACTATTGTACTTAGGTCCTTATTCATGGAAACTGATCAGTGAGTGTTTGCAGGTTGGTTGGTGAAGAAATGAATGAAATGAAAGAAAAAAGTTGGAGAAGTCAGCCAGGCGCAGTGGCACACAACCTATAATTCCAGTGACTTGGGAGACTGAAGCAGGAGGATCATAAGTTCAAGGCCAGCCTTGGAATTTAGTGAAACCCAGTCTCAAAAAATTAAGGACTGGGGATGTAGCTCAGTGGTAGAGCACCACTGGGTTCAATACTCAGAACTACCCCCCACAAAAAAAGAAATGAAAAGAAAAAGTTGAAAGTGTCAATAAGTCAATGCAGAAGTGAAGATTTATTTAGATGATAGGGCTTTGCTTGTTGAATACAAGGGGGAATCAATTATGATGAGTTGAGGTAAAAAGAAGTCTTTTAGAATTTAAGATTATAAGCCCTGTGATCTGATTATTTCTGCCTTGAATGGAGTATGAGTTTGGTTATAATTTTTTGTGTGTGATTTATACAATCAAAGTTTCTATTCTAGATATGTATTCATCTTTCTTTTAAGATGTGATTACCAGTTCAGTAAGAAAAGTAACTGTTTATATTTAAGTCTATTTATTATCTGAAAGTGTATTCATGTGGCTTCTTTAAGCTAAATGTATTCCTAATAATTAGTATATATTTCTTAGTTAATTCATTCTACTTTATAGAATCATAATTTTAGAGAGAGAAGGGACCTGATGGATATCTGACTTCTAAATTTTGTTTGTTAACTATTCAGATAACTTAACCTGGGAGTTATTATTTGTGTGTGAGAAGTGTTAAATATTCTTTATTTAATATTATACATAAATCACACTAAAATGCCTTTCCATAGGAAAAGACAGCATTTGAGATACAGGGAATTCTAACTGGGAGTTATATATATATATTTTAATCTCCCCATGTGCTAAACCCTGTACTATACTTCTTTAATATGAATTATTTCATTTAATTCTTACACAAGCACTTGAGGAGGTAATATCTGCATTTTATAGTTAAGGAAATAGAGATATAGCAAAGTTAAATAACAAACCAAGCCAGTGATTTGAAGAACAGGACTCAGAACCAAGTGTGTCTAGTTATATAGTCCATACTGCAGCCATCAGGATATAACCATCTCCTATAATGCAAAGTAGGAATGCCTGTTTATTCAAAGTATATTTTTTACAATCTCAGTTCCATGTTCTTTGTATTGTCCTAACCTGTTTCAAGTGCTTGGAGGTTTTTTTGCTTTTTTGTTTGTTTTTGAGAAGAAATGTTGTTGAGGGACAAGGCATAGTTTTCCTTCTCTGTGCTTCTTCCATTCCATGTTACATGCTTGCTTTCTCTCTTTCATTCTTTTTGTATGTCGTTGTCCCTTTTTTTACCCATTGTTTTCTTTCACTCTTCCTTATCTTTTTATAATGGAAAATTGCAAATATATACAAAGATAGAAAATATAAAGAGCTTTGAATTCATCTTCAGCATTATTAATACCTTTCATTTATTCCCCCCCATCATACTCTTTCCATTCCTCTTCCCCCATTATATTGAGGCAAATTTATATTGAAGCATATCCCAGTTGTTCTATCATTTGATCCATGGATTTTCAGTTTATAAATTATAAAGATTCATTTTTTTAAAAAAAATAACCAGGCTAGGGGGTTTGCTTTAGTGACAGAGTGTGCCTAGTATTCATGAGGCCCTGGGTTAGATCCCTAGCACCACAAAAATAAATAACCAAAACATCATTATCACTTCTTTGAAAATGTAATATTCTAATAATATCTAGTTATTCAGTTGTCTTAATTGTTTAATAAAACTTCTTATCAAGATCCAAGTGAAATGTATACATTGCAATTGGTTTTATGTCTTTTAAGGTCTTTTTACCCAACAATACTTTATGTGTGTGTGCGTGCGTGCGTGTGTGTGTGTGGTGTGTGTGTGTGTGTGTGTTGGTGTGTGTATTTGTAGTACTGGGGATTGAACCCAGGGCCTGTGCATACTAGGTAAGCACTCTACCAACTGAGCTACATCCCCATCCCCAACCCAACAATACTTTTAGAATGACTTATACTAAATATTTTTCTTTTAAAAATTTTTAAGTATTAACTTATATTAATGTACAAATTAATGGATTCAACTGTGACATTTCCATACATGCTAATAACATACTTTAATTGTATCTACCCTCCCTACTACCTTCTATTACTTTCTTTTGCCTCCCCTCTCTTAAATATCTTTTGATCTATAGATTTCTTCTAGTAACTTACTTGAATAAATTTGAATTTATCCTGTAGAGTTTCCTACAGTTTGAACTTTACTGTTCACATCCATGGTATCATTTAATGTATTCCTCTTCCTTCTATATGTCTTAGTAATTAGTTGTTAGATTTAGAGCAGAACTATCTAGTAGCTTTCTACAGTGATAAAAATTTTCCATAACCATATGTTAGCCTCTAGCCATATGTGCCAAGTGAATACTTCAAGTATGATTAAAGAGACTAAGGAACTGGTTTTTAATGTTATTTCATTTTAATTGATTTAAGTTTAATTAAATAGCCACACATGACTACAGCTATCTTATGAGACATATCTAGAGGCTTGATCAGATTGAAGTAACTTTTTATTTTTGTTTTGTTTGTTTGACAGTTCTTCCCATGAATGGTATTTTGTATCTAGTTGTTGCCTTTTCATGATGTTAACATGTTTTTAATTACTTAAATGCATTAATTCACTAGATATTACAAAATGGTGCTATCTTATTTCTTTTTACTTCTTAACTATACTTAGTATTGGAGGAATAACTGGAACTAAATGCTTTTTCATTGCCCTTAGCACTCATGGATAGTCTTGACTGTTTACAGGTAAATGTGAAGGTCTGTCTGATATGTGTAATGATTTCTAATTTACTGAGATACCAGATTGTAACTTTATTAATTTAATTCCTGTAAGGCTGTGAGTCATTTGGCCTGGTGAGTGAACCTTGTCAGCTCCTCAGGATATTTAGTGAAAGATGGCTTTATCTTTATTTTATGGAGAATTTATGAACCATATGCTATTCACAAATTTCATCTTCATCAGTGTCAAGAATATGACACAGTTTAGCTTTTAATTGTCATCGTTGACTAAAAGCATTTATAGAACAGTTTAGAATAAATTTTTCTTTTTTACTTCCTTTTCCCTTTTCTTCTCTCTTAATTTTTTCCAACTCCACCCCCAACAGGTTTTCTCCACTTTGGGTCAATAGAAAAGGCTCTGGACTTACTATTTTGGACTTTCTTGGTATTTGCCAATTAACAACCTTTTAAGAAATGTTACCTCAGCTTAATTTGGATGCCTTCCAAAGGTTTTCCATTTATGAAAAGAAGTAGGAAAATATTCTGGTTCTGATAGTCTAGAGGATAATAAATTTTATTCATTCTTATGGGGAAAAAAAATGCTACAAAACCTTTTTCCTTTTTTTTTTTTTTTCTTTTTTTTGGTCAAATAGATTTTCTCCTCAAAAAGTGAATCCCGACTAAAACATTTATTACAACGAGCCCCAGATATTGCCCTGAAACAATGGTAAGTTTCTACTTAAACTATGAAGGTTTTTGTCTATATGAAACTAATGAGTTACTTTTAGTTTTAGCATAATATTCAATGTGATTGTGGTCAGAGTAAAATATTAGATTTAGTTAAAATATTAGATTTAGAAAGTGTTTTTTAAAAATCTTCACACAAACTGTTAATAGAATATGGTCTTCCATTTTTATTTTGTACTTTAGGATGTAGGTATAAAAACAAGTTTTAAATCTAAATGTATTCCAGCCTTTAATTTTATTGTAATATTTTATTTGGGTTTGAATTTCATTTATTATTTTAATTTTGATTAATTTTATGAAGCTATAATAACTAATATCTTATTTATTTTGATTTTTAAAAATTGAATTGGGAATAAGGGAACATACATGGAATAGTATCCTATATTTCTATTTTCTGACATACTATAGATCTATTGCTTGCCTGTCTAAATCAGGTAGCCTAAAATATTTCCATTGCTTGGGCTCTTCTCAGTATTTGGGATGCTTATGAATTAGACCAACAAAGCTTGAGCTTGCACGGAAGAACCTCTTTTTATACATGGTACCTTTATTATGTGAAGGGGGAAAAATGATGGTCAGTTTGATGGACGTTTTTCCTTAAGTTACTCAGCAGACACTTTGTCTCTGTGCTTGGAAACAGCAATAAAAATGTCTTTTTTATAAAAACTGGTTATCTACATAAAAATCTCTTGGTGATTACAATTTCAGGTTGAAATTTGGAGTTGTATGAATTCATCTTTGCCAGGTAAGCAGTAGAAAGTATAACATTTAGCATTTAATTTTAAAAATTTATTTTGTGAATATAAAATCTGTCATAGTTCAAAAATAGAATTTGTACTCCGGAGGTTTTTATCCTTGTCTTCCCTTCCACACCCAAATTTTCAAATGTATATTTATTCTCATTCAAACCTTTTATATTCTTGTCTCCACTTCACCATTCTTCTGAAACTATCTTTGAAAGATCACCAGGACTTCTTGATTTGTATATCTTTTGCTTCTTCTCAGTGTTTATTCTCTGATTTTCCTATATACTTGGTATCATTGACTACTAACTCCTTATGACTCCATCTTGGCCTTAGAACAGTATTTTCTGGTATCTTTCTCCTCTTACCTACCATAAGAACTGTGGTTCCTGTGTTCAGTGCTTTCCCCTTCTCTCTCTACACTCACTGTGGTGAACATTCCCTCCCAGAACTGTTAACTAATCAGCCATGGAAAGGGAAGTATCAAGTCTAATTTGTTTGTGACTTGTAAACATCTCTTCCTAGATTCTTCATCCAGGTGGCATCTAAAGTGCTAATCTAAAATCAGTCATAACTGACCCTTTTTCTGAATGACCACTAGACTAGAAAAACCCTTTTTCTTTCTAGTTCCATTGATTCTCCCCTTGCAAAATCTTGCAACTGTCTTTTCTATTTCTAGTTCAAGTCTTTATTATTATTTTGCTCTTGGGATAGAATATTTTAATAACCTTATGATTGATGTTTCTATACATTATATACATCTTGCCTATCCTCTTCAGAAAAGAATCCCTCAAGCAAGATCCACTTCCCTTGGAGTAAAGCCCAAACTCCCTATCCTGGCATTCATGGTCTTCTAAATTAAGGCTAATTTTCTAGTCCTTGTTAAAAACCAATCTCTTGGGGGTGGGGGCGGGGGGGGGGGTAGTATAGCTTATATATTTCTGAGTTCTAAAGGCTTGCCACATTCTTTAAAAGTTTGTATTCAAACAAATTGATTTGTGTGTCTTCCTGGAATTGCCACCTCCTTCCCTGTTCTCGTTATCTCTTAACCTAATGTCCTGGAATTTATACACATACATATGCATTCCTACCGAACTGTAATCTCCCATAATGGAATAAGTCATATATTTTATCTATTTCATACTTTCATAGCCCATATAGCACCTAATAGAGTACCTTGTCTATAGTAAGGACTGAATAAATTTAAAAGCTTGTTGAATAATATTTTCTAAGGTCACTAGATACATAGAAACAGCAATGTACTGTATTATTAACAGCCCATAGAGTTTATGACCTACAAGAATTCTATTCATAATTCTTTCTAATATGTGAGAAATTCTGAATAGCAAACAGCTAAGAATTAGAGGAAATTATACGGGGCAGTGGATCTAGATGGAAGTCTGTGCCCTTTATATCCTTAAAGCACATGGAGATAAAGAAATGTATAAATATGCAATATTTTTAGTTTTTATAATTCATGTGATTTATAATGATCAACTTTGAGGCAGTTTATAATTGTATTTTGAGAGCTTTGTCTATCTGTAAACTATTTGTTTGCTTTTGTTTGTTTTGCTTAATGTTTTTCAGTAGAATACTACTGTTTGTTGTATTAAGTCCTAGTTTTGTGTTACCTATTGCCTTGAATTCACCACATTTTTTCAAATGTGAATAATAATTTAATGTAATCCGGATGTTCATCTGTAGATCTGTGTATTACATGGAAATAGCATAGAGCATTTTTTAAAGCAAATAAAGGAAGAATTTGCAGCATTCCTACAAACATAAGTCTTTTCTCCTTTCATTGTTCACTTGTTTTTTTCTTTTCTGTTCCTTTCTTGGTTTTTTTTGTTTGTTTGTTTGTTTTTGTTTTGTGATACCAGGAATTGAACCTGCACTCTACCACTGATCTACATTGTGAGAACTTTTTTTTTAATTTTGAGCCAGGGTCTTGCTAAGTTGCCAAACTAGCCTTGAATTTGCAGTCCTCTTGTCTCAACCTCCCGAGTTGCTGGGATTATAGGCATGTACACCATTGTGCCAGGTTCTATATTTACTTCTTATGTTCCTAATTTTATAGGAGAAGTCAGTCTTTGACATTTATGATCACGAAAGGGGTCTAAGAACTTATTAAAAGGATTTTTATTTTATCATCTTTTGATTTCAAAGTACTTTAATTGGAGAAATATCTGCTATGCATAAATTGAACCAAAATAGTACATAGTCATTTTGACCCATGATTAATTGTGCCCATCAAAGTCAGGACTACTTGACAGAAATTACTCTTGCATGTTTTCTAAGAATCAATCTTTAAATAGGATCATGCATTTTTACTATTCCACATATATAATATTTTGAACACAATAGTACTTGTACTCCTATTCGTTTGCTTCAGTTAAATTAGAATCTTTGCCTCAGTCTATAAAAATAAGAAGAGGCTTCTCCATTGCTTTCTTCTCCCTATATATCCTCTGATAGAGTGAGAATGACTTAAGTAAAGTTTAGGTTGAACAGAGAAAAGTGAAGAAGCAGAGGGCCTGGTGATTATGCTGTGTGAGACCCTAAGGAGACTGATGAGTACTGGGAGTAAGGATGAAGGGGAAAGGCTTAATAATTTTGAGGCCCTGCTATCTGGGCTACTTTTCCTGTGGTCACCCTCTTGGATTTGTAGTGGTTTCCATGAAACATTTTATTGTAATTTTTGTCTTTGTTATTACTTATGAAAAACATGTGAACATTTTGTTTTTAAGGTGTATTTAAGAAGTCTGATGGCTGGGTTGGCTTAGGTTGCTGTGAACTGGCTATTGCCTTGGAATGTCGACAGGCATGCAAGCAGGTAACACCTGGCAATCAGGTTTTTCTGCATCATGAAGTATAGTTTTGGGTTACTGTGCATGTTATACAGTTAGCTGTGCATATGTTTAAGCCTTGCCTACTTTATAGCATTGGAGAGGTAACCCACAGAAACTGCAAGTTGCCATTTCTTACATGGGACATTTCCTTTTAGATCTGTTCCTTTTTCAGTTATGGCTGCTACATCTATGATCTTCAGCCTTCTCCTTTCTCATCTTTCCTTCTCTCTGCCATGCAAAGAAAGAATTTTATTGGAATCAGGGCCTTTCATGCTTTGCCCGTGGTCATGCTGAGTCAATGCTGAATTGTCTCCAAATGGTCATGTAACATTTACATATGCTTGGACAAAAGAAGTTGACACAGTTGCCTATTTCATTTTCATCTTTTGTCTTTTATCATGGTTTACCCTGAGCATGTTCTCATATCACTTCTCTTAACCTAAGTGGAATGTGATTCCTATAATGAGTTATGGCTTTTCTTTGATTTGATATATCTTGGTCCATTTCAGGCTAGGTCCTTGAGTCCTTCCTCACTGCATATTTTCATGGTGCCTCCATGAATGGGAAAATCACCACCACCCCCACTCCCACTTCCACCACCCCGTCTTCGTCACTCCAAATGGTGGGAATAGACCACAACTGGAAAGACTTCTCATTTTATTCTTGTAGGGACTGATCTCTGAACAGAACTATATGAGACATGGTATCACCTTCACTTTTACACAGACCACTGTGTACCATAACCTAGGCAACACTCTTTGGGCAGCACATGGCCTAGCTATATGCTGCTCTCCTTTAAGCATTGGGATGCAGCTGAGTTGTCCAAGATTGTACTGTAAGAATCTAATGAGACTTAAAGCAGTTGTCAGCCTATTCTGCTTTCCTTTTCCATCCTACCAACTGGCTTATTCTAAATTGCATGGGCCTAGGTGAAAGAATAGGAGGAAATGAAATAAGGGACCGAGTCCATGGCTCTGAAATTATGTCTTTAAATGGAGACTAATGTCATGTAGAAGATTAACTACTTCTCAGCAGATTTGTTGTGCTTGTTTTACATAGAAGTACATATTTAAATGTGGTTAATAACTTGCTGTTTCTCTGAATATCAGTTTCCTCATCTATAGAGGTGATAATATCTTCTTAAGCTTATAAGAGAATTACATAAAAGGAACTTTTGTTAATTGCCCTGACATAGTACCCTTCTTTCTTTGGTTGTCCTCTCTACCATTGAAAAAATTGGCTCCGTAAGTTCAGTATAAAATCTTTGTGTATGAAGGGTTAAAGTAAAAGCAAAATATAAGTGCCCTGGCAGAGCTTCACAAGAAAATTTGCTGTGGCAGAGCTTCACAAGAAAATTTGCCCAGAATGGAATTCAGCTTAAAAAAAAAAAGTTCTCTCTGATTTACATTTCCTTCAAAGTCATCTAGTTTCTGAAATAACAAAAGAGCCATGTTATTATGTGTGATTAAACCATAAAAAGTTAGAGTGAAATGCTAGCATATTGAATAGATCCTAGGGGTGCTGTTTGTTTTAAAGTCATTGCATGAAATTTGCTGTATTTTAGGAACTTTTAAAATATTTGGAGTATAAGATTTTCCAATAAAATAAAAAAATACTACACCAGCCATTGACATATACTAACTTGTGCTCCTTTTTGTCTTTGTTAAATAGCATGTATAATAAATTAATGGAGAAATGTGTTGGCTTTTAGGCATCTTCAAAGACGATATTCCAAAGTTTGCAGAAAAGGAATATGAGGTATGCGTTTTATTTAGCAAATATGGGTAGCCTATTCAGATGTTACCAGAATTGACAAAAATCACTTAAATTTTAAAAGTGAGTTCATTTTTACACCAACTGCCTTCTGCTTTACAGAAAATTTAACTTTTACAAAGATGTCATTGCTTTGTTTAGAAATGTATGACTTTAATTAATTTTGTTGAAATTAAGTATTAATTTTAAAGAAATGCCTTAATCTAACATACAATGAATTTAACCTAAATATTTTTAAAACAAAGCAGCTGGTTTTGCCTAAGATTCTGAAATCATTTTTCCTAAGTTCTGTATCCTCTTTTTGCCCCCTTTCTTATCTCCTTGACCTATCTAGGCATTTTTTTTAAATCTCTGTCATAAATATAAACAAAGAAATAAAATCACACTGCTAGTATGAGTAACTTCAGACTTTCTAACATCTTGCATTTGGGGGAAAATACTGTTACAAAGTCTGTACTAAATTTGAAACTCTCATCTCCCACTGGTGGAATTTCAAGCACTGTGCTGTCTGGACAGGGAAGACACTAAAGCAGAAGTAGAGGAGGTATTTTCTATCAAGCAAATTTGTGCAGGAGATTTCTCTAATGCGAAAATGTTCATTTTCTAGAACCCCATTGTTAAATGAGACAATTTATTGTTTTTCCTAGTATAAGGTCATGTAATTAAGGAGACATAAGTTCCCATGCCCCTCATTCATCATTTTTATATGTAACATTAAGATTCTCATTACTTTTAATAGTCTGTTCTCTTGGAGAAGATAGAATAACTCGTAACTGCTTCTATATACTTCTGGTTTGTTTTTGTTTTGGTTTTTGTTTTTTTTTTTTTTCTCAAAGCCTATAATTATATCTCTTAACATTTTTAAACTGGAAAGCCTTATTTATCTTTTGTCCCATTGTATTGTTTGCTAAGTTATATCTGTTCCTTTGAAGAAATTTCCAAATTAGCTATAGCTCTTTCCCTGTTCTTATTAAAGAAACCTTGCTACCAAGAAGTAAAAGTCCTTTTTTTCCGTCCCCCCCCTTATCTCTCTCTCTACCTTTGATGTTACCAGTTTGGGTTTCTCTTGAACAAAGTGGCTAACTATGATAATTCCTTCTTTTCTCCCACATGATGTCTGACACTGTCCATCTCCTGTAGCCTGTCCCTCCATAATTTTAGTGTGCTTCCTTCTCTTGTCTGGATTTCTGCATTGCCCTAGGAGTCTACCAGTATGTGTTGATGAAGGACGGGACAGGAAAGGTAAGAGAGACACTGTCCTATGATAGAAATAAGAACAGTTTGGTTTTCAGTCTATCTTTCCCTTATTTGAACTAGAGTTAAGTAACTATTCTCCAAAAGTCTACATGACAAGAGGATTTTTTATTTTGATACTGAACGCTGATGTCCCAAATTATTCAAGATAATATAGACTCAGTTTGGTTTTTTTATATGTTATTTAGAAACAAAGAGAAGCAAGAGCATTTTAATGTAGGAGAAGGGTCCTGCATTATAAATCCTAAATAACAGTACCTGTTCAAGTCTACTGGTGATAATGACTATTTGTTGTAAAGTAAATTTTGTGTAATATAGCCTGTTTTCTCACTGGTTTTTTAAATCAGTATCTGAAACTGAGCTTTCAGTATCTTTTCCCGAGTGGTACAGGGGTAAACTCCTAGATGTTCAAGCCTTTTCTTTAGGCTTACATTTTCAGGAGTAGCATTTACCCTAGAATGGTTTTGAGTAGTTTGATTCAAGATTCAGAGAGTGGGTAATTACATTTGAAGGAGTTTATTATCTTTATTGGAAAGATGCTACAGAATTCCTTTTGAGGGGATTTCTTAGAAATTTACTTAAGTGAATAAAGTTTAAAAAATGATAATGCTATAGCCAAGCATGGTGGCACATGCCCTTAATCTCAGTTACTTAGGAGGCTGAGGCAAGAGGATCGCAAGTTTGAGGCCAGCCTCAGCAACATAGCAAGATCTTATCTCAAAATTAAAAAAAGAAAAAAAAGGACTAGAGGGATAGCCCAGTGGTAGAGCACTGTCCTAGCATGTGTAGATGTGCAGTTCTGAACTAAATCCCCCACATTACTACAACAACAAAAAAAAAAAAAAGGAAAAAAATTGTAATGCTATTAAGATTCTGTTTATTCTAACCAACTTAAGATTCTAACCAACTTAAGATAAACCAGTTAAATGTAAAGCATTGTTACATCTGATTTTTACAGAGTGTACTGAGAGGCTTATTTATTTATTAGAAAGCACAAACTGGAATCAGATTTGTTAAAATTCTGATTAAACTCCTTATAGCCTAACTTTAAATACTAGACAGTTATAGCTAATTGAGTGAAATTAATTAAAATATATGCTGCATACACAAGGGCTCAGGGAAATCCAAAGCAGAAAAATCATGTTGGGAGTTAGTGAGGAAAACTTTGCAAAAGAGAAAGACCTGAAAGGATTGATATAATTTGGCTATTAATAAGACCATGGATCAAAGGCATGTTAGCCAAAAAAAACAATGCACATGGCTTATGCCAGGAGCAAAGAGAAGACACACCTCTTTGGGCTGAGAATCTGTACTTGAAAGATCCTGGAAAGTTGACATTTGGAGGCTCCCCTCATTAGTAATAAAGGATGATGATGATTCAATAGAAAAAGGCTAATATGATGAATAACAAAGCCAATATTTTAGAAAGCTAAACTCAGTTTTGTGCAGACTAAGTTTTAAGTCCTCTACACCCCTGTAACTTAGCTAAAAGGATATAAGGTTGACAGTGATACAAATAGAAGACACAGAGATAAACCCACATAAATACAGTTATCTCATACTAACAAAGGCACCAAAAACATTCACTGGAGAAAAGAACCTATTCAACAATGGTGCTTGGAAAATTGGAAATTCACATGTAACAAAATTAATTAAAACCCCTGTCTCTCACCCTGCATGAAACTCAAAGTGGATCAAAGATTTAAGCACTAGAGACCCCCACACACTAATAGAAGAAAAAGTAGACCCAGATTTTCACCTTAGGAGCTGACCTCCTTAACAAGACTCCCAAAGCACAAGAAGTAAAATCAAGAATCAATAAATGGGGATGGATTCAAACTAAAAGCTTCTTCTCAGCAAAGGAAACAATCAGTAATGTGAAGAGAGAGCCTACAGAGTGAGAGAAAATCTTTACGACTGCACTTCAGATAGAGCACTAATCTCCAGAATTTATAAGAACTCAAAAAAAACTTTACCAAAAATATAAATAACCCAATCAATAAAAAGGCTAAGGAAATGAGCAGACACCTCACAGAAGAAGAAATACAATCGAAGAAAGAAAAAATGGTTCAACATCTTTAGCAATTAGAGAAATGCAAATCAAAACTACGATTTCATCTCACCCCGGTCAGACTGGCAATTATTAAGAATGTAAACAACAATAAATGTTGGCGAGGATGTGGGGGAAGAAGGTACACTCATACATCACTCATACATTGCTGGCGGGGGGATGCAAATTGGTGCAACCATTATGGAAAGTGGTATGGAGATTCCTCAGAAAACTTTGGAATGGAGCCATCATTTGAACAGCTATCCCACTTCTTGATTTATACCCCAAGGACTTAAAATTAGCATATTACAGTGATACAGTCACATCAGTGTTTATAGCAGTTCAATTCACAATAACTAAACTGTAGAATCAACAACCTAGGTGCCCTTCAACTGATGAATGGACAAAAAAAAGGTGATGTATATATGTGATGGAACATTACTCAGCCTTAAAAAAGAATTAAATGATGGCATTTGCTGGTAAGTAGATGGAGCTGGAGAATATCATGCTAAGTGAAATAAGGCAATCCCAAAAAACCAAAAGCCAAATGTTTTCTCTGATATGGATGCTAATGCACAATTTGGGGTGGGGGTGGGGGCATTGGGGAAGAATAGAGTTACTTTAGATTAGGCAGAGGAGATTGAAGGGAGGGGAGGGGGTATGGGGATAGGAAGGATAGAATGAATTAGACATTATTACCCTGTGTACATAATATAACTATATGACCAGTGGGATTCTACATCATGTATAACTAGAAGAATGAGAAATTATACTCCACTATATATGATGTATCAAAGTGCATTCTACTGTCAGGTATAACTAATTAAAGCAAATTTTAAAAAAATTTTTAAAAGATAAGTTCGAGCCAGCACTAGGATGATAGCAATAGAATCAGGTATTCAAGAGTATGTCAGGGATTTGAAGACAGAATTTAACTGGATTTGTTATAATGTTTTGAATATGAAAGATAATGTTCAAGGAGATAGAATAAACACTTCTAATCTTTTCAACCTAGTTTCCTGACTTACATTTACTATTTTCCTGTGCTTGAAGTCATTCTTTCTGGCAATAGGGCAGACTTGGTACCTAGACTGTTCCTCCAGATGAAAGCAATTTAAAATACTACTTTAATTTGCTGGAAAGAAAATATGGACTGCCCCCAAAACCTAGGCAAAGACAGGAATCCAGAGAAGTAAGAACACTAAAAATAACATTAGCACTGAGGACATTGATGAATAACTTCCATAGTGCTGTAGCTTCAGAAGTCAAGAGATACATCTTCAGTTCTGATTAAAGATGGAAAACCTAAATGTAGTACTTTCCCCTTCCCACCAATAAACTTGGAATCCCAAAGGGACTATCAGTATTAGGATGATCAAGAAATGTTCAACAAATACAAAATAAATAAATAAAATAATTTTTTAAAGGAAATATGTTCATTTCTTCCCCTTCTAGGGAGCTACAAGGAAAATTGCTTCTCTCAAATGTTAACAATATAAGCTAGCCTTCACTTGAGTTTGCAGCCCACATTATACTGGTATCAATACAACATCAAGCTGAGAATTTATTTAAAGTGATGCTAAAGTTTATTTAAAGTGATTCTAGTGGCTCTTAGGTATCTGAGACAAGCTAACATAAATTCTTCTAGAGAAACATTTCTTTATTCCAGACTCCTTGGATTTTCATAGATAAAGTTCTAAGAAAATAAACAACTCACATGTAAATAAATCCCCAAATTCACCAGAAAACAAGATTCATCAAATGAGCTAGCAGGATTAATGGTGAACAGAATCAGTCCTGAAAATACTTCAGATATAGAAATTAACAGATGCAGACCATAAAACGTTTTATGTATTTAAGAAATAAAATAGTCTTGAAAATATAAAAAGCAAGCATAATTGAAAAAGAATTTCCAGAAAGCATAACTGAAATAAAAACACAATGGATGGATGTTGTAGCAGATTAAATACAATAAAGAAAGTGAATTGGAAGGTAGAACTAAGTTATGTGAAGAAGCAGCACAGAGGGACATGAAGCTAAAAGATAGTTCAAGAGACAGAACAGAGCAGGACTCATCTTGTAACTGAAGAACTAGAAGAACAATAGTATGGCAGAAGCAATGTTTAAAGAAGCCCAACAAATCCCCAGCCAGATTTCTTTTTCTTGATACACATGACAAATCTTAAAAGCAGTCAGAAAAAAATGACATTGCCTTCAAAGGAGACCAACAGTTGATTTCCCAGTTAGCAACAGAGGAAGCCAGAGATCAGTAAATGATACTTAAATGGTTCTGAAAGAAACTAACATCAACCTAGATTCTCTATCCACCAAAAATATTTTCAAGAAAGATGGCAACATTAAGATATTTCTAGATCCTTGCTAGAAGTGCTTCTCCAAAGGAATTTCTGAAAGATCTAGTCCAGCAGAAAATTATTTGAGATGCAAAAGGGAATATGAAAGTAGAAACTAGGTAAATTAAAACACATTTTATAAAACAATGGTAAGGAACTATTGGATTTCAAATATAGAATTAAAATGCACATTAACAATAGCAGATTCATTAGGAAGGAGATTAAGGGAATTGAAGCATTTTGAGTAATTAGGTACTTTTAATGTAAGACCCATATTTCCAAGGTTGTTAGAAATACGTGACTTAAGTAAAAGGAGAGATGTCATGCCCACAGTCAGCCTTAAAGTAACCCTGGAACATTGAGGGTGTGCTTGAAAATTGATGGTGTGAGTGAAAGAGAGCTGGATTTTGAAGATTGCTTATTAGGGAACTGGAAGAGAAGGAACAGATATGGATAATAGTATTTCATATTACTGTTCAAAATGAAATGAGATGTTCCCAAAAAAGATAACTTTCTATCATTGGAAATGTTCAAAGTCTTACTGGATTCGTACATTGCAGAGGGAATTTCAGCAATGGACAAGAGATTCAAATAATGATCTTCCAGGTCTTCCATTCTCTTGTTTTGAACAATACTTGAGAGAGTACTTCCTTCATATTTAAGAGTACTTCTTTGAGAATGACCTGTTTGATTAAGGTCACCAAACTTTGATCATCAGAACTGCCAAAATCAGTCATTAACTTGATGACTACATCAACATGTTCAAGTGTCATGGGAATGAATGCTCAGTTCTAGATTCTCCTTACATTTTCGTAAGTGTAGTCCTTAGCCCACCTAAGGGGCTTAGGTCATATGAGATTCACAGATATGCAATACTAGAAACTGAGATCATATTCAAAATATTCAACAGTTGGAATAACAGGCACAAACAATCAGAATAGATGCTAGCCGTATAGTACAGCCATACTAGAGCTAATAACATGAACTTGATGTTTTCCATGAAGTATGAGGCAAAATAGAGATTCTTTTAAAAAATATATGCCTATATAGGGGGGGGGTAGTTGTTTTTTGTTGTTGTTGTTGTTTTTTCTTTTTGTTTGGTTTTGGTTTGCATAGTCTTTGTCCAAAACAGCTGTAAACCTTTTCTTTGGCCACCAAATGTAATGATTTTTAAAAAAAATTTTGACCATCAATAGCTATTTTCTTCCTTGTGTATCAGAATAAACATCATTAAGATTATGTGAGGCTGATGTATTTTAGAGACCTGGCAATGGCTATAAAGTGATGAGATAAATTTTAGTTTTGGATTCATAAACTATTCCATACCTTTAATGTCAGACCTTACCTGCCACTTTCTTAATACAATGACCTTAAATATGAATACTTTTCCATTTGCTTCATGATCCACTGAAGTACCTTGCTACAAATTTACCATCGAATTTTTACATTTTTACTTATTTCTTCTTTCACAGATTCTTCTCTAGGATTTCCTTTATGTTCTTTTCAGGAACGTCATTGTCATTTCTCTCCTTTAATTCCTGGCTTTCTTCATTTCAGTTATTTGGTGTTATTTCGTTAAGAAAGGTGAAAAAGGAAAGGAAGGAAAGTCAGTAGGAGGTGCTTTGGGGGACTTTTAATCTTAAGGCAGTTAAGTTTGAAGCTAAATAGTTGCTAAAACAACTAAAATATTGTTCTGCCTTTGAGCTCTGCTTTTGTGACAATGCGAAGATAAAATTAAGACTGAAAATATTACAAAGAGACTCTTGGAACCACAAAACTCTTAGAACCAAAAACACTGTCATCCTTGAGTTCAGAGGCCCTTGGGTTCAATCCCCAGCACCAAAACAAAAATAATCATGTGGTACTTTACCTTCAGGACCTAAATATAATAAAGTGTGTTTGATTAATGCTGAGGAGACCTTAAGAATTGTTGGACTGAGCGCAGTGGCTCATACCTGTAATCCCAGCAGCTTGGGAGGCTGAGACAGGAGGATCAAGTTCAAAACCAGCCTCAGCAACTTAGCAAGGCTCTAAGCAACTTAGTAAGACCCTGTCTCAAAGTAAAAAACAAAAAGGGCTGGGTCAGTGGTTAAGTGCCCCTGGATTCAATCCCTGGTGTCAAAAAAAAAAAAAAAAAAAAAACTTTGTAAACAGTAAGATGCTATGCATGCATACTATGTCAGAGTGGAGTTTAGCCGTTACCTGCAGCTGATGAGCTCCAAAAAGAGCGAAACCTGTAAGGTCCTGCAGTACTGGCTTAAGATGGTATAAAACCTTGATTATGTGTTACTTATAGGTTATTTTGCTTTGTCATATTTGTATTATTGTTTGGGGAAAGGAGTAACTCCTATTTAGTCTCCATGCCCTAGTATATTTCCTTTCTAATTCCTCTCTGAGTCACCTGAATGAGATCATCCCCAAAAGGAAATCTGATCAAATCAGAATAGATTGTTATCTCGTTATTTTAAATACCCAGTGTTTTTTTTCTACTAGGCAATCTCACCTATTCCCATAGGTTTTTTGTTTTATTTTGTTTTTGTGGTGCTAGGGTTAAAACCCAGGGCCTCATGCATGCTAGGTAAGTGCTGTGCCACTGAGCTGTATTTCCAGCACAACTCCCATATCTCGCCTCCGTAGAATGACACCTCCAAAATCTTTTTCTGAGCTCCTGGATAGGTTTACTTTTGATGTTCTATTGGAGCAACAACCATGTCAGCCAAATTTGATTGATTTCAAATCAACCAAATTATTATTTTCCATGCATTATGTACTTCTCTTTCACTCCTGCTCCCCATGTATACCACCACACACATATGTACATGTATGTATGAATGCACACATGCACATACATATACATACACACGCATGCATGTGCACACACTCCAAAACAAAAACAACTTCTTTTTCTTATACTCAAGTATTATCTACTCTTTGCTCTTCCTCAACTGTTCCTTCAAATCCCTGGCTATCAAGCCCAAAATATTTTTCTTCTAGCCAGGCATGGTGGCACAGTGACTCAGGAGGCTGAGGCAGGGGATCTCAAGTTCAAAGCCAGCATTAGCAAAAGCGAGGCACTAAATAACTCAGTGAGACCCTCTCTCTAGATAAAATACAAAATAGAGCTGGGATGTGGTTCAGTGGCTGAGTGCCCTGATTTCAATCCCAGTACAAAAATATATATATATTTTTTCTCCTAAATATATGTTACATCAATCTGCTTTCCAGATCCTCAGTTACTGCCTTAGTTCATGCCTTTATGTCACTTTGTCAGACTATCATAGCTGCCAAACTAGCTTTTCTAAGTCCAGTTTCTCCTCTTACCTACTATCTCTACTGCTAAAGTGATCCCTTCAAGGACTAATTTGATTGTGTCACTTCCCTCTTTAAAACTTTTCAGTGGCTCCCCTATAAGATGTAGTTCATACTTTTCAGTCTGTTATACCAAGCTTTTCTCAATCTAGTCCCTGTTTCTTCTCCCTTTACACTTCAGCAGCACATTACTTGTAATTTAACAGATTGACCATGTTTGTTAGTTGTAGTTGTACAACTTGGAATTCCCTCTTCCAAATCCATTCTCATATATTCCTGTCCAATAGTATACTGGAACTGACCCCTATCAACTAGGATGAATGGATTGTTAAATATCCAGAATTTTGCAAGCCAGTTTGTAACTTGAAATCAGCTATCAGTGAGGGTATTTTCACCAAGAACATCAGCAAGTACTGCAAATTAGGACTTTCTCCCCCAACCAATTAATTCCCCACAAGAAAACTGGTCCCAAAACACCATTATCCCTATCCACTGGCACCCTTTGCTTCAAATTCTAGCTTAGGTGATACCTCTTTCAAACCTTTACTGCTCATCCCTCTTCTCTCCACCCACATAGAATTGATTGCTTCATCTCAATCCTTAGTTTTCTCTTTTTAATATAAAATTCTGAGTTCCTGGATCAGGTCCATATAGTTGTCTTTGTATTTGACTTCCATATTCAACATTCATTAAACTGATACACACTGAACTGATACACTTATATGTGTCAGTCACAGTTCTCAGGGTACAGAGATGAAAAAGTTTAGCTACTGTCTTCAAGAAACTCATAATCTAGTCTGTAGAAAGAGAAAAAGTCAGATAGACCATTAAAATATGGTGACATGAATACAATTCTAGAAGTCTATACAAGACACATTGAGACCTGGAGGAAAAAACCCTACCCAGAGCAATGGGGAAATCTTCACAGAGCATAAGACTTAAAGGATGAGTAAAATGTTGTTGCCTATAAGTAGCTGCCACAGTCAGTACTTATGAAGACAGAATTTTATTTATAGGACTTTTTCCATTCTAGAAAACTGAATTATACAGGGTTAATTTTTAGGTACAAGTCTATATGAATGTCTAATGAATTAAACTGACTTTGAATTAGTAGAGGAAGCACTGAGTACTATTATCACAGTAATGTTCTATATTAAACCATTCCAATACTCTACAGCCTAAAACAGTAACAATTTATTATTTCTTTTGAATCTAACATCTTGACAGTTCTGATCTAGCCAGGTTTAGCTAATTCTAGGTGGGCTCACTTATTTACAATCAGCTGACAGGTCAATCTGAAGTTGACTGGTTTAAGATGCCCTTGGCTAAGGCAATTTATTGTCTTGTCTCTCTCATCTCTCCAGCAGGTTAGCTCAGACATTTTCCTGTGGAGGTAGTAAGGGTCCATGAAAGGAAGTAGAAGCCATGCCCGGTGACACCCGCCTGTAATTCCAGCAGAAGTGCCATACTAATCTCTAAGCATTAATCTTTTTAAAAATTAAAAATGGTTATTCCAGTACGTCCAATAGAAGTATAATGTGAATCCCAAGATGAACCACACATGTATTCTTTTTCTAACAGCTGCATTTTGAAAAACAGTGGATACACATCATTATACATTTGTCAAAGCCCACAGGATGTACAACACTAAATGAATTCTTGTGTAAGTTATAGACTTTGGTTGATATGGTCAGTGTGGGTTCATTGATGGTCACAGATGAACCTCTTTGGTGTTGGATGATTAATGGGGAGGCCATGCACAAGAGAGTTAGGGAACATATGTCTTCTCTACCTTTCACTCAATTTTGCCATGAACACAAAACTGTCCTAAAAAATAAAGTCTTTTTAAAAAGTAAAAGAACAGGTGAATTGATTTTAATATATTTACATTCTTGTTTTCTTACTAAACCTTTAAAGATTGATTTCAGCACATTTCAGATTGGACTAGCCACACATCACTCCTAGTTACCATATTGGACTGTCTAGACTTTCTGATTCATATCTCTTGAGGAGGAGTAGGGAGCGAGGTGGGAAAGGAATCTAGTTTGTTGGTCCTTTGGCCTAAGTGGTAGATCTCTCATTACATTTCAAAAGTGTTAACATTATTCACTTTGTTAAATACTGTGTTAGACATTTGAAATACAGTATGTTTACTCTTCCCAAGAAGGCTAAGAAAAAATAAAGAACTAAGAAGTTCAATGACTTTGCCCATGGTCACAGGAACTAGTTAGGTAGAATGCAATTAAGGACTAGGGAATGTGTTAAACCCTTGCTCTTTTATTACATTATGCTGCAATTCTCTGTCCCATGGGAAAACTAACTGCTTCTAGTGTCTTAATAGAGGGAAACTGGAAAAATGGGGGGGAAAGCTATTAGTTTTATCCCTGAACAGCAAGATGATTCAAAAATGGATGTACTATTTGTTCAGGGGGGCAGGAGAGATCTACACAATTAATTGGCTTTAATAGCTAGCAGACGCTTTCAAACATTCTCCACAGAGGCTGTCATCATGAGGGGTGGGCACCTTCAAATTGTCTTTTTTTTTTTTTTTCCCCAGTGCTGGAGACAGAATCCAGGACCTCACAGATGACAGGCAAGCGCTACCACTGAGCTACACCCCCAGTCCAATCAAATTGTCTCTTGAACAACGTCTGAACTTCACAGTCCGACATTCAGGCTCCACGTGTAGTTCCACGAGCCTTCACCCACCCACTTTTTCCTGAAGGAAATAGGTATTAAGAGTACACCAAAGGCACTGTGAACCTATATGTGCCAACGGCTTTGGTGGTGAATCCGTGCCTCTGGCCCTTGTCTGGGGACCGTGTCGGTGGCAGAGCCCTTCAGCATTTGGGGAGATCAGGTGACACGCCTTCTTTCGGTTTGAGGTAGCACTTCGGTAGAAAGGATATTGAGAGTTATCACTGAGAGTACTAGAAAGGGAGAAGCCCCTGCGGTTCAGCCTTGACTTAGCCCTCCCTGGTTCTCAGGCGAACGTGCAGTGTTCTTCACGGTCAGTCTCCTCTCTGAGCTTCAGTGGCGCCATCTGTAAACCTTGGGAGTGGCAGAGGTGTTCCAAGGGCCTGTCCAGTTCTGACGGCCTCTGACTGTGCTCTTGGAGAACGCTGCTTGGAAGGCTGCAGATAATACCGATACACAGCTGGGCTCTAACAAAGGGCCGGGGTCCCGGGCGCGTTGCCGCCCCCAGGAGGGTTTGGAAACTCTGGGAGACCGAGGGCGGGGCTTGAGCGCGCCGCAGCCAATCACCGAAGGGCCAGGGCGCCGGGGGCGGGTCCTGAAGCGAGCGGCGGCGGCGGCCAGGCTGGGTCCGAGCATCCCGCCGCTCCGGACCCGCCCGGCCCGGACATGGCGAACGTCCGGGCCTCCCTCCGAGGCACGCTGCTGCTTCTGTTGGCCGTGGCGGGGGTCGCGGAGGTGGCGGGGGGCCTGGCCCCGGGCAGCGCGGGTGAGTAACTACCGGAGCAGCTGTGCGGGGCGATCCGGAGCGGCCGCCTCAGCACTCCAAGATGGCGCGGGGCAGGGGGGGGTGAGCGCGACCCCAGACCGGCCCACGTCCGGTGACCCTGGGTCCGGAGGTAGCGGCAGTCAGGACCTGTTGCCGACTCCGGGCGAATCAAGGCCCCTCCCCACTCTCGCCTCTGCGCCCCGAAGATCTTCTGAACGGGGGCCGGTGACCTGGGTTCGAGGCCTTGCTCTGTCACCTACCAGACGTGGGCCCCCTGCCCTGTCCTGATACCCCTCGCCAGGCTCTGGTCCTTGTCAGAAAACGGTAAAATGCCTTCCCTCAGGATCGTCGCGAGGGTTGGGCGGGATTTCAGATGTGCAGCCTCCTTACCGCTGCCCAGGCCAGTTATTGTCACTTGTTACTTGACCCTTACTTGGTTCCGAAAGACCGGCCTCGGTGTCGGAGAGCTCGTGGGCCCTACGGTGCTATGTCGGACAGGGTTGAGCGGGAGGCATTAAAAATCAGTAAACCCTGCTCTCTGGTGCTAGCGGGCTGGAGGAGAGTTGGTCCTTGCTCTAAAGGAGTTAAACTAAGGATGAATAGGAAACTGCAGTGCTTATAGTTGTCGCCTGCTTGCTGGTCATTCAGATTTGTTGCTAACTCCTGCCCTCCAGCAGAGCACAGGTTAGGAAGTAGGATACAACAGGAGTAGCTTGAATTCAAGGCAGAAGTGTCCAAAGGAGATACAGAACTGTGTGTGCACAGAGGGAGATGACATCCACCTGGGATGGGGGCAAAATTGAGTGATGTCCTCCTAACTATACTAACCATCGAAAGATGGCAGGGTTCCTAATAACAACAGTGGTGGAGGAGTGCATTGCTTTCAGGGAGAGACCTCCTAGAAAAGGCAAAGTCAAACTCTACAGGTTTTAAGGTAGTCTGCAATGTTAAAAATAAAGATTTAAAAAAAAAAAAAAAAAAAAGGAAGGCATTTAAAGGGGGAGAAAATTGTGTCAGGAACCTCGGATTAGTTAACTGTAATTGTGTTCTAAATTTACCTGTAAATTAGCTCAGAAATCAAAGAAAAAAGAGAAAGAATATGTATTCTTCGCTAACTCAACTTACCTTTGTGAACCCCATTTTTCTCACTAAGTTAAAAGAGACTGAACTAAAGCACTTACAAATATTTGGTCCATAGAGTGCTATTGCCCATTCTCATCCATAGCTACTCAGTTCTGTGGGAAGTTGTAGAGTGAAGTGATTAAGAATAATGGAGAAAGTTTCTTAGCCTTAATTTTTTGTCTAATACCCACATTTATTATATATAGCACCTCCTAGATTTTATTATAAGAATTAATTGAAGTAATACATCGTATTTAGCATAGTAAACACTGAAATGTTAGCTACTGAATATGTTTGGGAAACACTGCACATTGGACCCCGTCTTATAAATTCACAAAATACATTAGATTCACAATAAAGGGGCCAAGGATTCCTTTGGTAAAGACACTGGTTTGCTGGGGGAATAGAGAATGACTGCTCAGGAGTGTAGAGTTTCTTTTTGGAGGACTGAAAATATTCTAAAATAAACAGTGGTGATAGTTGCACAACTCCGAATATAAAAAAAAAAAAAAACTGAATTATACATCTTAAAAGGGTGAATTGCATGGTATGGGAATTATCTCAAAATTATTACAGAAAAAATAATCATTGGCTCATAAAACTTTTCTTCATAATACCTAAAGTGCACTTTAGAAAATGCTGGGCTATAGTTGATTTTTAACAGCCCTTCCAACTCTAAAAGTTCATGACCTGATACAATTTGTGTTGTTTGATAGAGCAAAATTCCAGATTTAATCTTAAAATCCTTGTACTAAATTCTAGGAAGCTTATATTGCCTGGTTCTTTACATAAAGAACATTGAGTATATAGTAGACAAAGGCTTCTACTGTGCATTGTAGAAAGTGCAGAAAATGTTCTTCAATTCTAAACAGAAATTGAGAACACAATTACTAAATTGTTTTTCAATGAAGGCTTGGCTTATATTCCTGCATAGACAGTCTTCTGTCTGTCAAAGATTGGGTCCTTCTGTCTCCTCCAGCATAAAGCTTTACAGGTCACTACCCCCTCTTTTATATTGCCCTGATTATTCCTATACTCATTGGATGTAGGTAATGGAGTGATACTACTTATTAGCTGATTTTCTCTTTGGAGGGTAGGATGGGACTTTAGGGTGCAGTCTCATGGCACCTGGTAGTAGCTCTGTTTCTATTTAAGATATTTTGTAAGAAAAAGATGTAACATTAAAGGCCAAGTTGCAACAAGTTGACATTTAAGGAATTATGTAATAGTCTAGAATCCTGAAAAAGAATGTAATGAATTTTAAATAAGAAAAAGAAAAACGCCTATCTGAATAAAAGTAATAAAAAGCAGATTCTGTTCCCAATGCAGTATCTTGGCTCACACTGGAAAGAGCTAGGACTAATCATGGACCTAACGATAAGATAGTTTATTATGGTATATTACTAAAAGTTCCTATCTTGTATCCATAGACTTAAGCAATCTTTCATTAATCATACTTTTAACTATATACCATTGAAAGAAGAAAGGGGGAAGATGTCAAGGACGTGGGTTTTATATATTAAAATGTACCCCTTTTATTGGGGGGGCAGGTACCTAGGATTGAACCCAGGGCGCTTACCCACTAAGCCACATCCCCAGTCCTTTTTTATATTTTGTTTAGAGACAGGATCTCGCTGAGTTGCTTAGGGCCTCACTAAGTTGTTGAGGCTGACTTTAAATTCGAAATCTTCCTGTCTCAGCCTCCCAAACTCCTGGGATTACAGGTGTGCACTGCTGCCACAAATGTGGCTTTTAAAAGAGCAAAATATACTCTTTTTTGTTAAAGGCTGGGGGTGTAGCTCAGTGGTAGCGTGCTTGCCTTGTGTGAGGCACTGGATTCAGTTCTCAGCACTGCATATAAATAAATAACAACTAAAAAAATTTTTTTTTAAATACTGATGGTTGCTGTATGTCAGGCAGTGTTCTAAGTGCAGAGCTGCTGCTCTCAAGGAGCTTTACATTCTAAAGGAGGGAAAATAGATAATAAAATCATCTCTGGGTATGATAAGTATACTATGAAAAAACTAAACCAAATGATAAGAGAATTGTGTGTGTGGAGGCTGAATGGTTACTTAGAGCTGACAAGAGCAGTCTCTTTGAAAGGTGAAGTTTAAAGTTAAGATCTGAAGGCCAAGAAGGTACTATCCTTCTGAAAGACAGAGGTGGGGTCCAGGAAGAGCAGAGACCTTAAGGCATAAAGACCAGAAGGTCTGTGTGGTTGGAACTTCGTGGGCAAGAGAGTACCATATCACTAGGTGCTAACCTTTGCAAGAAGTCATGTGAAGATTGTATTCTGTGTACAGATAGAAACCAACAGAGTTTTAAATGAGAGAGACATGATTTATTTATATTTTAGATCACCCTTGCTGCTAATGGGGGGGGGGGGGGGTATTATAATGGGCAAGAGTAAATGCCAGGTGTCTAGAAGCATTGCGGTAGTCCAAGCAAGAGAGAATGGTGACTTAGAGGAGAGATTCAAGATATTGTTGATAGGTTGAATATGGGAATTGAGAGAAGGAAGAATTAAACTTACTGATAGGTTTTTGTTGTTTTGTTTTTGAATTTTGAGCAGCTTACTAAAAGTTGATGCCATTTATCAAGGTAGGAAACACAGGAAGGAGCAGGTTTGAGAATTGACAGGTAAGATGGAAGTAGAACAAAAGATCCATTTTGTGGCCTGTAGATGTAGCTCAGTGGTACATGTGCAAGGTCCTGGGTTCAATCCCTAGTACCCCAGTTTTTTTACATTTAAAAAAAATGTTTAAGATGGGTGTTAGGAAAAATTCCCTGTGTCCATTGCTTTTTAAGCTAAATTTTATACCTGTCAGTTACCTATTTAACAAAATAATATTAATAGTACCAGATACCATAATAAACATAGGTATAAAATAAAAGCGAAAACAGACATGATCTCTACTTTCATGGGACTTCCAGTTTTGTGGGAAGTTCAGACATTAATATTACCTCCAAATGTATACTATCTACATTGCTATTTTGTATTTGTTATATATAATTCAAGTACATCTAAGGAATATATTTCAGGAAAAATCGTATGATATTCATGAAGTATTGTAGGGTATAATGTGCTGGACGCTATTAAGAACATAGATAACATGAAGACTACAAGAAAAGTGGAATATTAAGAGATTCATTCTGACCAAGGGTTATACCATTGAGAGCCAGATTTCATACTTTTAGATCCCTTGTTTTGAATGGGAGCCTTGTAGCACTGAGTGGGGAAGAACATTATCCAAGAATGCTGGCTATCAGCATATATAGAGAATTTCAGAAGCGCCTTTTGCTTTAGTTGTTACATAATGATGATGTTAGGGTTAAGGTTTAAGGTTTTGACCCCAACAAACAGAACCAAGGGTAGCTCTGATTAGGGGGCTGGCTATGTGACCTTTAACAGGAAATCTCATAGAAAACCATGAGTGGGAAATTCAGCACACCTCTACCTCAGGGATTGCTGGGAAACTGGAAAGTGGCAGGAACAAGACTGTTTTTACAAATAGCTAGCTTCTCTCTCTTTCACTGCTTCTCTTTGTGCATCTCTTGCATTCTTCTGCCAGCCAGTTTCCTCTTTTTACTCATGTTTTCTGTACTTCCAATAAAACTTCAGCTTCCCCAGTTACAATTCTTCTTGACCTTCTATACCTACTACCAACTGACTGTTTCTCTCTTGCCTGAGTACTTATCTCCAATATATGTTTTGACCTAGGCCAAAACAATCATGTTTACTAAATTATGAGTGGGTCACCATATGATATGTGGTAGTGAGAGAATACAGTGAGGAAAAAAACTTGTTTTTTTTTCTGTTAAAAAGGTATAACAACATTATTAATATTGTTAATCTTGAATAAAATATTTTAAATTGAGCACTGTGCTTGGTGTACCAAGATCAATCAATCTGGGGATTCCAAAATAACTCATATGAAATGACTAGAAAAAAATTAAAGATTCCAATTCTACCTAGAATAGTAGGGTCTTGCTGTAGTACATGCCTGTAAACCCAGTAACTGGAAGCTGATCACAAATTCAAGACAACTTAGCCAGACCCAGTCTCAAAATAAAAAAATAAAAAGGTCTGGGGATGTAGTTCAGTGATAAAGCACCCCTGTCAATCTTCAATACTACCAAAAAAAAAAATGTTGGCTCTTAATCAACCCCCAAATCAACATGGCCTGAAGTTGTTGGAAAAGAAACATTGAAAGATGTTTGGAATTTAGATCATCAGGAAAGGGACATGAAGCACTTTAGGCAGAAGACTGTTCCAGATAATTGTAGATTTTCCTTATTGAAAGTAAATGAAGTTTAGGGAAGGGAAGGCTAGAAAAAAAGACTTGGAAATTTTTAGTTGGAATACTAGGAAGCCATTGTAGACCCTTAATTTATTAAGAGTGACATCGTGAAAGGTCCATTAAAAAAATTAACCTGGCAGTCATATTGGTACTACAATAGAATGAATATAATTGGTATTACAGCAGTACAGTGTGAGACCAACAATGGAGGATATGTCTAACTTGCAAATGATTCAGGGAAAAAAAAAAGCAAACATGTTTATAATATGTATAGTCAGATGATAAAACAGTATAACAGCAATGTTGGATGAGTGATGGATTATATGGATAATCATTTTATTATTTGGCTCTCCCTTAGCTGACAGTATTTTATATAGATATATATACCTATAACATCAGTTTTTAAGGAATAAAGGTGATATTTGCATGAAGTTATTTATTAATTAAAGTTGAAGTTGTCATTTAAACATTTTTAGAGTGATTTTCATTTTCCAAGTTGTTTTAAAAATAAAAATTTGATCACAAATAAGATTTCATTGGGCACAGTGGTGCATACTTATAACCCCAGCTGTTCAGGAGGCTAAGGCAGGAGGATTGTGAGTTCAAAGCCAACTGGGACCATCTTTTTTGAGACCTTGTCTCAAAATAAAATTTTAAAAGAACTGAAGAACTGGGAATGTAGCTAAGTGGTAAAATGCTTGCCTAGCAAGCATGAAACCCTGAGTACAATGCCTAGTACATCCAAAAAAAAAAAAAAAAAAAATATATATATATATATATACATAAGTAATAAAAATAAGAATTTTTAAATTAATGTATCTTTTTAATTTAAAATGACCTTCCAGTATTAGCTCAGATTTTTTCCCCTTAATAGTGTGGGAAGGATATTTATATTTTCTTAAAAATATGTATTCTGTTTTAGTAATTCTTTAGGAAAACATTAATTAGAGGAAATCATTATTTTCCTTAGAAAAGAAAACAAAAATGACTTTGCATTAACCAGATTGAATTATAGCTTTTGGGAGACTTCCTTGTGGCAAAATCCCTTTTAACTTAAAAAATCCTATAATTCTATGGATATTCCTTATTTTTAGATTGGGGTGTATTTTGTTTTTTTAAATGCCAGTTGGTTTAGAAGTTGTATTTTCTGTATGTGGCTAGAGCATGTGTTTCCTGCTTATTTGCCTAACTTTGGTACACATGTTGCCTAAATCAGCAGCCAAACCTTGATGTTTCAAATTATTGGATATTCTGCTTGCATATATCTAGATGGCTCTAATTCCTTCGCTTTTTTTGAGGTGGGGAGTACCAGGAATTGAACTCATGGGCACTCAACCACTGAGTCACATCCCCAGCCCTATTTTGTATTTTATTTATAGACAGGGTCTCACTGAGTTACTTAGTGCCTCACTTTTGCTGAGTCTGGCTTTGAACCTGAGATCCTCCTGCCTCAACCTCCCAAGCCACTGGAATTACAGACATGCACCACCGTGCTTGGCTCTAATTCCTTCTTAAAGCCAACAAAATGGCTTTTAGTAATCAATTTTTGGTTTTTATTAATTTTATAATCACAGACACTTGGAATAAGGATGCAGGATATCTGTATGTCTTTAATAAGGATAATACCTGTGCTTTTTATTTTCATCATGTTGATATAGAGTTATATTTCAAACCATTTTACCTTTAGTCAACTTCATTCTATGAGAAAAACAGCTTAAAACTTTTTTCTTGAAGAAAAAATTAGAATCAAATTATAAATTAAAGCATCTGTAGAATTCATTGCCTTATAAAAGCATTAGGTCTTGGAAATATTTTTTTTCCCTCTTTTGTACTAGTTGAATGACCCAGTTAATCCATTTTAATTGCTCTAAAAAAGATAAAGACCTTTAATTGCCACATTAATTACATTTGAATCTTCCCATCCTTAATGAAGGCATATGAATTAATGTTTTTTCATGGGCATTTATTTCTTGAAAAATATGCAATGGAAAAGATTCTAATAATCTTTTATTGTTTAAAAGGAAGAAAAATGTATACTAATACAGTAATGGCTAAAGTTAAGAGTACAGTTTGGAAAATATGATGGAGCTCCCTAGCCTGTTCATGGAGGGTGGCAGTCTTCTAAAAGGAGGAAATGTACTATTATAGAGGAATGTTTGGTTGAGAAGAGGAAAGAGATTATTACCAGAAGATTTCAGGCTGCCGTCTTTCATCCCATTCTGTCAGAAATACAAGAGAAGGCTTTTGGAAGAGTAGAAGGAAATATGCCAGAATGTCAACAGAGGTTGTGGCAGTACAGTGGGAGTATAGATCTTTCCCCCCTCTTTATTTTCCAAATTGGGGTTTTTAATGAAGGGGAGGAATTATTTAAAAAATTTAACTTTGTAGGTCATTCCACTATAAATTTGACCTTCACCATTAAATAAGGGAAAAAAGGCTTTTATATTTTAAATAAAACTTTTATATTTTAAAAAAAATAAAATTGGAGTTTTAATTATGACACATTTTGTGTTTCTGTTTTAAATAAACCTTTGCTCCAAGAAACTTTTTCAAAAATCCCAAGGTCCAAATCAGACTCCTGTCTGCCTGATTGTTTACTTTTTGCTAAGCCTGTGTTTATTGGGACCATATGTTATTCTGAGTTATCTTTGCTCAAGATCAGCTGGATTTTCTGCCCTCATATGACCTTTGTGTTAGAGGATAGTAGAAAGTGCCAATTTTTAGAATACTTCAAAAGAGAACGTCAGTATCATGCAGGGGAGCCTTTTATCCTTGCCTGCC
Organism: Sciurus vulgaris; assembly: GCF_902686455.1. Classification (NCBI taxonomy): domain Eukaryota; kingdom Metazoa; phylum Chordata; class Mammalia; order Rodentia; family Sciuridae; genus Sciurus; species Sciurus vulgaris. Next base: position 53,371,497 of record NC_136476.1, read on the forward strand.
CTCCCATTCTAATGAGTCTGGGACACACCAACAGTCTTAGAAGATGGGGGTTGCTTGGTCTGGCATTGCAGAGAAGGCAGGGCTGCTGGGAGGAAGTCTCATGAGTTCTTGGGCCCTTCCTAGATTTAGAGCTTTTTAGAAAGTGAGAACAGTACAAGACACTTTTGACACTTTGAATCAAAGCACATTTTTCTTCTGAAACATAATAAAATTTTTTGTGTGTTCTTCAGAATAATATAGGTCAGATGTTTAAAGCTTTCAAGAAACCTTTTCCCATAGAGTTAATAGCGCCACAATACTCTTTTATGAAACCAAACTATAGTAATATGCCAGTGGTATCATAGACCCTGTCATTGTTTTGATAAAGAAAAAGTTTCTAGTTTTGAACTTAGAAGCCTCATTTGTAAGATTTAAAGAGGACTTCTTTTATCTTCTGTTTATTCATCCTCTTCTTCCCAATACCATTTCTGCTTTCAATCAAAAAAGTTGTTTTTCAATGAATAAAAATGCAGTCTGTAAAAATTAAAAAAAAGAAAAGTTGTTTTTATCTCATTTGTATACTGAAATGGTTTAGATTTTTACTTGAATAGAGGATTATGTTACATGTATTAGTATGTGTACACACATATACAGGTTTGCATAATATATTAAAGATGTGTGTGTGTGTGTGTGTGTTATACATATGGGGGGGGCGGATACTGGAGATTGAACCCAGGGCCTTACGCATATTAGCAAGTGCTCTACCACTAAGATATGTAAGCCTCACTAAGCCCCAAGTATGTATTTTTAAAGCTGTAGTATCAGATCCAGTTGCCTAAAAATAATGTTTTCACTTCCATGTCTCCTTTGACTTGCCAGTCCTACACAACTGCTGATCATTGTATTTTTTCCCAATCTTTTACACTCTAAAACAGTTACATGCTCCTTCAGATTATTTATATAGCTAATTTATGAATTATTCTGGGCCTGTAATGTTGCTTAGCAACCTTTTTCCTTTTCTCTAATTTGATGTTTCTCAAATGGCATTCTGAGATGTTAGTAAGTGGCATGAAAAGTGTTCTGTGCTTTGAGAAATTTGTGTAATAGATCCCTATTTAGCAAATTAATGTATATTAATTGTTACTTTAACAAATAAAAGGCTTTACATTGTCCTATAGTGAATCTGTTCAATTGTTTTTTTTTTTTTTTTTGGGGGGGGGCACTAGAATTTGAACCCAAGGGTGTTAAACCACTGAGCCACATCTCCAGCCCTTTTTTATTTTTTATATTTATTTTTATTTTGAGATAGGGTCTTGCTAAGTTGCTCACAGCCTCACTAAGTTGCTGAGGTTGGCTTTGAACTTGTAATCCTACTGCCTCAGCATGCTGAGCTGCTGGAATTATAGGCATGCACTACCACCATGCCTGGCTTTTCAACTTTTTTTAATCCTTCATTTCCCAGTTTATTTGAACATGAAGCATTTTCTTTGAGGCATAAATATTAACATGGTATGAAACAATGTTCTTTTATACAGAAACACATCTTTAGTTGTTTTCTTTCTCAGTTCTCCAAATTAGTTGTTTCAGACCTTGACATTTTCAGCTCAAACCCCCCCAACCCTATTTATTTCAACCTTATTTTTATTCTTTGTTTTGGATTTTTTGTTTTGAGACAGTCTTGTTATATTACCCAGGCTGACCTTGAACTCAGGATCCTCCCATCTTAGCTTTCCAAGATTATTATAGGTGTATACCACCATATCTAGTGCAACTCTATTTTCTGACCCAATCTCTATTTCACTGAGAAAGTAGATAACTGTCAGCTTCATTCTTCATATATCAATATCCTTAAGTCCTTTCCTCTTGTCTAGATTTCCTGGAATCCTAGGCCAGAGACCTTACTCTTGGGGTTCCAAAAATGAGGTTTGGCCACTTGTCTGAAAACTAAACAGAAAAGATAATGGTGTTTAGCAGGAAAGGAGCTTTTCTCAATATAGTCACATTGGGAAGGCAGAGTGAGATCTAGCATCTTAGCCTTGTCTTTGGGGTGTTGACATAGGTTTTAAGTTTGAATAAGGAAGAATTGAGGCAGGGTATAAGAGGTAATGCATAATTAAACAGTCCTAGTCAGACTGTGGCCTGGTTGGTCATCATCTTAGTTCTAGTTCTTCAAGGTGGCTCCAGAGAAGTTCTTATCATTGAGAGGGCCATCTCCATTTGCTTCACAGGATGCAGGATGTTTATCTGTCAGACCTGTGATCCTGGAAGGGATGATTGCTCCTGTTTAGGGGTTAATGGTAGGGTGATGTGCCTACAAGGCTCTACTATTCATGGAAGAAGTAGAGAATGACCGGAGACTTCTAGGCACCAACCCCAAGGGTCTGAAACAAAATGCTGTAAATGTCCCTGCAAATCTTGCTTTAGTCTTGAAGGAGGACAAGATAGTTAAGTAAATTTAGGGCTAATAAACTTGCCTTACAAGTTTTCAGATGAACACCCCTAAAATGATTAACATGCCTATGTGCAGAACTGAGCAGGTCATAAAGTTTAAGGTAATAAAGGAGATGGATACAAAATTAAGGCAGAAATGCCAAGCTTTATCCTGCTTTTAGTAACTCATTGGGCATCTGCATCTGCAGGCCTAAGTAAACAGACAATACTTTTAACAAAGACAGCCTTGCTAAATCTGTTATATATCACCACCAGGCTGTAAATTGATGAAGTAAGAGAGCATATTTTTTGTTCATTATTGTGTCCCTGTCTCTGAATACACTATCTCTTCTTGAATCCACATCCCTTTCTAGAAAAACCATCTTTCATTTCTCTTTAATCTGTTTGATCTCCGACTGGGTGTACTGCAATTCAGTTCTACCACCAACCACTCAATAGTTAACATAACCTCCACAAGCTTTAAAGGGCATGGCCCCTAACAAGACTTCACTTACTCCAGACACCAACCTCACTTCCGGAGTCCTCAGGCCACTCACACTTTTGACTATAAATCTGTGGTCTCCATGACCCTTTTAGCTTCAATAATTCACTTGAACCACCCACAGAGCTTACAGAAGGCAATATACTTAAAATTGCTCTTTGGAGCTGGGGGGCATAACTCAATGGTAGAGTGCACACTTAAGTATGTAGGAGGCTCTGGTTTCAATTCCCAGTACCAAAGTATAAAAAAACAAAATAAAATTACTGTTTTATTATAAAGAATTCAAGTCTGGAGCACCAGCCAAATAAAGAGACTCAGAGGACAAGGTCTGGGAGGAAATGAAGAGCTTCTGTCCTGTTCTCATGGAATCAGGATGCATCATCTTCACAACACATCAGTGTATTCACCAGCCCAGTGAGCTTCTGTCAGGAGTTTTTATCAAAATTTCATTACATAAGCATGATTGATTGATTGGTCACTTGATGGAATTCAGTCTCTAACCCCACTCCATCAAAGATTGAGATGTCAGGTTGAGAGATGATTCAAAAGTCTCAATCTTCTAGTCTTTCTGGTATGGCCAGACCCCATCCTGAACATATCTGGGTAAGACAACGAGTCATCTCCATTTTCATAACAAAGACACTCAATATTACTCAGGAAATTCCAAGGATTTAGAGTCTCCTAGGTTAGGGACAATGGCCAAATTCTTCATTATACATTGCTGATACTCAAAAGAGTTATCTGTACATTCTTAATTCTTTCTTGAACTCAGTCAGGCTTTTGCCCTCACCATGTCAAATTGATGAACACTATTTGAATTCATCAGTATCCTTCACATTGCTATATACTGTGATTCATTTTGAAATCCTCCTTTCTTGACATCATCTAGCACAGTTAATGCCTCCTTCTTGAAACATTTTATTATGTTGTCTTCTTGGTCACTGTTCTTTTCTCTTAGTTTTTTTCCCCATACATTAGCTACTCTTCTGCATTCACACCTAAGGGATGTCTCAAACTTATATCAAAATTATTTAAAAAACTGGATTTCTGATTCTTTCTTACCCTCCGAAATTCCCTTTTTCAGACTTTTCCATTTCAGTTAATGGTATTTCCAGTATTTCTATCTTTCCACTTAAAATTTTATAGTCATCTTTGGATTCTTTTTCTCCCATATCACACATCTAATCCAATAGCATATTCTATCAGGCTTTGTATTCATAATATATATCCAGATTCTGATTACTTAATACCACCTCCACTGCTGCCCTCTAGTCAAGACACTATGATGTTCTATCAGTACAATTGCAGCAGCTTACTGAGAAGCAGATTGCTCCTCTGCAGTGTGTGTGTGTGTGTGTGTGTGTGTTTGTGTGTGTGGTATGTGAATTTGGTACCAGGGATTGGACCCAGGGGCACTTAATCGCTGAACCATACCCTTAGCCCTTTTTGTATTTTATTTAGAGTAAGAGTGTCACTGGATTGCTTAGGGCCTTGCTAAGTTGCTGAGGCTGACTTTGAACTTGCAGTCCTCCTGCCATCAGCCTCCAGAGTCACTGGGATTACAGGCATGCACCACCTCACCTGGCTTCTGCAGTATATTTTTAACACAGAAGTAGAGTGATCCTTTTAAATTCAGATTATGGCATGCTCAAAACCCTCCAATGGTTTTCCCTTATTAGAGTAAAGGCACAAGTCCTTGTAATGGCCTATAGAGACCTATATGATCTAGCCCTGTTACTTCTCTGATATTATACATTATCATCTACTTTCTTTCATTCTTTTCCAGCCACACTCCGTGCTGCTCTCTGAACACACAAGAACTTTGCACTTGTTTGAAAATTCAATAGACTTGTTCTCTCACTTTCTTTAAGTTTTCTGCTCAAATATCATTTTTTTCAATGAAGCTTTCCTAACCTGCCCTACAAAATACCTTTGTACTGCTTTATATCACAGTAGTCTTTACCACCATCACACATTCATATTCATATCTTCCCTTCGTTTCTCTGTGTGCGTGTCTGTGTGTGTGTAGTTTATTTTTCCTTCCAGGGAACGTAATCTCCATGGGGACAAAGGCTCGTGATTGTTGAGTGAATGAATTGATTCTGGTACTTAATAAACTGCTTCCTTAGAGGAAAAGATATGCACTGCTTCTTGCTAAGCATAATGCCTTCTTATTAAAAAAAAACAAAACAAAACTTGATTTCACTCACTCTGGATTCCTCTTAAGACATTGTTCTATCAGAAAAGCATTAATTCTCAACTGTTTCTTTCAGTCTGTAAAGAAGCTCAAGTCTTTCCAACTCTTAAAAAGGGCAGGAAATCTTCTGTGGCCCTGCATCTTCCTGTAACTACCATTCTCTTCTCTTCCTGTTACTGCCAGACTTCTTGTGAATCTACATTTACTATCTATGCTTCCTCACCTCTGACTTACTTCTTAATAGCTTTCATTTCTACTGACTGTACAGAAGTGATCAGGTGGCCTTCTGACTAGTAAATCCATTTTCTTTTTCAGTTTTCCATTCAACTTGATTCTTGGGCACATAACACTACACCCTCCCCTGTAATACCACTCTCTGTAGTTGACCTATCCCAATTAGACTATTCCATTTCCATCTCTTTCTTTGTCTCTTCTCGTGTCTCAGATATTGCCAATTTTTTAGAATTTGGTGCTACATGTACTTCTCAGTATAAACTCCCTAGGCAGTATCATTTCTGTATACCTCCTTTATGCTGATGACTTCCAAATTTGAATCTTGAGGTTGGCTTTTCTTGCACTCCAGACTTCAATTTCTGACTTTACTGGAATTTCCATTTGAATGTTCTATAGGAAACACAAATTCATCTCCTAAACAAAATTCACTTTTTAAAACCGTTTGACCTTGTATTTTGGGTATAATAATAGAATCTAATCCATAGGGTAATTTGTAAGAATTGAAAAAGCAACGCATAAAATGAGCTTAATATAAAATTCTGGCACACAGAAAGCTACAATAAATAATAGTTTACTATTATCACATTACAGTCTCCCCTATTAGACTGCAAGCTTATTGAGGGCAAGGACCATATCCTTAAACTTCATACCATCCTTGTAATAGATGCTCATTAAGCATTGAGTTAAAATTAATAATAATAATCTGTGGGATAAACAGTTTGTATAATCTTCTTATAGCTTAGTCATCTTGCTTATTTAATAGTGAGACAACTTTATATGTTGGGTTTTTGTTTTTGTTTCTTTCCCTAGGTGCATTATGTTGTAATCATTCAAAGGATAACCAAATGTGCCGTGATGTGTGTGAACAGGTAAGCTTGATCAAAATTGTAGAGGCTGTCAGTTATGTAACTACTTATTACATTTAATAACTGGAGAAATCTGCTGGACAGTACCTTAACCATATGATCAGAATTCACATCACCAATACTGGGACAAATTGACATGTGTCTGCTGATACAATGCAGTGAGAAGAAGCACAGCATCTTATAAAGCATTCCTGCCAAAAATGCTTATCCTGAATCATGAAAAAACAATCAGGTAAATGCAGATTGAGGGGTATTCTTCAAAACAACAGTCTATACTCCTCAAAATTATCACTTATATTAAAAATATCAGTTATTATAAAACAAAGGCAGGCTGAAAAAACTGTTCCAGATTAAAGGAAACTAAAGAGATATGACAGCTAAATGCAATGCATGATACTGGATTGGATACTGGAACAAAAAAAAAAATTACCATAAAGGACATTATTAGATAAATTGGTGAAATTTGAATATGGACTAAATATTAGCTAGTATCATATCAGCATTTTGATCCTGAATTTGGTCATTATATTGTGGTTAGGTATGACAGTGTCCTTATTCTAAAGAGATACATGCTAGGATTTAGGAATGAATGATCATAATGTCTATAATAAATTCTAAAATAGTTCATCAAATAGTAGTAATAACCATATGTGTATATAGAGAGTTATAGCAAATGTTGTAAAATGTTAATAATGGGTGAATCTTGGTGAATACTCTGGTTATTTTTCGTATTACTCTTAAATTTTTTCTAGGTTTGAATTTTTCTGGTTGAAACTTTTTATCCAAGTTCTACCGAAACAATATCTATTCATAAAGTCCAACTTTTCTTTCATCATTAGCCTTAGCACCTGATATATTATGGTCTCAGTCATCTTCGAAGTTTTCTAGTAATAATCTGGATTTTATCACTTTCTAAAACTAGGCAAGCTACCTAACTGGGACTCTAGTTCTCTCAAACAATACTGTGGACTTTGTTTTGTTTTGTTGTTTATTTTGAGGATTGAACCCAGGGACCACCACTGAGCTCCATCCCTAGTCCATTTTATTTTTTTTATCTTGAGACAACATCTCTGAGTCACTGAAGGTCTTGCCAAGTTCCTGGGGCTAGCCTGGAATTTGATCCTACTGCTTCATCCTCCTGAGTGTAAGGAATTACAGGTGTGAGCCACTGTACCTGGCTATGGACTTAGATTTTGCAAGATACTTTCTGATTATAGTACATGAGAGTGTCTCAGTAGACATCTCATCTGAGTAGCTAATAGAGAATGCAGTGATGTGCCAAATCAAATTTGCTGCCAGAACATAGCTTTTTATTTTATTTGGATAAAATCCAGGGCCTTGTACATACTAGGCAAGCACTCTACCTCTGAGCTACATTCCCGCCCCAGGATAGCTTGTTTTTTTTTGTGGTGGTGCTAGTGCTTAAACCCAGGGCCTTGTGCATGCAAGGCAAGCACTCTACCAACTGAGCTCTATCCCAAGCCCCGCCCCCAGGATAGCTTTTTAAAACAAAAATGACCTGTTGGTAGTGTCACTAGAAGGAAGCTTTCCAAGTAATTCTTGGCTACTTTTGGAGGCATTGCTTTTCTGACTTTTCACTTTGTTTCTTCATGCTTTTCCTACTGAGGTTCCATAGGATTAAAAAATGTGAAGAGGTATCTTGTAATGAAATACCCGCAGCAGGCAAGGTCTAGTTTCTTAAAATCTGGAATGTTAGACATTCCATGACTTAGCAAATCTATTGAATACTACAGTCACCCTAATAAAGAACATTATTCTCTAACCAGGTTCTTAACCAATTGAGAGATAAGACAGATAAGTCCCAAAATAAAACTTTATAACTAGTTACACAGATGTTGAATGTAGCTTTATCTCTAGGCACACACTAAGTGACAGAATTAGACTTACTCCCAGAGGAAGACAGGTAAGGTCTGGGTAGCATATGTTCATTTTCTCCTACCAAATTCAGCAGTCAGCTAAGTCAGTCTGTCAGATCATGGTAGGAGTGAGGAGTATAAAACAGGCCTGGACGATTAAAACTAGTAGATCTCACTACAAATGGAAGAAATACCAGGAGTGAGGAATTATCATTTCTGTAACCAGTATGGAATAAAGGGAGAATGAAGTCCTGATAATTTAGATTTTGTGCTGGAGTGAATAGTCTTATATACCTTTGATGGCTGTGAAAGTTGGGAAAAGGGTTTGGTTGGGGTGCGGGGTAGGTTCACCTTCCTGGTAAGTTGCTGAATTGTCAGTACATAGTTGAAGATAGTTGAAAACTGGGAGTTAAAACCTTTGGAATTAGAATTTACATAAAAGGGCTGGTGGTTTATAACAGTCAAAATAATAAGTGTGATGATTTACTGTGTAAGTCTGTCAATATTGTCAGAAAGTAAAGTTAAGGAATTTGAAATCTGAGAAAAGGCCCTTAGTTTGTTTTAACAAGAGAAAACTGTTAGCAGTGTCTAGAGCAGGGACTTTGGTTTGCTTTGTTTTTGCTGAATCCCCCAATGCTTAGAACAGTGCCCAGTACTGAACATTTTCAACAAATATTTCTAGATTGATTGGGATGATGGGGCTACAAGTCATACTGCAGGTATTTTATTTTAATTTAATTAAAAAGTTTAAATGTATTATGTACTTTTTTCAAATTTACAAAATTGTTTTTATATACAACTATATTATAAAAATTCTTCAAATATAAGGATTATGTCTTACTTAACTATTGTACTTAGGTCCTTATTCATGGAAACTGATCAGTGAGTGTTTGCAGGTTGGTTGGTGAAGAAATGAATGAAATGAAAGAAAAAAGTTGGAGAAGTCAGCCAGGCGCAGTGGCACACAACCTATAATTCCAGTGACTTGGGAGACTGAAGCAGGAGGATCATAAGTTCAAGGCCAGCCTTGGAAATTTAGTGAAACCCAGTCTCAAAAAATTAAGGACTGGGGATGTAGCTCAGTGGTAGAGCACCACTGGGTTCAATACTCAGAACTACCCCCCACAAAAAAAGAAATGAAAAGAAAAAAGTTGAAAGTGTCAATAAGTCAATGCAGAAAGTGAAGATTTATTTAGATGATAGGGCTTTGCTTGTTTGAATACAAGGGGAAATCAATTATGATGAGTTGAGGTAAAAAGAAGTCTTTTAGAATTTAAGATTATAAGCCCTGTGATCTGATTATTTCTGCCTTGAATGGAGTATGAGTTTGGTTATAATTTTTTTGTGTGTGATTTATACAATCAAAGTTTCTATTCTAGATATGTATTCATCTTTCTTTTAAGATGTGATTACCAGTTCAGTAAGAAAAGTAACTGTTTATATTTAAGTCTATTTATTATCTGAAAGTGTATTCATGCTGGCTTCTTTAAGCTAAATGTATTCCTAATAATTAGTATATATTTCTTAGTTTAATTCATTCTACTTTATAGAATCATAATTTTAGAGAGAGAAGGGACCTGATGGATTATCTGACTTCTAAATTTTGTTTGTTAACTATTCAGATAACTTTAACCTGGGAGTTAATTATTTGTGTGTGAGAAGTGTTAAATATTCTTTATTTAATATTATACATAAATCACACTAAAATGCCTTTCCATAAGGAAAAGACAGCATTTGAGATACAGGGAATTCTAACTGGGAGTTATATATATATATTTTTAATCTCCCCATGTGCTAAACCCTGTACTATACTTCTTTAATATGAATTATTTCATTTAATTCTTACACCAAGCACTTGAGGAGGTAATATCTGCATTTTATAGTTAAGGAAATAGAGATATAGCAAAGTTAAATAACAAACCAAGCCAGTGATTTGAAGAACAGGACTCAGAACCAAGTGTGTCTAGTTATATAGTCCATACTTGCAGCCATCAGGATATAACCATCTCCTATAATGCAAAGTAGGATGCCTGTTTATTCAAAGTATATTTTTTACAATCTCAGTTCCATGTTCTTTGTATTGTCCTAACCTGTTTCAAGTGCTTGGAGGTTTTTTGCTTTTTTGTTTGTTTTTGAGAAGAAATGTTGTTGAGGGACAAGGCATAGTTTTCCTTCTCTGTGCTTCTTCCCATTCCATGTTACATGCTTGCTTTCTCTCTTTCATTCTTTTTTGTATGTCGTTGTCCCTTTTTTTACCCATTGTTTTCTTTCACTCTTCCTTATCTTTTTATAATGGAAAATTGCAAATATATACAAAGATAGAAAATATAAAGAGCTTTGAATTCATCTTCAGCATTATTAATTACCTTTCATTTAATTCCCCCCCATCATACTCTTTCCATTCCTCTTCCCCCATTATATTGAGGCAAATTTATATTGAAGCATATCCCAGTTGTTCTATCATTTGATCCATGGATTTTCAGTTTATAAATTATAAAGATTCATTTTTTAAAAAAATAACCAGGCTAGGGGGTTTGCTTAGTGACAGAGTGTGCCTAGTATTCATGAGGCCCTGGGTTAGATCCCTAGCACCACAAAAATAAATAACCAAAACATCATTATCACTTCTTTGAAAATGTAATATTCTAATAATATCTAGTTATTCAGTTGTCTTAATTGTTTAATAAAACTTCTTATCAAGATCCAAGTGAAATGTATACATTGCAATTGGTTTTATGTCTTTTAAGGTCTTTTTACCCAACAATACTTTATGTGTGTGTGCGTGCGTGCGTGTGTGTGTGTGTGTGTGTGTGTGTGTGTGTGTGTGTGTGTGTATTTGTAGTACTGGGGATTGAACCCAGGGCCTGTGCATACTAGGTAAGCACTCTACCAACTGAGCTACATCCCCATCCCCAACCCAACAATACTTTTAGAATGACTTATACTAAATATTTTTCTTTTAAAAATTTTTAAGTATTAACTTATATTAATTGTACAAATTAATGGATTCAACTGTGACATTTCCATACATGCTAATAACATACTTTAATTGTATCTACCCTCCCTACTACCTTCTATTACTTTCTTTTGCCTCCCCTCTCTTAAATATCTTTTGATCTATAGATTTCTTCTAGTAACTTACTTGAATAAATTTGAATTTATCCTGTAGAGTTTCCTACAGTTTGAACTTTACTGTTCACATCCATGGTATCATTTAATGTATTCCTCTTCCTTCTATATGTCTTAGTAATTAGTTGTTAGATTTAGAGCAGAACTATCTAGTAGCTTTCTACAGTGATAAAAATTTTCCATAACCATATGTTAGCCTCTAGCCATATGTGCCAAGTGAATACTTCAAGTATGATTAAAGAGACTAAGGAACTGGTTTTAATGTTATTTCATTTTAATTGATTTAAGTTTAATTAAATAGCCACACATGACTACAGCTATCTTATGAGACATATCTAGAGGCTTGATCAGATTGAAGTAACTTTTTATTTTTGTTTTGTTTGTTTGACAGTTCTTCCCATGAATGGTATTTTGTATCTAGTTGTTGCTTTTCATGATGTTAACATTGTTTTTAATTACTTAAATGCATTAATTCACTAGATATTACAAAATGGTGCTATCTTATTTCTTTTTACTTCTTAACTATACTTAGTATTGGAGGAATAACTGGAACTAAATGCTTTTTCATTGCCCTTAGCACTCATGGATAGTCTTGACTGTTTACAGGTAAATGTGAAGGTCTGTCTGATATGTGTAATGATTTCTAATTTACTGAGATACCAGATTGTAACTTTATTAATTTAATTCCTGTAAGGCTGTGAGTCATTTGGCCTGGTGAGTGAACCTTGTCAGCTCCTCAGGATATTTAGTGAAAGATGGCTTTATCTTTATTTTATGGAGAATTTATGAACCATATGCTATTCACAAATTCATCTTCATCAGTGTCAAGAATATGACACAGTTTAGCTTTTAATTGTCATCGTTGACTAAAAGCATTTATAGAACAGTTTAGAATAAATTTTTCTTTTTTACTTCCTTTTCCCTTTTCTTCTCTCTTAATTTTTTCCAACTCCACCCCCAACAGGTTTTCTCCACTTTGGGTCAATAGAAAAGGCTCTGGACTTACTATTTTGGACTTTCTTGGTTATTTGCCAAATTAACCAACCTTTTAAGAAATGTTACCTCAGCTTAATTTGGATGCTTCCAAAGGTTTTCCATTTATGAAAAGAAGTAGGAAAATATTCTGGTTCTGATAAGTCTAGAGGATAATAAATTTTATTCATTTCTTATGGGGAAAAAAAATGCTACAAAACCTTTTTCCTTTTTTTTTTTTTTTTCTTTTTTTGGTCAAATAGATTTTCTCCTCAAAAAGTGAATCCCGACTAAAACATTTATTACAACGAGCCCCAGATTATTGCCCTGAAACAATGGTAAGTTCTACTTAAACTATGAAGGTTTTTGTCTATATGAAACTAATGAGTTACTTTTAGTTTTAGCATAATATTCAATGTGATTGTGGTCAGAGTAAAATATTAGATTTAGTTAAAATATTAGATTTAGAAAGTGTTTTTTAAAAATCTTCACACAAACTGTTACATAGAATATGGTCTTCCATTTTTTATTTTGTACTTTAGGATGTAGGTATAAAAACAAGTTTAAATATAAATGTATTCCAGCCTTTAAATTTTATTGTAATATTTTATTTGGGTTTGGAATTTCATTTATTATTTTATTTTGATTAATTTTATGAAAGCTATAATAACTAAATCTTATTTATTTTGATTTTTAAAAATTGAATTGGGAATAAGGGAACATACATGGAATAGTATTCCTATATTTCTATTTTCTGACATACTATAGATCTATTGCTTGCCTGTCTAAATCAGGTAGCCTAAAATATTTCCATTGCTTGGGCTCTTCTCAGTATTTGGGATGCTTATGAATTAGACCAACAAAGCTTGAGCTTGCACGGAAGAACCTCTTTTTATACATGGTACCTTTATTATGTGGAAGGGGGAAAAATGATGGTCAGTTTGATGGACGTTTTCCTTAAGTTACTCAGCAGACACTTTTGTCTCTGTGCTTGGAAACAGCAATAAAAATTGTCTTTTTTATAAAAACTGGTTATCTACATAAAAATCTCTTGGTGATTACAATTTCAGGTTGAAATTTGGAGTTGTATGAATTCATCTTTGCCAGGTAAGCAGTAGAAAGTATAACATTTAGCATTTTTAATTTTAAAAATTTATTTTGTGAATATAAAATCTGTCATAGTTCAAAAATAGAATTTGTACTCCGGAGGTTTTATCCTTGTCTTCCCTTCCACACCCAAATTTTCAAATGTATAATTTATTCTCATTCAAACCTTTTATATTCTTGTCTCCACTTCACCATTCTTCTGAAACTATCTTTGAAAGATCACCAGGACTTCTTGATTTGTATATCTTTTGCTTCTTCTCAGTGTTTATTCTCTGATTTTCCTATATACTTGGTATCATTGACTACTAACTCCTTATGACTCCATCTTGGCCTTAGAACAGTATTTTCTGGTATCTTTCTCCTCTTACCTACCATAAGAACTGTGGTTCCTGTGTTCAGTGCTTTCCCCTTCTCTCTCTACACTCACTGTGGTGACATTCCCTCCCAGAACTGTTAACTAATCAGCCATGGAAAGGGAAGTATCAAGTCTAATTTGTTTGTGACTTGTAAACATCTCTTCCTAGATTCTTCATCCAGGTGGCATCTAAAGTGCTAATCTAAAATCAGTCATAACTGACCCTTTTTCTGAATGACACTAGACTAGAAAAACCCTTTTTCTTTCTAGTTCCATTGATTCTCCCCTTGCAAAATCTTGCAACTGTCTTTTCTATTTCTAGTTCAAGTCTTTATTATTATTTTGCTCTTGGGATAGAATATTTTAATAACCTTATGATTGATGTTTCTATACATTATATACATCTTGCCTATCCTCTTCAGAAAGAATCCCTCAAGCAAGATCCACTTCCCTTGGAGTAAAGCCCAAACTCCCTATCCTGGCATTCATGGTCTTCTAAAATTAAGGCTAATTTTCTAGTCCTTGTTAAAACCAATCTCTTGGGGGTGGGGGGGGGGGGGGGGGTAGTATAGCTTATATATTTCTGAGTTCTAAAGGCTGCCACATTCTTTAAAGTTTGTATTTCAAACAAATTGATTTGTGTGTCTTCCTGGAATTGCCCACCTCCTTCCCTGTTCTAGTTATCTCTTAACCTAATGTCCTGGAATTTATACACATACATATGCATTCCTACCGAACTGTAATCTCCCATAATGGAATAAGTCATATATTTTATCTATTTCATACTTTCATAGCCCATATAGCACCTAATAGAGTACCTTGTCTATAGTAAGGACTGAATAAATTTAAAAGCTTGTTGAATAATATTTTCTAAGGTCACTAGATACATAGAAACAGCAATGTACTGTATTATTAACAGCCCATAGAGTTTATGACCTACAAGAATTCTATTCATAATTCTTTCTAATATGTGAGAAATTCTGAATAGCAAACAGCTAAGAATTAGAGGAAATTATACGGGGCAGTGGATCTAGATGGAAGTCTGTGCCCTTTATATCCTTAAAGCACATGGAGATAAAGAAATGTATAATATGCAATATTTTTAGTTTTTATAATTCATGTGATTTATAATGATCAACTTTGAGGCAGTTTATAATTGTATTTTGAGAGCTTTGTCTATCTGTAAACTATTTGTTTGCTTTTGTTTGTTTTGCTTAATGTTTTTCAGTAGAATACTACTGTTTGTTGTATTAAGTCCTAGTTTTGTGTTACCTATTGCCTTGAATTCACCACATTTTTTCAAATGTGAATAATAATTTAATGTAATCCGGATGTTCATCTGTAGATCTGTGTATTACATGGAAATAGCATAGAGCATTTTTTAAAGCAAATAAAGGAAGAATTTGCAGCATTCCTACAAACATAAGTCTTTTCTCCTTTCATTGTTCACTTGTTTTTTTCTTTTCTGTTCCTTTCTTGGTTTTTTTGTTTGTTTGTTTGTTTTTGTTTTTGTGATACCAGGAATTGAACCTGCACTCTACCACTGATCTACATTGTGAGAACTTTTTTTTTAATTTTGAGCCAGGGTCTTGCTAAGTTGCCAAACTAGCCTTGAATTTGCAGTCCTCTTGTCTCAACCTCCCGAGTTGCTGGGATTATAGGCATGTACACCATTGTGCCAGGTTCTATATTTACTTCTTATGTTCCTAATTTTATAGGAGAAGTCAGTCTTTGACATTTATGATCACGAAAGGGGTCTAAGAACTTATTAAAAGGATTTTTATTTTATCATCTTTTGATTTCAAAGTACTTTAATTGGAGAAATATCTGCTATGCATAAATTGAACCAAAATAGTACATAGTCATTTTGACCCATGATTAATTGTGCCCATCAAAGTCAGGACTACTTGACAGAATTACTCTTGCATGTTTTCTAAGAATCAATCTTTAAATAGGATCATGCATTTTTACTATTCCACATATATAATATTTTGAACACAATAGTACTTGTACTCCTATTCGTTTGCTTCAGTTAAATTAGAATCTTTGCCTCAGTCTATAAAAATAAGAAGAGGCTTCTCCATTGCTTTCTTCTCCCTATATATCCTCTGATAGAGTGAGAATGACTTAAGTAAAGTTTAGGTTGAACAGAGAAAAGTGAAGAAGCAGAGGGCCTGGTGATTATGCTGTGTGAGACCCTAAGGAGACTGATGAGTACTGGGAGTAAGGATGAAGGGGAAAGGCTTAATAATTTTGAGGCCCTGCTATCTGGGCTACTTTTCCTGTGGTCACCCTCTTGGATTTGTAGTGGTTTCCATGAAACATTTTATTGTAATTTTTGTCTTTGTTATTACTTATGAAAAACATGTGAACATTTTGTTTTAAGGTGTATTTAAGAAGTCTGATGGCTGGGTTGGCTTAGGTTGCTGTGAACTGGCTATTGCCTTGGAATGTCGACAGGCATGCAAGCAGGTAACACCTGGCAATCAGGTTTTTCTGCATCATGAAGTATAGTTTGGGTTACTGTGCATGTTATACAGTTAGCTGTGCATATGTTTAAGCCTTGCCTACTTTATAGCATTGGAGAGGTAACCCACAGAAACTGCAAGTTGCCATTTCTTACATGGGACATTTCCTTTTAGATCTGTTCCTTTTTCAGTTATGGCTGCTACATCTATGATCTTCAGCCTTCTCCTTTCTCATCTTCCTTCTCTCTGCCATGCAAAGAAAGAATTTTATTGGAATCAGGGCCTTTCATGCTTTGCCCGTGGTCATGCTGAGTCAATGCTGAATTGTCTCCAAATGGTCATGTAACATTTACATATGCTTGGACAAAAGAAGTTGACACAGTTGCCTATTTCATTTTCATCTTTTGTCTTTTATCATGGTTTACCCTGAGCATGTTCTCATATCACTTCTCTTAACCTAAGTGGAATGTGATTCCTATAATGAGTTATGGCTTTTCTTTGATTTGATATATCTTGGTCCATTTCAGGCTAGGTCCTTGAGTCCTTCCTCACTGCATATTTTCATGGTGCCTCCATGAATGGGAAAATCACCACCACCCCCACTCCCACTTCCACCACCCCGTCTTCGTCACTCCAAATGGTGGGAATAGACCACAACTGGAAAGACTTCTCATTTTATTCTTGTAGGGACTGATCTCTGAACAGAACTATATGAGACATGGTATCACCTTCACTTTTACACAGACCACTGTGTACCATAACCTAGGCAACACTCTTTGGGCAGCACATGGCCTAGCTATATGCTGCTCTCCTTTAAGCATTGGGATGCAGCTGAGTTGTCCAAGATTGTACTGTAAGAATCTAATGAGACTTAAAGCAGTTGTCAGCCTATTCTGCTTTCCTTTTCCATCCTTACCAACTGGCTTATTCTAAATTGCATGGGCCTAGGTGAAAGAATAGGAGGAAATGAAATAAGGGACCAGAGTCCATGGCTCTGAAATTATGTCTTTAAATGGAGACTAATGTCATGTAGAAGATTAACTACTTCTCAGCAGATTTGTTGTGCTTGTTTTACATAGAAGTACATATTTAAATGTGGTTAATAACTTGCTGTTTCTCTGAATATCAGTTTCCTCATCTATAGAGGTGATAATATCTTCTTAAGCTTATAAGAGAATTACATAAAAGGAACTTTTGTTAATTGCCTGACATAGTACCCTTCTTTCTTTGGTTGTCCTCTCTACCATTGAAAAAATTGGCTCCGTAAGTTCAGTATAAAATCTTTGTGTATGAAGGGTTAAAGTAAAAGCAAAATATAAGTGCCCTGGCAGAGCTTCACAAGAAAATTTGCTGTGGCAGAGCTTCACAAGAAAATTTGCCAGAATGGAATTCAGCTTAAAAAAAAAAAGTTCTCTGATTTACATTTCCTTCAAAGTCATCTAGTTTCTGAAATAACAAAAGAGCCATGTTATTATGTGTGATTAAAACCATAAAAGTTAGAGTGAAATTCTAGCATATTGAATAGATCCTAGGGTGCTGTTTGTTTTAAAGTCATTGCATGAAATTTGCTGTATTTTAGGAACTTTTAAAATATTTGAGTATAAGATTTTCCAATAAAATAAAAAAATACTACACCAGCCATTGACATATACTAACTTGTGCTCCTTTTTGTCTTTGTTAAATAGCATGTATAATAAATTAATGGAGAAATGTGTTGGCTTTTAGGCATCTTCAAAGAACGATATTTCCAAAGTTTGCAGAAAAGAATATGAGGTATGCGTTTTATTTAGCAAATATGGGTAGCCTATTCAGATGTTACCAGAATTGACAAAAATCACTTAAATTTTAAAAGTGAGTTCATTTTTACACCAACTGCCTTCTGCTTTACAGAAAATTTAACTTTTACAAAGATGTCATTGCTTTGTTTAGAAATGTATGACTTTAATTAATTTTGTTGAAATTAAGTATTAATTTTAAAGAAATGCCTTAATCTAACATACAATGAATTTAACCTAAATATTTTTAAAACAAAGCAGCTGGTTTTGCCTAAGATTCTGAAATCATTTTTCCTAAGTTCTGTATCCTCTTTTTGCCCCCTTTCTTATCTCTTGACCTATCTAGGCATTTTTTTAAATCTCTGTCATAAATATAAACAAAGAAATAAAATCACACTGCTAGTATGAGTAACTTCAGACTTTTCTAACATCTTGCATTTGGGGGAAAATACTGTTACAAAGTCTGTACTAAATTTGAAACTCTCATCTCCCACTGGTGGAATTTCAAGCACTGTGCTGTCTGGACAGGGAAGACACTAAAGCAGAAGTAGAGGAGGTATTTTCTATCAAGCAAATTTGTGCAGGAGATTTTCTCTAATGCGAAAATGTTCATTTTCTAGAACCCCATTGTTAAATGAGACAATTTTATTGTTTTTCCTAGTATAAGGTCATGTAATTAAGGAGACATAAGTTCCCATGCCCCTCATTCATCATTTTTATATGTAAACATTAAGATTCTCATTACTTTTAATAGTCTGTTCTCTTGGAGAAGATAGAATAACTCGTAACTGCTTCTATATACTTCTGGTTTGTTTTTGTTTTGGTTTTTGTTTTTTTTTTTTTCTCAAAGCCTATAATTATATCTCTTAACATTTTTAAACTGGAAAGCCTTATTTATCTTTTGTCCCATTGTATTGTTTGCTAAGTTATATCTGTTCCTTTGAAGAAATTTCCAAATTAGCTATAGCTCTTCCCTGTTCTTATTAAAGAAACCTTGCTACCAAGAAGTAAAAGGTCCTTTTTTCCGTCCCCCCTTATCTCTCTCTCTACCTTTGATGTTACCAGTTTGGGTTTCTCTTGAACAAAGTGGCTAACTATGATAATTCCTTCTTTTCTCCCACATGATGTCTGACACTGTCCATCTCCTGTAGCCTGTCCTCCATAATTTTAGTGTGCTTCCTTCTCTTGTCTGGATTTCTGCATTGCCCTAGGAGGTCTACCAGTATGTGTTGATGAAGGACGGGACAGGAAAGGTAAGAGAGACACTGTCCTATGATAGAAATAAGAACAGTTTGGTTTTCAGTCTATCTTCCCTTATTTGAACTAGAGTTAAGTAACTATTCTCCAAAAGTCTACATGACAAGAGGATTTTTTATTTTGATACTGAACGCTGATGTCCCAAATTATTCAAGATAATATAGACTCAGTTTGGTTTTTTTATATGTTATTTAGAAACAAAGAGAAGCAAGAGCATTTTAATGTAGGAGAAGGGTCCTGCATTATAAATCCTAAATAACAGTACCTGTTCAAGTCTACTGGTGATAATGACTATTTGTTGTAAAGTAAATTTTGTGTAATATAGCCTGTTTTTCTCACTGGTTTTTTAAATCAGTATCTGAAACTGAGCTTTCAGTATCTTTTCCCGAGTGGTACAGGGGTAAACTCCTAGATGTTCAAGCCTTTTCTTTAGGCTTACATTTTCAGGAGTAGCATTTACCCTAGAATGGTTTTGAGTAGTTTGATTCAAGATTCAGAGAGTGGGGTAATTACATTTGAAGGAGTTTATTATCTTTATTGGAAAGATGCTACAGAATTCCTTTTGAGGGGATTTCTTAGAAATTTACTTAAGTGAATAAAGTTTAAAAAATGATAATGCTATAGCCAAGCATGGTGGCACATGCCTTAATCTCAGTTACTTAGGAGGCTGAGGCAAGAGGATCGCAAGTTTGAGGCCAGCCTCAGCAACATAGCAAGATCTTATCTCAAAATTAAAAAAAGAAAAAAAAGGACTAGAGGGATAGCCCAGTGGTAGAGCACTGTCCTAGCATGTGTAGATGTGCAGTTCTGAACTAAATCCCCCACATTACTACAACAACAAAAAAAAAAAAAAAGGAAAAAAATTGTAATGCTATTTAAGATTCTGTTTATTCTAACCAACTTAAGATTCTAACCAACTTAAGATAAACCAGTTAAATGTAAAGCATTGTTACATCTGATTTTTACAGAGTGTACTGAGAGGCTTATTTATTTATTAGAAAGCACAAACTGGAATCAGATTTGTTAAAATTCTGATTAAACTCCTTATAGCCTAACTTTAAATACTAGACAGTTATAGCTAATTGAGTGAAATTAATTAAAATATATGCTGCATACACAAGGGCTCAGGGAAATCCAAAGCAGAAAAATCATGTTGGGAGTTAGTGAGGAAAACTTTGCAAAAGAGAAAGACCTGAAAGGATTGATATAATTTGGCTATTAATAAGACCATGGATCAAAGGCATGTTAGCCAAAAAAAACAATGCACATGGCTTATGCCAGGAGCAAAGAGAAGACACACCTCTTTGGGGCTGAGAATCTGTACTTGAAAAGATCCTGGAAAGTTGACATTTGGAGGCTCCCCTCATTAGTAAATAAAGGATGATGATGATTCAATAGAAAAAGGCTAATATGATGAATAACAAAGCCAATATTTTAGAAAGCTTAAACTCAGTTTTGTGCAGACTAAGTTTTAAGTCCTCTAAACCCCTGTAACTTAGCTAAAAGGATATAAGGTTGACAGTGATACAAAATAGAAGACACAGAGATAAACCCACATAAATACAGTTATCTCATACTAGACAAAGGCACCAAAAACATTCACTGGAGAAAAGAACCTATTCAACAATGGTGCTTGGAAAATTGGAAATTCACATGTAACAAAATTAAATTAAACCCCTGTCTCTCACCCTGCATGAAACTCAAAGTGGATCAAAGATTTAAGCACTAGAGACCCCACACCTAATAGAAGAAAAAGTAGACCCAGATTTTCACCTTAGGATCTGACCTCCTTAACAAGACTCCCAAAGCACAAGAAGTAAAATCAAGAATCAATAAATGGGATGGATTCAAACTAAAAAGCTTCTTCTCAGCAAAGGAAACAATCAGTAATGTGAAGAGAGAGCCTACAGAGTGAGAGAAAATCTTTACGACTGCACTTCAGATAGAGCACTAATCTCCAGAATTTATAAGAACTCAAAAAACTTTACCAAAAATATAAATAACCCAATCAATAAAAAGGCTAAGGAAATGAGCAGACACCTCACAGAAGAAGAAATACAATCGAAGAAAGAAAAAATGTTCAACATCTTTAGCAATTAGAGAAATGCAAATCAAAACTACGATTTCATCTCACCCCGGTCAGACTGGCAATTATTAAGAATGTAAACAACAATAAATGTTGGCGAGGATGTGGGGGAAGAAGGTACACTCATACATCACTCATACATTGCTGGCGGGGGATGCAAATTGGTGCAACCATTATGGAAAGTGGTATGGAGATTCCTCAGAAAACTTTGGAATGGAGCCATCATTTGAACAGCTATCCCACTTCTTGATTTATACCCCAAGGACTTAAAATTAGCATATTACAGTGATACAGTCACATCAGTGTTTATAGCAGTTCAATTCACAATAACTAAACTGTAGAATCAACAACCTAGGTGCCCTTCAACTGATGAATGGACAAAAAAAAGGTGATGTATATATGTGATGGAACATTACTCAGCCTTAAAAAAGAATTAAATGATGGCATTTGCTGGTAAGTAGATGGAGCTGGAGAATATCATGCTAAGTGAAATAAGGCAATCCCAAAAAACCAAAAGCCAAATGTTTTCTCTGATATGGATGCTAATGCACAATTTGGGGTGGGGGTGGGGGCATTGGGGAAGAATAGAGTTACTTTAGATTAGGCAGAGGAGATTGAAGGGAGGGGAGGGGGTATGGGGATAGGAAGGATAGAATGAATTAGACATTATTACCCCTGTGTACATAATATAACTATATGACCAGTGGGATTCTACATCATGTATAACTAGAAGAATGAGAAATTATACTCCACTATATATGATGTATCAAAGTGCATTCTACTGTCAGGTATAACTAATTAAAGCAAATTTTAAAAAAATTTTTAAAAAGATAAGTTCGAGCCAGCACTAGGATGATAGCAATAGAATCAGGTATTCAAGAGTATGTCAGGGATTTGAAGACAGAATTTAACTGGATTTGTTATAATGTTTTGAATATGAAAGATAATGTTCAAGGAGATAGAATAAACACTTCTAATCTTTTCACCTAGTTTCCTGACTTACATTTACTATTTTCCTGTGCTTGAAGTCATTCTTTCTGGCAATAGGGCAGACTTGGTACCTAGACTGTTCCTCCAGATGAAAGCAATTTAAAATACTACTTTAATTTGCTGGAAAGAAAATATGGACTGCCCCCAAAACCTAGGCAAAGACAGGAATCCAGAGAAGTAAGAACACTAAAAATAACATTAGCACTGAGGACATTTGATGAATAACTTCCATAGTGCTGTAGCTTCAGAAGTCAAGAGATACATCTTCAGTTCTGATTAAAGATGGAAAACCTAAATGTAGTACTTTCCCCTTCCCACCAATAAACTTGGAATCCCAAAGGGACTATCAGTATTAGGATGATCAAGAAATGTTCAACAAATACAAAATAAATAAATAAAATAATTTTTTAAAGGAAATATGTTCATTTCTTCCCCTTCTAGGGAGCTACAAGGAAAATTGCTTCTCTCAAATGTTAACAATATAAGCTAGCCTTCACTTGAGTTTGCAGCCCACATTATACTGGTATCAATACAACATCAAGCTGAGAATTTATTTAAAGTGATGCTAAAGTTTATTTAAAGTGATTCTAGTGGCTCTTAGGTATCTGAGACAAGCTAACATAAATTCTTCTTAGAGAAACATTTCTTTATTCCAGACTCCTTGGATTTTCATAGATAAAGTTCTAAGAAAAATAAACAACTCACATGTAAATAAATCCCCAAATTCACCAGAAAACAAGATTCATCAAATGAGCTAGCAGGATTAATGGTGAACAGAATCAGTCCTGAAAATACTTCAGATATAGAAATTAACAGATGCAGACCATAAAACGTTTTATGTATTTAAGAAATAAAATAGTCTTGAAAATATAAAAAGCAAGCATAATTGAAAAAGAATTTCCAGAAAAGCATAACTGAAATAAAAACACAATGGATGGATGTTGTAGCAGATTAAATACAATAAAGAAAGTGAATTGGAAGGTAGAACTAAAGTTATGTGAAGAAGCAGCACAGAGGGACATGAAGCTAAAAGATAGTTCAAGAGACAGAACAGAGCAGGACTCATCTTGTAACTGAAGAACTAGAAGAACAATAGTATGGCAGAAGCAATGTTTAAAGAAGCCCAACAAATCCCCAGCCAGATTTCTTTTTCTTGATACACATGACAAATCTTAAAAGCAGTCAGAAAAAAATGACATTGCCTTCAAAGGAGACCAACAGTTGATTTCCCAGTAGCAACAGAGGAAGCCAGAGATCAGTAAAATGATACTTAAATGGTTCTGAAAGAAACTAAACATCAACCTAGATTCTCTATCCACCAAAAATATTTTTCAAGAAAGATGGCAACATTAAGATATTTCTAGATCCTTGCTAGAAGTGCTTCTCCAAAGGAATTTCTGAAAGATCTAGTCCAGCAGAAAATTATTTGAGATGCAAAAGGGAATATGAAAGTAGAAACTAGGTAAATTAAAACACATTTTATAAAACAATGGTAAGGAACTATTGGATTTCAAATATAGAATTAAAATGCACATTAACAATAGCAGATTCATTAGGAAGGAGATTAAGGGAATTGAAGCATTTTGAGTAATTAGGTACTTTTAATGTAAAGACCCATATTTCCAAGGTTGTTAGAAATACGTGACTTAAGTAAAAGGAGAGATGTCATGCCCACAGTCAGCCTTAAAGTAACCCTGGAACATTGAGGGTGTGCTTGAAAATTGATGGTGTGAGTGAAAGAGAGCTGGATTTTGAAGATTGCTTATTAGGGAACTGGAAGAGAAGGAACAGATATGGATAATAGTATTTCATATTACTGTTCAAAATGAAATGAGATGTTCCCAAAAAAGATAACTTTCTATCATTGGAAATGTTCAAAGTCTTACTGGATTCGTACATTGCAGAGGGAATTTCAGCAATGGACAAGAGATTCAAATAATGATCTTCCAGGTCTTCCATTCTCTTGTTTTGAACAATACTTGAGAGAGTACTTCCTTCAGTATTTAAGAGTACTTCTTTGAGAATGACCTGTTTGATTAAGGTCACCAAACTTTGATCGATCAGAACTGCCAAAATCAGTCATTAACTTGATGACTACATCAACATGTTCAAGTGTCATGGGAATGAATGCTCAGTTCTAGATTCTCCTTACATTTTCGTAAGTGTAGTCCTTAGCCCACCTAAGGGGCTTAGGTCATATGAGATTCACAGATATGCAATACTAGAAACTGAGATCATATTCAAAATATTCAACAGTTGGAATAACAGGCACAAACAATCAGAATAGATGCTAGCCGTATAGTACAGCCATACTAGAGCTAACGTTAACATGAACTTGATGTTTTCCATGAAGTATGAGGCAAAATAGAGATTCTTTTAAAAAATATATGCCTATATATATGGGGGGGGGGGGGGGTAGTTGTTTTTTGTTGTTGTTGTTGTTTTTTCTTTTTGTTTGGTTTTGGTTTGCATAGTCTTTGTCCAAAACAGCTGTAAACCTTTTCTTTGGCCACCAAATGTAATGATTTTTAAAAAAAATTTTTGACCATCAATAGCTATTTTCTTCCTTGTGTATCAGAATAAACATCATTAAGATTATGTGAGGCTGATGTATTTCTAGAGACCTGGCAATGGCTATAAAGTGATGAGATAAATTTTAGTTTTGGATTCATAAACTATTCCATACCTTTAATGTCAGACCTTACCTGCCACTTTCTTAATACAATGACCTTAAATATGAATACTTTTCCATTTGCTTCATGATCCACTGAAGTACCTTGCTACAAATTTACCATCGAATTTTTACATTTTTACTTATTTCTTCTTTCATAGATTCTTCTCTAGGATTTCCTTTATGTTCTTTTCAGGAACGTCATTGTCATTTCTCTCCTTTAATTCCTGGCTTTCTTCATTTCAGTTATTTGGTGTTATTTCGTTAAGAAAGGTGAAAAAGGAAAGGAAGGAAAGTCAGTAGGAGGTGCTTTGGGGGACTTTTAATCTTAAGGCAGTTAAGTTTGAAGCTAAATAGTTGCTAAAACAACTAAAATATTGTTCTGCCTTTGAGCTCTGCTTTTGTGACAATGCGAAGATAAAATTAAGACTGAAAATATTACAAAGAGACTCTTGGAACCACAAAACTCTTAGAACCAAAAACACTGTCATCCTTGAGTTCAGAGGCCCTTGGGTTCAATCCCCAGCACCAAAACAAAAATAATCATGTGGTACTTTACCTTCAGGACCTAAATATAATAAAGTGTGTTTGATTAATGCTGAGGAGACCTTAAGAATTGTTGGACTGAGCGCAGTGGCTCATACCTGTAATCCCAGCAGCTTGGGAGGCTGAGACAGGAGGATCAAGTTCAAAACCAGCCTCAGCAACTTAGCAAGGCTCTAAGCAACTTAGCAAGACCCTGTCTCAAAGTAAAAAACAAAAAGGGCTGGGTCAGTGGTTAAGTGCCCCTGGATTCAATCCCTGGTGTCAAAAAAAAAAAAAAAAAAAAACTTTGTAAACAGTAAGATGCTATGCATGCATACTATGTCAGAGTGGAGTTTAGCCGTTACCTGCAGCTGATGAGCTCCAAAAAGAGCGAAACCTGTAAGGTCCTGCAGTACTGGCTTAAGATGGTATAAAACCTTGATTATGTGTTACTTATAGGTTATTTGCTTTGTCATATTTGTATTATTGTTTGGGGAAAGGAGTAACTCCTATTTAGTCTCCATGCCCTAGTATATTTCCTTTCTAATTCCTCTCTGAGTCACCTGAATGAGATCATCCCCAAAAGGAAATCTGATCAAATCAGAATAGATTGTTATCTCGTCTAATTTTAAATACCCAGTGTTTTTTTTCTACTAGGCAATCTCACCTATTCCCATAGGTTTTTTGTTTTATTTTGTTTTTGTGGTGCTAGGGTTAAAACCCAGGGCCTCATGCATGCTAGGTAAGTGCTGTGCCACTGAGCTGTATTTCCAGCACAACTCCCATATCTCGCCTCCGTAGAATGACACCTCCAAAATCTTTTTCTGAGCTCCTGGATAGGTTTACTTTTGATGTTCTATTGGAGCAACAACCATGTCAGCCAAATTTGATTGATTTCAAATCAACCAAATTATTATTTTCCATGCATTATGTACTTCTCTTTCACTCCTGCTCCCCATGTATACCACCACACACATATGTACATGTATGTATGAATGCACACACATGCACATACATACATACATACACACGCATGCATGTGCACACACTCCAAAACAAAAACAACTTCTTTTTCTTATACTCAAGTATTATCTACTCTTTGCTCTTCCTCAACTGTTCCTACAAATCCCTGGCTATCAAGCCCAAAATATTTTTCTTCTAGCCAGGCATGGTGGCACAGTGACTCAGGAGGCTGAGGCAGGGGATCTCAAGTTCAAAGCCAGCATTAGCAAAAGCGAGGCACTAAATAACTCAGCGAGACCCTCTCTCTAGATAAAATACAAAATAGAGCTTGGGATGTGGTTCAGTGGCTGAGTGCCCTGATTTCAATCCCAGTACAAAAATATATATATATGTATTTTTTCTCCTAAATATATGTTACATCAATCTGCTTTCCAGATCCTCAGTTACTGCCTTAGTTCATGCCTTTATGTTACTTTGCCAGACTACTATCATAGCTGCCAAACTAGCTTTTCTAAGTCCAGTTTCTCCTCTTACCTACTATCTCTACTGCTAAAGTGATCCCTTCAAGGACTAATTTGATTGTGTCACTTCCCTCTTTAAAACTTTTCAGTGGCTCCCCTATAAGATGTAGTTCATACTTTACAGTCTGTTATACCAAGCTTTTCTCAATCTAGTCCCTGTTTCTTCTCTCCTTTACACTTCAGCAGCACATTACTTGTAATTTAACAGATTGACCATGTTTTGTTAGTTGTAGTTGTACAACTTGGAATTCCCTCTTCCAAATCCATTCTCATATATTCCTGTCCAATAGTATACTGGAACTGACCCCTATCAACTAGGATGAATGGATTGTTAAATATCCAGAATTTTGCAAGCCAGTTTGTAACTTGAAATCAGCTATCAGTGAGGGTATTTTCACCAAGAACATCAGCAAGTACTGCAAATTAGGACTTTCTCCCCCAACCAATTAATTCCCCACAAGAAAACTGGTCCCAAAACACCATTATCCCTATCCACTGGCACCCTTTGCTTCAAATTCTAGCTTAGGTGATACCTCTTTCAAACCTTTACTGCTCATCCCTCTTCTCTCCACCCACATAGAATTGATTGCTTCATCTCAATCCTTAGTTTTTCTCTTTTTAATATAAAATTCTGAGTTCCTGGATCAGAGTCCATATAGTTGTCTTTGTATTTGACTTCCATTTATTCAACATTCATTAAACTGATACACACTGAACTGATACACTTAATATGTGTCAGTCACAGTTCTCAGGGTACAGAGATGAAAAAGTTTAGCTACTGTCTTCAAGAAACTCATAATCTAGTCTGTAGAAAGAGAAAAAGTCAGATAGACCATTAAAATATGGTGACATGAATACAATTCTAGAAGTCTATACAAGACACATTGAGACCTGGAGGAAAAAACCCTACCCAGAGCAATGGGGAAATCTTCACAGAGCAGATAAGACTTAAAGGATGAGTAAAATGTTGTTGCCTATAAGTAGCTGCCACAGTCAGTACTTATGAAGACAGAATTTTATTTATAGGACTTTTTTCCATTCTAGAAAACTGAATTATACAGGGTTAATTTTTAGGTACAAGTCTATATGAATGTCTAATGAATTAAACTGACTTTGAATTAGTAGAGGAAGCACTGAGTACTATTATCACAGTAATGTTCTATATTAAACCATTCCAATACTCTACAGCCTAAAACAGTAACAATTCATTATTTCTTTTGAATCTAACATCTTGACAGTTCTGATCTAGCCAGGTTTAGCTAATTCTAGGTGGGCTCACTTATTTACAATCAGCTGACAGGTCAATCTGAAGTTGACTGGTTTAAGATGCCCTTGGCTAAGGCAATTTATTGTCTTCTGTCTCTCTCATCTCTCCAGCAGGTTAGCTCAGACATTTTCCTGTGGAGGTAGTAAGGGTCCATGAAAGGAAGTAGAAGCCATGCCCGGTGACACACGCCTGTAATTCCAGCAGCTCAGAAGGCTGAGGCAGGAGGATCGCGAGTTCAAAGCCAGCCTCAGCAAAAACGAGGTGCTAAGCAACTCAGCGAAATAAAATACAAAATAGGGCTGGGGATGTGACTCAATTGTCAAGTGCCCCTGAGTTCAATCCCTAGAACCCCTCCCTCCCCGAAAAAAGGAAGTAGAAACATGCAAATATGTGTTCAGGCCTCTGCTTGCTTTAAGCTTACTAATATATTGTAGGCCAAAGCAAGTCACATGGCCAAGTCCAGAGTCAGTATGTGAGAAATAGATAAAAGAAGTAAAAAATTGGGGCACAACTGCATTCAATTTACCACAAGCACTTAACCTTTTGAGCCTAGCATTTGATGGGCTGGACTCCTTAAATAAATGCAGATTTCAAATTGGGAGAAATTTCAGTTAATCTGTGAAAAGCAAACATTTTTATTTACTAAGGCCTATAAACAGCAGACCACTTACTTTTAATTAGTAGTCTAGTTGAATGATATTGGGAATAAAAAGCATTAAACAACAATTCATAAAATATATTATTTTTGTTCTTTGTCCAAAGAATAAAACATCCAAAATGCAAACCTGTATTTTTTTTTACAAGATTCATATCCTCAATATTTGTTTAGTTTTCATCATCCTTATCTTCAATGAGAATGGGAGAGGGTGCTGGAGTAGCTTATCATAGATGGGCCGTAGACAGGAAAAGGATTGAAACAAATGAACAAATGGAGAAATGTTAGAAAGGCATCAGTCACTGAAGTGGAAGAGTGGGTGGCTAGAGCAGAAAGTATACCTTCAGAGCCAACTGTGGATTAGAGGTTAGACCATCAAGGGTCTACTTTCCAGTGCACCCAAAGACTCTTCCCATGCCCCCAGAAGGAAGGTCAGTCTGATAAGCTCCCTCATCTTTCATTCTTTTCCATTTTTCTGCCAAATTTGCTCAAAGGTTGCCTGGTCCTGGCCCTAGAACAAAAGAGTTTGTTGTACTTCTCTAAAACCAAGAAAAGGATTTTTTTTTTCAACCACAATTTAAGGTTCCAATATAAAAACAGGAGACTGGTCAAATTGATTATTCCATGGACATAATTAAACCTTTTATCAGCTGCATTTAGAAAAATAATCCAGACTATTCTCACAATACAGTGCTATGTAAGAACACTGGTAGAGCAGACTGGAGGATAGCCAGATTCTGCTTACTGTGTACATCTGGCTCTCTAACTGAATAGTGAACACCTTGGGATTTTAAGTTCTCTTGAGATCCTGCCAACTCCTGTATGCTGACATGTTCTTTGGCTTATCCTTATCTTGGTGCCCCTATAGTCTTGGTTTATTCTCAAGTAAGATGAGTGGGTTGAGGGAGGCATATTGGCTGTGATATCAGTAAGCAGAAGGTTAGGAGAGGCTCCAAGGTAAATATAAACCCTCAGTTACTTCCCACTTTTGCCACCAGATGGCAATCAGACATCTGAAAGACTTGAGAATTGCTAACTACAGGATTGGCGATTTAAGAAACTATAAGTTAATGCTGTTATTTATTATGTGTATATTAAGTCCTGTCAACTAATCAATAGCTTAAGCAGTGAAAAGACAGAGTTACCTGTAATAAATTTAGGAATCTTTCGTTAAAGTTGAATATATGTTCAATCTATAAAATAAAGACATGTCCAATCATGATGGGTGTAACAGAGAACTGATAAATTCCTCAATATACAGGATCAATATTATGTATTCTAGTATGCTAGAGTGAAGGAACATTCTTTTAAACCTCAAAATTAAAGATGTAAAAATAGTATTCATTGATACTAAAGGTACTGCCTTATAAAATTATGAAAGTTTTTACTTCAATAAATGCAGTTTAATCTACACATGAAAGATCTATTGGTGAATATTATGAGAAGTGAGAAATAGTTGAGGAACATCTCTAAACTGGATGTGACATCAAAGGAAGCAACTGTGCCTTTTCCTTTTTCTTCAACAGGTAGCAAACTTTGGGCAAAGGCCAGATAGGAAATATTTTAGGCTTGCAGAATATATAGTCTCTGTCTACTCAGCTCTGTCCTCAGAGCATATGTCCTGTGAAGTAGCCAAGTAAAATACATAAATGAAGGGGTGTAACTGTTTCAATAAACTTTATTTACAAAAACAGGTGATAGCCAAGATTTGGTTTATGCACCATAATTTACCAACCCCTATTTATCATTGAAAGCTGGTTTACATAGCTATTTCCCCTTTGTAGGCCTCAGTCTCTGACTTCTGTAATATAAGGAAGCAAGATTAGATGATCTCTGACATTTCTCAGGTTGTGTTTCCTTTAGTACCTCTCTCTTAGCTAAATGATTCACCAGAATGATTTCCATCTACTTTTTATTTGTGCTCATATTATTTAAGAATTCATTCTCTTCCAGTTATGAATGATGTTAATCATAGCTGACAAGCCCTGAATATCCAAATGACTTTGGACAAGGAGTTTCTCATTTTTGTTTTCCTTCTTATTTTCTTGTATTTTCACTATGGTAACTTTGATACATTTTCCGAACAGTAATCTGAGACCTCTCAGAACTCTAATTCTAGTCTCTGGTTTTGCTTTTGTCTTGTTTTATGATCTGGGACAGGTCTTTTTCTTTTGCTGAAGGAATGATTTTTTTTCATCTGAAAAAATGGTAGAAAGATTCTTAAACTCTGGTGTCAGGAAGGAAGAATTAAAAAAAAAAAATCATCTTCGAAGCCTTGTTTAAAATTTGGGTATCTGTGCCCCATCCCTGGATTCTGATTCTGTAATTTAAAACCTAGGAAGCTCAGGTGATTTCAGTGCACAGCCATGTTTGAAAACCATCAGAGATGATCTCTAAGATCCTTTAAACTCTAAAATGCAGCAGTTGTATGAAATATATATTTCTTTAAATGTTTTTTATTAGATTACTTCCTAGAAAGTGTTTTATATCCTACAAAAAAAATGCAATTAATACATTGTAGCCACCCCACCACTGCACACACACACACACACACACACACACACACACACACACACACACAATTACACTTTGATACAGTTTACATAAAATTGATTTGCTATAATATGACCAGCTTACACCTTGGGGTGATCACCTTGATCCCCTGTAGGTGTTAGATGATGTTTTCCCTTTTTTCTAGCAGGTTATTTTATAGCTTCAATATTTTCAACCTTCAATTTAGAGAGGAATTAAATAGTTTGATATCCTAATTTCTATAAAACCATAAGATGGGATAAAATTAGAAATTCTTTCTGGTTGTTAATTTCTGTTTATTTGTTTTTCTTTAATTTACAGAATGCTCTTTTCAGTTGCATTAGCAGAAATGAAAGTAAGTATATTGTCAATGGTTATGCAAGCAGTCCAAAGAACAAAACAACAGTTTATAGAACATGATTAACTGTTATAAATTTTGCCAAGATCCTGGTATTTTAAGTTAGGCCGTTAATAAGCCATTTGAAAAATGCATAACAGAATTCTGCTAGGCTGTTTTCCTCTGGGGTGTTCAAGTCATTTATGTAGTAACAATTCTCATGTCCTAATTGCAGGTTTACAAAGCAGACACTAGAGTTAGATGTGCTAGAGGACAATAACACAATAATAGGGTCACTTTCAGAGGTCATACACATTCACATTATATAATGTAGCACTTGCCGAGAGCTGCCTCTCAGTTCATTTAGCAGAATTTTCTGAGTACTTGCTTGATATGGGCAGACACATCTGTGGAGGATGTGACCCATACACAAAGAACTGTAGGGCAGGGTAAGACATGAGAGAGAGCACTGATATGTTGCAGTTCAGAGGAAGGAGGGATCAGCCTTTAATGGGCTCAGAGGTGACTTCATGGAGTTGGTAGCTGAGCTGGGCCTTTAAGGGTGGACAAGATGTAAACAGTGGAGATTGGAGGAAGGGCATTATAGGTGAAAAGAAGCGGGAGAGCAGTTAGAGATCGAAAGAGACACCTACGGAACAGACAATTGTTTAGATCAACTTGGCAGGACATTAAGAAGCATTAGCTGTCAATACTTTATTTTCTACCCTTTCACACTGGAGCATTATTCAAGATTTCCCAGATAGTCTCTGCCACATAATCTTATATCCTCCCACACTGGCAAGGAAGCCAGCCCAAGGAGGAAATGAGAAGGTGGACATCTTGTCCTATTCTACTTGTCTCCTCTGTCCTCAACATACCACTCCTAGTATATCCTCATTGAGGTTACATTGATAAAATTAGGCCATAAATAATTTTTCTTTGTGGAACTGGGGAGGTAAATCAGTGGTAGAGTGTCCACTTAGCATGTGCAAGGCCTTGGATTTGATCCCCAGCACCATATACATCAAAAAATAAGTAAATCAAAATGGATTTTATTTATGGTGAAAATGAACTCTTTGGCAGGGGGCACAGTAATTTTGGTAGTCATCCCAAACTGAAAACAGGTGGCATAGTAGATATAGAACAGTTTCCTAATCCAGGAAACTGTCCTTATTTTTGTCCCAAGTTATTTCATTGTTAATCTGTGTGTGATTTTACCATTATCATTGTTTCTAAAAGTCACCTAAATTCCCTGCTCATTGGTCTGTGAAATTCACCAAAAACCTGGTTCTGATTCTTCCATATCCATCTCTAATAATTATCTGGGAATTCTTACCTCACTTTCTCTAAACCTCTTCCTGACACACATCTGTCGTGGCTCCCGTTTGCCTCCCACAGATCCCCTTAGATTCCTGTAAGTGTCTCTTAGTCTTCATTATAATTACCACATCTGCCCCTCTGCCAACTGGCCTGTCATCTCCCTCTCCTCAGACACTTTTAAATGGCAGCCTATTGATTTTTTATTTTTTTAATACAAAGTCATATTTATTTCAGATGAGTTTTACTCTTCAGTATTGGGACAGATCATATCAGTTATGAAGATTATCCCTATCTAGGCATATTCTTGCAGATGTTCAAACTGTGTAGAAGTTTTCCAATTTTGTTTTGAGATATACAGTTATTTAATTGTCAAATGTATTAAATAATCCTGATGTCTCTTAGTTTTAACTGGTCCTATTTTGTAAGTGTGAGATATTTGGGGTTTTATTTTGTTTTGCTTTGTTTATAAACCTCCACAAATCTAACATGGAATGAAGTTGTTTCAGTGGTTCTCTTGGCATTTGGGGGAGACAGATTTAGCTATATGAGACTGTCTTGTGCGTTGCAGGATGTTTACCAGCCCTGACCCGTGCATTAAATGCCAGCTCTAGTCCCCAAGTTGTTATGACAACCAGAAATACTTCCATATGTTCTCCTTCCGGGGGTAATACTGTTCCTATGGAGAACCACTGGACTATAGACTATAAGTTCATGAATATTGACTTTCTTATATCAGTGAGCACTTGAATGTCCCCATAACTGTGCCTACATTAGTGCTGATTTCAAGTGTTAATCTCTTATGGCATGGTTTTATTTCTCAAATTGAGAAAGGTATACTGTTTCATCAGTATGGTGATTTAATGTTAACAAAAAACTGTTTGCTTCAGTGTTTTCTCTTTTTTTCCCTCTGTATAGTGGGCTCAGTGTGTTGCAGTTATGCAGGACATCACACAAACTGCCGAGAATATTGTCAAGCCATTTTTCGAACAGACTCTTCTCCTGGTCCATCTCAGATCAAAGCAGTAGAAAATTATTGTGCCTCTATTAGTCCACAATTAATACATTGTGTGAACAATTATACCCAGTCTTATCCAATGAGGAACCCAACAGATAGTAAGTAAAATGGACATATTTTTTTCATTTCAACCTTTGATTAAAAGTTTATAAAAAGAAAGTGATACATTCTTATAGGTAGTTGCAGTCTTGGTTTCTTGGGAAACACCAGCTTCCTTTGGTGTTTAGATTTGACAGATTGGATATTACCGCCACAGTTAGAAGGTGCCATGAAAGATGGGACTATAGAGAGTATGAGGAAAAGGGAATTTTAGTCTGAGGGTGGGAGGGTTCTTTGATATGGATATTTTGGAGGGAAGTTGGATAATGACCATTAGAATTTCAGATTATTTTACGTTTTGATCTAGCAAGTCCACTTTAAGAATTTATCCAGCAAGAAAACTTATACAAATTTGCAAAAAAAAATGTTGTAAATATGCTTAAATATTGCAAGCATAAGGCCCTGGGTTCAATCCCCAGCACAGCACCCGCCCCCCCCCAAAAAAAAGGTATACAACATTGACAGTAGAGAAAAATAAATAACCCAAACATCTATCTGTAGGATATTGATTATATAAATTTAAAACATATATATATATATATATATATCAACAACACTTTGCAAACAACAAAAAGAAAGGAATACATTTATATAGAAACAAAAAAAGCAAGCTACAAAACTAAAAGTATAGTGTGATACATTTTTAGTTATATACCTAATTGTTTTACATTGTATATTTCTGTAATTTGAATTTTTTTATCAGTGAGCAGTGATTATAAAAATAAGAAAAGAGTCTGATTTTTTAAAAAATCAGGGCCTTCTAATGAACCTGCCCCTTATAGGGGTTTTCAAGATCTCAGCTTCATACATCCAAGAATCCATATTTCTCCTCTGAAGATAATCAGATTTTAAAGAACTGACTGATTAAC
This sequence comes from Sciurus vulgaris, assembly GCF_902686455.1. Lineage (NCBI taxonomy): Eukaryota > Metazoa > Chordata > Mammalia > Rodentia > Sciuridae > Sciurus > Sciurus vulgaris. Next base: position 53,406,495 of record NC_136476.1, read on the forward strand.
CAAACTGACTGATTAACCAAACTGAGAGAAGATTGATTTATAAGCCATATGCCAACTTTTTTTATATGTGGACATTGAAGACTTGTCTTTATAAACTCAAAAGCAATAAGCCTTATTTGGCCAGGCTTTTGACATTCTGTGATATGACTGTGTGGTGAAAATCATAGGATAAAGCATTTGCCACAAGTAACTTCCACTGATTTTAAAGGCAGATCTGTAGTCCCTGATATTTAGGCTACCCAGAGGTGCTACTGGAGCTAACAAGATTGCAGCTTAAAAAAAAAAAAGAAAAGGTAGGAGAGGTTTTAAGGGTAGAAGAGCAGTCATCTCTAATATGTGTTAACACAGAGGGCTCTGGAAAAGGCTACAAACAAAACAGGCTTCTTCAAAAGTCAAAGACACCTGAGAAAAGTAATTCAGGAGGCCATTATGAATTCCATAGCCTCGTTTACAGTGTTCTTTAATTTTCTGATTCTTTGTAGAAAATTAGAGGCTGGAAACTGGGAACATAGCTCAGTGGGAGAACACATGCTTACTGCTGGTTCAGTTCCTAGCATCAAAAAAACAAAAAAGAAAATTAAAGGCAGAAGCAAACTGATACCTTGTCAAAGTTTCCTACTGTATTATTTAAATTACAACTTACCTAACTTGCACAGACATATAAAACCTTTATGCTTAGAATATGATGAAATGCAGTGTTTGTGTTTGTTGTTATAAAAATTAGTCATCTCTCATGTCAAGAACATAATCCCTTTTAGACATTCACTACTAGAAGTAAGTCCACTTTGATCTACAATATATTTTCTAAGAACATAAAATGCCTTTTACATGAGGGCCTTTTCAGTGTAAGATGATTTCATTTTTATTAGGATGATACAAGAAAGCTCATGATTAGTACTAGATACCTTGTCCACCTTTTGCTACCCTGCAAAATAATGGAGAGAATTTAATAGGCCCTGTATAATGTAGACACTGACATAGAGTAGTAATGGTTTCCCTACACAGTCACATTCTTCCTCTCTTCTGAGCAATAAATGCAATAAAGCCAGCTAATTAAAACCACTTATATTCTGAAAATGTAGGTTTGTATTGCTGTGACAGAGCTGAAGATCATGCTTGCCAAAATGCCTGCAAGAGAATTCTGATGTCTAAGAAAACAGAAATGGAGATTGTTGATGGTCTCATCGAGGGTTGTAAGACCCAGCCCTTGCCTCAAGATCCTCTTTGGCAGTGTTTTCTCGAAAGCTCACAATCTGTTCACCCTGGAGTCACTATACACCCTCCTCCCTCTACAGGCCTGGATGGTGCTAAATTGCATTGTTGTTCTAAAGCAAACACTTCAACATGTAGGTCAGTATCTCATTTTCTTTTATTAAAATAAGTAGAAAATAATATTTTAATTAATTATTTTAGGCCTAGCAAATGCATGTTATATTTTTGCATTATGTAGGTTGAGCATTTAGAAGATATAAAATCTTTCATGCTGTCATTCAGCAATACTTACTGATCATTGGGTATCTAACATGATACATCACATGCTTTTGGGATGTGGAGGATTAGCCTGAAGAGAGCAATAGATATTTGAAGATAATGCAATGTGAATTTTGCCTTCAAGGAAATCATTAGTAAATTTCAAATTTAGATGTTTTGATCTGACATCTAAGGATATTCTCTTTATTAAATTATGAAACTTTAAACTTAACCATAAGCCTTTGGTAACATTGGTAAATAACCTGGGTTGGCACTAACACCCAGAGTTAGATAGCAGTACATTGACATTCATTTGAGTGTTACACTTAGGGATAAAAATTAACAATACAAATATAGGATCAGGGAAATACAATCTAGAAATAAGAATAAATGGAGATAACTAAGGTCGTGGCAGAACACAGATTATAGGACAGGCACAATGGCACACACATGTAATCCCAGCTACTCTGGAGACTGAGGCAGGAGGATCACAAGTTTGAGGTCAGCCTGGGCAACTTCTTGGGACCCTGTCTCAAAATAAAAAATAGAAAAGGCTGGGGGTATAGCTCAGTGGTAAAGCCCCTGAGTTCAGTCCCCAGTACCAAGACAAACAAACAACCCACACATAGATAAAATAGAAATTTGCTTTATTAGAGACATTTTGGGTAAAAACATCCATACATTTCTAGGATATCCTGAAATGAATATGATTTCATTTGATTTCTAAGTTGGATGGACTTTTAGCAAAAAAAAAAAAGTGCCTGGAACAACTTATCACACTTTACCAAAGACATTAAAAATCTGAGAAATATTCAAAGGAAATTAATGGAAGTATTTAAAGGAAAATTAAGTTGGCTCAGGGATTAAGAAAATTGAGTTGCTTATAGAAAGAAGTTAATAAATATATTGATAAGAGAGATGCTGAGTAATTCTTAGAAAGAAAAACCTCTGCAAAAGAGCTTTATGCTGACCTAGAGTTGCTAGAGGTTGTAGTAGCTGTGTAGTCCCAGAGGAGCTTTAGTAAGAAATAGTTTCCTCTCTCGAATCTTGAAATAGATTTTATGGTTTGCTGAATGCTTTCACTTCCATCAGATTTGATCTTCATTAAACCTTATGGCATCTACCAACTGAGCTAATTCCCAGCCCAGTTCTTGTGTAATTTTGGTTTGCATATAAGAAGAAAACTCTGAAGTGTTAACAATCTGTTCAAGGTAAGTATAGAAAGTTAAGGACTAGGGCTGAGGATGTTCAGTGGAAGACTGCTTGACTAGCTTGATATGTAAGCCCCCTCCTAAAAAAAAGAAGGAAAGAAAGCAAGCAAAAAAAGTAAGGAAGTTAAGGACTAGAGAAAGCACTGGTTTCCAGTTCAAGGTAGCTGATAATAACTTTATTTCAACTTCCTCATCCTCATAATGTATATATGCTTTATTGAGAGTAGGAACCTTGTCTGTCTTATTCACCACCACACTTCTGGTGTCTTGAACCAGCATTCACACAAAATCGGCACTCAGAAAACACTAGAGTGAATGAACAAAGTTAAATATACCCCAAGATACCCTCTTCATAGGGGTGATTATCAGAGTCAAATAAAATGTGAGAAGAATGGAGAATTTTTACTTGTGACTTCGTATGTTTCAATAATATTAAAATTTTGCATAGTGAACATGTATTAGTTCTAAGTTAAATAATTGAATGAATATAATGTGTACATGCATATCGGAAATGGTACAGATAGTTTTAGCTATAAACATATACTTAATTTGCTTTGTAATCATCAAATACTGAAAATAAGAATATCATATCAACTACAGTAGTGTATAGAGGCTTTGGGATAGCTTAAGGAACATAAGTGACTTGGGGTAGTTTTATAGGAGAAACTAGCAAACACTATGTCTATAATGCTTCTTTTTGCGGTGCTGGTGATCAAACCCAGGGCCCTGTGCTTGTAAGGCAAGTACTTTACCAACTGAGCTATCTCCCCAGTCCATATAATGCTTCTTAAAACAAGTCAGGACTGTCATGGTTTGCCTCCTGTGATTGCCTTTGTGGAGGAAAGATAAAAGTGAGATCAGAAAAATACAGGGAGAAATAATTGTGCCAAGTACTAAGGATGTACAAATACTGTAACTGAACATTAAATTTAGCACTGAGCTTCCTAGCGACCATGGCAAAGAGAAGAGATAGCCAGGTGCACACCTGTAATCCCATCTACCTGAGAAACTGAAGCAGGAGGATCAAAAGTTTGAGGCCAGTCTGGACAACTTGGAACCTGTCTCCAAAAAAAAAAAAAAAAAAAAGGAAAGAGAGAGAGAGAAGCTGGGCACAGTGGCACCCACCTGTAATTCCAGTGGCTTGGGAAGCTGAAACAGGAGAATCTTGAATTCAAAGCCAACCTCAGCAAAAACGAGGTGCTAAGCTACTCAGTGAGACCCTGTCTCTAAATAAAATACAAAATAGGGCTGGGGGTGTGGCTCAGTGGTTGAGTGCCTCCTGAGTTCAATCCCTGGTAACTCCCAACCCCTGGCAAAAAAATAAAAATAAAATAAAGGACTGGGGATATAGCTCAGTGGTAGAGTGCTTTCCTAGTACATGCAAGGTCCTAAATTCAGTCCCTAGTACCACTAAAAAGAAAGAAAAAAGGGAAGGGAAGACATAGATGACTTAAAAAGCCTGTTTTTCATGCGGGGGAAAAGTCACTTTTTCTAGCTCCAAATCCTAGGAAATAGTACTTTAGCTCTTTACTTTTTATCTCATTTATGTTCCAAAGTATATAGTTCGTAGAGTTCAAGTTTTACACAAATCAGGTATTTATTCATTATGGCTTCTCTCTGTGTGTCTGCACTTGTGCTTTTGTTACAGGGAACTGTGCACTAAACTTTATAGCATGAGCTGGGGCAATACGCAGAGTTGGCAAGAATTTGACCGCTTTTGTGAATATAATCCAGTGGAAGTGTCCATGTTGACCTGTCTAGCAGATGTCCGGGAACCTTGTCAGTTGGGTTGTAGAAACCTTACTTATTGTACTAATTTCAACAACAGGTAGGAACAAGTTATACATGGAATGGAAATATTTTATCATTAATTACCTGCTTTTTAGATAAATGAAATACCACTTTACTCTGATTTTGTTCTTTCTGGGTTAAAGGAAAGCTTTATTTCTTTATGGTTTCATTTTTAAATGCTGTGTTCCATCTAAGTTACTTCTGGGAAAGAAAACACTCTTAGGGAGTTCCTTCTAATCTAGAGATACCTCAAGCTTCTGGAATTCAGAGAATTTCTTCTGCTCTCAGTCCCTTCTTCTGCTACACCACCAGTAGAAGTAATTCATTGAAGAATAAGTCATTTTTCACTATTGTATCATTCATATGTGCACTTTTGGGCTGGTTACTTTGCAGGACCTTCAGACTGGTTGAGTTTACTGCTCAGTGAGTCTCCCATTTCATACAAAAATATTTCTTTACAGAAGCAATTTGAATAGGTGTTTTCCTCAGGTATCAAGTATAGTAAGAAAAATAAGAGCCAACAACTAGACCTTGGAGCATATCCCCAGGGCTGAAGAAATAGTGAAGAAAACAGAAAAAAGGATATCCAGAACACAGAATGGGAGCACTTCACCTCATAGAAACCAGAGAAGGAACATTTCTAAAGCAGAGGTGACTGTTTTGTGAACTGCAACCCAGAGACCCAGAGGGCAGAAAAGAAGAAATAATTCAATTGGTCCATAAGGAAGTTGTAGATATATATTTTTTTGCTATAAAATTATTTTTTTATTGTAAACAAATGGGGTACATCTTGTTTCTCTGTACATGAAGTAGAGGCATACCATTTGTGTAATCGTACATTTAAATAGGGTAATGATGTTTGATTCATTCTGTTATTTTTTCCTTCCCCCCACCCCTCTTTTCCCTCTATCCAGTCCCTCCTTCCTCCATTCTTGCCTCCCTTCTACCCCCCATTATGTATCATCATCTGCTTATCAGCGAGATCATTTGTCCTTTGGTTTTTTTTGAGATTGACTTATCTCACTTAGCATGATATTCTCCAATTTCATCCATTTGGCTACAAGTGCCATAATTTTATTATTCTTTATGGCTGAGTAATATTCCATTGTATATATATATACCACAGTTTCTTTATCCATTCATCAATTGAAGGGCATCTAGGTTGGTTCCACAGTCTGGCTATTGTGAATTGAGCACCGATGAACATTGATGTGGCTGCATCACTATAGTATGCTGATTTTAAGTCCTTTGGGTATAGGCCAAGGAGTGGGATAGCTGGGTCAAATGGTGGTTCCATTCCAAGTTTTCTAAGGAATCTCCACACTGCTTTCCAGAGTGGCTGCACTAATTTGCAACCCCACCAGCAATGTGTGAGTGTACCTTTTTCTCTACATCCTTGCCAACACCTATTGTTGCTTGTGTTCTTCATAATCGCCATTCTTATTGGGGTGAGATGGAATCTTAGGGTAGTTTTGATTTACATTTCTCTTATTACTAGAGATGTTGAACATTTTGTCATATATCTGTTGATTGCTTGTAGATCTTCTGTGAAGTGTCTGTTCATTTCCTTAGCCCATTTGTTGATTGGGTTATTTGTATTCTTGGTATAGAGTTTTTTGAGTTCTTCATATATTCTGGAAATTAGTGCTCTATCTGAAGTATGAGTGGCAAAGATATTCTCCCACTCTGTAGGCTCTCTCTTCGCATTGCTGATAGTTTCCTTTGCTGAGAGAAAGCTATTTAGTTTGAATCTGTCCCAGTTATTGATTCTTGCTTTTATTTCTTGTGCTATGGGAGTCCTGTTAAGGAAGTCTGATCCTAAGTCAACAAGTTGAAGATTTGGACCTACTTTTTCTTCTATAAGATGCAGGTCTCTGGTCTGATTTCGAGGTCCTTGATCCATTGTGAGTTGAGTTTTGTGCAGGGTGAGAGATAGGGGTCTAGTTTCATTCTGGTGCATATGGATTTCCAGTTTTTCCAGCACCATTCGTTGAAGAGGCTGTCTTTTCTCCATTGCATGTTTTTGGCCCCTTTGTCTAGTATGAGAAAATTATATTTATTTGGGTTTGTGTCCTTGCCCTCTCTTCTGTACCACTGATCTACTAGATATATTTTTTAAAAATATTTTTTAGTTGTTTAAGGACCTTTATTTTATTCATTTATTTATATGTGGTGCCGAGAATAGAACCCAGTGCCTCACACATGCCAGGCAAGTGCTCTACCACTGAGCCACAACTCTAGCCCTGTAGATATTTTTTTGTCAGATGATATTTACCTCAATCTAACACACATTGTATCCTTTTAAAAATATTCCAATTATTACTTTGAGTAAGACAATTGAGATATCTTTATAGCAAGTGATGGTGGAATAATTAAATATCTATATTAAAAAATAGAAGAATTTCAACCTCTGTGTCACACCATACACAAATTATTTCAAGATGGATCATAGAATTCAACATAAAAGCTAGGCAGGTATAGTGGCACTCACCTGTAATCTTAGCTACTCGGGAGGCTAAGGCAGAAGGATCACTTGAGCCAAGGAGTTTGGGGACAGCTGGGGCAACACAGCAAGACCTATGTACTGTCAATGGAAAATGTAAATTATTATAGCCATTACAGAAAGCAATATGGAGATTTCTCAAAAGTTAAAGAATAGAACCACCACATAATCTAGCAATTCCCCCATTGGGTTTATATCCTAAGTCTGGAGTCAGTCTGCCCAAGAGATATTTCACTCCTATGTTTATTGCAGCATTATTAATAGCAAAGATATGAAATCAGCCAAGATGTCCATCGGTAGATGAATGGATAAGGAAAATATGATTTATATACACAATGGAATACTATTAAGCCTTAAAAAGAAGGAAATTCTGTCATTTGCCACAATGTTAATGAACCAGGAGGACATTAAGGAAGTAAACCAGACACAGAAAGATAAACACTGCATGATCTTGCTAATATGCTGAATCTAAAAGTATTGAACTCATAAAAGCAGAGAGTAGGATAGTGTTTACCAAAATGTAGAGGGACGGGGAGGGGAAGATTGGGGAGACAGTGCTCAAAGGATACAGAATCTCAGGAGGAATAAGTTTAAGAGACCTGTTGTACAACATGGCTGTCTGGAGTTAGAAATAGTGTATTGTATGCTTGAAAATTGCTAAGAGGGTAGATTTTAAATATTCTTACCATACACACAAATTAAGCATGTGAGGTAATACATATGTTAATTAGCTTGTTTAGCTATTCCACAATGTATACATATTTCAAAACATCATTTTGTGACTTTATGACATTTGCCAGTAAATGGATGGATCTGGGGTCTAAATGAAACAAGCCAATCCCAAAAAGCCACAGGTCAAATGTTTTCGCTGATATGTGGAAGCTAACCCACAGTGGGGGAGGGGGGAGAAGAATAGAAATTCAGTAGATTAGACAAAGGGAAACGAAGGGAAGGGAGGAAGGATAGGAAAAGGAAAGACAGTGGAATGAATCTGACATAATTTTCCTGTGTACTTATATGAATATACCACAGTGAATCCCACCGTCATGGACATCCACAAGAATGGGGTCCTAATTAGAATAAGATATATTCCATGCTTGTATAATGATATTTAAATGGATTCTTCTGTGATTTATAACTAAAAAGAACCAATAAAAAAAAAATTTAAACACATCATTTTGAATACCATAGATTTTTTTGCCGTAAGAGTTTTTAGTACTGGAATATGTTTGGCTAGCATGTGCAAGGACCTGGGTTCAATACCTAGCACCACAACAAAAGAAGAAATGGACATTCAAGTACATGAAAGATTTATTATTATTCATCCTGGCAAAATGTTAATTAAAACTTAACTGAGATGCCTTGTCAACCCAATATAGTGGCCACAATTAAAACACTGGCAAACATGTGAAGCAAGTGTGTGGTTTAACATTTTGGGAAACTTTCTTTTAGTCTCCTAAAAAGTTAAATCTGTGATCCAACAATTCTATTCTGAAGAATTTACTCAAGAGACATGAAAATGTGTGTCCAAAAAAGACGTATCTAGTAGGCTTATTCATAATAGCCCAAAATTGGGAGGGAGACCTAGAACATCCAGAGAATGAGAAAACAACATAACTGTGTGTTCCAAACAATGGAATGGTATACAGCAAGAAAAAAGCCAAACTACCAAAACACCCAAAAGCATGGATGACACTTAGGTTGAGCAAAAGAGGCCAGACATAAAATACATTCTTTTTTGACCTCCCTACATTAGTGGAATGGAAACCCAGGGGCATTTTACCACTGCGTTACATTTACAAACCCTTTATATTTTATTTTTAAACAGGATCTCAGTAAGTTGTTATGGCTGTTCTTGAACTTGTGAACCTCCTATTTCAACCTCCCAAGCCTCTGGGATTACAGGCATGTGCACCTGGCTCAAAATAGATTCTTGATGATTCCATAAACATGAGCTCCAAGAATAAGCAAAAGTAATCTATAGGGATAAAGATCAGAAAATCACCTTTGGTGGAAGTGGGAATTGACTAGAGGAGGGTATAAGGGTACTTCATAGGTTGATGGAAATGTTCTACTTCGTTTTTGGGGTTTCAATTACATGAGTAGATTTCAAATATTATTGAACTAAATCCTCAAAATCTATGCATTATTTGCATGTAAATTATACCTCAATAAAATATCATTCTAAATAAAATTTTTAAATTAAATTCTTTTACTCATCAAGAAACACCATTAAGAAAATGAGAGGGTGGCCAGGTGCAGTGGCACATGCCTTTAATCCCAGCTACTCCAGAGGATGAGGTAGGAGGATCACAAGTTCGAGGACTGCTCCTTAGCAACTTAGTGAGATCCTGTCTCAAAATAAAATACAAGAAGGTATTGGGGATGTAGCTCAGTGGTACAGCATTCCTTAGATAAGAAAGGAAGGAAGAGTAGGAGGAAAAGGGAAAAAAATGAAAGGGTAAAACACAACCTGGCAGAAAACATTTGTACTGATATATAATATATAAAGAACTTTTCAACTCTTTTTTTTTTTTTTTTACAAAAGCAAAGGGCTAGACATCACAAAAGATGTCCAGCAATTATATGAAAATACAAATAAAACCAATAAATACCCCAGCACACTTACAGATTGGTCACAGCTGAAAGGAGTGTAGAACAGTTCAGCCTTTCATACATTGCTGGTGAATGAGTAAAATGGTATTGCCACTTTGGAAAACAGCGTGGCAGTTTCTTAGGAAGTTATACTAAGCCTGTGACTCAAAAATGATATTCCTATGCATGAAAACTAGAATTAACCTTAATGTCCATAAGGAAGTGATAGGATGGTCTCAAAGTGTGGTCTGTGGTCTCCAAAACTCCTTCAGGGAAGTCCATGAGATCCAAAGTGTTTTTATAACAACACTGGTTGTTATTTGCCTCTTTTTCTTATATTCTCATAGGAGTGAACAGTAGAATTTTCCAGAGGATGAGACGTGATATATGAGCAACAGACTGAAAACAGAATCAGATATGAAAATCCAGGTGTTCCCATCAATCCATACATGAGTGCAAACCTATAGAATAATCCTATTCTTCTCATGATTTTTGTTTAGTTTTAGAAAATGTAGTTATTTCTCATAAAAATAATGTTTATATTACCATGTAATAGGTTTATTATAATTTAACTCAATTAATAATCACTTTTAAATCTTTTTCATTTCTAATGTTATAAAATATTGATGGTTTCAACCCATATTAAAAAAAACTTTTTGAGAACCCAATAATTTTAAGAAGGTAAATGGGTCCTGAGATCAAAGTTTGAGAACTAGGATAAGCAAAATGATATACACTTATCAATGGAATGCTATTCAACAATAAGAAGAAATGAAATATCTATATATGCAACAACATGGATCAATCTCAAAAAGATTGCATTTGGCTGAAGACCCCAGACCCAAAAGAAAACAGACAATATGATTTCATTTATATGAAATTCTAGAACAGGCAAAATTAATCTATGGTGATAAAGGTCTGAAAAGTGTAGCCTCTGAGATGAACTGACAGGCATGAGGGAACTATCTACCACCATGGAAATGTTCCTTTATTGGTGTGGGAGTACCTATATGGGTGTTTGCATTTGTCAAATCAAATCAAACCCATAAGATGTATGCATTTTACTTTGTAAATTATACCTCAATTTTTAAAACTTGGACTCATTTATTTTATGAAATGAAAGCAATGAGATGGCCTCCGGATATTAGTCCTATCCAGAGCATTTAAGTTTTAAAACCACCTCATGAAAATATGTTAAAAAGAAAACATGCAATCACTTTCTCAATGCTAGTGTCAACATTGAATCTTCATACATGCCAGGCTGATATCCCTTGTTGAGTTTTATGTTGCTCAGTGGTAGAGCCCTTGCCTAGGATATGCAAGACCCCAGGTTCCATCCTCAGCTCTGCAAAAAAAAAAAAAAAAGTCAGGCTTTCCTGATTCATTAGTATTTCATGATTTTACTCATTGACTCTTGATTCCTTCTGGCAATTTTTGTATTTGGTTTTGTTTTTTAGGCCAACAGAACTTTTCAGGAGTTGTAATGCTCAGTCAGATCAAGGAGCCATGAATGACATGAAGCTGTGGGAAAAAGGAAGCATAAAAATGCCATTTATCAACATACCTGTTCTTGATATTAAAAAGTGCCAGCCAGAAATGTGGAAAGCAATAGCTTGTTCACTGCAAATTAAACCTTGTCATAGTAAATCTCGGGGAAGTATTATTTGCAAGTAAGTTTCTTTCATCATAATGACTCTCCAGTTTGGATTCAGAACCTCCATAATAATCTTTACCACCCTTCCCTTTGCCTGTTGCCCCCACACGTCAGATGCTTTTCCTACATTTTCCCCCTCTGCTTGAAATACTGTTCCTGCCCCACCCCTATCTGCATTTGCCTCCTGCCTGCTCTTCCTGCTTTCTCTCAAATACCAGACATTCCTGTGGAGTCTTCCCAGATTTCCCCAGCTGATAGTAATTCATCCTTATTACAAATCCCTATAGGCCTGTAAGTGTACTTTCTTATAGAACTTAGTTCAAGATACATTTACTATATCCTTTTCAATGCACAAGTCTATTTTCACATTTTAATTTGTATGCTCATCTTATATTCTGCTAGATTTTGCTCTCCTTAAGGAGCTTATTTTTCTTTGTGCCATATTTCTTTTATCCTCTTTCCTCCTTTTCTCCTCTTTAGGTATTAGCATAATCCTAACAAACAATAGGTATCCATAAAGGTTTGATGAGTAAAAGGGCTAGTGAATACAGTCATTAGGACCTGTGCACAGGAAACATTTTTGAATGGTTTGTTTAGGAAATCTAAGATAAAGATGGGAGTCTCGATGATGGATAAAGTATCTAACTACATAGTAATCCATGCCAGCTACTCTTCAAGAGTCTTTTCCCAAAAGCTTTTCCAAAGCCAAATTAATATTTAGCCCGTAAGTTATTGGTGTGTGACCCAATGCTACTGGGTACTTGATGACTCACTTCAGATTGTTTCAGTCTTAAACAGAATCTAGAACTATTTTCTGATATGACTTGGGGATGGCCTGAGTAGAGGAGGTACTGAGGTATAGACAAGAAAAAAGCAACAAGTGGGAAATACGTATCTCAGCAAAGAAAACTTAATAGAAGTCAAATCCTTGTTCAAAACTAAGAAAATTTTAACATAATGGACTTTGTAGTTGTTATAAGCTAAACACCTCAATGTCGATAATTAAAAAGTTATTTTAATAAAAGAGAAAAGGTGGAAGATATGGAAAAAGGAAACAATCAAGCAAGCATAATGTCCTGACAGTAAGGATATATGATTTTACAAAGGTCAGATGAGACTAGCCTAATTTAATTTCCTTTCAAAGATGATGAAAAGCCACATTGATAATAGGAACAAAAAGTTTGACAATTTGAACACGGCTTTTGATTTTAGATTAGACAAAGTAAGGGATGCTTTGAATTCTATTCAATTGGAAGTTCACCATGATTCCTCTTTCCGCATACTCACCCCCAACCAATTCTGAAACATTGTTAAGTAATAAAATCTCACTTTCTGAAAAATTTTAGAAAAGGAAGTAATTTTGACCAGACAACTTGAGGGTCCTTGTTGGTAGAAATTGTCATTCTCTCAAGCCAACAAACTATATCCCTTAAACTTTGTGAAAAGTTTAGCAAAAAAACAAACAAACAAAAAACCCACACATTACTCTAAAATATAAACTTCTGTGAGTTCTTGGTGCCTCAGATTCCTAAATTTGGGTGCATTTTTCTTTTCAAGATCTGATTGTGTGGAGATTCTAAAAAAATGTGGAGACCAGAACAAATTCCCTGAAGACCACACAGCTGAAAGTATTTGTGAGCTTCTATCACCTACAGATGACCTGGAGAATTGTATACCTTTAGATACATACCTCAGTAAGCACTGTTTTTGTTTGTTTTTAGATTTCAAATACTTCTCTCATGATCTCTGTCCTTACTATTTTTAGATTAACATTTATCTATTGAGAATATGTTTCAATGATACCATCTCAGTACAGACTCTTAGCTGCTTGACCTTTTTGGCTCAGGACAGCATTATCGTCTTAAATTTTGTAAGAGGTGATATGATATCAATCTGAACAGGTATGAATTGTTATTAATCAGGAATTCTAAGCTGTGAATCAGGGTCCAGTCTTCTCCAATATCATTATTATCACCTTGCCACTGTAGTGTGCAGAAAGTAGAATTTCCCCCAGAGAGCTTTCAGCTTTTTGTCATCAGAAATATCAGTGTACCTGAGCCAGCCTGGCCTGGACTTACCCACCCAACAGAGTGAAGAATGATAGTCTGATTAGTATAGGAAAATGGCACTTATCTCACTGCTTCAGCTTCTCTCTGCCAAATACTCCTGCCAAGAGCTACACAAGTAAGTTGGTATCTCATTGAGGAATTCTGGAGCTGAGCTTGTTGGCAGCAGTGTGAAGATGTGTTAGAGGCCAGGGAGTAACCAGTAAAACACAACTCCTACACACTCAGTAGTTAGGAAAAGAGAGGTGTTTAGGCTGCCACTAGGGGGCTTTAGTGCTGTGAGCTGGCTGGAAAACAGTGACGTTACCTCCTACTTGCTTTCTTTCCCGTATCAGATAGAATTAAATTCAACTGCAAATAACAGCATACATAAAAGTAAAAGAAAGCTCAGACACAGATATTCCAGGACTATTCGGGTGGTTCCATCATCAAGAATTCAGGCTCTTTTTATCTTTCTATACTAACCTTAGTACTTGACTTCAGTCATTAAGGTTATTTCATATACTTTATTATCACAACATGGCTATTGGAGTCCTGGCCACCACATTCTAGTTCCGAATGTGAAAGGGAAGAGGGAGAACAAACAACTCATTGACCACCCTTAGTTGTATGGAAAACAGGGAAAGATTATCTTCTTTAGCTACAGGCCTATTGCTACCCTAAGTAAAATTGGAGATTCGTTAGTAAAGAGGGAGAGAAGAATGGATGCTGAAATTGTAGTTGGCAGTAATTGTCACATTCTGTTAAGACCTACAAACTGTGTCCCTTAACCTTTATGACCAGTATAGCCAAGGGAAGAAAAGCATTAAACAAAATGTAGGCCTCTGTTAATTTGAGCAGATCATTTCTTCAAGCCTGATTCCTTATGTATATAGAATAGAATGATTGGACTGGATGAGATGAATTCCAAGAGCTGTTCTACCTCTATTAGTCTTGGAGTATGATCTGATCTAAAATTAAGTAAGCAAAACTAATGTATTCATAATCCTAGACTCTATTACAGCAGCAGTCCAATAGGAAACTATTTCAGTGGGAGAAAAAGAAATGCTTTTATTTAAATTTCAGACATCATACACAGTTTATCTTTTGTGAGACTCTTCCTTGCTGATTATTTCAGAAGTTAAATATAATCATGGTTCATATTATCATAGTAGATGGCCATTTATGATAAAACATGCTAAATTATTCCTCTTAAACACTTCAAGAGGCTGAGGCTGGAGGATCACAAGTTTGAAGTCAGTCTGGACCCTGTCTCAAACTAAAAATTAAAAAGAGCTGGGGATGTAGCTTAGTGGTAAAGTTCCTCTGGGTTCAATCATTAGTACCAAAATAAATAAACCTTAGCACCTATTTGACCACCTTATATAAAACTGTGCTCGTCACTTTGTAGTCCCTAATATTACTTACTACTTATAATTTTCTGAGTTTATCTTTTATTTATACACACAATATTATTGTCTGGCTGGGGATGTAACTGGGGTAGAGTGCTTACCTAGCACAAATTGTATCCCAAGTACCACAAAAATAAATAAATAAAGTATATTTTTTTCTACCAGATAAAAACTGTATGTCAGAGATTTGTCTATTTGTTCATCACTGTATCTTTAGTGCCCAGAATCTTGCCTAGTATGTTGTAGGTACCCAATAAACAAACACATAAGTGAATATGTTATCTTTATGCTATATTCATAAATGATGAGAAAATCTATCTTCATAGCTTATTAGAATCAGGCCTTGCTTTATGTTCATGAGCTCTTCATTTATCTTAGCCATAATTAATTGAGATAATTTAAATTTACAGACTTCTGTTATTCTTTCAGGTTGGTTAAACTGATCTGTTTTGGGGGCTTTGGGGTGTGTTTTTCAGGGCCAAGTACTTTAGGTAACATTGTAGAAGAAGTGACTCATCCCTGTAACCCAAATCCTTGTCCAGCCAATGAGCTCTGTGAAGTGAACAGAAAAGGGTGTGCATCTGGAGATCCCTGCCTTCCTTACTCTTGTGTTCAAGGTAAGAGGTAGGTAGGTGTGGATGTGGGATGAGCATGGATAGGTACTCTAGTGTTTCTCTGGAGGTTTTCTGGTATTTATAGGGGTTGTCTTTGGAGTAAGGTTACAAGGGACACTTTATTTTCTACATTATGTTTTTCTATAATGTTTAGTTTTCCCAGTAAACATGTATTTTCTGTGTAAGCAAAAAAAAGGCAACACATGTAAACTTTTGGTTATCATTTATATAGTATCAATTGAAAACCTCAGTCGCATAATGAGTTATAAGGTTCTTGACTACAACAGAGAAAAGAAGTTTGGGCTACCTCTTTGTACTTTCTCTTCCATGTTGTAATGTTTGACAAATGTACTCTACATTGTTTTTGTTTGTTTCTTTCTTTCCTTTAGTTTGTGGAAAAATATCATATTCCATAGGATGTAATAATTATTATCATAAAGATTAACCTTATCAGGAGACTGAGGCAGAAGGATTGCAGGTTTGAGGCCAGCCTCAGCAATTTAGTGAGACCCTGTCTCAAAATAAAAAGGACTAGGGATCTAGCTCATAGGTAAAACACTACTGGGTTAAATCTACTCAGTACAAAAAAAAAAAAAGAAAAGAAAAAAAGATTAAAGATTAACCTTGTGTTGAAATGCATATGATTTTATGACTGAATATTTTTATTTCAGAAAATGTCATTTTTTGTCCTTGATTCTATTTATGTAGTGAATTTTTTAAATATGGTTATTAATGGACACAGTATCTTTATTTTTATGTGGTGCTGAGAATCGAACCCAGTGCCTCACATGCCTCACAGGCCCAACCCCAATGTCGTGAATTTTATTGATTTGCATATGTTAAATCATCTTTGCAACCCTGTGATAATAACAACTTGGTAATAATGTACAATCTTCTTAACATGTTATTGAATAAAATTTGCTAATATTTTATTTAAGGGTTTTTGCATCCAAGTTCATTAGGAATATTGGTCTATAGTTTTATTTCCTTGATGTAGCCTTATCTGGTTTTGATATAAGGGTGATACTGGCTTCATAGAATGAATTTAGAAGTGTTCCATTCCTTTCTATTACATGGAATAATTTGAGAAGGATTGACAGTAGTTCTTTAAAGGTCTGATGGCATTCAGCTAAGAATCCATCTGGTCCTGGGATTTTCTTTGCTGAAAGACTTTATTTCTGCTTTTATCTCATTGCTGGTTATTGGTCTATTTAGGTTTTCTATGTCCTCTTCATTTAATATTAACAAGTCATATGTCTAGAAATGTATCCATTTCTTTTAGGTTTTGCAGTTTATTGGAGTATAAGTTTTCAAAATAGTCCCTAATGGTCCTCTGGATTTCTGTGATATCTGTGGTGATTCTTCCTTTTTTATCTCCAGTTTTATCAATTTGGGTCTTATCTTTTCTTTTGGTTAGTTTTGCTAAGGGTTTTTCAATCCTGTTTATCATTTTATAAAATCAACTCTTTGTTTCATTGATCCTTTGTATTATTTTTTAAGTCTCTATTTCATTGATTTTGTCTCTGATTTTAATTATTTCCTTCCTTCTACTGGTTTGTTTTGGTTTTGGTTTTGGTTTTGGTACTGGGGATTGAACTCAGGGGTACTTGACCACTGAGCCACATTCCCAGTCTTATTTTGTATTTTATATAGAGATAGGGTCTCACTGAGTTGCTTAGCACCTCACTGTTTCTGAGGCTGGCTTTGAACTCATGATCCTCCTGCCTCAGCTGCTGGGATTACAGGTGTGCACAACCGTGCCCAGTTCTCCTCCTACTGGTTTTAGGATTGATTTGTTCTTGGTTTTCAAGGACCTTGAGATGTACCATTAGGTTATTTTATTTCTTTCTGATTGTCTTAAATAGGCACTCATAGCTATAAACTTTCCTCATAGAACTACCTTCATAGTGTACCAATGGTTCTGGTATGTTCTAACACTATTTTCATTTGATTCTAAGAATTTTTAAATTTTTCTCATGATTTTGCCTATTACCTATTCATCATTTGAAAGTATTGTTTGTGCTGGGATTGTAGCTCAGTGGTAGACCCTTGCCTGGCATGTGTGAAGCACTGGGTTCAATCCTCAGCACCACATAAAAATTAATAAATAAAAAAATAAAGATATTGTATCCATCAACAACTAAAAGTAGTTTTTAAAAAGAAAGTGTTTTGTTAAATCTATATTTATTTATATATTTCTTTGGGGTATTTTGATGTTGATTTCTAATTTTATTCCATTGTGATCAGGTAAGATGCAAGAAATTATATCATTTTAAAAATTTGTTAAGAGTTGTTTTATGGCCTAAAATATCTGTTTTGAAGAGAGGGTTCCAATGAGCCACTGAGAAGAAAATGTATTTGGCTGCTGTTGGGTGAAATAATCTATAGATGTCTGTTAAGTCTGTTTGATTTATAATATTTTTTAGGTCTGTAGAGTCTGAGTTGATATCTACCAATAGGATAACCTACCTATTGGTGAGAGAGGTGTGTTGAAATCACTCAGTATTATTATACTGGGTTCCATCTGAGTCTTTAATTCGAGTAGTTTTGGTTTTATATAATTAGGTGTACCAACATTTGGGGTGTAAGTATTTATTATTGTCATATCTTCTTGTTGGATTGTTTCTATTTACCAGTATAAAGTGAACTTCTCTGTCTCTTCTTTTAATTTTGACATGAAGTTTGCTTTGCCAGATTGAGAGTAACACTCTTGCTTGTTCGGGGGCTCTAATTTCGTAGTATATCAGTTTCCATTCTTTCATTTTTCAGCTTGTGGCTGTCTCTGTAAGGTGAGTCTTTTGCAAACAACATATAGTTGGATCTTTTTTTTTTTTTATCCATCTGCCAGCCTGTGTTTTTAAATTGGAGAGTTGAGACCACTTGTTATAGAGAGATATTTATTGATTCCTGCCATTTTGATTTATTTCTGTTGTTTAATTTGGTCCTGTTTCTCATTTGCTTAGCTACTCTTCAGTGAGATATGTCCATGTGTAAACTCTGGAGTTTTTGATTTATTCTATATGTAGTATTTCTTTAAGTATTTTCTGTAGTGCCCACTTCATAATCATGAATTCTTTTACTTTCTGCTTATATTGAAATGTTTTTACTTTTCTTCAATTCTGAAGGATAGCTTTACTGGCTGTAGCATCTTGGTTGACAGCTATTTTCTTTCAGAGCTTGTAGCACATCATTCAAGCCCTCCTGGATGTTAAAAGTTTGGGCTGAGAAATCTTAAGTAATTGTCATTGGCTTATCTCTAAATGTGACTTGATGTTTTTCTTTTGAGGCTTTTAAATTTCTGTCATTGTTCTGTATGTTAAGTATTTTAATCATGGTGTTTTGTGGCAAAGTTCTTTTTTGATCTTGTCTATTTGGGGTTCTGAATGCCTTATATATCTGGATGTCCATCTCATTCTCAAGGTTTGGAATATTTTCTGTAATTATTTCCCTGAAGAGGTTATCCATTCCATTAGCCTTCATCTCACAAGCTTCTTCAATTCCAATAATTCTTAACTTTGTCACTTAATGTCCCAGAGTTCTTATATACTCTGGTCACGGTTACTTCCTTTTTCTTTTTCTTTTTTTTTTTTTTTTTTTTTTTTTTTTTTTTTTTTTTTTTCCAGAACATTCTCTCTTCTAAAATATCTCCAGATTTTATCTTACATTATCCTTCTATGTATTTGGTTACACTCATCTCTTTCTATCTCCCATTCATTGGAGATTCTGTTAACGAACTGTCAAGGGTCTGAGATTTTGCTCTCCTTGAAAGCTGACAAGTTAACCTTCCACAGTTTCGTGAATCCTGGCACAAGACAGAAGACTTTATTATTGTTTTTTTCTTTTTCTAAGACTATTATTAATAGCAAAAACATGGTTAAAAAAAATCAGTAAAATAACAGCATTTGCTTTCACTGGTTCCTCAGTTTGAAGAGTGTCTTGAAGACAGCCAGGTAAGACATGCATACACAGTAGATCAAATTATATACAGGTAAGGAACCCCAAGTTTAGGAATCTGGAATCTTAATATAAGGGCACAAAACATGTTTGCCATTGTTTGGCAGGAAAATATTGTCTTTTTCTTCCAAGGGAGAAGGTGAATGTTTTTCTCTGTAGGAAGATAGTCTCCATTTTCTAAAGGTGTTTGTTATATAGCATGCTTTAAAAGATAGTCCAGAACAAAGACAGTATGCTTCTGCTCACAATATCTGCAGAAACATGAAATTCACAGAGAATTATCTCCTAACAGATTTTATTTCTAGTTCACTGATAGTTTACTCCAAGACTATTAATAATTCTTGGTGATTTCAGTGTTTATGTGTGTAATTTTTTCCATGGGCTGGTGTATTGAAACCTGGTACTCTTCCTCTGAAGAATTTTGCCTTCTAAATCATCTTACTAATAATTTCTAGACCTTATTTTTATCTAGACTTCAGCTAAACCATAATTTAATTTTAGTTTCTTCCCTCTGTCAACACCTCTTATCTTTTTATATCACTTCCTTTAACAAGCCTTTGGGCCTATTAGGTCCCTTTATTTTTAAAATTGATCATTTTTTACTCCGTGATCCTGATTTTCTAACTTTCCTTCCTCAGAGTAAATTCCAATCTGTCATGATAATCTTAGCCTTCTATACACTTAACTCCTTGCCTACACTCATACATTTGCAAATATCTAGAGGAAGAGAAACATAACCATACTTCCTGGTCTCACTTTTAATTCATTATCCCTAATCTCAGTGAGCCCTTAGTGCTACCCAGTAATCAGATTTCATTTACTCTCTCATACTTCTAGATGACTTCTGATACATTCTGCTTTCTGCTCATATCTGCAGCACTTCTTCCTTGCTTCTTAGATCACAGATAAAATTGACTCAATCAGAAGAAAACTTCTGCAGGCTTCGACTTCCTTTTTCTTTAATACTGTCTGAATGTCCAAGGCCAGCCACTTGGTCTTCCATCTCTGAGATTCTGTCTTCAACATAGTCTACTCTATTAGAGAGACTTTCACTTTCAACTGAACATTTTATTGTGTCTTTCATTTACAAGATTTTCAGTATCTTAATCTCCTTTTAAATTTCTCATTCATACTCTTTACTGACTCCTTAATTCATTTAATTGTTTTTCTGTATTCTCTTGGAATTCATTGATAATTTTTATACTTTTTTGAAAATTTTAGAATTTTTGAATCTTAATGTGGTATTTCATCCACTTCAATATCTTTGGAGTCTATTGCTAGTGAGTCATGAACTTTAGGAGGTGTTGTGTTACTTCACATTTTTTGTATTTCTGTGTTGGTTTTTATGCATCATTTGGAGTGGATTTCTCTACCACTCTTATGCGTGAGTCTTTTTAGGGCACAGCATTCTCTTGCCAAGATGTCCTAGAGTAATCTAGATTGAGACTCCTAGGTGATATCCACAGTCTTTGTGTTCATTCTCTCAGTTTTTACTGTAGGAGTGGATGTCATAAGTGGGGCTTGAGCCCCCAGACCTCAGCCATTCTACTCAGGGTCTGATCATTATTTTGGGGGTTTTGTCTCTTCTATTCTTTGTATTAAAGTATAGCTGAAGTTTGAGTATGATTCATTTGTGTAGAGCAGTGTGCACGGTCTCTTGGCTGGGTTTAGCTCAGCAAAGTGATCTCTAACCTTTGAACTTGCAGTGCCCCCACTGATTCCCAGCACCTTACAGAAAAGGGAGAAACAAAAAATAGCAACAACTCACTGAAAAGCAGTACTCCTGCTGTTTGAACCCTGAGCCCTGGAGCAACTGGAAATGCAGCATTCCTCTAATCCATCATCTTGAAGCTCCCTTGCCATCTGTTCTGAAGTTTCAGAGGTTTAGTTCATAGTTGGCTGACTCCATAGATCTGTGCTCAAGGTGAGGCAAAACATCATGGCAGAAGAGTATGGTGGAGGAAAACAGCCCAAGATATGGAAACCACGAAGTAGAGAGGGTACAGTTTCTTAATGAAGTGAAAGTTCTGTTACATAATCTTTTCTTTTCTTTTTTTTTCCAGTGCTGGAGAACCCCACACTTGGTGGAGACACGCACACTGTATCCCTCAGTTACATCCCCAGGCCTACATAATCTTTAATAGCTACACAGAACCTTTAAGATTCCTGCCAAGTGTATCTAATGTCATAAATGTCATAAAGCAACATAATAGAACATTACCTTTAGCTTTTTTTTTTTTTTTTTTGGTACAGGTTGCAAATTGGGAGAAGCTTCTGATTTTATTGTCCGTCAAGGGACACTAATCCAGGTGCCATCATCTGCAGGGGAGGTTGGTTGTTATAAAATCTGTTCATGTGGACAGAGTGGACTCTTAGAAAACTGTATGGAGATGCATTGTATTGACCTGCAGAAGTCTTGTATTGTTGGAGGAAAAAGAAAAAGTGAGTCTTGAATGATATTTGTTGTTTTTGGGGTTTTTTTTTTGTTTTTTGGTACTGGGATTGAACCCAGGGGTGTTTAACTACTGAGCTATGTCCCCAGTCCTTTTTAAATATTTTATTAGAAACAGGGTCTCACAGAGTTGCTAAGTGTCTCACTAAGTTGCTGAGACTGACTTTGAACTTGTGATCCTCCTGCCTCAACCTCCCAAGCCTCTGGAATTACAGGTGTGCGCCACTCTGCCCAAAAGATATTTGTTGTTTCTAATATGAGATTAGTTATCTTTAAATATAATTTTTAGATTTAGTTTATCTTTGTAGGAAGAATGTTGAATGGATTCTCACCAGAGTCAGGTCTACACATCTGATACTCCAGGGCAGTATTTTTTAAAATAATATGGAGCTCTATCACTTCTAAGGAAGCCTCTTAGAAGGCCCTTCAGGAAAGGGCTAATGTAACTGAATGGCAGAGTACTTGCCTAGTGAGCATGAGGTCCTGGGTTCAATCCCCAGCACCATGCGTGCACGTGCACACACGCACACACACACACACACGCACACAGAGCTGATGGCTAATAATAATTAATACTTAAGTGAATTATAATCATGTTACAAGCTTGATTAATCATGTTAAAAGCTTGATGCTAAGTCTCTTTTTTTATTTTTTGGTACCAGGGATTGAATCCAGGGGTGCTTAACCACTTAGCCACATCCCAGCCCCTTTTAATATTTTATTTAGAGACAGGGTCTTGCCAAATTGCTTAGGGCCTTGCTATATTGCTGAGGCTGTCTTTGAACTCATGATCCTCCTGCCTCAGCCTCCTGTGCCTCTGGGATACAGGCATGCACCATTGTACCTGGCTGATGCTAAGTCTTAATGCTAAGTCTTGCCCTACACTATCTGACTTAATTCTCCTGTGGTATTATTTTTGTTATCACTACATTATAGATAAGGAAAACAATGCTCAAAGACTCTGAGTTAGTAAGTGAACAAAGCAGAATTCAACTTCAGGCTTATTTGACTACAAAGGAATTGCCCCTCACAGGCCAGGACACAGGTACCCTCCCTCCTCTTCCTTATCTATTCCCCCACTTCATCCCCACTTCACCATAAGTAACATTCTCATTTTGACATCATGGAAAGCAAATGGGGAAGCAACATCAATGTTGATTAGGGATTTAAAATAAAACACATTACAGTGTGTTTTATTGCCAGGCATAGTGGCACATGCCTGTCACCCCAGCTACTTGGGAGGCTGAGACAGAAGGATTGCAAGTTCAGGCCAGCCTCAGCAACTTATCAAGACCTCATCTCTAAAATAATAAATAAAAAAGGACTGGGAATATGGCTCAGTGGTTAAACGCCCCTGGGTTAAACCCAGTACCAAATAACCAAGCAAAAAAAATGCCACCTTTTGATCACCTTCCCTAAAAATCTTAGCATCTTATTTTCCTACTGCTTCCTTAATTACCTTTTACTTATAGCCTTAACAACTGTTTCATGTCAATATATGACTTGAAAAACCATAGAAAAATGGTCAGAGGGTGTAGCTCAGTGGTAGAGTGCTTACCTATTGTGCTCAACACCCTGGGTTTAATCCATAGTACTGCAAAAAAATAAAAATATTAAAAAATGCCATTTTTGAAAATACGTTCCCTTCCTACCTGCTCGCTTTGCTATCCCACCCCTACTCCTATCCTTCAGAGTAGTTCAGCTTTTATATGCTTTTTGGTTTACTCTTCTGTGTGAAATATTATTGGAAAGAAGAATGCTCTTGGCTAAAAAGAGCTTAAAAATTTCTATTCTGGAACAAGTCAGGTATTTGCTTTTTAGTCCATATTCTACGTGACCAAAATATGAAGGTAGGTACCTTGTATCACAAGAAGTATCTGGAGACAAGTTTATTCCTTCTGTAAACATTCATTGATTAAATACCTGTTCTGTACGAAAAAACATACTAGTGCCATGTGGAGCTAAAACTGGTCTCAGGGGAGAGATCATGCTTTATTTTACATGGTAAGATGGAAGGGAATTTGAGTAACAGAAAGTTGCATTGCTCTTCCAGGAGTTAATCAGTCCTTTCAGGGCATCAGGAGGGTCTTCAATCTAAAGACAGCATCAGGTCTGACTTTGGAGAGATGAATGAAGTTCCAAAGCAGAAGAGCAATGAGGCAGAGGGGCAGCCAAAAACATTCTCAGAAAATAGGGAGGAGCCAGGTGGGATGAGTACATTGGGGCTTGAAGGAATATGGTAGAAGATAAACATGAAAATACAAACATCTCAGATTTAAGTCCCTAGTTTTTATATTTGGAAATCAACTTTCAAGAATTCCCATTTGAAATTTTTGAACATTAAAATTTTAATTATGCCCTAGTTCTTAACATGTAATATAGTTTGATGTTTTCATTCTCTTTCAGGTCATGGAACTACCTTTAGTATTGACTGCAATGTCTGTTCTTGTTTTGCTGGTAATTTGGTGTGTTCCACCCGCCTTTGCCTCAGTGAGCACAGTTCAGAAGATGACCGTCGCACCTTCACAGGTAACTGGGCACCTAGATGGCATGTTCAGGAAACCATCATTGCTTTACTGCTTTACACCCATTTTCAAGGCAGCCAAGTCAATGACTCTTTTTTTTTTTTTTTTTTTTGCAGTACTGGAGATCAAACTCAGGGCCTTGTGCTTGTGAGGCAAGCACTCTACCAGCTGAGCTTTCTCCCCAGCCCACCAATGACTCTTTAGTTAGCAGATTCTAAAGGAATTTTGTTGACCCCAAATATTACATTTCTTATGACTCTGTTACCCAATCCAAACATGACTCAGAGAGAGACATTCATAACAATTTGCCTCAAAATTACAATAATTTCCATAGTTACCTTCTTGTTTTTCCTCCTTCCTAAAGAGATGAATGGAAGGAACCTACAGGCAAAGCTGGCAGCCCTCTCTGTCTTATTTTTTTGAAATTACCCTTTAACATTCAAGAAATCCCCCAAGCCAGACTTTAAGTAAACATCCTAATTCCAAATTTTATATGCTAGATCAGGAGAAACATACTTTACTTTCCTACCTGTACTTTTTCAGAGCCTTGCTGCCTTTAAAACCCTGTCAGCAATTGCAGGGAAGTTTTGGTTTTTTTGTTTTGTTTTGTTCCTGATTTAATTTACAATTCTGTTTTAACATGAGACCTCCACATGATTGTTAATGGCTTGCCTTCACAAGGACAGATGAGGGGAAGGGGGAAAAAAACACATATTTTTGAGACTGTTTCCTTCCTTCAGGTCTGCCCTGTAACTGTGCAGATCAGTTTGTCCCTGTGTGTGGGCAGAATGGACGCACTTATCCCAGTGCCTGCATTGCTCGCTGTGTGGGTCTCCAGGACCATCAGTTTGAGTTTGGATCGTGCATCTCAAAGAATCCATGTAATTCTAACCCCTGCCCAAAAAACCAAAGGTAAGTCAAATGACATTTTTTTTTTTCAACCAAAGACCAGCACTTACAATGCATCTACCAAGTACCAGACGCTGAAATACAAAAAGTGAATTAAGAAGAGATCTCTGACTCAGAACTTGGAGTGTGGAAGCAAAGAGAGTAAAGCTAGTTGGCAATGTGATTAGAGCCCAGAAGTGGAAAGTTAATGCACCTGGGAGGAAAGGGCCTGGGAAAGCCTCTGGAGTATGTGCTGCTCAGCCAAATCTGGGAAAGTGAACAGAAAAATGCAGGCTAGTTTACAGGAGAGGAAAGCTGGTGTGGGTGAAGGCAGATAGCAACAGGAGCAGAAGTTGTAGCTATTGGAGACCAGGAGGTAGTGCGGTGTCTGCTGGGAGCTTTAGCAGTTCCATGACTGATGCAGAAAGAGTAAAGTGAGGAAAGTAGCTGAGGAGACAAGAGAAATTGGTATACCTTTGTTGCCAGCTGTTTATGCCTGATCATCAAGGGAAACTTTCTTCTATTTACATGCCTCCTTTTAGGGTTTGGACATATAAATCTCAGTAACTTAAGTATTATTTGAAATTATTTGGTTTGGGGCTCCCTTCTCTACAGTCTCTTCACTGAGCCCAGAGGACAGTTAACCTGGCCTTGATTGATTTCTCCATGTGGTGGCCACCAGGGCAAGTGTTTGGCTCACTTGTAAATTGCTTCCTTCTGAGACCTGAATAGCCCACATACTGTACCACGTCCTTTTCTCATGAAAGATTTTGTGAAAAATAAGCAATTTTTTTTTTTTAGCCTAGAAACCTGGTGTAGTATGGAAAGAGGGAGGATTTTTACATGCATTAAATGAAATGTCAAAGAATTGGTCATCCATCTGCCAAAGTTTTTATAGTGAAAACAAAACCAAGAAAATTTCTATTGAAAGAAGATGGGATGAAAAAATAAGCCAAAGGGATATTTGTTGTGTTGGAAAGTAGAATGAAGGGTTGTTTGGTTGTGTGTTTGTTTTTCTCTGCTGGCTAAACATTTGGAATAAGATTGTCCTGCTTTTATAATAAAACAATAAAAAAGAAAATCTTAAAGTAGAAAGGCCTTGCTGGGTATAATTTTAAAAAATAATACAAAAGGCTGAAAAATTCAGCTACATGAAAATCGTAATTTTCTTCATGGTAACAGACAAATGACAATCTAGAAGACTCTTACAAAGAAAGTTCTGCCGTCCTTGTAAAGAGCCCCCACAAACCAATATGAAAAATATCAACCTGATGTAAAAACAGGCAAAGATTGGTAACCTAATAGAAAATGGCCAAGGACATAAACACAGAGAAAGTTACAAGTTATTCTTAAATAATTTAAAAAATGTTTTTAGGGCAAGTAACTCTAGTTATTTCTTACAAATCCCCAAATATCAGTACTTTCACATAGTAGAAGTTCAAAGTCCATTTGTGTGTTCAGCAGGTAGCTTAATTGGTAATTCCTAGAGACTTAGGGTCCTTCCATGCCGTGACTCTGCCATTACCTACAGCCCCATAGTCCTCCTCTGTATCCTCTGCATCTGGCCAGCAGATATGAGAAGGGAAATGGTGGATGTTGCTCTTGAAGCTTTTATGAACCAGGTCTAAAGGTGACCTTATCACTACTTCCAGCCACACTCCATTATCTAGAACTCTCACTTGAACACAACCAACTTCTAGGAGACAACTGGAAAATGTAATCTAGATTTATACCCCCCCAAAATTAAATGAATTTGAAGAACATCTAGCCTGTGTATTAATGCTTCATAACCTTCCTCATATTAAGAAAAATGTAAATAATTTTAAACTACAAATGTGTACCATTTTCCTTTTATTAGGTTGGCAAAGACGAAAAGGTCGATAACAATGTATAGAAACAAGTCCTCTCACACAAGAGGGGGTTGGGAGAGGACTGCCACATCTTCTCTGGAGAGCAATTTGGCCCAATCCTGGCTTTAAATGCACATATTCTTTGGATCAGCAAATGTAAATGCTCATACTTCCATAAACTGTCTCTCAAAGAATACATAAGAAATGGGTCAGAGGGTCGCCTTGGGGAATGGAATCTAGGTGGCTGGGTCACAAGAATAAGAAGGAGACTAATTTTTCACTATGCATCATTTTGTATTTTTCAATTTCACTGTGGACTTGTATTTTTTGTTCAAAAAAATTTTAGAAAACAAAAGACTATATTCACTCATAAAGCATCTACTTAGGCACCAGCCATTATTTTTTTAAACATTAGGACAAAACAACAACCAAGATAGACCATCCCCACCCTGTTCATTTTACTTTCATTTCCTCCCCAGATCCCCAGCCTTTTCCTGTGATCCTTATTTCATTATTATTCAAGTTTCTCTTACCCACATTACCAAATTTCTCCTGATACTCTTGGTTCTCATACCTTCCCTGTTAATGGATAGTGAAGTTCCACATATTCTTTTCCATTATTCCTTTTCAAACATCTTAGCCAGGCACGGTGATGCACACCTGTAATCCCAGAAATTTAGAGGCTGAAACAGGAGGATCACACATTTGAGGGCAGCCTCAGCAATTTAGTGAGGCTCTCAACAACTTAGTGAGAACATGTTTACAAATAAAAATAAAAAGGCATAGGCACAGTGGTGCATGCCTGAAATCCCAGTGACTGGGGAGGCTGAGGCAGGAGGATTACAAGTTCAAAGTCCACCTCAGCAATTTAGCAAGCAACTCAGTGAGACCCTGTCTCAAAATAAAATATAAGAAAGGTTGGAAATGTGTTATAATGATTAAGCACTCCTGGATTCAATCTCTGGCACCAAACAATAAAAAATAAAAATAAGAAGGACTGGTGACGTATCTCAGTGGTAAGGCACCCCTGGGCTAATTCCCTAGTACCAAAAAAAATTTTTTTAACCTTAAATTTCCATAAAACCATAACTAAGTGCATTCTGATTTCAAAAGACAACCATATGTGGTGGCGATGGTGATTTCTGTAAAAAATTTCCTTTGAGATTAAAACAACACTCGCTACTATGTTCCTTTTCTTTTATTTTACTAATATTTGTGTATTTTATTATTTCAAATATCTAGTGAAAGGTAAGCATGTTCATGGATCTTTTCTTATAGAAAATTATGCATACCCCTTACATAAATTAGGAAAGCAGAAAAAGTCTAGAGAAGAATAAGCTGTCATCCTAACCCCTTTTGAGGAGTCAGGAATGAGAATGAAAAAGGCCCAGATGTGACCAGGAAGGACCAGCTTTGGTGACATTCTCTCACTGGTTGCAACTAACCAGTATCAACCACTCAGTCTTGTAGGCACAGAAACCTGACATTTTTTAGGACAGAGGGAAGCCTTTCTGTAAGATAGACTCACTTCACGTTAGCCAAGCTGACAAAGCACCTGTTATTTGTAACTGACTCTGAGGCCTCCAGCATCAGACTCCAAGCCACCTACTGGCCTCGTATCACAACACTTCTGTCCCATGCCTACATCTGTGGCTCCTGACCTTAGGGTCATCTTGTCGCTTCTCCAGCACTGCATCCTCAAGCGTCTCCCCCATGCTCATGGCTGCTCTCTCTGCCTGGCTTACTGTGTGGCCCTCCTTACCTGCCTGGCTCCATCTAGAACACCCCCTCTCTGATGTTTTCCCCATGCTCTCCACTCAGTGTCTCATTCCCATGAGAAGTTCACGTATCTTTTTCTTTTTCTTTTTCTTTTTCTTTTCTTTTTTTTTTACCTCTTTTCTTTGTTTTTGGTACCATTAGTACCCGGCATTGAACTCAGGAGTGCTTAACCACTAAGCCATATTCCCAGCCCTGTTTGGGTCTTGCTAAGTTGCTTAGAGCCTCACTAAGCTGCTGAGGCTAGCTTTGAGGCTGCCTCAGCCTCCCAAGCCACTGGGATTACAGGCGTGTGCCACAGTGCCTGACTAGTGTCGTTTTCCACTTCATAGCCTACTTTCTCTGCTTGCTTGACTCTCCCACTCTGCATGAGCTCCTTTGGGGACAGGACTGTTTTGATTTATCTCTAGCTTTCTCCTCAACTCCCTGTGCCTTGTTCAGGGCTTTTCCGGCCCCACCACGATCCCTCCCTACATCTGGCTCATGATGCTGCATTCTTGTTTTTCAGATGTGTATCCAGACCACAAGTCTGCCTGACAACTTTTGATAAATTTGGATGTAGCCAGTATGAATGTGTGCCAAGACAGCTCGCCTGTGACCAAGTCCGTGATCCTGTTTGTGACACAGACCACATGGAACACAATAATCTTTGCACTTTATACCAAGAGGAAAAAGCCTCTCTTACAGAGGCCCGTGCCAGGTACATTGTTTGACTGACAAACCAAAGTGCACTGGGTGTGGAATTAGTTTATGATATTTGACAGATGAGCCGCAGTAAGACCACCTGAGGG
Organism: Sciurus vulgaris; assembly: GCF_902686455.1. Taxonomy (NCBI): domain Eukaryota; kingdom Metazoa; phylum Chordata; class Mammalia; order Rodentia; family Sciuridae; genus Sciurus; species Sciurus vulgaris. The sequence goes on from NC_136476.1 coordinate 53,436,026, forward strand.
TCTTCTGCAAATCCCGTTGAAACTAGAAAACAGTCCTCCACTAAAAAAGGACCAGCTTGCTCTTCTAACTCTGAAAGACTGACTAGTGGTATAAGCAAATATAGAGCATGGCTTCTTGCAGCCTGCTTCTAGGAAAAGAGCTTCAAGTTTCATACCCTGGCATGGTTGACATCATTTTCACTTCCACAGTTCTGTGGGCCTCCCACTAGAAAACAGATTGGGAGGAGTGTTGAGTTGAAACAACTAACAAGAGCTTTCCCACTATTCCTCCTGTGATACTGAAAAGTTATTGAAAAAATTCACTAAGACATTTTATGTTAGCTTATCTCTCAATCTGTAAGGGCCATGGAGTCTACACCCATGTTAAATAAATAACCCCTAGGACAAGCCCTTTGAGGCTTCCTACATGCACCACTGTTTCCTTGCTGACTCCTCTCCTGGAGATTCCCATCTTGGAACCCAGCATGCCCTGTCCATTACCCAGTAACACCCAACATGAGTGCTTCTCAGTCCCTGGTCCTCATGGTTAAAAAAGTCCCTTCACTTTGTCTACTTTCTCTCAAAGCTTGTGTTCCATTTGCATCAAAAGCATCTACTCTTAATCCCCAGTCTTCTCTTCCTACTTTCCCACTCCTCTTGACTATGATTTATTTTTCTGATATATTCCTAAACCTAACTGATGGTCCAGATTTTGTCTGCCCCACTGATCTCTCCACTCTTCCTTCTTTTCTTCGTAGTGAGCATGAATGATAAAGCCTGTGCATTTGCATGAGGATTGATCTTGTTTTCTTCAAACAGATCTTCCTGGATACTGAGAAAGTCTGGGTATAGGGGAAGAGGTCACAGAGGTGGATATTTTTATCTTCAATTAGTTCATGTGGAATGAGTACACAAGTTCCAGAGAGGCTAAGAAAAACGATCTTTTCAGTACATCTTGAGGCAACCTTATTGCTTTCCAGTCCCCACTTAGCCCAACTTAAGAGCTTAAGAGAGCCCCCACAATTTATACCTGTGTCTCTTCCTGAAAATAGGGTCTCTTGGTTAGGAGAAGTGCACCATAGGTTTCCAGGCTAAATGTGATTCCTTTGCCCTCAGCCCTTCTGCAGAGCCACAGAGCCCATCTGTGGGCACAACGGTGAGACCTATAGTAGCATGTGTGCTGCCTACTCAGATTCGTGTGGCAGTCGATTACTATGGGCCCTGCCAGGCTGTTGGGGTCCTCTCAGAGTACAGTTCTGTCGCTGAGTGTGCTGCGGTGAAGTGTCCTTCGCTCTTTGCAACTGGGTGCAAACCCATCATCCCACCCGGTAGGCTGGCAACATTTGGGGTGGGCAGGGTGCAATTGAGAAAACTTTACTGATCTGCCTTGAGAGAGTGAGCCACTGAGAAGATATTTGACTATTTATTTAAATTTTTCAAAAAAAATTTATTTATGAGGAAACTCTTAGGCTGATTAGACATATCACACTGGGTTAACCTTAAAAGTTATGTTACCTTAGAGATCATCTGGTCCAGTGATTTTAAAATCATAGGCAACTTTCTCAAGTGAAATCTTATGCCAAAAATCCAAAATAATAAACAGAGTAGTATTTTGTTATAAAAATTAAGGTTACTGAGTTTAAATGCATAGTGTTTACTTATCAAGTTAGTGAACAAGGAATTATTAAGAAAGGGAGGAATAATCTAAGCAGTTTTGATGTACACAGACATTTGAAATTAAGAAATCAGAAGAGAGTTATTATCTTAGATGGACCTAGCATCTAATGTAATTGGTTTACTTGCATATAATCAGAAAGTCTTGTTTCATACAGACTGTTGTAAGCAATAAATTTTTTAAACAGGTTATAAGACCCCAAGTTGGTTGGAGAACATAGCAGTCCTCAGGAAGGATAGTTGTAACCCAGAATGAAGGGTGGTCACTTCCACCACCATTTTTTTTTTATTTTAAATTTTATTCTGAATACATGCAAAATGGTTTCTGTTACAGGTGCTTGTTGCCCATTATGTGCTGGAATGTTAAGAGTTTTATTTTGACAAAGAAAAACTGGACACTATTGCTAAGGTAAATTGCTTTAGATACAGGTACTATTGCAAACCTTTTGCTAAACCTCAAGAATCCTGGAAAAATGGAAATTATTGTGCCATTTATAGATGAAGAAACTATCCTCAAAAAAGAGACTTGCCCAGGGCTGTTCAGCTCATGATTACTGGAACAAGGCAGGTTCGTGCCCATCCTGGCTGCCTCCTGACCTGCACCCATCCCACCACACCCCATCCGTGCACATTGGTTAACCGAGCCTTTCTTAGAAAAAGGTCCCCTAATGGCACAGTGAGCATGGTCAGGGGCTGCAGGCAGGGCCTGATGCCCAAGACTGGCAGATACCAGATGTTTTTTAAGGTCACCTCCCCTCACACCAGCCACCATTCCTCCATGGGGACCTTCCAAAACCTACCACCTTCCATGGGTACTTCCGCCCTTTCTGTTTGGCGCGCCATCCCTTTTTTGCTCTCTTTTTGTGGAGATGGCTTCTAGGAATGTAGTAGCCAACACTTGCCACTACCTAGAGAATTCTTCCCATTTTGGTTATGATGTCTTTACAAGAAGGTTTTATGTTCCTGCAGGCTCTAACTCAGAACAGTCACTTTTTTAAGAAGCACTTCTGGTGAGTGTTTATCTTGGCCACAAAAACCCCATTGTAATGGACTCTGAGATTTAAGATTTTGTTCAGCAGTCCTTATAGGGCCTGATACCTGGAGGTTCCTTGGTCAAAGAGCCCTCCTCAGCTGTCAGCTAAAGCAAGTAACACAGGCAGTGTTAGGGAATTCTTATTTTCAGGTGATGGAAATGTTTTATCTTTCTAGGTAACAAACAAAAAGCCAATAACAGTTTTGGAAATACTTCAGAAATCCGCATGCATGTGTCTGTCCACAGTGTGATGTATTTGGATACTTCAGCATCGAGTCTGAGATTGTGGTCCTCTCATTCCTGTTGATCATCATCCTAAAGCTTTGCAGGTGGGGCTCAGCACATGTTGTGCAGCCATCTCATACTTCCACATTTGGTGGACTTGAGAGGGGGACACAAACCAGGATCAGGGAAGGACTGGGGGTGAGGAAATGGAGGCATTTGAGAAGTTTTTTTAAAAGGGCAGGAAGGAGAAAACAAGACTGTCTGAAGCACTGAACATTTTCCAGGTGACTGAGGCCTAGCACACATTTGATAGTGCAATGCAAAGGAAGTGGGGAGGCGGGTGTCAATGGTACCATGGCTCAGAGTGTGCAAGAGATGGTAGGAGTCCTTGAAATCATAAGTTCCAATGCACCCATTGCACCAATGGCAACTGCAGCCCAGGGAGGAAGAGGCTGGTACAGGTCATAAGTGACAAAGCCAAAATGGACTCCAGTCTCCTGAGGGATGTGCTTCCACTGTTGACAACCCATGTAGATTTGGTCTTATGGACCCTGGTTTTTCTTCCACACGATCTAGAAGCATGTGGAACCTCACTAGTGTAGGCTCAAGTTTTAGCATCGAGGTAATGAAGGCTGCAGTGATGGGAGCCACAGATTATGAACCGTCATCATTGGAATCTCATTAAGTTGAATTGTTTCATGTTTAAAGAGGAGTTAAAAGTGCATTTCCTTGACTACATGAACAATTTAAACTGATCTCAATGTGTAAAATCAGTGACAATTGTGGAAAAATGAAAACAGGCCATTAAGTAGGGCAGTGGCATTATGGATCATTTCTTTTCTGATTTCCATTCATACTCTTATATTTATGTACTAAATTAAGATTAAAATAAAATGTTGCCTGAGCCAGGCACGGTGGCACATGCCTGTAACCCCAGCAGCTTGGGAGGCTGAGGCAGGAGGATCATGAGTTCAAAGCCAGCCTCAGCAAAAAGCAAAGTGCTAAGTAACTCAGTGAGACCCTGCCTCTAAGTAAAATACAAATAGGGCTGGAGATGTGGCTCAGTGGTCGAGTGCCCCTGAGTTCAATCCCCAGTATCCCCCCCACACCAAAAAATAAAATAAATAATAAGTCAATAAAATGTTGCCTGGACTAAGAAAAGAAGAGCAGAAAGAAAGCAGACACCCTTGGAGGTCCATACTTCTTTGGGGACTATGTGGAATTTGTCTGACAACTTTTGCACAGGTTCTGTGGTTTGATATTAAAAGGATTTTATTTTCCCCTCCCAGATTGAAGCCTGCAATAAGGAAGCAGAGAAAATCGAATCCCTTATCAACTCTGACAGCCCCACTCTGGCGTCCCACGTCCCTCTTTCTGCCCTCATCATCTCCAGGTGCAGGTCTCCAGCAGCCTGCCCTCAGCTGGCATCAGGGCCAGGCCTCCCTGCCACTCCTTCATCGTCCTCCTCCTCCTCAGCCTGGGCTTTGCCTCGCACATGCTCTGGACACATCACTGACTGCCCACAAAAGGTGCAAAGGGTTCCTTGACCCAACTTTCCTACCTTGTGAAAGACATTCAGGACTGCTGGTCGGTAGTTGGATAGTGGCCAAGTAAAAGCACATGTCACCTCTTTTCCACCACACAGTATTTTTTTTTAATCTACCAATATTAGTAGGGTTTTGTATTGTTTGCGCAAATGTTAAAATACATTCTTCCAAATACTAATGAAAGAGAAAGCTCTTTCTGGTGGATCACTGCCTCATGATTTACATTTTGCTCAATAGATGGGTCCCCACTCCAAAGCAAACTCAACATCACTGGTAATAAGGTGCTCACTTTTTAGAAAGAGAACTCACTTCACTGTCAGGTTCATATCTCAGAGACTTCATTTCAGAGATCCTTTAAGTATGAAGGTTGCCATTGTGTTTGTTATTGTTTACAAATACCTACTCTAAAAGCTGGGAAGCCCAGTGAAGAACCACTGCTATTAGTATGAAATACAGAGCTTTGAAATTATCATGTAAATCATCGGGCATATTTAAGCTAATTTATAGAAATTTAATTCAGGACCTATCTATTGTTCTAAGCAAAAGCAAGCTAACCAAATGACACTCATATAATTAGGTGTTATGAGTGACAGTCTTAGTAGTCACTGATTTGTGCCCCTGACTTTTGTGAAAGAGACAAGTTACATCACATCAGAGCATCTCACATCATACAATTTTTACACTAACCAGATATATATTCTTCTATATTTATGGAATTAAACTTAGAGTTTTTAAGCATCAATCTTTAAACCAATTGCTGCTACTTATATGATTGCCAAAAAGTGAAATAATTAGTAATTCTTGTAAATAATACATGATTTTTCTATTTTATTATGAAGAAGGTGAATAGCCATATTTGTAAAATGACAATCATGTGTGTTAACCCAGTACTTCCTGTTCAGGAAGACACATTTGCTTTTTGTGATGTGCACAATGTAGATAAATATTCTGTCTGACTTCCTTTTTTGATATATAGAAGTATAAAGAGTTGTGGTTTATATATTTAAAAATGTCAAGCTGAGTATTAAAATGTTTGCATGTTGTCTCAGATTGGATACTTTGAATGTGTTTGACAGTTTGAAATAAGCTATTCAATGTAATACTTCTTGTTTGTATGCACCTGAGCTTAGGTTTTACATGAAGTATTTTTTCAGTATTATATGAACCCTTTGAAACATATAGGGACATGCTTATTATACCAAAATGTTGTTGAAAAGCGGGCACTTAAAGCTTTCAGAATATCTCAATGTGATGTAGCATGTTTGTTGCAATTGCTTATTTCTGTATAAATGTCTCCAATGCAATATATAGAAAGCCTTTCTATTTTAATAAAAATTTTATATGATTATGTGTACTTCCAAGTAATGTGACCATTCAAAATGAGACTATTGATCACCCTTGAATGAGTTATGTCTTTACTCTGGAATAAGAAGCCATGGCATGTTATCCTAATCCAGGGGCCCTGGGAGAGCAGAGCAGCTAGAACAAATGGATCCAGGCATGGCCCTAGGACAGACAGCAGCAGAGCCAGGTGCCTCAGGACAGAGACCTGAGGCCTTCTGAGACCTTGGAAGGGAGGCGGCAGTTCTACTTCCAACTTCCCTGGGCCTGATGGTTCAGCTCCAGGGCACCTCCTGACACACAGAAGACTCTGTATGGAAATGGAGGGCCACTGATAAGGACTTGAGAGGTGGTACCAATCAGCTTAGGCTAAGTCCCCCAAAACTTCAATAGCTTACAACCACAGAGGCTTCTGTGCTGTGCCTAGCACTTGTCCACTTTGGATCAGCTGCAGCTCTTCTCAACATGCTCTTCACTCCAGGACCCACCCGTTCCAGTGTTCTCATAAAAGGGGGAAAAGAGACACAGAACACAAGCTGACTCTGAAGTCTGCTCAGAAGTGACACTGTCATTTCTGTCTACATTTTGCTGGTTAAAGCAAGGCACAGGGCTGCTCCTGAACTCCAAGGATGACAATGTAAAATCTTCCCATAGAAGAGTGTGTGTGTTGTGGGCAAGAGCAGTAAGTATTTGGGTAATACAGTCTACCACAGAGGTCCTTCCTCATCAGGTGGGACAACAGCCAGACCTGATGATATTTTTTTGTTAGAAAAGCAATAGAAGTTCCATGGTTTTAAAAGGAAATATGGGAGTTGAGAAGGGATTTGACCTTGGGTTTTGTGGGAGGGGATATCTCAAGAAGGAGAAAGATCTAAAGGTTGGTCGTGCTCTGGTAGCACAATCATAAGAACTCCAAAAATGGTGACAGGAGAAAGAAGCCCAGGTCATGTCAGGGGATAATGCTTTTCAAGTGCTGGCTTCCATGGACATCAGGCTGCCTCAGGGAAAGACTATGAATGGCTTCCCAACACCAGATCAAGTGGAGCCCCTACTGAATGGCTGTCCCCCAAAGGATTTGAGATCCAGGGGAGAGACTGGAATTACAGGGATAACAAATGGGACACCTGTACCCTGTAAGTGCACCAGGGACTAGCAGAAGGGAAGGCCTAGGAGTCCAGGAGAGGAATTCTGCAAAAGGAAGACAAGTTAGAGGGTGAGGTCACTGCACAAAAGTGAATTCTAGTGATTCAGTCTTCTACAGACAGGGGTAATGAAACTATGACCACAGAATTCCAAGCACAGTGTTCTAAGCAAGAAGAAAGGTAACAAGAGCCACAGTGACTTCTCTTTGCCACTTGTATATCTTATGTGTAAGAAAATAATTCTCAGAAATTCATCCACATTTATTCCTTGTATCCCCGTGGCCAGGACTGAGTGTACTCCCACCTCTAGAACAGTCACTGGCCAAGGAGAATAGGATGGCCAGCCTGGCTTAGTCCAAGGACTGCATACAATGCTGCCCAAACCAAGGCAGGGTTCAGAAGGATAAGTTCGTAAGGCAAAACCGTTGCACTGGTCACCAACAGCTTTTGTGTCAGTGTGAGTCTTCCTGCAGTCTTTACTTGCTAGAGCATAAATATGAAAACAACTCCTTTTTTTTAGTAACTGACCTCTGGCTATGCTATGTGGACCTATTTTCCAGCAGGTAGTAGAACAACACCCTCTCTTGGATTTCATAACTTTATTCCTTACCTTCAGTTATTAAGTGACCTCACTTCATTTCTCAGATATCCCTCCTGGTTATTTTAAAATTTCAATCCCATATTCAATGTGAGAGCCCTTTCTGCCTCCCCTTGCCTAGGCTAGATGAGTGATTGCTCAGGGTGGAGGGCGTGGAAGGTTTGGCTTCCATGCCCCAAACAGAGGCAAGCCTCACCTCTCAATGAATCAGTGAGCTTGGCATGATGTCACTGTTGGCATTGGTCATAGACAGTCATGAAGCCTTTTGGGGGTTTTGTTTGTTTTGTGGTGCTTAGGATGGAACCCAGGACCTCTCGCACATGCTAGGAGAGCACCCTACCACTGAGGCATATCCACAATCCTCATGAGGACATTTTCAATATAAGTTGTGGGGCATTTGTTTCTAGAAAGAACATTGTCAACCAAGAAAGGTTCCCGAGTGGCATTCCCTTAGTTACGGTTTACCTTAGACTAGGTGATCTAACGTACACAGGACATGCCATGTGAAATATGATGGAAGTGAAGAGACTCTAACAAGCAAGAAGACAGGCTTCTAACAAAGTTTTATTTGAGCTGGGCCTGGTAGAGATCAGGAGGCTCAGCCAGCTGACTGAGAAAAGTCAGGAAGCGGGAGGAAGAGCTTGGAGCAAAAAGTTTGGAAACTGGAGAGTCCTGTTTTGTCCCAGTAGGACAGCAGAGCTGACATTGGGAAGGGAGGTATAAGGCAGACCAGCTGTGCTGGGCTCAAACGCCACACCAAGTAGCACCCAAAGCCTATGCCCTTGCCCTTCCAGCTACCCTGACCAGCTGGATAACCCTGCTGTGCACAGGATTGTGCACATCAGCTTCACCTCCTGGTCTGTGTATTAGTTAGTTAACACCTTTTCCCTCTGTCCCATGAGCATCCTGGATTCTGTTAAGGAAACCCTAACTGAGCCAGGGTGGGGACCAGGCCATCCCCCTGGACCAGTCCCTACCTGTAAGATTCAACCTGCTCTGTTTCAGCTCTACCATGGGAAGAAAAATAAAACCCACCAGGACACTATGGTCTTGACACAAATCCAGTATTATTTTCCTTCAGTTGATTTAAGTCTTCTCCTCCAGCCACTGGGCTGGTGGAGTGAATTCCACACATCTCCTGGAGAGCGCTGTTTCTCAAAGAGACAGGAGACCCTTCTCCAGGAGGCTTCCCCTTGCGCTCTCCCAGCTGCAAAGAGGCCTTTGTTGTGCACTTTGCCAGCTGAGAGGAAGGGAAGGCAGAGGAGCAGAGGGATGATTCCTAGGGACAATCCTTCCCCAAATCAGGGCTGAGGCTGGATTTCCAGTATATACACAAAAACAGGCCCTGATCAGGAGCAGAAGTCACATGCCAAGGCAGGGCAAAACCACAGCTGGAGGCCAGGTCTGGGCCTCCCTGGCACAAGGAAGCTTCTTGGGAGTGGAGTCATGGCAAGACAAGGCCAAGAGGGCAGTGCCAGGTGGCAATGGAGGCAGGTCAACTCAGGTCACCCAGGTGAGGATCGGTCTAAGAGAGATGCCCAAGGAGCAAACAGGAATCAATAAAAGCAAACTGCCCTGCCACAACCTTCCAGCAGTTTTCTAGGACGGTTTACACAGTGCCTGATGTACACAGATGGCAAACGCCAGACCCAAGGTTGAGTACATTCTGGAGCTGAGCCGTGGCAGTTAAGCTGTTGAGGGTGAGTAGAAGGAAGGCGCTCCCCGTGTGTTCCCCATCTTTCCATTTTTCCAAACCAAAGTTCACTGTATTGTTTCTCTACAGTAATGGCATATACACAAACACCCCAAGCACCCGGAAACGTAAACAAAGGAAAAAGACTCACACCTGCCTTCCTCTCTCTGCCTCTACCAAAACATTCAGTCACCTCTGTATCAGGGGGTCCTTTCTGTAATTGGGAGAGAGTCCCTCCTCTGTCCACAATGAGGAGGTGGCTACCTCACTGCCCTAAGAGGGGAAGGTCAGGGAAGCTCAGTTTCATATTTTGGGATGTTGTCTGTTCATGGGTCCTTCCCTGCCTGACAGTTCACAGATGGAAGCCCCACCTTGGCCAGAACCTCATCAGGTAATCAGGTGACATTCTTTTATCCTGAGAACGCCCCCCCCACCCCCACCCCCAAATCAATCTCCCACTGAACTCTGTGGCTGGCATGAGCAGTTACTTTACAAATAAGCAGGTAGGCATTTATGTACATCAGGGTCCCATGGGTAAACAGGAAGCCCAACCAAGGTGGGATTAATTTGAGGAAGATTTGGTAAAGGGAGGATTCACAGAGGAGTGGGCTGGTGTGGAGAAACCACAGGGATGAGCAGCACGTGAGCTGTTGACGGTGGGGCTGTGAACTCCCCTGAGCCCCACCCAGGGCGCCAGGAGGCTAGCAGAACCCAAAGAGAGCAGAGCTGTGTGGGAGAAGGTGACCCAGGACGAGGGGGCTTGATAGGATTGCTATGGCAGTTCAGCTTGGGGACAGAGAAGAGGGGCTGACTTGATTTAGGAAAGAAAGTGGAGCAAAAAGAAGATACACCACACAGCCAGTGAGGGCAGTGCCAAGGAGGTGACCAGGAGGTGCGACCTGGCCTATCTACTCATTCCTGGCACCACCTTCGACGGGAGCGGCCACTGAACACTACTTCCTTCCCGCCTGGCCGTGCACTCAGTTCCTCTCCGAGCCCTTCTTTCAGCCCACACGTTCCAAGGCTCGCTCCACCCAGCTCAGGTCTGCAGACTTCCCCAGCCCTCTGCGACCTAAAAAGGAGGAGTCCGGGCTCTCTCCTGCGGAGCCATACAAATACTGGCTCCCAAAGCCAGGGCATGTGACACTAGGATGGAAGACGAATCATGCTCCTTCTGACAGTTCTAGAAAGTTCCTTGTGCCCAGTTTTGACTGGTTTTAAAGTGAAGGTCTGACCTTTGACCACGGGAGTGGGGGGAAATTAGTTGCTCTAGATTCAGATCCAGCTCACCTTCTGCATCAGCAAGGAGCTGCCAAGAGCAAGTGCCCCTGTCACAGTGAGTAGGCATCTCCTTCCTCCAACAGCCCAGCCTGGTGGCATGTGAAGAAGGAACAGTCCTGGTAAGAAAATGGTTGTGGTCATGTGCGTAATGGAGGAGGTCTATACTGGGTGGTTTTAAAGTTGGTTGTTGCTATGGTCATGTTTCCCCCATGGTCCACTCCAACTGGTTACTGATGGGGTGCAAAAAAATCTCTGGATGTTTAAAAATAGTTTTTCATGACCCCAGATTGTCAGTGAATTTTTTCCCATTTGTTTTATGGATTTTCTTCTACTTTTCCAGGGAGAAAACCATTAAGAAAAAAGTTGCTCTTCCTTTTTCCAAAGATATTAGAAACCTCTTGTCTCTCTTTGCTGTCTAGTATTGATTAGAAGTCCCAGAACAGTAGAATAACAGTGAGGAGGAGCAGAAACTTTGTGTTCTGGATTTCGATGGGAATGCCTTTGCTGTTTTTGCTGTTTCGCATGGCACGGTTGATTAAGCACTATGTGTCCACCCATTAGTATCATTATTTATCCTCAGTTTCAAGAGTTTTATTTATTTATTTATTTCTGTACTGGGGATTGGAATTCAGTGCCTCAAGCATTGCTAGGCAAAGCACTGCACCACTGAGCAACATCCCCGACCCGAGAGGTTTTTTCTTAAATCAGTAAGAGATACTGAATTTTGTCAAGTATATTTTCAGCACCCATTTACATTATATTTCCTTTGGCTTGCTAATATTTCTCTTCTTTTTTTGCAGGGAGCCAGAGATATTGAAACGCAGGGGCACTTAACCCACTGAGCCACATCCCCAACCCTTTTAATATTTCTTTAGAGACAAGGTCTCACTGAGTTATCTTAAGGCCTTGCTAAGTTGCTGAAGCTTGAACTTTGAACTCTCCATCCTCCTGCCTCAGCCCTCCCAAGCCACTGGGATTACAGGTGCACACCATCATGCCCAGCCTGAATATGTTTTCTTGACCATCAAACCATCCTTATATCCTTGAAAATAAGTTTCATTTGGGTCATACTGCATATTCTAGCAATGTGCTGCTATGATTCAAATTTGCGGATACTTATTAGAATTTTTGATGTTGACATTCATTAAAGTGTTGATAGTATTTTTAATTTGCTATATTGTTCAGGTTTTGCAGTCAGGATCCTTCTAGCTTCATTAAGTGAATGAGGTAGAGTTTCCATGCTTGTAGGACATGTTAATACCGTGACCCTCTGTCTCCATACGTTCCCCATCCACAGATTCAATCGACACCTGGATCAAAATATTTGAGAAAAAAAAAAACTGCATCCAACTGAACATGTACAGATTTTTCTTGTCCACTATTCCCTAAACAATACAGTATAACAAGTATTTACATAGCTCTTACATTGTATAAGGTCTTGTAAGTACCTAGAGGTGATTTTAAAGTATACAGGAGCAATGGACCTAGATTATAGCAAATACTATGCCATTTTATATAAGACACTTGAGCATCTGCAGATTTGGTATTAAGGAGAAGTGTCCAGGAACCAACACCCTGCAGATACATAGGGAAACTATAGTACCAGAATCTTTCAAAGGTCTGATGGAACCGGCCTGCAACCCTCTGGGCCCCAGCTCCATATCTGAGCAAGTGATAATATTTTTCTTTTTCTTTTTTTCTCCATACTGTATTGATTCATTTAGGTTCCTCTTGCTCTCTTGTTTCTCTCCCCTTAAATACTAGTCATTTTTATTTTCCTAGAAAAGAACCCAATGAAGAAAAACTACTTGCAGGGAAGGAAAAATAATAGAAGGAGACAAACATCATTACCGTATGTAAATGTATGATTACACAAGTGGTATGTCTCTACTTCATGTACACCAGAGAAACAAGTTGTACCCCATTTGTTTACAATGAATCTAAATAAATTAAAAAAAAAAACTACTAGTAGTTTTTCATAGTGGAAAGTGGTATTATCATTTCTTAAATTTTTTTATTTTATTGAAATATTTTTTATTTTTACAGACACATTTTGATTCATTATACACAGATGGGGTACAACTTTTCATTTCTATGGTTGTACACAATGTATTTTCACGCCATTCATGTAATCATATATATATAGGGTAATACTGTCTGTTTCATTCTGTTTTTCCATCCCCACCCCTTTTTCCTCTACACCATCTAAAGTTCCTTCATTCTTCTCTTCCCCCCATCGTTATATATTGTCATGCACTTAACAGAAAAAACATTCGCCTTTGGTTTTTTGGGCTTGGCCTATTTCACTTAGCATGATATTTTCCAACTTCATCCATTTACCAGCAAATGCCATAATTTTATTCTTCTTTATGGCTGACTAATATTCCATTGTGTATATATACACAGTTTCTTTATCCATTCGTCAATTGAAGGGCATCTTGGTTGGTTCCACAACCTAGCTATTGTGAATTGAGCTGCTATGAACATTGATGTGGCTGCATCACTGTAGTATGCTGATTTTAAGTCCTTTGGGTGTACACCAAGGAGTGGGAAGCTGGTTCAAATGGTGGGTCCATTAGAAGTCTCCATACTGCTTTCCAGAGTGGCTGTACCAATTTGCAACTCCACCAGCAGTGTACCAGTGTGCCTTTTCCCCCACATCCACGCCAACACTTATTATTGCTTGTGTTCTTGATAATAGCCATTTTAATTAGAGTTAGATGAAATCTTAGGGTGGTTTTAATTTGCATTTCTCTAATTACTAGGGATGATGAACACTTTTTCATGTATTTGTTGATCACTGTATATCTTCTTCTGTGAAGTGTCTGCCCATTTCCTTAGCCCATTTATTGATTGGGTTCTTTGTATTTTGGGTGTAAAGTTTTTTAAGTTTTTGTAAACTTTGGAGATGAGTGCTCTATCTGAAATGTGTGTGGAAAAGATTTTCTCCCATTCTGTGGGCTCTCTTTTCACATTGTTGATTGTTTCCTGTGCTGAGAAAAAACTTTTTAGTTTGACTCTATCCCATTTATTGATTCTTGCTTTTATTTCTTGCACTATGGAGGTCTTGTTAAGGAAGTTTGGTCCTAAACCAACGTGATGGAGATTCGGGCCTACTTTTTCTTCTATTTGGTGAAGCCTGTCAGGTCTAATTCCTAGATCCTTGATCCATTTTGAATTGAGTTTTGTACAGGGTGAGAGATAGGGGTTTACTTTCATTCTACTGCATATGGATTTCCAGTTTTGCCAGCACCATTTGTTGAGGAGGCTATCTTTTCTCCATTGTAAGTTTTTGGCACCCTCGTCTAGTATGAGGTTACTGTACTTATGTGGGTATGTCTCCGTGTCTTCTATCCTGTACCATTGGTCTACCTGTCTATTTTGGTGCCAGTACCATGCCGTTTTTGTTACTATTGCCCTATAGTAGAGTTTTAGGTCTGGTATAGTGATACCTCCTGCATCACTCTTCCTGCCCAGGATTGCTTTGGCTATTCTGGGTCTTTTGTTCTTCCAGATGAATTTCATGATTGCTTTTTCTGATTTCTATGAGAAATGTCATAGGGATTTTAATTGGAATTGCGTTAAATCTGTATAGCACCTTTGGAAATATGGCCATACTGATAATATCAATTCTACCTATCCAAGAACATGGGAGATCTTTCAATTTTCTAAGGTCTTCCTCAATTTCTTTCTTCAATGTTTTGTAGTTTTCATTGTAGAGATCTTTTACCTCTGTAGTTAGATTGATTCTCAATTTTTTTTTTTTTGAGGCTATTGCAAATGGAGTTGTTTTCCTCATTTCCCTTTCAGCTGTTTCATCACTTAAGTATAAAAATGCTTTGGATTTATGCGTGTTGATTTTATAGCCTGCTCTTTTGCTGAATTCATTGATGAGGTCTAGAAGTTTTCTGGAGGAGGTTTTTGGATCCTCTAAATAGAGAATCATGTCATCAGCAAATAGTGATGGCTTGAGTTCCTCTTTTCCTATTCATATCCCTTTAATTTCTTTGGTCTGTCTAATTGCTCTGGCGAGTATTTCAAGGACAATGTTGAATAGAAGTGGTGAAAGAGGGCATCCCTGTCTTGTTCCCATTTTTAAAGGGAATGCTTTCAGTTTTTCTTCATTAAGAATGATGTTGGCTGTGGGCTTAGCATAAATAGCCTTTACAATGTTCAGGTATGTTCCTACTATTCTTATTTTTTCTAGTGTTTTGAGCATGTCGGGGTGCTGTATTTTGTCGAACGCTTTTTCTGCATCAATTGAAATAACCATATGATTCTTATCCTTAAGTCTATTGACATGATGGATTATGTTGATTGATTTACGGGTGTTAAACCATCCTTGCATTCCAGGGATGAACCCCACCTGATCGTGGTGCACAATTTTCTTAATATGTTTTTGGATACGGTTTGCCAATATTTTATTAAGGGTCTTTGCATCTATATTCATCAAGGATATTGGTCTAAAATTTTCTTGATGTCTTTGCCTGGTTTGGGTATGATATTAGCTTCATAGAATGAGTTTGGTAGGGCTCCCTCCTTTTCTATTTCCTGGAATACTTTGAGAAGTATTGGAATGAGTTCTTCTTTGAAGGTCTTTTAGAACTCGGCTGAGAATCCATCTGGTCCTGGGCTTTTCTTGGATGGGAGGCTTTTGATGGCTTCTTCTATTTCATTGCTTGATATTGATCTGTTTAAATTGTGTGTGTCCTCCTGGTTCAGTTTAGGAGGAGCATATGTCTCTAGAAATTTGTCGATGTATTCAGTAGTTTCTATTTTGTTGGAATATAGATTTTCAAAGTAGCTTCTCATTATGTTATGTATTTCAGTAGTGTCTGTCGTGATATTTTCGTTTTCATCACGAATTTTAGTAATTTGAGTTTTCTCTCTTTGTTAGTGTGGCTAAGGGTTTGTCTATTTTGTTTACTTTTTTGAAGAACCAACTTTTTGTTTTGTCAATTTTTTGAATTGTTTTCTTTTGTTTCAATTTCATTGGTTTCAACTCTGATTTTAGTTATTTCCTGTCTTGTTTTATCTCCTCCCTGATATTTTCTGTTATCCATGTTTCATTCAATAACATATTATTTAGTCTCCAGGTGTTGGAGTTTTTCTGTTTTTTTATTTTTTCATTGATTTCTAATTTCTTTCCATTATGATCTGATAGAACATAAGGCAGTATCTCTATTTTTTTGCATTTCCTAGGGCTGCTTTGTGGCATAACATATGATCTATTTTTGAGAAGGTTCCATGCACTGCTGAGAAAGTAAATTTGCTCATTGATGGATGGAATATTCTATATTGTTAAGTCTAGATTATTGATTGTGTTATTGAGTTCTATGGTTTCTTTGTTTAGTTTTTGTTTGGAAGATCTATCCAGTGGTGTCAGCGGTGTGTTAAAGTCACCCAGAATTATTGCATTGTGGTCTATCTGATTCCTGGAATTGAGAAGGATTTGTTTGATGTACATGGATGCACCATTGTTTGGGGCATAATATTTATGATCGTTATGTCTTCCTGATTTATTTCCCTTAAGCAGTATGAAATGTCCTTCTTTATCCCTTCTGACTAACTTTGGCTTGAAGTCCACTTTATCTGAAATAAGATGGAAAAGCCCGCTTTTTTACTGAGTCCGTGTGCATGGTAGGTTTTTCCCCACCCTTTCACCTTTAGTCTGTGGATGCATTTTTCTATGAGATGAGTCGCTTGAAGGCAGCATTTTGTTGGGTCTTTCTTTTTAATGCATTCTGCCAGTCTATGCCTTTTGATTGATGAGTTTAGGCCATTAACATTCAGGGTTATTATTGAGATATGATTTGTATTCCCAGTCATTTGGGCTTATTTTTGGCTTTTACCTTGGCCTGGTTTCTCCTTTGAATGGATTTTTCTTTAAGGTAGTTCCTCCCTTTGCTGACCTACATTGTTATTTTTCATTTCCTCCTCACGGAATATTTTGTTGAGAATATTCTGTAGCACAGGCTTTCTATTTGTAAATTCTTTTAACTTTGTTTATCATGGAAGGATTTTATTTCATCTTCAAATCTGAAGGTTAGTTTTGCTGGGTATAGGATTTTTCATTGGCAACCATGTTCTTTCAGAGCTTGAAATATGTTGTTCCAGGCCCTTCTAGCTCTTAGCATCTGGGCTGAGAAATCTGCTATCTGTATTGGTTTTCCCTATATGTAATCTGATCCTTTCTCTCTCAGCCTTCAAAATCCTGTCTTTATTTTGTATGTTAGGCATTTCCATTAAAGTGCCTTGGTGTGGATCTGTTGTGATTTTGTGTCTGTAAGCCTCTTGTATTTGATTTTCCATTTCATTCTTGAGGTTTGGGAAATTTTCTGATATTATTTCATTGAATAGGTTGTTCATTCCTTTGGTTTTATCTCTGTGCCTTCCTCAATCCTGATAATTCTTAAATTTGGTCTTTTGATGTCCCATAGTTCTTGGAGATTCTGTTCATGAATTCTTACGATCTTCTCTGTTTGGGCAACTTTATTTTCAAGATTAAATATTTTGTCTTCATTGTCTGAGGTTCTGTCTTCCAAGTGGTCTAGTCTTTTGGTGATGCTGTCCATTTTTTATTTGGTTTATTGTTTCCTTCATTTCAAGGATTTCCACTTGGGTTTTTTGTTTTTGTTTTTTTTTTTGAGAATCTCTATCTCTTTGTTGAAATGATCTTTTGCTTCCTGCAGTTTCTCTTTCAACTACTTATTGGTATTATCATTCATTGCCTGCATTTGCCCTCTTATCTCATCCTTTGCTTCAAGAATCATCTTAATCATGTATCATCTGAAGTCCTTTTCTGACATTTCTTCTACCATACTGTCACTGGATTCTATTAATATAGAATCTAGATTTGTTTGGATCATTTTATCATTTTCTTCCCTTTTTTTTTGTGTCATTCATGTATCTTTCCCTCTAGCCGTGCAGATCTGGGGTATTGCAGTTTCCCCCCTATAGGCTTATAGTGGCCTTATAGGTTTCCAAAACTTTTCTTTAAGGGGGATCAATATTAGCAGTGCCCAGTTCATACAGTATGCATCCTAGACCAAATAGCCCCTATGAGGACAATAACAAAATTGTCATAATAAACAGAATGAGTTCAAGTATTATCTTCAGTATAACAAACTGATTTGCAATAAGGTCTGCAGTTTCTAATGGAGGACAAAGAGGATGCAGAGGGGTAGGATGTAGCTGTTAATGGTATAAGAAAAGAATATAGAAGTTCTAGATAATAGAAAGAGTGAGAGTGTAATCAAAAGAAGTTGGTTGTTAGCATGTGAAAAGGGAGAAAGAGACTCTGGGGGAACAGGTAAACAATAGGAAAAGAGAGCAAGAAAAGTAAAGAAATAAAAACTTAATATTGTTCAATAAGGAGAAAAAAGAAAATCTACACTATAACAGTCATAGAGTATTCAAACCTCCCAGTCTTCAGTAGCCTGATGCATGAGAGGTACCTGACAATGAGCTTCAAGTCTCCAGCGGGCATCTCGGGATGGGATTTGCCCCACTAAAGATGGGAGATACAGCTTCCAGGATTATCCAAGATGGCTTCTCTGGCTTCCAAATGTGTTGGCAAATGGGGAGTTGCAGCTCGGAGTGTGGGCGTGATCAGCTGGAGGTCCTAGAAGCAGGGTGTATTTGGTCAGGCAGGGGTCCTGGAGGTGGGGTACAATCAGTCAGTCTGCGGGTCTGGTGATAGGGCACAGTCAGTTGGTCTGGGGGGTCCTGGTGGCAGGGAGCAGTCTATGTGAGGGCCCTGGAGGCAGGAGTGTGAGGGATTCTGGAGACAGGGCTCAGTCAGTCTGGCCAGGGATCTTATGGGGCCTGGCTATTGTCTCAAAATAGCAGCAGCCACGTGTAACCAAACCTGCAGGTACTGTGACAGTGAACTTCCAGGCAACAGCAGTCAGCTGGCGCTCCACTGGTGGTCTGTGGTCAGTTTGCTGACTGCTGTCAGACGATCAGGAGGTGAACCTTGAGCGGTGGGTAATGGATAGGTAAAAGGCAGATGATGGACAGGCACCAGGCAAGCAAATGGTGGATGATAGGCACCTGACAGTGAGCAATCTGCACTCACAAAGGTGTTGATATGCTGGCTGACTGCAGGTGATTGCAGTAGACAAATGGGGTAAACAGCAGGGCATCAATAAGCAGCAAAAACTGCCTCACCCAAGAAACAGATATCCTCTGCTTGAAACCTGAGTTACGGAGTGACAAGGAACACAGCCTCCCTCTAGTCTGCCATCTTGGATCTCCAGTGGTCAGTATTATCTTTATGAACACTTAAAGGAGATCGCCTCACCCCTTGTATTCCTTTTACACTACTAGGGATCGAACCTAAATCCTTGTGCACTGAGCTACATCCCCAGACCTTTTAATTTTTTATCTTGAGACAGGGTTTCACTAAGTTGCTGGGGCAGATTGCAAACTTGTGATCCTTCTGCCTCTCCCTCCCAAGTAGCTGGGATTATAGGCATAGGCTACCATACCTGGCTGCATCCTCTTTCTTATTACTAAAGTGGTATACCTGAGTTTTCTCTCAGTTTTTATTGATTGATTGATTGATTTGGGTATTAGGAATTGAACCCAGGGGCACCCTGGGATTATAGGTGTGCACCACTGCACCCAGCCTTAGATTCTTGAGTGGCTGGGATTACAGGCTGAGGCTACCATGCTGAGCTACCAATTATTGATTTGATTTTGTAGAGATTTATCTATTGGATATGTCTTTCAATTCTAGGATATATTTTACAATTCTGCTTCTGCCCTTTTTCTCTTTTATAATGTATAATTTTCTGTTTTTATCTCTATCAATTTTTTAAGTTAGTCATCTTTTAAATGTCTTATGGAACTTTTCAAACCTATGAAAAATTTGAAAATGAAAATCCATATACTCACCACCTAGATTCTACAAATAAAATTTCAAATATTTGTTTTTATTGACCCACCTATCCTTCAATATAAGCTTCTTTTTTATATATATTTCATAGTAAGTCTAACTGATTTTATTTTTATACATTTCAAATAAGTTGAAAACATCAATACATTCTTACCCCTAAACACCTCAGCATTCATTCAATGTTTGTCTGTTTCTGTTCTTTCATTCATTTCTTTCATTACTTGTCTAGCTCCTTTAGTTCAACACTTAATTTGTTTATTTTTCTCTTTTTAAACAAGTAATATGGTAGTGTTTAAAATTTACTGATCATCTATCATGTTTCAGACCATGTTAGAGGAATTTTTGCCAAAATTCAGAGAATCTTCTCCCTCCAAACCCCAAATTATGGAATAGATTACAAATCAATATAAGGTTCAGAATTCTAAAATACAGATATCAGTAAAAAGGGATTTTTCATTATGTTTCTTCATTTTCAAATAAAGTATTCAATAATAATAAGTCATTTTCTATACTTTTTTCTCAGCCCTTGATGGTGAATCTTCTCTCCTTACTGGTTTTAATGCTCTGGGAAGAGTCAGATTAGAGTCTCAGGAAGAAGGCAGAATAAGAGGTTTTTCTACATTATCTTATTTCTTTTTCCTACCTTCCTACTTTCCTCTTGTTTATCCAAGATTGCCAGAAAAATCATCTAACTGCAGTTTTTCTTCCTCATTTGGAACAATAGAACGAATTTGGTCTATGCATTTTCAGGAACATTATATTATAAATCATCAGCAAAATGTGAAATCTAGCAAATACTCTATGCTCTGTTAGACTTTTCACTTATTATCTCCTGAGACTAAAACAACTTGAACCTTATGCATCATGCTCCTTTTGACAATTTCCACTACAAGAATTTCATATGACAAGTGACCAAATATAACCAAGAAAGGTTTCTGGTCCACTTCCTCAAGATTGTCCAGGGATACTTGTCATATAAGCATAGTCCCAAGTGCTTTAAATGAATTATCTTATGGAATTCTCACAACCTCTCTATGAGGCAAGTGGTATCATCAACACCATTTATAGTTGATGCTCAACCTTTGCTGTACTAATTAGATGAAAAGTTGTGACCAGACATTCAGAGGAACCCTGTGTTTCCTCCATCAGAAGAATAGATAGCAAAGATTTTCTTCCATTCTGTAGGTTTTCTTCACATTCTTGTTTCTTTTGCTGTTCAGAAGCTTTTAAATTTGATGCCATCCCATTTATTAATTCTTGGCATCATTTCCTGAGCTGTAGGGGTCTTACTGAGAAAGTCATTGCTGTGTCTATATGCTGCAGTGTTGACCCTATGTCTAGGACTTGAATAGTTTCTATTCTAATTCCTAGGTCTTTGATCTGTTGTAAGCTGATTTTTGTGCAGGGAGATGGAAAAGGATCTAGCTTCAATCTTCTACACATGGTCAACCAGTTTTCCCAGGACCATTTGTTAAAGAGGTTGTCTTTTTTCCAATGTATGTTTTTGCCACTTTTGTCAAGGATCAGATGACTATTGGTATGTGGGTTTATCTGTGTCTTCTATTCTTTTCCATTGATGTATGTGTTTGTTTTTATGGTAGTACCATGCAGTTTTTGTTACTATAGATCTGTAGTATAATTTGAAGTCAGATATTATGATATGTTTATCTTTTTTTTTTTTTTTTTTTGGCTTAAAATTGCTTTGGCTATCCTGGGTCTTTGATTTTTCCAAATGAATTTTAGGACTGTATTTTCTAGTTCTGTAAAGAATGTCACTGGTATTTTGATGGGTAATTGCATTAAATCTATATATTGCTTTTGGTAATATGGCCATTTTAACAATATTAATTCTGCCTATCCATGAACATGGGAAGTCTTTTCATCTTTGGAGGTTTTTCTTTCTTCTGTGTTCTATAGTTTTCATTGTAAAGCCCTTTTGCCTCCTTGGTTAGATTTATTCCTATAGTTTTTTGTTTTTTGTTTTTTTGATATTGTAAATGGAATTGTTTTCCTGATTACTTTCTCAGCACATTCACTTTTGATATAAAGGAAAGTTATTGATTTTTGTATGTTGATTTTGTAACTTGATATTTTGCAAATTTGTTTATTAGCTCTAACAGTCTTTTGGTTGAGTTTTTTAAAACTTCTAGGTATAGCATTATGTCATCTACAAACAGTGATAATTTGACTTCTTCCTTTCCCATTTTTATCCCATTTATTTCCTTCTTTTGCCCAATTGCTTTGGCTAGAATTTCTAGCACAATATTAAATAGGAGTGATAAGAGTGTACCATCCTTGTCTTGTTCCATAATTTAAAGGAAATGCTTTCAGTTTTTCTCCATTTACTATAAGGTTGGCTTTGGATTTTTCATACACAGTCTTTATGATACTTAAGTTAGTTCCTTCTATCCCTAGTTTCTTCAATATTTTTATCATGAATGTCCACTGTTATGGTTTGGATGTGAGATATTCCCCAAAAGTTCATGTGCAAGACAATGCAAGAAAGTTTAGAGGAGAAATGATTGGGTTATGAGGGTTTTAACCCAATCACTAAATTAATCCCCTAATGGGGATTGAATAGTAACTGAAGGTGGGTAGGGTGTGGCTGGAGGAGATGGGTATTGGGGGCCTGACTTTGGGGTGTATATTTTGTATTTGGTGAATAGAGTCTCTCTCTGCTTTCCAGTCATAGGTGAGCTGCTTCCCTCTGCCACACTCTTCCACCATGGTGTTCTGCCTCAAGTCAAGCCCCAAGGAATGGAGCCTGCAGTTCATGGACTAAGACCTTTGAAATTGTGAGCCCTCAAATAAGCCATTCATCCTCTACAATTGTTCTGGTCAGGTCTTTTAGTTGCAGCAGCAAAAAAAAAAGCTGATTAAAACACCAAACCTGTATTTCCTCTAGGAGCACAGATTCACCAAGCTGACCCAGGTGGTTAATAGCAAAGCAAAGACATTTTGAACCCAGATATAACTCATATATCATATTTATCATACTATATATTCAATCCTAGGTATAGCTTTGGCTACATCCCATGTATTTTCTAACAGCAATAATAAAGAAAACATAACAGAATAAGATAAGATTTTTCTGTCAACATTTTTCTTTTCCCCGTTTTCCTAGTAGACATTGCCTTCCACCCATTGGCTATTACCATGAATTTCTACTGACCCCACCACGGGGGTGGGGGGAGACCTCTGTAGATAATCAGCCAAATCCTGAGGGTCTTAAAGCATAGTTTGTATTATAAATTCTTTGGAAAAGAATTCATAACGATGTAAGGGACTGAGTCAATGGGCTGCAACATATTGTGGGAAAATAATAAAAGATAGAAAGAAAGTCCCTTTCTGAAAAGGAAGACATAGTAGATATTCTCTGAATTTGGACTGTTAAGCATTTGGCATCATCTCTATTTGAATGTGAAAGATCCTGTGCTGGGGCAGGGAACAGGCATTTCCTCAATTTTCTTTCTGGAAGCTTGCCTGAGGGCAGTGACCAAGACTCAGTCAAACAGATGCTTATGCCCAAGAACCTAAGTCTGGTGGAGCTTAATCAAAGTTGTGGAAAAGAACAAGGAAAGATTCCAAGTTGCTTGAATATTTATCCCAAAGAAACTAAAGTAGTGTGACTGAGTTTCTTTGAAAGTGTAAGTTTAAGTTTTCCACCAGAAGCAGAATTGAACTTGTGATCCTCCTGCCTCAGCCTCTCTCGCCCCCACGCCCAGCCAACAGTCCTTTTTTTTATGTTCTATTTTGAAACAGAGTCTCACTAAGTCTTTAGGGCCTTGCTAATTTGCTGAGGTTAGTCTCAAACTTGTGATTCTCCTGCCTCAGTCTTCCAAATTGCTAGAATTACAGGCATGTACCACTGCGCCTGGCTAAGAGTAATTTCAACTGCATCTCATTTAATCTTAAGAAATCTTCTGAGTATTACTATATTCATATTACAAAAGAGGAAATGGACATGGGGAAGCTCAAGCACTTGGATTAGAGGCACAGGGCAGCAGAGCCGAACCTGAACTTGGTCAAAATGGACTTGAGCCCTTAACTCTTAACCATGACCAACTATTCAAGTTGTTCATTTCTAAGCATCTGTTTTAATTTTGCTTTTCAGTGTTCTAGGAGGGATTTAAATTTTTGTAGATGATTTGAACTTTTTCAGTTAATCTTTTGTTATAAAGTTTTAGTTCTATTTTTACTACATAATATTCAGTAAGTTTGACTGAATTTACTCTACTTTCAGGAGTTCATTATGGTTTACATTCAGACCCCATACTTGTTTTACATCTGTATTTGTTCCATATAAATTTAAAAATAAAGTTATCAAGTTTAACAGTCTTAGCACAAATTAAAAGGCCGAAATTGTCAGACTACATAAAAAGAAAGTCCTGACTATACATCCTGCCAACACAAGTTGCCATTGTTAAGATAAAGAAAAAATTAATAGTTGAAGTAAGGAATGGGGGTAAACATATCTATAGAGCTAATTTTGTGTTAGGACCTCCTGTTCTGAGGACTTTACATGTATTAGCTCATTTATATTCTCTCAACCACCCTATGAGGTAGACACTTTACTATCCCCTTTACAGAGGAGGAAACTAAGTCAAATACTTGTCCAAGTTCATACATTGGTCACATGGAGTTTGAATGTTTATATTTTACAGAGCATTGAGTTACAAGGGATTTAGCGTAAACAATGTTGCAAT
This sequence comes from Sciurus vulgaris, assembly GCF_902686455.1. NCBI lineage: Eukaryota > Metazoa > Chordata > Mammalia > Rodentia > Sciuridae > Sciurus > Sciurus vulgaris. Next base: position 53,460,147 of record NC_136476.1, read on the forward strand.
AAAACAAAGAGCATACCTTTTTTGCCTATTATATAAATTTCTTTTCATATACTGCATCCTACTCAAAACACATCAAAATAAAGCTCTATGACTGTAAAGCTCTAATTCTACAAAACGTAAAAGCAAAATTGTATTTTTCTGTGTAAAACAGTTGTCTTCTGAATTTGTGGAAATACGAAAAAAAGTTAAAGGATAGAAATTAGGTTAACCTACAAATACTAACTGGAAGGAAGAAGAAATAGTTATATTAATGTCAGATAAAATAGATTTCACAGGAAGGAATATTACTAAAGGTAGCATAATAATAAAACAGCCAATTTACCAAGATTATATAAAAATCATAAATATTTGTATTCCAAATAAAAAAGTTTAAAATATATGAAGCAAATTTGATATACAATTGTAGACAGATCTACAAATATAGCTGACGATCTCAATATCTCTCTGTTTTTGATAGAACAAGCAGACAGAAAATCAGTAAGGATATAAAAGATTGAATAACACTATGAATAAACTTTACCTAACAGGCATTTATGGATCATTCTACCCAATAACAACAAAGCACATAATCTTTTCAAATGTTCTGAGAATATTTACCAAGATAACCCACATCCTGGACCATAAAACAATTCTCAGTAAATGGAAAAGAACTGAAGTCACACAACGTATATTCTCTGTCCTCAATAGGATTAAAGTGGGAATCAATGACAGAAATTTGGGAAAATTACCAAATATTTGGAAATTAAGAAACATTTTCAAATAACTCTTAAATCAAAGAATAAATCATGAGGGAAACTAGAAATTATTTTGAACGGATTGAAAATAAAAACAATTTTGGCATCATGAAGTTCAAGATGGTCTTACAGGGTAATTTAATAGCACTAAATACTTACAATAGAAAAGAAGAAAAGCTAAAATCAATAACCTGAGCTCCACCTTATGAAATCGGAAAAGACCCAATTAAATCAAAGGTAAGTAGAAGGGGAAAATAAAAGATAAAAAGAGAAATAGTAAATGAGAAAATAGAGTATATCAATGAAATAGAAAAAAATAGAGTAAATCAATGAAATAGAAAGCTAGTTCTTTGAGAAGACCAGTAGTGGAGCCCATTCTCGTTGTTCATGGTAGTGAAGTTCCCAAACATTGCTGGGAACTCTGAATTAGTTGGTACTAAACCATTGCTAGTTTCCTGTGAGCATCTGGTCATGACTTTCCTTCAACCAATCTAAACATAACTTTGTTTTCTGTGTTTCTATTTAAAGACACCATATTTAATATGTCTTGTTGAGTCATTAAAATTGGACTCATGGCCAACAGCACTATAGCTCATGCCTGAATGAAGTTTATTTCATTAAAACATTTTCTCTCTGAGGCATAATCATTTTGAAATACTACATTGCACTTCCAGACTATGCTTGGGAGCTATTTTAAACAACAAAATCACCAAGAAAGAGCACACACACAAAAGAGAAAAAACAAAAACAACAAAAATGACACTAAGCGGACTATAGAAAGAAGGCCGAGCTTCACCTTGTTCACCTCAGCCGGTCACTTACATGATGTGCAACTCAACTTTTTTACCACTCTTCCCCCAGGGCTGTGAATGATCACAAAAGCACCACGTGTATTCATTTGGGGGTTCCAAATAAGTCTTAGTGAGTGGGAAAATTCATAAAGTTGAATTGGCAAATAATGAAGATCAACAATATTGATAAAACTCTGATGTTACTAATATCAGAAATAATAAGAGGACAACATCACAGATCACACAGACAAGAATAAAAAACTCAAGAAACTTTAATGAACAACTTTATGCCTATAAATTTGACTACTTACATGAGCAGAATGGGCAAATTCCTTAAAATACAAGTTACCAATGCTCATGCAAGATGTACATAATCTGAATGGTTCTATATTTATTCATAACATTAAATAATTCAAGCAGGCACACCTGCAATCCCAGTGGCTCCAGAGACTGAGGCAGGAGGAACGCAAGTTCAAAGCCAGCCTCAGCAAAAGTGAGACCCTGTCCTTAAATAAAATACAAAACAGGGCTGGGGTGTGGCTAGGTGGTCGAGTGCCCCTGAGTTCAATCCTGGATACAAGAAACAAATTTGTAGTTCAAAATCCTCCCACAAATCATTTGTGGAAAATCGAGTAAGTCTTTGAAACTGGGTGACATTAAATTGATTGTTTTTGCTGTCTGTGGTTGTGGCTCAGTGGTAGAGCACTTGCCTAGCATATGTGAAGCACTGGATTCGATCCTTAGCACCACATATAAATAAATAAAATTAAGGTCCATTGACAACTAAAATAAAATATGAAAAAAATCCTCCCCAACAAAACAATTACCTCCTTGAATACATGACTTCTTGGTTGATTTATAGCAAATATTTAAGAATAATACAAATTCTGTACAAACTCTTTCAGAAAATAGAAGACCCTTTCCAACTTATTTTGTAATGCCAGCATCACTCTGATCACCAAACCTGAAAAAAAAATTATAAGAAAAAAGTCTTGAATGATATTGTTGTTTTTGGGGTTTTTTTTTTGTTTTTTGGTACTGGGATTGAACCCAGGGGTGTTTAACTACTGAGCTATGTCCCCAGTCCTTTTTAAATATTTTATTAGAAACAGGGTCTCACAGAGTTGCTAAGTGTCTCACTAAGTTGCTGAGACTGACTTTGAACTTGTGATCCTCCTGCCTCAACCTCCCAAGCCTCTGGAATTACAGGTGTGCGCCACTCTGCCCAAAATATATTTTGTTTCTAATATGAGATTAGTTATCTTTAAATATAATTTTTAGATTTAGTTTATCTTTGTAGGAAGAATGTTGAATGGATTCACCAGAGTCAGGTCTACACATCTGATACTCCAGGGCAGTATTTTTTAAAATAATATGGAGCTCTATCACTTCTAAGGAAGCCTCTTAGAAGGCCCTTCAGGAAAGGGCTAATGTAACTGAATGGCAGAGTACTTGCCTAGTGAGCATGAGGTCCTGGTTCAATCCCCAGCACCATGCGTGCACGTGCACACACGCACACACACACACACACACGCACACAGAGCTGATGGCTAATAATAATTAATACTTAAGTGAATTATAATCATGTTACAAGCTTGATTAATCATGTTAAAAGCTTGATGCTAAGTCTCTTTTTTTATTTTTTGGTACCAGGGATTGAATCCAGGGGTGCTTAACCACTTAGCCACTCCCAGCCCCTTTTAATATTTATTTAGAGACAGGGTCTTGCCAAATTGCTTAGGGCCTTGCTATATTGCTGAGGCTGTCTTTGAACTCATGATCCTCCTGCCTCAGCCTCCTGTGCCTCTGGGATACAGGCATGCACCATTGTACCTGGCTGATGCTAAGTCTTAATGCTAAGTCTTGCCCTACACTATCTGACTAATTCTCCTGTGGTATTATTTTTGTTATCACTACATTATAGATAAGGAAAACAATGCTCAAAGACTCTGAGTTAGTAAGTGAACAAAGCAGAATTCAACTTCAGGCTTATTTGACTCAAAGGAATTGCCCCTCACAGGCCAGGACACAGGTACCCTCCCCCTTCCTTATCTATTCCCCCACTTCATCCCCACTTCACCATAAGTAACATTCTCATTTTGACATCATGGAAAGCAAATGGGGAAGCAACATCAATGTTGATTAGGGATTTAAAATAAAACACATTACAGTGTGTTTTATTGCCAGGCATAGTGGCACATGCCTGTCACCCCAGCTACTTGGGAGGCTGAGACAGAAGGATTGCAAGTTCAGGCCAGCCTCAGCAACTTATCAAGACCTCATCTCTAAAATAATAAATAAAAAAGGACTGGGAATATGGCTCAGTGGTTAAACGCCCCTGGGTTAAACCCAGTACCAAATAACCAAGCAAAAAAAATGCCACCTTTTGATCACCTTCCCTAAAAATCTTAGCATCTTATTTTCCTACTGCTTCCTTAATTACCTTTTACTTATAGCCTTAACAACTGTTTCATGTCAATATATGACTTGAAAAACCATAGAAAAATGGTCAGAGGGTAGCTCAGTGGTAGAGTGCTTACCTATTGTGCTCAACACCCTGGGTTTAATCCATAGTACTGCAAAAAAATAAAAATATTAAAAAATGCCATTTTGAAAATACGTTCCCTTCCTACCTGCTCGCTTTGCTATCCCACCCCTACTCCTATCCTTCAGAGTAGTTCAGCTTTTATGCTTTTTGGTTTACTCTTCTGTGTGAAATATTATTGGAAAGAAGAATGCTCTTGGCTAAAAAGAGCTTAAAAATTTCTATTCTGGAACAAGTCAGGTATTTGCTTTTTAGTCCATATTCTACGTGACCAAAATATGAAGGTAGGTACCTTGTATCACAAGAAGTATCTGGAGACAAGTTTATTCCTTCTGTAAACATTCATTGATTAAATACCTGTTCTGTACAAAAACATACTAGTGCCATGTGGAGCTAAAACTGGTCTCAGGGGAGAGATCATGCTTTATTTTACATGGTAAGATGGAAGGGAATTTGAGTAACAGAAAGTTGCATTGCTCTTCCAGGAGTTAATCAGTCCTTTCAGGGCATCAGGAGGGTCTTCAATCTAAAGACAGCATCAGGTCTGACTTTGGAGAGATGAATGAAGTTCCAAAGCAGAAGAGCAATGAGGCAGAGGGGCAGCCAAAAACATTCTCAGAAAATAGGGAGGAGCCAGGTGGGATGAGTACATTGGGGCTTGAAGGAATATGGTAGAAGATAAACATGAAAATACAAACATCTCAGATTTAAGTCCCTAGTTTTTATATTTGGAAATCAACTTTCAAGAATTCCCATTTGAAATTTTTGAACATTAAAATTTTAATTATGCCCTAGTTCTTAACATGTAATAGTTTGATGTTTTCATTCTCTTTCAGGTCATGGAACTACCTTTAGTATTGACTGCAATGTCTGTTCTTGTTTTGCTGGTAATTTGGTGTGTTCCACCCGCCTTTGCCTCAGTGAGCACAGTTCAGAAGATGACCGTCGCACCTTCACAGGTAACTGGGCACCTAGATGGCATGTTCAGGAAACCATCATTGCTTTACTGCTTTACACCCATTTTCAAGGCAGCCAAGTCAATGACTCTTTTTTTTTTTTTTTTTTTTTGCAGTACTGGAGATCAAACTCAGGGCCTTGTGCTTGTGAGGCAAGCACTCTACCAGCTGAGCTTTCTCCCCAGCCCACCAATGACTCTTTAGTTAGCAGATTCTAAAGGAATTTTGTTGACCCCAAATATTACATTTCTTATGACTCTGTTACCCAATCCAAACATGACTCAGAGAGAGACATTCATAACAATTTGCCTCAAAATTACAATAATTTCCATAGTTACCTTCTTGTTTTTCCTCCTTCCTAAAGATGAATGGAAGGAACCTACAGGCAAAGCTGGCAGCCCTCTCTGTCTTATTTTTTTGAAATTACCCTTTAACATTCAAGAAATCCCCCAAGCCAGACTTTAAGTAAACATCCTAATTCCAAATTTTATATGCTAGATCAGGAGAAACATACTTTACTTTCCTACCTGTACTTTTTCAGAGCCTTGCTGCCTTTAAAACCCTGTCAGCAATTGCAGGGAAGTTTTGGTTTTTTTGTTTTGTTTTTCCTGATTTAATTTACAATTCTGTTTTAACATGAGACCTCCACATGATTGTTAATGGCTTGCCTTCACAAGGACAGATGAGGGGAAGGGGGAAAAAAACACATATTTTTGAGACTGTTTCCTTCCTTCAGGTCTGCCCTGTAACTGTGCAGATCAGTTTGTCCCTGTGTGTGGGCAGAATGGACGCACTTATCCCAGTGCCTGCATTGCTCGCTGTGTGGGTCTCCAGGACCATCAGTTTGAGTTTGGATCGCATCTCAAAGAATCCATGTAATTCTAACCCCTGCCCAAAAACCAAAGGTAAGTCAAATGACATTTTTTTTTTTCAACCAAAGACCAGCACTTACAATGCATCTACCAAGTACCAGACGCTGAAATACAAAAAGTGAATTAAGAAGAGATCTCTGACTCAGAACTTGGAGTGTGGAAGCAAAGAGAGTAAAGCTAGTTGGCAATGTGATTAGAGCCCAGAAGTGGAAAGTTAATGCACCTGGGAGGAAAGGGCCTGGGAAAGCCTCTGGAGTATGTGCTGCTCAGCCAATCTGGGGAAAGTGAACAGAAAAATGCAGGCTAGTTTACAGGAGGGAAAGCTGGTGTGGGTGAGGCAGATAGCACACAGGAGCAGAAGTTGTAGCTATTGGAGACCAGGAGGTAGTGCGGTGTCTGCTGGGAGCTTAGCAGTTCCATGACTGATGCAGAAAGAGTAAGTGAGGAAAGTAGCTGATGAGACAAGAGAAATTGTATACCTTTGTTGCCACTGTTTATGCCTGGATCATCAAGGGAAACTTTCTTCTATTTACATGCCTCCTATTTAGGGTTTGGACATATAAATCTCAGTAACTTAAGTATTATTTGAAATTATTTGGTTTGGGGCTCCCTTCTCTACAGTCTCTTCACTGAGCCCAGAGGACAGTTAACCTGGCCTTTGATTGATTTCTCCATGTGGTGGCCACCAGGGCAAGTGTTGGCTCACTGTAATTGCTTCCTTCTGAGACCTGAATAGCCACATACTGTACCACGTCCTTTTCTCATGAAAGATTTTGTGAAAAATAAGCAATTTTTTTTTTTTAGCCTAGAAACCTGGTGTAGTATGGAAAGAGGGAGGATTTTTACATGCATTAAATGAAATGTCAAAGAATTGGTCATCCACTGCCAAAGTTTTTATAGTGAAAACAAAACCAAGAAAATTTCTATTGAAAGAAGATGGGATGAAAAAATAAGCCAAAGGATATTTGTTGTGTTGGAAAGTAGAATGAAGGGTTGTTTGGTTGTGTGTTTGTTTTCTCTGCTGGCTAAACATTTGGAATAAGATTGTCCTGCTTTTATAATAAAACAATAAAAAAGAAAAATCTTAAAGTAGAAAGGCCTTGCTGGGTATATTTTAAAAAATAATACAAAAGGCTGAAAAATTCAGGCTACATGAAAAATCGTAATTTTCTTCATGGTAACAGACAATGACAATCTAGAAGACTCTTACAAAAGAAAGTTCTGCCGTCCTTGTAAAGAGCCCCCCACAAACCAATATGAAAAATATCAACCTGATGTAAAAACAGGCAAAGATTGGTAACCTAATAGAAAATGGCCAAGGACATAAACACAGAGAAAGTTACAAGTTATTCTTAAATAATTTAAAAAATGTTTTTAGGGCAAGTAACTCTAGTTATTTCTTACAAATCCCCAAATATCAGTACTTTCACATAGTAGAAGTTCAAAGTCATTTGTGTGTTTCAGCAGGTAGCTTAATTGGTAATTCCTAGAGACTTAGGGGTCCTTCCATGCCGTGACCTCTGCCATTACCTACAGCCCCATAGTCCTCCTCTGTATCCTCTGCATCTGGCCAGCAGATATGAGAAGGGAAATGGTGGATGTTGCTCTTGAAGCTTTTATGAACCAGGTCTAAAGGTGACCTTATCACTACTTCCAGCCACACTCCATTATCTAGAACTCTCACTTGAACACAACCAACTTCTAGGAGACAACTGGAAAATGTAATCTAGATTTATACCCCCCCCAAAATTAAATGAATTTGAAGAACATCTAGCCTGTGTATTAATGCTTCATAACCTTCCTCATATTAAGAAAAATGTAAATAATTTTAAACTACAAATGTGTACCATTTTCCTTTTATTAGGTTGGCAAAGACGAAAAGGTCGATAACAATGTATAGAAACAAGTCCTCTCACACAAGAGGGGGTTGGGAGAGGACTGCCACATCTTCTCTGGAGAGCAATTTGGCCCAATCCTGGCTTTAAATGCACATATTCTTTGGATCAGCAAATGTAAATGCTCATACTTCCATAAACTGTCTCTCAAAGAATACATAAGAAATGGGTCAGAGGGTCGCCTTGGGGAATGGAATCTAGGTGGCTGGGTCACAAGAATAAGAAGGAGACTAATTTTTCACTATGCATCATTTTGTATTTTTCAATTTCACTGTGGACTTGTATTTTTTGTTCAAAAAAATTTTAGAAAACAAAAGACTATATTCACTCATAAAGCATCTACTTAGGCACCAGCCATTATTTTTTTAAACATTAGGACAAAACAACAACCAAGATAGACCATCCCCACCCTGTTCATTTTACTTTCATTTCCTCCCCAGATCCCCAGCCTTTTCCTGTGATCCTTATTTCATTATTATTCAAGTTTCTCTTACCCACATTACCAAATTTCTCCTGATACTCTTGGTTCTCATACCTTCCCTGTTTAATGGATAGTGAAGTTCCACATATTCTTTTCCATTATTCCTTTTCAAACATCTTAGCCAGGCACGGTGATGCACACCTGTAATCCCAGAAATTTAGAGGCTGAAACAGGAGGATCACACATTTGAGGGCAGCCTCAGCAATTTAGTGAGGCTCTCAACAACTTAGTGAGAACATGTTTCCAAATAAAAAATAAAAAGGCATAGGCACAGTGGTGCATGCCTGAAATCCCAGTGACTGGGGAGGCTGAGGCAGGAGGATTACAAGTTCAAAGTCCACCTCAGCAATTTAGCAAGCAACTCAGTGAGACCCTGTCTCAAAATAAAATATAAGAAAGGTTGGAAATGTGTTATAATGATTAAGCACTCCTGGATTCAATCTCTGGCACCAAACAATAAAAAATAAAAATAAGAAGGACTGGTGACGTATCTCAGTGGTAAGGCACCCCTGGGCTAATTCCCTAGTACCAAAAAAAATTTTTTTTAACCTTAAATTTCCATAAAACCATAACTAAGTGCATTCTGATTTCAAAAGACAACCATATGTGGTGGCGATGGTGATTTCTGTAAAAAATTTCCTTTGAGATTAAAACAACACTCGCTACTATGTTCCTTTTCTTTTATTTTACTAATATTTGTGTATTTTATTATTTCAAATATCTAGTGAAAGGTAAGCATGTTCATGGATCTTTTCTTATAGAAAATTATGCATACCCCTTACATAAATTAGGAAAGCAGAAAAAGTCTAGAGAAGAATAAGCTGTCATCCTAACCCCTTTTGAGGAGTCAGGAATGAGAATGAAAAAGGCCCAGATGTGACCAGGAAGGACCAGCTTTGGTGACATTCTCTCACTGGTTGCAACTAACCAGTATCAACCACTCAGTCTTGTAGGCACAGAAACCTGACATTTTTTAGGACAGAGGGAAGCCTTTCTGTAAGATAGACTCACTTCACGTTAGCCAAGCTGACAAAGCACCTGTTATTTGTAACTGACTCTGAGGCCTCCAGCATCAGACTCCAAGCCACCTACTGGCCTCGTATCACAACACTTCTGTCCCATGCCTACATCTGTGGCTCCTGACCTTAGGGTCATCTTGTCGCTTCTCCAGCACTGCATCCTCAAGCGTCTCCCCCATGCTCATGGCTGCTCTCTCTGCCTGGCTTACTGTGTGGCCCTCCTTACCTGCCTGGCTCCATCTAGAACACCCCCTCTCTGATGTTTTCCCCATGCTCTCCACTCAGTGTCTCATTCCCATGAGAAGTTCACGTATCTTTTTCTTTTTCTTTTTCTTTTTCTTTTCTTTTTTTTTACCTCTTTTCTTTGTTTTTGGTACCATTAGTACCCGGCATTGAACTCAGGAGTGCTTAACCACTAAGCCATATTCCCAGCCCTGTTTGGGTCTTGCTAAGTTGCTTAGAGCCTCACTAAGCTGCTGAGGCTAGCTTTGAGGCTGCCTCAGCCTCCCAAGCCACTGGGATTACAGGCGTGTGCCACAGTGCCTGACTAGTGTCGTTTTCCACTTCATAGCCTACTTTCTCTGCTTGCTTGACTCTCCCACTCTGCATGAGCTCCTTTGGGGACAGGACTGTTTTGATTTATCTCTAGCTTTCTCCTCAACTCCCTGTGCCTTGTTCAGGGCTTTTCCGGCCCCACCACGATCCCTCCCTACATCTGGCTCATGATGCTGCATTCTTGTTTTTCAGATGTGTATCCAGACCACAAGTCTGCCTGACAACTTTTGATAAATTTGGATGTAGCCAGTATGAATGTGTGCCAAGACAGCTCGCCTGTGACCAAGTCCGTGATCCTGTTTGTGACACAGACCACATGGAACACAATAATCTTTGCACTTTATACCAAAGAGGAAAAAGCCTCTCTTACAGAGGCCCGTGCCAGGTACATTGTTTGACTGACAAACCAAAGTGCACTGGGTGTGGAATTAGTTTATGATATTTGACAGATGAGCCGCAGTAAGACCACCTGAGGGTCTTCTGCAAATCCCGTTGAAACTAGAAAACAGTCCTCCACTAAAAAAGGACCAGCTTGCTCTTCTAACTCTGAAAGACTGACTAGTGTATAAGCAAATATAGAGCATGGCTTCTTGCAGCCTGCTTCTAGGAAAAGAGCTTCAAGTTTCATACCCTGGCATGGTTGACATCATTTTCACTTCCACAGTTCTGTGGGCCTCCCACTAGAAAACAGATTGGGAGGAGTGTTGAGTTGAAACAACTAACAAGAGCTTTCCCACTATTCCTCCTGTGATACTGAAAAGTTATTGAAAAATTCACTAAGACATTTTATGTTAGCTTATCTCTCAATCTGTAAGGGCCATGGAGTCTACACCCATGTTAAATAAATAACCCCTAGGACAAGCCCTTTGAGGCTTCCTACATGCACCACTGTTTCCTTGCTGACTCCTCTCCTGGAGATTCCCATCTTGGAACCCAGCATGCCCTGTCCATTACCCAGTAACACCCAACATGAGTGCTTCTCAGTCCCTGGTCCTCATGGTTAAAAAAGTCCCTTCACTTTGTCTACTTTCTCTCAAAGCTTGTGTTCCATTTGCATCAAAAGCATCTACTCTTAATCCCCAGTCTTCTCTTCCTACTTTCCCACTCCTCTTGACTATGATTTATTTTTCTGATATATTCCTAAACCTAACTGATGGGTCCAGATTTTGTCTGCCCCACTGATCTCTCCACTCTTCCTTCTTTTCTTCGTAGTGAGCATGAATGATAAAGCCTGTGCATTTGCATGAGGATTGATCTTGTTTTCTTCAAACAGATCTTCCTGGATACTGAGAAAGTCTGGGTATAGGGGAAGAGGTCACAGAGGTGGATATTTTTATCTTCAATTAGTTCATGTGGAATGAGTACACAAGTTCCAGAGAGGCTAAGAAAAACGATCTTTTCAGTACATCTTGAGGCAACCTTATTGCTTTCCAGTCCCCACTTAGCCCAACTTAAGAGCTTAAGAGAGCCCCCACAATTTATACCTGTGTCTCTTCCTGAAAATAGGGTCTCTTGGTTAGGAGAAGTGCACCATAGGTTTCCAGGCTAAATGTGATTCCTTTGCCCTCAGCCCTTCTGCAGAGCCACAGAGCCCATCTGTGGGCACAACGGTGAGACCTATAGTAGCATGTGTGCTGCCTACTCAGATCGTGTGGCAGTCGATTACTATGGGCCCTGCCAGGCTGTTGGGGTCCTCTCAGAGTACAGTTCTGTCGCTGAGTGTGCTGCGGTGAAGTGTCCTTCGCTCTTTGCAACTGGGTGCAAACCCATCATCCCACCCGGTAGGCTGGCAACATTTGGGGTGGGCAGGGTGCAATTGAGAAAACTTACTGATCTGCCTTGAGAGAGTGAGCCACTGAGAAGATATTTGACTATTTATTTAAATTTTTCAAAAAAAAATTTATTTATGAGGAAACTCTTAGGCTGATTAGACATATCACACTGGGTTAACCTTAAAAGTTATGGTTACCTTAGAGATCATCTGGTCCAGTGATTTTAAAATAATAGGCAACTTTCTCAAGTGAAATCTTATGCCAAAAACCAAAATATAAACAGAGTAGTATTTTGTTATAAAATTAAGGTTACTAGTTTAAATGCATAGTGTTTACTTATCAAGTTAGTGAACAAGGAATTATTAAGAAAGGGAGGAATAATCTAAGCAGTTTTGATGTACACAGACATTTGAAATTAAGAAATCAGAAGAGAGTTATTATCTTAGATGGACCTTAGCATCTAATGTAATTGGTTTACTTGCATATAATCAGAAAGGTCTTGTTTCATACAGACTGTTGTAAGCAATAAATTTTTTAAACAGGTTATAAGACCCCAAGTTGGTTGGAGAACATAGCAGTCCTCAGGAAGGATAGTTGTAACCCAGAATGAAGGGTTGGTCACTTCACCAACCATTTTTTTTTTTTATTTTAAATTTTAATTCTGAATACATGCAAAATGGTTTCTGTTACAGGTGCTTGTTGCCCATTATGTGCTGGAATGTTAAGAGTTTTATTTGACAAAGAAAAACTGGACACTATTGCTAAGGTAAATTGCTTTAGATAACAGGTACTATTGCAAACCTTTTGCTAAACCTCAAGAATCCTGGAAAAATGGAAATTATTGTGCCATTTATAGATGAAGAAACTATCCTCAAAAAAGAGACTTGCCCAGGGCTGTTCAGCTCATGATTACTGGAACAAGGCAGGTTCGTGCCCATCCTGGCTGCCTCCTGACCTGCACCCCATCCCACCACACCCCAGCCGTGCACATTGGTTAACCGAGCCTTTCTTAGAAAAGGTCCCCTACTGGCACAGTGAGCATGGTCAGGGGCTGCAGGCAGGGCCTGATGCCCAAGACTGGCAGATACCAGATGGTTTTTAAGGTCACCTCCCCTCACACCAGCCACCATTCCTCCATGGGGACCTTCCAAAACCTACCACCTTCCATGGGTACTTCCGCCCTTTCTGTTTGGCGCGCCATCCCTTTTTTGCTCTCTTTTGTGGAGATGGCTCTAGGAATGTAGTAGCCAACACTTGCCACTACCTAGAGAATTCTTCCCATTTTGGTTATGATGTCTTTACAAGAAGGTTTTATGTTCCTGCAGGCTCTAACTCAGAACAGTCACTTTTTTAAGAAGCACTTCTGGTGAGTGTTTATCTTGGCCACAAAAACCCCATTGTAATGGACTCTGAAGATTTAAGATTTTGTTCAGCAGTCTTATAGGGCCTGATACCTGGAGGTTCCTTGGTCAAAGAGCCTCCTCAGCTGTCAGCTAAAGCAAGTAACACAGGCAGTGTTAGGGAATTCTTATTTTCAGGTGATGGAAATGTTTTATCTTTCTAGGTAACAAACAAAAAGCCAATAACAGTTTTGGAAATACTTCAGAAAATCCGCATGCATGTGTCTGTCCCACAGTGTGATGTATTTGGATACTTCAGCATCGAGTCTGAGATTGTGGTCCTCATCATTCCTGTTGATCATCATCCTAAAGCTTTGCAGGTGGGGCTCAGCACATGTTGTGCAGCCATCTCATACTTCCACATTTGGTGGACTTGAGAGGGGGACACAAACCAGGATCAGGGAAGGACTGGGGGTGAGGAAATGGAGGCATTTGAGAAGTTTTTTAAAAGGGCAGGAAGGAGAAAAACAAGACTGTCTGAAGCACTGAACATTTTCCAGGTGACTGAGGCCTAGCACACATTTGATAGTGCAATGCAAAGGAAGTGGGGAGGCGGGTGTCAAGGTACCATGGCTCAGAGTGTGCAAAGATGGTAGGAGTCCTTGAAATCATAAGTTCCAATGCACCCATTGCACCAAGGCAACTGCAGCCCAGGGAGGAAGAGGCTGGTACAGGTCATAAGTGACAAAGCCAAAATGGACTCCAGTCTCCTGAGGGATGTGCTTCCACTGTTGACAACCCATGTAGATTTGGTCTTATGGACCCTGGTTTTTCTTCCACACGATCTAGAAGCATGTGGAACCTCACTAGTGTAGGCTCAAGTTTTAGCATCGAGGTAATGAAGGCTGCAGTGATGGGAGCCACAGATTATGAACCGTCATCATTGGAAATCTCATTAAGTTGAATTGTTTCATGTTTAAAGAGGAGTTAAAAGTGCATTTCCTTGACTACATGAACAATTTAAACTGATCTCAATGTGTAAAATCAGTGACAATTGTGGAAAAATGAAAACAGGCCATTAAGTAGGGCAGTGGCATTATGGATCATTTCTTTTCTGATTTCCATTCATACTCTTATATTTATGTACTAAATTAAGATTAAAATAAAATGTTGCCTGAGCCAGGCACGGTGGCACATGCCTGTAACCCCAGCAGCTTGGGAGGCTGAGGCAGGAGGATCATGAGTTCAAAGCCAGCCTCAGCAAAAGCAAAGTGCTAAGTAACTCAGTGAGACCCTGCCTCTAAGTAAAATACAAATAGGGCTGGAGATGTGGCTCAGTGGTCGAGTGCCCCTGAGTTCAATCCCCAGTATCCCCCCCACACCAAAAAATAAAATAAATAATAAGTCAATAAAATGTTGCCTGGACTAAGAAAAGAAGAGCAGAAAGAAAGCAGACACCCTTGGAGGTCATACTTCTTTGGGGACTATGTGGAATTTGTCTGACAACTTTTGCACAGGTTCTGTGGTTTGATATTAAAAGGATTTTATTTTCCCCTCCCAGATTGAAGCCTGCAATAAGGAAGCAGAGAAAATCGAATCCCTTATCAACTCTGACAGCCCCACTCTGGCGTCCCACGTCCCTCTTTCTGCCCTCATCATCTCCCAGGTGCAGGTCTCCAGCAGCCTGCCCTCAGCTGGCATCAGGGCCAGGCCTCCCTGCCACTCCTTCATCGTCCTCCTCCTCCTCAGCCTGGGCTTTGCCTCGCACATGCTCTGGACACATCACTGACTGCCCACAAAAGGTGCAAAGGGTTCCTTGACCCAACTTTCCTACCTTGTGAAAGACATTCAGGACTGCTGGTCGGTAGTTGGATAGTGGCCAAGTAAAAGCACATGTCACCTCTTTTCACCACACAGTATTTTTTTTTTAATCTACCAATATTAGTAGGGTTTTTGTATTGTTTGCGCAAATGTTAAAATACATTCTTCCAAATACTAATGAAAGAGAAAGCTCTTTCTGGTGGATCACTGCCTCATGATTTACATTTTGCTCAATAGATGGGTCCCCACTCCAAAGCAAACTCAACATCACTGGTAATAAGGTGCTCACTTTTTAGAAAGAGAACTCACTTCACTGTCAGGTTCATATCTCAGAGACTTCATTTCAGAGATCCTTTAAGTATGAAGGTTGCCATTGTGTTTGTTATTGTTTACAAATACCTACTCTAAAAGCTGGGAAGCCTAGTGAAGAACCACTGCTATTAGTATGAAATACAGAGCTTTGAAATTATCATGTAAATCATTGGGCATATTTAAGCTAATTTATAGAAATTTAATTCAGGACTCTATCTATTGTTCTAAGCAAAAGCAAGCTAACCAAATGACACTCATATAATTAGGTGTTATGAGTGACAGTCTTAGTAGTCACTGATTTGTGCCCCTGACTTTTGTGAAAGAGACAAGTTACATCACATCAGAGCATCTCACATCATACAATTTTTACACTAACCAGATATATATTCTTCTATATTTATGGAATTAAACTTAGAGTTTTTAAGCATCAATCTTTAAACCAATTGCTGCTACTTATATGATTGCCAAAAAGTGAAATAATTAGTAATTCTTGTAAATAATACATGATTTTTCTATTTTATTATGAAGAAGGTGAATAGCCATATTTGTAAAATGACAATCATGTGTGTTAACCCAGTACTTCCTGTTCAGGAAGACACATTTGCTTTTTGTGATGTGCACAATGTAGATAAATATTCTGTCTGACTTCCTTTTTTGATATATAGAAGTATAAAGAGTTGTGGTTTATATATTTAAAAATGTCAAGCTGAGTATTAAAATGTTTGCATGTTGTCTCAGATTGGATACTTTGAATGTGTTTGACAGTTTGAAATAAGCTATTCAATGTAATACTTCTTGTTTGTATGCACCTGAGCTTAGGTTTTACATGAAGTATTTTTTCAGTATTATATGAACCCTTTGAAACATATAGGGACATGCTTATTATACCAAAATGTTGAAAAGCGGGCACTTAAAGCTTTCAGAATATCTCAATGTTGATGTAGCATGTTTGTTGCAATTGCTTATTTCTGTATAAATGTCTCCAATGCAATATATTAGAAAGCCTTTCTATTTTAATAAAAATTTTATATGATTATGTGTACTTCCAAGTAATGTGACCATTCAAAATGAGACTATTGATCACCCTTGAATGAGTTATGTCTTTACTCTGGAATAAGAAGCCATGGCATGTTATCCTAATCCAGGGGCCCTGGGAGAGCAGAGCAGCTAGAACAAATGGATCCAGGCATGGCCCTAGGACAGACAGCAGCAGAGCCAGGTGCCTCAGGACAGAGACCTGAGGCCTTCTGAGACCTTGGAAGGGAGGCGGCAGTTCTACTTCCAACTTCCCTGGGCCTGATGGTTCAGCTCCAGGGCACCTCCTGACACACAGAAGACTCTGTATGGAAATGGAGGGCCACTGATAAGGACTTGAGAGGTGGTACCAATCAGCTTAGGCTAAGTCCCCCAAAACTTCAATAGCTTACAACCACAGAGGCTTCTGTGCTGTGCCTAGCACTTGTCCACTTTGGGTCAGCCGCAGCTCTTCTCAACATGCTCTTCACTCCAGGACCCACCCGTTCCAGTGTTCTCATAAAAGGGGGAAAAGAGACACAGAACACAAGCTGACTCTGAAGTCTGCTCAGAAGTGACACTGTCATTTCTGTCTACATTTTGCTGGTTAAAGCAAGGCACAGGGCTGCTCCTGAACTCCAAGGATGGCAATGTAAAATCTTCCCATAGAAGAGTGTGTGTGTTGTGGGCAAGAGCAGTAAGTATTTGGGTAATACAGTCTACCACAGAGGTCCTTCCTCATCAGGTGGGACAACAGCCAGACCTGATGATATTTTTTTGTTAGAAAAGCAATAGAAGTTCCATGGTTTTAAAAGGAAATATGGGAGTTGAGAAGGGATTTGACCTTGGGTTTTGTGGGAGGGGATATCTCAAGAAGGAGAAAGATCTAAAGGTTGGTCGTGCTCTGGTAGCACAATCATAAGAACTCCAAAAATGGTGACAGGAGAAAGAAGCCCAGGTCATGTCAGGGGATAATGCTTTTCAAGTGCTGGCTTCCATGGACATCAGGCTGCCTCAGGGAAAGACTATGAATGGCTTCCCAACACCAGATCAAGTGGAGCCCCTACTGAATGGCTGTCCCCCAAAGGATTTGAGATCCAGGGGAGAGACTGGAATTACAGGGATAACAAATGGGACACCTGTACCCTGTAAGTGCACCAGGGACTAGCAGAAGGGAAGGCCTAGGAGTCCAGGAGAGGAATTCTGCAAAAGGAAGACAAGTTAGAGGGTGAGGTCACTGCACAAAAGTGAATTCTAGTGATTCAGTCTTCTACAGACAGGGGTAATGAAACTATGACCACAGAATTCCAAGCACAGTGTTCTAAGCAAGAAGAAAGGTAACAAGAGCCACAGTGACTTCTCTTTGCCACTTGTATATCTTATGTGTAAGAAAAATAATTCTCAGAAATTCATCCACATTTATTCCTTGTATCCCCGTGGCCAGGACTGAGGTGTACTCCCACCTCTAGAACAGTCACTGGCCAAGGAGAATAGGATGGCCAGCCTGGCTTAGTCCAAGGACTGCATACAATGCTGCCCAAACCAAGGCAGGGTTCAGAAGGATAAGTTCATAAGGCAAAACCGTTGCACTGGTCACCAACAGCTTTTGTGTCAGTGTGAGTCTTCCTGCAGTCTTTACTTGCTAGAGCATAAATATGAAAACAACTCCTTTTTTTTAGTAACTGACCTCTGGCTATGCTATGTGGACCCATTTTCCAGCAGGTAGTAGAACAACACCCTCTCTTGGATTTCATAACTTTATTCCTTACCTTCAGTTATTAAGTGACCTCACTTCATTTCTCAGATATCCCTCCTGGTTATTTTAAAATTTCAATCCCATATTCAATGTGAGAGCCCTTTCTGCCTCCCCTTGCCTAGGCTAGATGAGTGATTGCTCAGGGTGGAGGGCGTGGAAGGTTTGGCCTCCATGCCCCAAACAGAGGCAAGCCTCACCTCTCAATGAATCAGTGAGCTTGGCATGATGTCACTGTTGGCATTGGTCATAGACAGTCATGAAGCCTTTTGGGGGTTTTGTTTGTTTTGTGGTGCTTAGGATGGAACCCAGGACCTCTCGCACATGCTAGGAGAGCACCCTACCACTGAGGCATATCCACAATCCTCATGAGGACATTTTCAATATAAGTTGTGGGGCATTTGTTTCTAGAAAGAACATTGTCAACCAAGAAAGGTTCCCGAGTGGCATTCCCTTAGTTACGGTTTACCTTAGACTAGGTGATCTAACTGTACACAGGACATGCCATGTGAAATATGAGGAAGTGAAGAGACTCTAACAAGCAAGAAGACAGGCTTCTAACAAAGTTTTATTTGAGCTGGGCCTGGTAGAGATCAGGAGGCTCAGCCAGCTGACTGAGAAAAGTCAGGAAGCGGGAGGAAGAGCTTGAGCAAAAGTTTGGAAACTGGAGAGTCCTGTTTTGTCCCAGTAGGACAGCAGAGCTGACATTGGGAAGGGAGGTATAAGGCAGACCAGCTGTGCTGGGCTCAAACGCCACACCAGAGTAGCACCCAAAGCCTATGCCCTTGCCCTTCCAGCTACCCTGACCAGCTGGATAACCCTGCTGTGCACAGGATTGTGCACATCAGCTTCACCTCCTGGTCTGTGTATTAGTTAGTTAACACCTTTTCCCTCTGTCCCATGAGCATCCTGGATTCTGTTAAGGAAACACTAACTGAGCCAGGGTGGGGACCAGGCATCCCCCTGGACCAGTCCCTACCTGTAAGATTCAACCTGCTCTGTTTCAGCTCTACCATGGGAAGAAAAATAAACCCACCAGGACACTATGGTCTTGACACAAAATCCAGTATTATTTTCCTTCATTTGATTTAAGTCTTCTCCTCCAGCCCTGGGCTGGTGGAGTGAATTCCACACAATCTCCTGGAGAGCGCTGTTTCTCAAAGAGACAGGAGACCCTTCTCCAGGAGGCTTCCCCTTGCGCTCTCCCAGCTGCAAAGAGGCCTTTGTTGTGCACTTTGCCAGCTGAGAGGAAGGGAAGGCAGAGGGATCAGAGGGATGATTCCTAGGGACAATCCTTCCCCAAATCAGGGCTGAGGCTGGATTTCCAGTATATACACAAAAACAGGCCCTGATCAGGAGCAGAAGTCACATGCCAAGGCAGGGCAAAACCACAGCTGGAGGCCAGGTCTGGGCCTTCCCTGGCACAAGGAAGCTTCTTGGGAGTGGAGTCATGCAAGACAAGGCCAAGAGGGCAGTGCCAGGTGGCAATGGAGGCAGGTCAACTCAGGTCACCCAGGTGAGATCGGTCTAAGAGAGATGCCCAAGGAGCAACAGGAATCATAAAAGCAACTGCCCTGCCACAACCTTCCAGCAGTTTTCTAGGACGGTTTACACAGTGCCTGATGTACACAGATGGCAAACGCCAGACCCAAGGTTGAGTTACATTCTGGAGCTGAGCCGTGGCAGTTAAGCTGTTGAGGGTGAGTAGAAGGAAGGCGCTCCCCGTGTGTTCCCCATCTTTCCATTTTTCCAAACCAAAGTTCACTGTATTGTTTCTCTACAGTAATGGCATATACACAAACACCCCAAGCACCCGGAAACGTAAACAAAGGAAAAAGACTCACACCTGCCTTCCTCTCTCTGCCTCTACCAAACATTCAGTCACCTCTGTACAGGGGTCTTTCTGTAATTGGGAGAGAGTCCCTCCTCTGTCCACAATGAGGAGGTGGCTACCTCACTGCCCTAAGAGGGGAAGGTCAGGGAAGCTCAGTTTCATATTTGGGATGTTGTCTGTTCATGGGTCCTTCCCTGCCTGACAGTTCACAGATGGAAGCCCCACCTTGGCCAGAACCTCATCAGGTAATCAGGTGACATTCTTTTATCCTGAGAACGCCCCCCCACCCCCACCCCCAAATCAATCTCCCACTGAACTCTGTGGCTGGCATGAGCAGTTACTTTACAAATAAGCAGGTAGGCATTTATGTACATCAGGGTCCCATGGGTAAACAGGAAGCCCAACCAAGGTGGGATTAATTTGAGGAAGATTTGGTAAAGGGAGGATTCACAGAGGAGTGGGCTGGTGTGGAGAAACCACAGGGATGAGCAGCACGTGAGCTGTGACGGTGGGGCTGTGAACTCCCCTGAGCCCCACCCAGGGCGCCAGGAGGCTAGCAGAACCCAAAGAGAGCAGAGCTGTGTGGAGAAGGTGACCCAGGACGAGGGGGCTTGATAGGATTGCTATGCAGTTCAGCTTGGGGACAGAGAAGAGGGCTGACTTGATTTAGGAAAGAAAGTGGAGCAAAAAGAAGATACACCACACAGCCAGTGAGGGCAGTGCCAAGGAGGTGACCAGGAGGTGCGACCTGGCCTATCTACTCATTCCTGGCACCACCTTCGACGGGAGCGGCCACTGAACACTACTTCCTTCCCGCCTGGCCGTGCACTCAGTTCCTCTCCGAGCCCTTCTTTCAGCCCACACGTTCCAACGCTCGCTCCACCCAGCTCAGGTCTGCAGACTTCCCCAGCCCTCTGCGACCTAAAAAGGAGGAGTCCGGGCTCTCTCCTGCGGAGCCATACAAATACTGGCTCCCAAAGCCAGGGCATGTGACACTAGGATGGAAGACGAATCATGCTCCTTCTGACAGTTCTAGAAAGTTCCTTGTGCCCAGTTTTGACTGGTTTTAAAGTGAAGGTCTGACCTTTGACCACGGGAGTGGGGGGAAATTAGTTGCTCTAGATTCAGATCCAGCTCACCTTCTGCATCAGCAAGGAGCTGCCAAGAGCAAGTGCCCCTGTCACAGTGAGTAGGCATCTCCTTCCTCCAACAGCCCAGCCTGGTGGCATGTGAAGAAGGAACAGTCCTGGTAAGAAAATGGTTGTGGTCATGTGCGTAATGGAGGAGGTCTATACTGGGTGGTTTTAAAGTTGGTTGTTGCTATGGTCATGTTTCCCCCATGGTCCACTCCAACTGGTTACTGATGGGGTGCAAAAAATCTCTGGATGTTTAAAAATAGTTTTCATGGACCCAGATGTCATTGAATTTTTTTCCCATTTGTTTTATGGATTTTCTTCTACTTTTCCAGGGAGAAACCATTAAGAAAAAAGTTGCTCTTCCTTTTCCAAAGATATTAGAAACCTCTTGTCTCTCTTTGCTGTCCTAGTATTGATTAGAAGTCCCAGAACAGTAGAATAACAGTGAGGAGAGCCAGAAACTTTGTGTTCTGGATTTCGATGGGAATGCCTTTGCTGTTTTGCTGTTTCGCATGGCACGGTTGATTTAAGCACTATGTGTCACCCATTAGTATCATTATTTATCCTCAGTTTCAAGAGTTTTATTTATTTATTTATTTTCTGTACTGGGGATTGAATTCAGTGCCTCAAGCATGCTAGGCAAGCACTGCACCACTGAGCAACATCCCCGACCCGAGAGGTTTTTTCTTAAATCAGTAAGAGATACTGAATTTTGTCAAGTATATTTTCAGCACCCATTTACATTATATTTTCCTTTGGCTTGCTAATATTTCTCTTCTTTTTTTGCAGGGAGCCAGAGATATTGAACGCAGGGGCACTTAACCACTGAGCCACATCCCCAACCCTTTTAAATATTTTCTTTAGAGACAAGGTCTCACTGAGTTACTTAAGGCCTTGCTAAGTTGCTGAAGCTGACTTTGAACTCTCCATCCTCCTGCCTCAGCCTCCCAAGCCACTGGGATTACAGGTGCACACCATCATGCCCAGCCTGAATATGTTTCTTGACATCAAACCATCCTTATATCCTTGAAATAAGTTTCATTTGGGCATACTGCATTATTCTAGCAATGTGCTGCTATGATTCAAATTTGCTGATACTTATTTAGAATTTTGATGTTGACATTCATAAAGTGTTGATAGTATTTTTTAATTTGCTATATTGTTCAGGTTTTGCAGTCAGGATCATTCTAGCTTCATTAAGTGAATGAGGTAGAGTTTCCATGCTTTAGGACATGTTAATACCGTTGACCCTCTGTCTCCATACGTTCCCCATCCACAGATTCAATCGACACTGGATCAAAAATATTTGAGAAAAAAAAAAAACTGCATCCAAACTGAACATGTACAGATTTTTCCTTGTCACTATTCCCTAAACAATACAGTATAACAAGTATTTACATAGCTCTTACATTGTATAAGGTCTTGTAAGTACCTAGAGGTGATTTAAAGTATACAGGAGCATGGACCTAGATTATATGCAAATACTATGCCATTTTATATAAGACACTTGAGCATCTGCAGATTTGGTATTAAGGAGAAGTGTCCAGGAACCAACACCCTGCAGATACATAGGGAGAACTATAGTACCAGAATCTTTCAAAGGTCTGATGGAACCGGCCTGCAACCCTCTGGGCCCCAGCTCCATATCTGAGCAAGTGATAATATTTTTCTTTTTTCTTTTTTTCTCCATACTGTATTGATTCATTTAGGTTCCTCTTGCTCTCTTGTTTCTCTCCCCTTAAATACTAGTCATTTTTATTTTCCTAGAAAAGAACCCAATGAAGAAAAACTACTTGCAGGGAAGGAAAAATAATAGAAGGAGACAAACATCATTACCGTATGTAAATGTATGATTACACAAGTGGTATGTCTCTACTTCATGTACACCAGAGAAACAAGTTGTACCCCATTTGTTTACAATGAATCTAAATAAATTTAAAAAAAAAAACTACTAGTAGTTTTTCATAGTGGAAAGTGGTATTATCATTTCTTAAATTTTTTTATTTTATTGAAATATTTTTTATTTTTACAGACACATTTTGATTCATTATACACAGATGGGGTACAACTTTTCATTTCTATGGTTGTACACAATGTATTTTCACGCCATTCATGTAATCATATATATATAGGGTAATACTGTCTGTTTCATTCTGTTTTTCCATCCCCACCCCTTTTTCCTCTACACCATCTAAAGTTCCTTCATTCTTCTCTTCCCCCCATCGTTATATATTGTCATGCACTTAACAGAAAAAACATTCGCCTTTGGTTTTTTGGGCTTGGCCTATTTCACTTAGCATGATATTTTCCAACTTCATCCATTTACCAGCAAATGCCATAATTTTATTCTTCTTTATGGCTGACTAATATTCCATTGTGTATATATACACAGTTTCTTTATCCATTCGTCAATTGAAGGGCATCTTGGTTGGTTCCACAACCTAGCTATTGTGAATTGAGCTGCTATGAACATTGATGTGGCTGCATCACTGTAGTATGCTGATTTTAAGTCCTTTGGGTGTACACCAAGGAGTGGGAAGCTGGTTCAAATGGTGGGTCCATTAGAAGTCTCCATACTGCTTTCCAGAGTGGCTGTACCAATTTGCAACTCCACCAGCAGTGTACCAGTGTGCCTTTTCCCCCACATCCACGCCAACACTTATTATTGCTTGTGTTCTTGATAATAGCCATTTTAATTAGAGTTAGATGAAATCTTAGGGTGGTTTTAATTTGCATTTCTCTAATTACTAGGGATGATGAACACTTTTTCATGCATTTGTTGATCACTGTATATCTTCTTCTGTGAAGTGTCTGCCCATTTCCTTAGCCCATTTATTGATTGGGTTCTTTGTATTTTGGGTGTAAAGTTTTTTAAGTTTTTGTAAACTTTGGAGATGAGTGCTCTATCTGAAATGTGTGTGGAAAAGATTTTCTCCCATTCTGTGGGCTCTCTTTTCACATTGTTGATTGTTTCCTGTGCTGAGAAAAAACTTTTTAGTTTGACTCTATCCCATTTATTGATTCTTGCTTTTATTTCTTGCACTATGGAGGTCTTGTTAAGGAAGTTTGGTCCTAAACCAACGTGATGGAGATTCGGGCCTACTTTTTCTTCTATTTGGTGAAGCCTGTCAGGTCTAATTCCTAGATCCTTGATCCATTTTGAATTGAGTTTTGTACAGGGTGAGAGATAGGGGTTTACTTTCATTCTACTGCATATGGATTTCCAGTTTTGCCAGCACCATTTGTTGAGGAGGCTATCTTTTCTCCATTGTAAGTTTTTGGCACCCTCGTCTAGTATGAGGTTACTGTACTTATGTGGGTATGTCTCCGTGTCTTCTATCCTGTACCATTGGTCTACCTGTCTATTTTGGTGCCAGTACCATGCCGTTTTTGTTACTATTGCCCTATAGTAGAGTTTTAGGTCTGGTATAGTGATACCTCCTGCATCACTCTTCCTGCCCAGGATTGCTTTGGCTATTCTGGGTCTTTTGTTCTTCCAGATGAATTTCATAATTGCTTTTTCTGATTTCTATGAGAAATGTCATAGGGATTTTAATTGGAATTGCGTTAAATCTGTATAGCACCTTTGGAAATATGGCCATACTGATAATATCAATTCTACCTATCCAAGAACATGGGAGATCTTTCAATTTTCTAAGGTCTTCCTCAATTTCTTTCTTCAATGTTTTGTAGTTTTCATTGTAGAGATCTTTTACCTCTGTAGTTAGATTGATTCTCAAGTATTTTTTTTTTGAGGCTATTGCAAATGGAGTTGTTTTCCTCATTTCCCTTTCAGCTGTTTCATCACTTAAGTATAAAAATGCTTTGGATTTATGCGTGTTGATTTTATAGCCTGCTCTTTTGCTGAATTCATTGATGAGGTCTAGAAGTTTTCTGGAGGAGGTTTTTGGATCCTCTAAATAGAGAATCATGTCATCAGCAAATAGTGATGGCTTGAGTTCCTCTTTTCCTATTCATATCCCTTTAATTTCTTTGGTCTGTCTAATTGCTCTGGCGAGTATTTCAAGGACAATGTTGAATAGAAGTGGTGAAAGAGGGCATCCCTGTCTTGTTCCCATTTTTAAAGGGAATGCTTTCAGTTTTTCTTCATTAAGAATGATGTTGGCTGTGGGCTTAGCATAAATAGCCTTTACAATGTTCAGGTATGTTCCTACTATTCTTATTTTTTCTAGTGTTTTGAGCATGTCGGGGTGCTGTATTTTGTCGAACGCTTTTTCTGCATCAATTGAAATAACCATATGATTCTTATCCTTAAGTCTATTGACATGATGGATTATGTTGATTGATTTACGGGTGTTAAACCATCCTTGCATTCCAGGGATGAACCCCACCTGATCGTGGTGCACAATTTTCTTAATATGTTTTTGGATACGGTTTGCCAATATTTTATTAAGGATCTTTGCATCTATATTCATCAAGGATATTGGTCTAAAATTTTCTTGATGTGTCTTTGCCTGGTTTGGGTATGATATTAGCTTCATAGAATGAGTTTGGTAGGGCTCCCTCCTTTTCTATTTCCTGGAATACTTTGAGAAGTATTGGAATGAGTTCTTCTTTGAAGGTCTTTTAGAACTCGGCTGAGAATCCATCTGGTCCTGGGCTTTTCTTGGATGGGAGGCTTTTGATGGCTTCTTCTATTTCATTGCTTGATATTGATCTGTTTAAATTGTGTGTGTCCTCCTGGTTCAGTTTAGGAGGAGCATATGTCTCTAGAAATTTGTCGATGTATTCAGTAGTTTCTATTTTGTTGGAATATAGATTTTCAAAGTAGCTTCTCATTATGTTATGTATTTCAGTAGTGTCTGTCGTGATATTTTCGTTTTCATCACGAATTTTAGTAATTTGAGTTTTCTCTCTTTGTTAGTGTGGCTAAGGGTTTGTCTATTTTGTTTACTTTTTTGAAGAACCAACTTTTTGTTTTGTCAATTTTTTGAATTGTTTTCTTTTGTTTCAATTTCATTGGTTTCAACTCTGATTTTAGTTATTTCCTGTCTTGTTTTATCTCCTCCCTGATATTTTCTGTTATCCATGTTTCATTCAATAACATATTATTTAGTCTCCAGGTGTTGGAGTTTTTCTGTTTTTTTATTTTTTCATTGATTTCTAATTTCTTTCCATTATGATCTGATAGAACATAAGGCAGTATCTCTATTTTTTTGCATTTCCTAGGGCTGCTTTGTGGCATAACATATGATCTATTTTTGAGAAGGTTCCATGCACTGCTGAGAAAGTAAATTTGCTCATTGATGGATGGAATATTCTATATATGTTAAGTCTAGATTATTGATTGTGTTATTGAGTTCTATGGTTTCTTTGTTTAGTTTTTGTTTGGAAGATCTATCCAGTGGTGTCAACGGTGTGTTAAAGTCACCCAGAATTATTGCATTGTGGTCTATCTGATTCCTGGAATTGAGAAGGATTTGTTTGATGTACATGGATGCACCATTGTTTGGGGCATAAATATTTATGATCGTTATGTCTTCCTGATTTATGGTTCCCTTAAGCAGTATGAAATGTCCTTCTTTATCCCTTCTGACTAACTTTGGCTTGAAGTCCACTTTATCTGAAATAAGCATGGAAAAGCCCGCTTTTTTACTGAGTCCGTGTGCATGGTAGGTTTTTCCCCACCCTTTCACCTTTAGTCTGTGGATGCATTTTTCTATGAGATGAGTCTCTTGAAGGCAGCATTTTGTTGGGTCTTTCTTTTTAATGCATTCTGCCAGTCTATGCCTTTTGATTGATGAGTTTAGGCCATTAACATTCAGGGTTATTATTGAGATATGATTTGTATTCCCAGTCATTTGGGCTTATTTTTGGCTTTTACCTTGGCCTGGTTTCTCCTTTGAATGGATTTTTCTTTAAGGTAGTTCCTCCCTTTGCTGACCTACATTGTTATTTTTCATTTCCTCCTCACGGAATATTTTGTTGAGAATATTCTGTAGCACAGGCTTTCTATTTGTAAATTCTTTTAACTTTGTTTATCATGGAAGGATTTTATTTCATCTTCAAATCTGAAGGTTAGTTTTGCTGGGTATAGGATTTTTCATTGGCAACCATGTTCTTTCAGAGCTTGAAATATGTTGTTCCAGACCCTTCTAGCTCTTAGCATCTGGGCTGAGAAATCTGCTGATATCTGTATTGGTTTTCTCCTATATGTAATCTGATCCTTTTCTCTCTCAGCCTTCAAAATCCTGTCTTTATTTTGTATGTTAGGCATTTTCATTATAAGGTGCCTTGGTGTGGATCTGTTGTGATTTTGTGATTTGGTGTTCTGTAAGCCTCTTGTATTTGATTTTCCATTTCATTCTTGAGGTTTGGGAAATTTTCTGATATTATTTCATTGAATAGGTTGTTCATTCCTTTGGTTTTTATTTCTATGCCTTCCTCAATCCTGATAATTCTTAAATTTGGTCTTCTCATGATGTCCCATAGTTCTTGGAGATTCTGTTCATGAATTCTTACGATCTTCTCTGTTTGGGCAACTTTATTTTCAAGATTAAATATTTTGTCTTCATTGTCTGAGGTTCTGTCTTCCAAGTGGTCTAGTCTTTTGGTGATGCTGTCCATTTTTTATTTGGTTTATTGTTTCCTTCATTTCAAGGATTTCCACTTGGGTTTTTTGTTTTTGTTTTTGTTTTTTGAGAATCTCTATCTCTTTGTTGAAATGATCTTTTGCTTCCTGCAGTTTCTCTTTCAACTACTTATTGGTATTATCATTCATTGCCTGCATTTGCCCTCTTATCTCATCCTTTGCTTCAAGAATCATCTTAATCATGTATCATCTGAAGTCCTTTTCTGACATTTCTTCTACCATACTGTCACTGGATTCTATTAATATAGAATCTAGATTTGTTTGGATCATTTTCTTCCCTTGTTTTTTTGTGTCATTCATGTATCTTTCCCTCTAGCCGTGCAGATCTGGGGTATTGCAGTTTCCCCCCTATAGGCTTATAGTGGCCTTATAGGTTTCCAAAATCTTTTCTTTAAGGGGGAGATCAATATTAGCAGTGCCCAGTTCATACAGTATGCATCCTAGACCAAATAGCCCCTATGAGGACAATAACAAAATTGTCATAATAAACAGAATGAGTTCAAGTATTATCTTCAGTATAACAAACTGATTTGCAATAAGGTCTGCAGTTTCTAATGGAGGACAAAGAGGATGCAGAGGGGTAGGATGTAGCTGTTAATGGTATAAGAAAAGAATATATAGAAGTTCTAGATAATAGAAAGAGTGAGAGTGTAATCAAAAGAAGTTGGTTGTTAGCATGTGAAAAGGGAGAAAGAGACTCTGGGGGAACAGGTAAACAATAGGAAAAGAGAGCAAGAAAAGTAAAGAAATAAAAACTTAATATTGTTCAATAAGGAGAAAAAAGAAAATCTACACTATAACAGTCATAGAGTATTCAAACCTCCCAGTCTTCAGTAGCCTGATGCATGAGAGGTACCTGACAATGAGCTTCAAGTCTCCAGCGG
The DNA here is from genome assembly GCF_902686455.1 of Sciurus vulgaris. Taxonomy (NCBI): domain Eukaryota; kingdom Metazoa; phylum Chordata; class Mammalia; order Rodentia; family Sciuridae; genus Sciurus; species Sciurus vulgaris. Next base: position 53,488,474 of record NC_136476.1, read on the forward strand.
GCATCTCGGGATGGGATTTGCCCCACTAAAGATGGGAGATACAGCTTCCAGGATTATCCAAGATGGCTTCTCTGGCTTCCAAATGTGTTGGCAAATGGGGAGTTGCAGCTCGGAGTGTGGGCGTGATCAGCTGGAGGTCCTAGAAGCAGGGTGTATTTGGTCAGGCAGGGGTCCTGGAGGTGGGGTACAATCAGTCAGTCTGCGGGTCCTGGTGATAGGGCACAGTCAGTTGGTCTGGGGGGTCCTGGTGGCAGGGAGCAGTCTATGTGAGGGCCCTGGAGGCAGGAGTGTGAGGGATTCTGGAGACAGGGCTCAGTCAGTCTGGCCAGGGATCTTATGGGGCCTGGCTATTGTCTCAAAATAGCAGCAGCCACGTGTAACCAAACCTGCAGGTACTGTGACAGTGAACTTCCAGGCAACAGCAGTCAGCTGGCGCTCCACTGGTGGTCTGTGGTCAGTTTGCTGACTGCTGTCAGACGATCAGGAGGTGAACCTTGAGCGGTGGGTAATGGATAGGTAAAAGGCAGATGATGGACAGGCACCAGGCAAGCAAATGGTGGATGATAGGCACCTGACAGTGAGCAATCTGCACTCACAAAGGTGTTGATATGCTGGCTGACTGCAGGTGATTGCAGTAGACAAATGGGGTAAACAGCAGGGCATCAATAAGCAGCAAAAACTGCCTCACCCAAGAAACAGATATCCTCTGCTTGAAACCTGAGTTACGGAGTGACAAGGAACACAGCCTCCCTCTAGTCTGCCATCTTGGATCTCCAGTGGTCAGTATTATCTTTATGAACACTTAAAGGAGATCGCCTCACCCCTTGTATTCCTTTTACACTACTAGGGATCGAACCTAAATCCTTGTGCACTGAGCTACATCCCCAGACCTTTTAATTTTTTATCTTGAGACAGGGTTTCACTAAGTTGCTGGGGCAGATTGCAAACTTGTGATCCTTCTGCCTCTCCCTCCCAAGTAGCTGGGATTATAGGCATAGGCTACCATACCTGGCTGCATCCTCTTTCTTATTACTAAAGTGGTATACCTGAGTTTTCTCTCAGTTTTTATTGATTGATTGATTGATTGATTTGGGTATTAGGAATTGAACCCAGGGGCACCCTGGGATTATAGGTGTGCACCACTGCACCCAGCCTTAGATTCTTGAGTGGCTGGGATTACAGGCTGAGGCTACCATGCTGAGCTACCAATTATTGATTTGATTTTGTAGAGATTTATCTATTGGATATGTCTTTCAATTCTAGGATATATTTTACAATTCTGCCCTTTTTCTCTTTTATAATGTATAATTTTCTGTTTTTATCTCTATCAATTTTTTAAGTTAGTCATCTTTTAAATGTCTTATGGAACTTTTCAAACCTATGAAAAATTTGAAAATGAAAATCCATATACTCACCACCTAGATTCTACAAATAAAATTTCAAATATTTGTTTTTATTGACCCACCTATCCTTCAATATAAGCTTCTTTTTTATATATATTTCATAGTAAGTCTAACTGATTTTATTTTTATACATTTCAAATAAGTTGAAAACATCAATACATTCTTACCCCTAAACACCTCAGCATTCATTCAATGTTTGTCTGTTTCTGTTCTTTCATTCATTTCTTTCATTACTTGTCTAGCTCCTTTAGTTCAACACTTAATTTGTTTATTTTTCTCTTTTTAAACAAGTAATATGGTAGTGTTTAAAATTTACTGATCATCTATCATGTTTCAGACCATGTTAGAGGAATTTTTGCCAAAATTCAGAGAATCTTCTCCCTCCAAACCCCAAATTATGGAATAGATTACAAATCAATATAAGGTTCAGAATTCTAAAATACAGATATCAGTAAAAAGGGATTTTTCATTATGTTTCTTCATTTTCAAATAAAGTATTCAATAATAATAAGTCATTTTCTATACTTTTTTCTCAGCCCTTGATGGTGAATCTTCTCTCCTTACTGGTTTTAATGCTCTGGGAAGAGTCAGATTAGAGTCTCAGGAAGAAGGCAGAATAAGAGGTTTTTCTACATTATCATATTTCTTTTTCCTACCTTCCTACTTTCCTCTTGTTTATCCAAGATTGCCAGAAAAATCATCTAACTGCAGTTTTTCTTCCTCATTTGGAACAATAGACACGAATTTGGTCTATGCATTTTCAGGAACATTATATTATAAATCATCAGCAAAATGTGAAATCTAGCAAATACTCTATGCTCTGTTAGACTTTTCACTTATTATCTCCTGAGACTAAAACAACTTGAACCTTATGCATCATGCTCCTTTTGACAATTTCCACTACAAGAATTTCATATGACAAGTGACCAAATATAACCAAGAAAGGTTTCTGGTCCACTTCCTCAAGATTGTCCAGGGATACTTGTCATATAAGCATAGTCCCAAGTGCTTTAAATGAATTATCTTATGGAATTCTCACAACCTCTCTATGAGGCAAGTGGTATCATCAACACCATTTATAGTTGATGCTCAACCTTTGCTGTACTAATTAGATGAAAAGTTGTGACCAGACATTCAGAGGAACCCTGTGTTTCCTCCATCAGAAGAATAGATAGCAAAGATTTTCTTCCATTCTGTAGGTTTTCTTCACATTCTTGTTTCTTTTGCTGTTCAGAAGCTTTTAAATTTGATGCCATCCCATTTATTAATTCTTGGCATCATTTCCTGAGCTGTAGGGATCTTACTGAGAAAGTCATTGCTGTGTCTATATGCTGCAGTGTTGACCCTATGTCTAGGACTTGAATAGTTTCTATTCTAATTCCTAGGTCTTTGATCTGTTGTAAGCTGATTTTTGTGCAGGGAGATGGAAAAGGATCTAGCTTCAATCTTCTACACATGGTCAACCAGTTTTCCCAGGACCATTTGTTAAAGAGGTTGTCTTTTTTCCAATGTATGTTTTTGCCACTTTTGTCAAGGATCAGATGACTATTGGTATGTGGGTTTATCTGTGTCTTCTATTCTTTTCCATTGATGTATGTGTCTGTTTTTATGGTAGTACCATGCAGTTTTTGTTACTATAGATCTGTAGTATAATTTGAAGTCAGATATTATGATATGTTTATCTTTTTTTTTTTTTTTTTTTTTTTTTTTTTTTTTTTGGCTTAAAATTGCTTTGGCTATCCTGGGTCTTTGATTTTTCCAAATGAATTTTAGGACTGTATTTTCTAGTTCTGTAAAGAATGTCACTGGTATTTTGATGGGTAATTGCATTAAATCTATATATTGCTTTTGGTAATATGGCCATTTTAACAATATTAATTCTGCCTATCCATGAACATGGGAAGTCTTTTCATCTTTGGAGGTTTTTCTTTCTTCTGTGTTCTATAGTTTTCATTGTAAAGCCCTTTTGCCTCCTTGGTTAGATTTATTCCTATAGTTTTTTGTTTTTTGTTTTTTTGATATTGTAAATGGAATTGTTTTCCTGATTACTTTCTCAGCACATTCACTTTTGATATAAAGGAAAGTTATTGATTTTTGTATGTTGATTTTGTAACTTGATATTTTGCAAATTTGTTTATTAGCTCTAACAGTCTTTTGGTTGAGTTTTTTAAAACTTCTAGGTATAGCATTATGTCATCTACAAACAGTGATAATTTGACTTCTTCCTTTCCCATTTTTATCCCATTTATTTCCTTCTTTTGCCCAATTGCTTTGGCTAGAATTTCTAGCACAATATTAAATAGGAGTGATAAGAGTGTACCATCCTTGTCTTGTTCCATAATTTAAAGGAAATGCTTTCAGTTTTTCTCCATTTACTATAAGGTTGGCTTTGGATTTTTCATACACAGTCTTTATGATACTTAAGTTAGTTCCTTCTATCCCTAGTTTCTTCAATATTTTTATCATGAATGTCCACTGTTATGGTTTGGATGTGAGATATTCCCCAAAAGTTCATGTGCAAGACAATGCAAGAAAGTTTAGAGGAGAAATGATTGGGTTATGAGGGTTTTAAACCCAATCACTAAATTAATCCCCTAATGGGGATTGAATAGTAACTGAAGGTGGGTAGGGTGTGGCTGGAGGAGATGGGTATTGGGGGCCTGACTTTGGGGTGTATATTTTGTATTTGGTGAATAGAGTCTCTCTCTGCTTTCCAGTCATAGGTGAGCTGCTTCCCTCTGCCACACTCTTCCACCATGGTGTTCTGCCTCACGTCAAGCCCCAAGGAATGGAGCCTGCAGTTCATGGACTAAGACCTTTGAAATTGTGAGCCCTCAAATAAGCCATTCCTCCTCTACAATTGTTCTGGTCAGGTCTTTTAGTTGCAGCAGCAAAAAAAAAAGCTGATTAAAACACCAAACCTGTATTTCCTCTAGGAGCACAGATTCACCAAGCTGACCCAGGTGGTTAATAGCAAAGCAAAGACATTTTGAACCCAGATATAACTCATATATTCATATTTATCATACTATATATTCAATCCTAGGTATAGCTTTGGCTACATCCCATGTATTTTCTAACAGCAATAATAAAGAAAACATAACAGAATAAGATAAGATTTTTCTGTCAACATTTTTCTTTTCCCCGTTTTCCTAGTAGACATTGCCTTCCACCCATTGGCTATTACCATGAATTTCTACTGACCCCACCACGGGGGTGGGGGGAGACCTCTGTAGATAATCAGCCAAATCCTGAGGGTCTTAAAGCATAGTTTGTATTATAAATTCTTTGGAAAAGAATTCATAACGATGTAAGGGACTGAGTCAATGGGCTGCAACATATTGTGGGAAAATAATAAAAGATAGAAAGAAAAGTCCCTTTCTGAAAAGGAAGACATAGTAGATATTCTCTGAATTTGGACTGTTAAGCATTTGGCATCATCTCTATTTGAATATGAAAGATCCTGTGCTGGGGCAGGGAACAGGCATTTCCTCAATTTTCTTTCTGGAAGCTTGCCTGAGGGCAGTGACCAAGACTCAGTCAAACAGATGCTTATGCCCAAGAACCTAAGTCTGGTGGAGCTTAATCAAAGTTGTGGAAAAGAACAAGGAAAGATTCCAAGTTGCTTGAATATTTATCCCAAAGAAACTAAAGTAGTGTGACTGAGTTTCTTTGAAAGTGTAAGTTTAAGTTTTCCACCAGAAGCAGAATTGAACTTGTGATCCTCCTGCCTCAGCCTCTCTAGCCCCCACGCCCAGCCAACAGTCCTTTTTTTTATGTTCTATTTTGAAACAGAGTCTCACTAAGTCTTTAGGGCCTTGCTAATTTGCTGAGGTTAGTCTCAAACTTGTGATTCTCCTGCCTCAGTCTTCCAAATTGCTAGAATTACAGGCATGTACCACTGCGCCTGGCTAAGAGTAATTTCAACTGCATCTCATTTAATCTTAAGAAATCTTCTGAGTATTACTATATTCATATTACAAAAGAGGAAATGGACATGGGGAAGCTCAAGCACTTGGATTAGAGGCACAGGGCAGCAGAGCCGAACCTGAACTTGGTCAAAATGGACTTGAGCCCTTAACTCTTAACCATGACCAACTATTCAAGTTGTTCATTTCTAAGCATCTGTTTTAATTTTGCTTTTCAGTGTTCTAGGAGGGATTTAAATTTTTGTAGATGATTTGAACTTTTTCAGTTAATCTTTTGTTATAAAGTTTTAGTTCTATTTTTACTACATAATATTCAGTAAGTTTGACTGAATTTACTCTACTTTCAGGAGTTCATTATGGTTTACATTCAGACCCCATACTTGTTTTACATCTGTATTTGTTCCATATAAATTTAAAAATAAAGTTATCAAGTTTAACAGTCTTAGCACAAATTAAAAGGCCGAAATTGTCAGACTACATAAAAAGAAAGTCCTGACTATACATCCTGCCAACACAAGTTGCCATTGTTAAGATAAAGAAAAAATTAATAGTTGAAGTAAGGAATGGGGGTAAACATATCTATAGAGCTAATTTTGTGTTAGGACCTCCTGTTCTGAGGACTTTACATGTATTAGCTCATTTATATTCTCTCAACCACCCTATGAGGTAGACACTTTACTATCCCCTTTACAGAGGAGGAAACTAAGTCAAATACTTGTCCAAGTTCATACATTGGTCACATGGAGTTTGAATGTTTATATTTTACAGAGCATTGAGTTACAAGGGATTTAGCGTAAACAATGTTGCAATAAAACAAAGAGCATACCTTTTTTGCCTATTATATAAATTTCTTTTCATATACTGCATCCTACTCAAAACACATCAAAATAAAGCTCTATGACTGTAAAGCTCTAATTCTACAAAACGTAAAAGCAAAATTGTATTTTTCTGTGTAAAACAGTTGTCTTCTGAATTTGTGGAAATACGAAAAAAAGTTAAAGGATAGAAATTAGGTTAACCTACAAATACTAACTGGAAGGAAGAAGAAATAGTTATATTAATGTCAGATAAAATAGATTTCACAGGAAGGAATATTACTAAAGGTAGCATAATAATAAAACAGCCAATTTACCAAGATTATATAAAAATCATAAATATTTGTATTCCAAATAAAAAAGTTTAAAATATATGAAGCAAATTTGATATACAATTGTAGACAGATCTACAAATATAGCTGACGATCTCAATATCTCTCTGTTTTTGATAGAACAAGCAGACAGAAAATCAGTAAGGATATAAAAGATTGAATAACACTATGAATAAACTTTACCTAACAGGCATTTATGGATCATTCTACCCAATAACAACAAAGCACATAATCTTTTCAAATGTTCTGAGAATATTTACCAAGATAACCCACATCCTGGACCATAAAACAATTCTCAGTAAATGGAAAAGAACTGAAGTCACACAACGTATATTCTCTGTCCTCAATAGGATTAAAGTGGGAATCAATGACAGAAATTTGGGAAAATTACCAAATATTTGGAAATTAAGAAACATTTTCAAATAACTCTTAAATCAAAGAATAAATCATGAGGGAAACTAGAAATTATTTTGAACGGATTGAAAATAAAAACAATTTTGGCATCATGAAGTTCAAGATGGTCTTACAGGGTAATTTAATAGCACTAAATACTTACAATAGAAAAGAAGAAAAGCTAAAATCAATAACCTGAGCTCCACCTTATGAAATCGGAAAAAGACCCAATTAAATCAAAGGTAAGTAGAAGGGGAAAATAAAAGATAAAAAGAGAAATAGTAAATGAGAAAATAGAGTATATCAATGAAATAGAAAAAAATAGAGTAAATCAATGAAATAGAAAGCTAGTTCTTTGAGAAGACCAGTAGTGGAGCCCATTCTCGTTGTTCATGGTAGTGAAGTTCCCAAACATTGCTGGGAACTCTGAATTAGTTGGTACTAAACCATTGCTAGTTTCCTGTGAGCATCTGGTCATGACTTTCCTTCAACCAATCTAAACATAACTTTGTTTTCTGTGTTTCTATTTAAAGACACCATATTTAATATGTCTTGTTGAGTCATTAAAATTGGACTCATGGCCAACAGCACTATAGCTCATGCCTGAATGAAGTTTATTTCATTAAAACATTTTCTCTCTGAGGCATAATCATTTTGAAATACTACATTGCACTTCCAGACTATGCTTGGGAGCTATTTTAAACAACAAAATCACCAAGAAAGAGCACACACACAAAAAGAGAAAAAACAAAAACAACAAAAATGACACTAAGCGGACTATAGAAAGAAGGCCGAGCTTCACCTTGTTCACCTCAGCCGGTCACTTACATGATGTGCAACTCAACTTTTTTACCACTCTTCCCCCAGGGCTGTGAATGATCACAAAAGCACCACGTGTATTCATTTGGGGGTTCCAAATAAGTCTTAGTGAGTGGGAAAATTCATAAAGTTGAATTGGCAAATAATGAAGATCAACAATATTGATAAAACTCTGATGTTACTAATATCAGAAATAATAAGAGGACAACATCACAGATCACACAGACAAGAATAAAAAACTCAAGAAACTTTAATGAACAACTTTATGCCTATAAATTTGACTACTTACATGAGCAGAATGGGCAAATTCCTTAAAATACAAGTTACCAATGCTCATGCAAGATGTACATAATCTGAATGGTTCTATATTTATTCATAACATTAAATAATTCAAGCAGGCACACCTGCAATCCCAGTGGCTCCAGAGACTGAGGCAGGAGGAACGCAAGTTCAAAGCCAGCCTCAGCAAAAGTGAGACCCTGTCCTTAAATAAAATACAAAACAGGGCTGGGGGTGTGGCTAGGTGGTCGAGTGCCCCTGAGTTCAATCCTGGATACAAGAAACAAATTTGTAGTTCAAAATCCTCCCACAAATCATTTGTGGAAAATCGAGTAAGTCTTTGAAACTGGGTGACATTAAATTGATTGTTTTTGCTGTCTGTGGTTGTGGCTCAGTGGTAGAGCACTTGCCTAGCATGTGTGAAGCACTGGATTCGATCCTTAGCACCACATATAAATAAATAAAATTAAGGTCCATTGACAACTAAAATAAAATATGAAAAAAATCCTCCCCAACAAAACAATTACCTCCTTGAATACATGACTTCTTGGTTGATTTATAGCAAATATTTAAGAATAATACAAATTCTGTACAAACTCTTTCAGAAAATAGAAGACCCTTTCCAACTTATTTTGTAATGCCAGCATCACTCTGATCACCAAACCTGAAAAAAAAATTATAAGAAAAAACTCAGGCATGGTGATGGGTACAGCTGTAATTCCAGTGATTCAGGAGACTGAGGCAAGAGGATCACAAGTTCAAGGCCAGCCCTGGCAACTTGACAAGACTCCATCTCAAAAATAACAATGAATAGGTAAAAAGAGCTGGAGAGGTGACTCAGTGGTAGAGCACCGCTGAGTTCAATCCCCAGTAACAACAACAACGAATAAAAAGCTAACTACAGACCAACATCCCATAAAACATAGGCAAGAGAAATTAAAGATAAAAAATGAACAGAAAGATATACCATGCTGATAGATCAGAAAATTCAGCATCATTGAGGTCAATTCTCCCCAAGTTTAAATACACATTTAATGCAGTCCAAATCAAAATCCAGCAGACTTCTTTTGTTTTGTTTTCCAGTAATTGAAGACTAGGGGTGTAGCACAGTGGTAGAGCACTTACTTGCCAAACATTCACAAGGCCTTGAGTTTGAGTCCCAGCACTCCAAAAGAAAAAAAAAAAAAATGTAATTGACAAGCTGGCTCTAAAATTTATATGGAACTACAAAGGACTTAAATTGAATAAAACAACTTCAGGGAGAAAAAAAGTAAGAGGATTTATACTATCTGATTTCAGAATTTGTTATAAAGCTACAGTAATCTAGACAGTGTGGTTTTGGTATAAAAATACATGTGTAGATCAATGGAACAGAATAGACAGCCCACATATAGATAGCCGATTGGAAAAGAAAAACCTGTTCAAGAAATGACACTAGAATAGCGTCAATGGCAAAATGAGAAGAAAAAAAGAAGAGGAGAATCACAACCCAGATTCACACTATACGCTATAATAAAATAAGAATATAAGAGCTCAAATTAAATGTAAAAACTATAACTGTCAAACTTCTTGAAGAAAACAGGAAAATGTGTGTGTGTGTGTGTGTGTGTGTGTGTGTGTGTGTGTGTGTATGCGCATGCACCACGCGCATGTGTGTGCTGAAGATGGGACTCAAGACCTTTCACATGCTAGGCAAACTCTCTACTACTGAGCTATAACCCCAGCCCAATTTTAATGATTTTGGAGTAAGTAAGGAGTTCATTTCTTGTTTTTGTTTCGGGTGCTAGGAATTGAACACGGTTTCCCCTAGGCTCAGCATATGCTGTATTACTGAGCTGTATCAGCCATAAGTTTTCTTCTGCTTTCTTTTGCTCTTAGTATTTCTACTGGGAATTGAATCCAGGGGTGTTCTACCACTGGGCTATATCCCCAGGCTTTTTAATTTTTTAAAAAATTTGACACAGGGTCTCACTAAGTTGCCCAGGCTGGCCTTGAATTTAACAATCCTCCTGCCTCAGCCTCCTGAGTAGCTGGGATTTTTGGATTGTGCCACCATGCTGGGCTAGGAGTTCTTAAATAAGACATAAATACAAAAATTGATAAATTGGGTGACTCACTCCTCTTTGTGTCTGGCTTTGTTATTATTTGTTGCTTATCTCTGTCTACTCGCCTGGACAGTGGCTCCCTCTCTAAGCAGCCAATGGCCCTTTGTAGCGGACAGCTTAGGCAATGCCCTCTCTTCATTCAGCACTGTGCCTGCTGCTAAGGTTAACTCAAAGAGCCCACAGCATCCCACCCCACCAGACTCCAGAGATGCCACTGAGTTAGGAATTTGAACCTGCCCTCTCACCTCCAGGACTCACCTCTGAATAGTTGTGAGTGAGACCTGGTGGTCCCAGATGGGCTCCCCTCTGCATGCAGGACGTGACTCCTTTAGTCTCAGCTGTCTCTACCCATAACCTTGAAATTTGGGTTACACCAAAACAGCTTTCTAGAGATTCTAGAGGCCATATGAAATTCTTTCTGAGCTCATTTTGACATAGGTGATTTCTCAGGAAGAGAGAAAGAGACTCTTAGTAGATGGAGACCCTTAGTTAGGTAAGCGAAACCTCTAGCTATGCTTATAACACAGAATCAATTTAACAAAAACATAATCAGCAAAAACAATCAATTTAATGTCACCCAGTTTCAAAGACTTACTCAATTTTCCACAAATGATTTGTGGCTAGAGTACTTAACCAAAAAGAAACATTCTGAGCCCCGAATATCAAATGGTTATTGTTATGGTTTAGATCTACAGTGTTCCCCAAAAGCTCATGTGTGAGACAATGAAAGAAAATTTAGAGCTAAAATGTTTGGGTTGTAGAGGTTTAACCTATTCAGTGCATAAATCCCCTGATAGGGATTAACAGTGGTGACTGTAGGCAAGTGGGGTATGGCTGAAGGAGGTGGGTCATTGGAGGTGTGCCTTTGGGGTATATATTTTGTGATCTGAGCTTAAGCTCTCTCTGCTTCCTGGGCTACTTTCCTTCTCTACACTCTTCCACCATGATGTTCTGCCTTATCCTAAGCCCCAAGGAATTGAGCTAGCCTTCTATGGACTGAGACCTCTGAAATCTTGAGTTCCCAAATAAACTTTTCATCCTCTAACTGTTCTTGTCAGGTCTTTTGGTCACAGCAGCAACAAAGCTGACTAACACAGTTATCATGGGATTTGATTTTCAAAAAAGCTTGCCTTGGAAACTGTATGTTTCTTCCTGGAAAAATCATGTATATAATCAGAGTTCAACCCTGTGTGTCTCTTCTCTTCTCTGAGAGGCAAGGGAACCCCACATTCTGCCTTTGGGTTGTCCTGAAATAAACTTTTGGTTGTGCCTTGCTTTTGACACATCCTGGAATTCTTCTCAGCAAGGAAAGTCAAGAACCCGCCCAAGCTGAATTGAGGTCCCATTCTCTTTGGAGGGAACTCCTTGGGCCCCTGACCAGTGACATTCTGATGATTTCAATGGGGATTTGTTGGTAAAATGGAAGAAGGAATTGAACAGAGGGGTTAGAAACCCATCTAGTACCAGAAGTCTCTTTTGATTCAGAGTGGGCACTGGTTTCACCTACGCTGACAGTTTGAAAGTACAGTAAGGATATTTGCCTGGCATGGAAGGAACAGAGGGGGCAGCCCTATTGTTGTTCTACTGAATGTTTGTAAGCCCTTGGTATTATAAATTCTGCTCTTATAATCAGCAGTCAGTTCACATCATTGCCCATTTATTGAAAAAAGTCTTCAAGTTAGCATCCTTCACAAGGGTGCCCTTCTCACATGAGGGTAGGGTCTCAACAGTGACCAAGTCTCCCCAATACTGGGAGTGTAATATAGCTAAGACCAGAAAAGGTGAGGGGCCTCTGGAAGTTGAAAAGACTGGCAGACCTTGAAGGATGGGTTGAATTGGAAAGGGTAGAGACAGGCAGCAGCCCTTCAACAGAGTAAACGACCTGAGGAAACAGCAAGGATGTGGGAAATCCAGGGACATATTTGGGAAGTATCCAGAAACCAAGTTTGAAGGGAACATGGTGCAAAGCTAGGGAGGTGAGGAGATAGGTCTGAAGCCAGACTTCAGCGGTGGGGAATTTGTCTTAATCTGATAGGCAATGACGGTCAAATGGGCAGGCCAGAGCCGGGCTGCAGGACCCTCCCTGGGGCAGCTCACGCCGGAGGGTCAGGGAGTGCCCAATTCCAACGGTCCAACCGTCGAGGGGAAAGGAGGTTTGGAGCCCAGTGTCACTGGGGAAGGAAGGGGCACATCCGGGCCTGCTGGGACAGGCTGAGGTAGGGGTCGCCACCGACCCCTGGTGGCGCTGGCCGGAACCGTCCCTCGCACCTTCCTAGTGTGTACCGCGGTCCTCGTAGAGTCAGTCTCGGAGGAGCCACCCGGAACCACGTGGAAGGCGCGCGCTCCCTACACGGCCCTCATCCGTGCCCAGATTAGGGACCTCTAGGGACCGCGACCCAGGAGGCCCGAGCTCTGATCCGCACTCGGAGAGCCCCGGGCAGTGGCGGAATTCCCTTCGCTGGAGGAGTTCTCGGGGAGTCCCGCGGGTGGCCCCAGGCGCCTCCGCCTGCAGCTGTCATTGCCTTATAAGGCGGGGGCCGGGCGGCTCCAGGGGAGGGGCTGCGGCCGCCCGGCCGCCTCCTGGGCTGCTTGAGCTGCTGGGGCCCGCCACCAAGTGCAGCCAGCGCAGCAGCAGCGGGAGCTAGGAGCTCGCAGAGCCGGCCATGGGCAAATCAGGTGAGCCGCAGGGCGGGGATAACTTCGGAGTCCTGGGCTCCCGGACCCTCGCCGTCACCCTGCCTGGTCTCCGCCATCCTGGTTTCGAGAGTAGAACCGCTGCTCTGTTCTAGAGATGCAGCTCCAGCTGCGAGGCAGGACCCCTGGGTGCGGGATGCAGGGCGCGCGGGGCAAAGCGCCCAGAGGCGCGGCATGGACAGTTTCCGGGGCAACCAGAAAGTCAAAGTACCGGTGAGACCACCAGGAGAGAGGGAGGGAAGGCGAGACCGAGGAAGGGTCCCCCTGGCTGCCAGACATTGCGTCAGGGAGGGTTTCTAGGCGCTGAAGGGATTTGCGCTCTGCGTCTGGCCAAGGCGTGGCTTTTGCTTTGTTTCAGGAGGACAAAGTTACAGTTGGAAAAAGCCACTAACTGACAGCATCTCTCGCTGCAAAGCACCCTGCTCTGTCCAATCCTCCTAAAGACAGCTCTGAGCATCCTTTTCATTCTTTCGTGGCTCCTCTTCTTCTGAGTGCCTCTCTGTGCCAGGCACTGTCTGACTCCCCGTTTATCTCCGACCTGTTGCTGCCTGCCCTCACCACTGTGACTGCCCTGGCGACCTTTCTGAAATGCAGGTCTCCCCCAGTCTTCCCAAACATCGCCTTTGCAGGTTAAAAGAGCACATTCTCCAGGCCCTGCCTCAGGCTCTCTGGGCCTTGCCACCATCCCTTGCCTGCACCGTGCACTGCAGCCATCCTAAAGCTAGCACACTGGTGCCTTTCCCTGGCACTCTGAGTGACCCTTGCCCAGCTTTGGTCTCCCAGCTTGACAGTCGTTCCCATCCTTCTAAGCTCTACTCCTGAACCCCCACAGAGGGAAGGCTAACCCTGTGTGTTCTTCCTTGCAGCCCCTCCTGTGTGGGTCTGGGAGGAGTGTTTAGCCATAGGCCTGTTTCCTACTGACTCCCCACTTCTGGTGGCCTGGGATGTCTGTGTTTATCTCACCACAGTTCCTGCCCCACGGGAAGCAGGAAGTTCTTTTCTTTTCTTTCTTTTATTTTCTTTTTCTTTTTCTTTTTCTTTCTTTCTTTTTCTTTTTCTTTTTTTTTTTTTTTTTTTTTTTTTGGTACCAGGGATTGAATCCAGAGGGACTTAACTACTGAGCCACATCCCCAGTCCTTTTTATGTTTTATTCTGAGACAGGGTCTTGCTAAGTTGCTAAGGATGGTTTTGAATTTTTGCCTCGGCCTCCTGAGCTGCTGGGATTACAGTTGTGCTTCACCACGCACAGCCCCATTGGAAGTTCTTAAGGAACAGCTAATGGATAGAGCTCAGAAGTCCTGCTTTACTGAGGTTGTCAGCCTCAGATGAATAAGATTTTGTCCCTTCTTGGGTCTGTCCTCATGAGATGCCATCATGGGGAGTACGTGGCTTTCTCTAGCACTGGTCCTAACCCACTTTTCCTCCAACTGTAGTGGAAGGTCTGGCTTTCAGTCCTGGTCCTGAAAACCACGTGCTCTGTGATATTGAGCGAGGCTCTTGGCCCCTGTGCTTCAGTTTCCCCAGCTGTACAATATGATCCCCAAGGTGCTTCATGTGTGGGACAGTGAAGAGATTGTCACGTAGTTAAAAGAACAGGATGACAGGTGGTGATGGGGCCAACTATGGCAGATGGGAGAGAGCTTTCAGAGATTTCTACTTGGGAAATCAATTTATTTCTCTATAGATTTAGGAGAAAATCCACAAATTCTCTAAAGCCATATTTTATACAGTTGTTTCTGGCTTCTTCCCCAAAACAGCTTTCCAGAACTGCTGATAATCAGCTATGTTTCCATTCTTCTTTTTTTAATCTCTTCCTCTCACCCTTCTCTTCTTCTCACCATCTATGAGCTGGGTACCAATTTGTGGACCCAGTGCTGTCTAGCAATGGGCCCTGTCCACAGAAGTGTTCATCTGAATTGTGAAATGAACCAATAAAGCTGGATGGGAGATAGGCAGGCACCACAGTGCTCAATAAAAAAGTGGGAAGTGATCCAAGCCACAGGACATGCACGTAAAGGGAGTGGGAGTTCTGTCTGCATGGGGCTCACTGAAGGCTTTTGGAGGAGGTGAATCAATCCCAGAGGGTCTTGGGAACTTGGGCTTTATCTTATGGGACCTGCTGTGCCCTTGAATGTGGCTGGACTGGAGCTCGCCAGGGCAGAGGGAGGATCAGAAGGGGAGAATGGAGGTGGGGGATGGGGGGACTGCTGCAGTTACAGACAAGAATGACACAGGCATCTAGGGCAGGAGGAGTGTGGACTGGAGAGGAGGAGGGGGCTGGGAAGGATCAGAGTCATGAGTTTGGTGCAAGATGGCAGTGGTGCCACCAGAACTGAAGATGAAGGGCAGGCAGGTCTCAGAGAAAGAAAGTTACAGCTGAGTCAAGTGCCATCCCTCCCCTGCCATATACCCAGGAATCCTGGTCCTTCCAGAACCTAGCCCAACCCTAGCTCCCTCAATCTCTCTCTCTCTCTTTTTTTTTTTTCTTTAACATTTTTTTAGTTGTAGATGGACACAATACCTTTATTTTATTTATTTTTATGTGGTGCTGAGGATTGAACCCAGTGCCTCACACATGTTAGGCAAGTGCTCTACCACTGAGCCCCAGCCCCAGCCCCCAATCTTTTTCATCCTTAACCTCAGATAAGCCCGGAACTGCTTGGGGTAATGGGCATTCACGGCTGATCCAGTTCCAAGTCCAGAAATTGCAGGGCCCACTGTTGGAAGACCCCCTGCTCCTGCTCCCAGCCCTGGTCTCCCTGCTGGGCCTTGGTATATGGCAGGTGTTCTGGGACAGAGGAAGGCAGTGGCCTTGGGCTCAGTGGAAGCCTCTTGTCCCTAGCAATAGCAATTATCAATCATTAAGCTCCTACTACATACCAGACTGGGAGCTAGGTATTTTGTGTGTTGTCAACCTTTTTAACAGCACCCAAGGCTGCTACCATCAGCTCATTTTACAGACTTACAGAGCTTGAGTACCTTGCCCAAGCTCATGCCTTGACCAGTAAGTGAGCACACTTGGATTTGAAAGCAGAGCTTGACTTCTCAGCTGTGAGCTTTCTTCCATGCCGCACTGACCACATGCTCCAACCCCACCCCCTCCCCCACTGGACTGGCTGGTAATGACTTCCACACACCCTCTAAGAATTTCGGTATCCCTGGACACACATCTCCTAGCACCAGAAGCTATCAGAGCAGAGAGCCTTTAGGGACCTAGTCTAGGAATTTTCTTCTGAGTGGGGCCCCTAGGCCTTTGCAGGGAAAGGCTATATGGACCAGGTAAACCCCAGCAGTTTGATGTCAGTTTCATTCAAAGAAAGGGTTTCCCTGCTCTGAAGGCATTTTTTGAAAACCACAGCTGTCATCCTTCCTTTGCACACAGTTGTAGAGCCAGGACCCAGGGGACTGGGGCTTTGGCTCTAGGCAAGCCTGGTGGTACAGACAGGGCTGCAGCTTGAACAGCCTGAGCAAGTGCTGTCCTCTGCCCTGGTTCCTTCTGTCCTTCAACAACTGTATCTCCTGGCCATCTATTGGAGAGAGTAGCCTGGAGGGAGCTATTGCTCCAGGAAATGGATTCCCTATTCCCAGAAGCAGCTGAGCAACTCTTCATTACCTATTCCTGCATTAAGAAAAGAGGCAGCCAGCCATAAACTCTGATTTCCACATTTGTAACAAGGAGAGAAATCCTGTCCTAGTTCCTTCACATTCTGAGGTGAGAACCTATTTATTTGTTCATTCACTCACTCGTTCAACAAATACCTGGGCTTGGAGGTACTGAAAGATGCCCACAAGGTTTTTGTTTTGTTTGTTTTGGTTCCAGGGATTGAACCCTGGGGCACTTAACCACTGAGCCACATCCCCAGCCCTGTTTTTTATTTTGAGACAGGGTCTCACTGAGTTGCTTAGGGCCTTGCTAAATTGCTGAAGCTGGCTTTGAACTCAGCCTCCCCAGTCACTGGGATTACAAACATTCACTAAAGCACCTGGTGTTTTTTGTTTCTGTTTTTTTGCAGTGCTGGGACTTGAACCCAGGGCCTTGCGCTTGTAAGGCAAGCACTCTACCAACTGAGCCATGAGCCATATCCCCAGCCCTTGTTTCATTTTTTGAGATAGGATCTCACTATGTTGCCCATGCTGGTCTCAAACTCCTGGTCTCAGGCTCCTGGTAGCTAAGACCACAAGTACCTCAAGCAGTCACCACCTTGCCCACTTAAAAGTAAATTTAGTCAATTGAAATACTAGCAGCCCTGCTCTCTTTAATATAGGGAAGGGAATCAGTGAGGCAGGTTCTCCCAAGGCCTGAGGCGAAAGGGTTTCACCTAATAGTAACAAGTCTAGTTGGTATTTAGTAACCGTTCATTATGTTCCAGAACAGTTCTAAATGCACTTATTCTCACAACCTTGCGAGGCAGCTACTAGCATCCCCATTTTATGTGTGGGGAACGCTACACGGAAGGAGTCAGCAGCATGGGCCAGGTCACACAGCTAGGAAAAGGCAAAGCTGGAATTGACCTCGTGAACTGCCAGGTACCCAGGCTTCAAAAGCAGGAACTACCTTTTTCTTTTAAAAAATCCACTTTTTACTTTCTTCCTGATAGACAGGAAAAACCAGCTTTGCCCCAAAAGTGGAATCAGATTGTTTTTCAGCCTGCTGCCAAGAGAACAGAAGGGGCCTGTTCACAATTTCTGCCCTGACTCCTGATTGTCATGACCTCCGTCTTGGGGTGTCTGGAGAGGGCAGAGGATAGAGCCACAATGGGCTCCAGGAGGCTTCAGGGGTGAAGAGAAAGCTTCTGGCTGTGTGGTTAAGGCACAGACCGCCTCGTGGCAACCAGCAGCAGAGACTAAACCCCAAAAGGATTTTAAAGGGCCCAAAGCAGCCCCATCTAGGACGCCTATACCCTGCACCCCAGCAAATGACCCACCCTGCCCTTTCCTCAGTCCCAGGGAGACAACTGCAGCTTCCAGCGGTCCTGGGCGTTTCTCCATAGCCCCTGGCTTGCTAGGGCCCCTTGGGTAGGTCCTGCTCCGAGGGCCTTGGCACAGGGGGTTCTTGAGAAATCGTAGCTCTTTTCCTTCCTCTTCTTTCCTTTCGTGGATCAGAAGGCAGCTGCCAACCTGAGGTCTGTTTTTTTTCTACTGTGTTCAGCTGTCCCCACTAAGCCTGATCCGTCTCCTAGGTGACCCCTCAGTCATTCCCTTTGTCTGGTGACTCTTAGGCTGTGAGGTGGGAGGTCAGGACAGACCTTGCATGAGATGCTGTTTCCTTCCTGGTAGACCTCTCCCTACCCTCTGGACTTGTGGAATTGGGGCAGATTATGTCCCTTCTCAAGCCTCAGTTTCCTAGTCATAAAAATGAGTAAGATAAGGGAAGCTCCCACAAAGGTGGTAAGAAGTTTAAGAAGGTCACACTCAGGCCCAACCCCCGAAAACAGCAGGCCAGCAAGCAGGAGAAAGCCAGGTACAGCACAGATGGGCCACCCAGGAATGGGTGGGAGTTTTGTTTTGTTTTTTTACTGTTTTACTTTTTCCCCCAGAGTGCCGGCCCAGGAGGGAGAGGCTGGGGGGCTAGGAGGGAACAGCCCATCTCCCAGGAGCTCTTGGTTTCTGGCCACCACACCATCCTACGGGCGTTTTCTTAGCCCAAAGTCAACAAGGCCCCTCTCAGTTCCCACGAGTTGCTCTGGCTCCTGCCATTACCCCATGAAATGGTCTTTGGAAACCTCTGTGACCCTTCATTCCATACACCAGGTGGACATGCCAAACCTGAACTATGTAACATACAGTGTACCAATTTGGCCATTTTAAGATTTACAGTCAGTAGTGTTAAGCTGTGAAACAGCTCCAAAGCTGCTATGAGCTTTCTAAGCCTCAGTTTACCTTCCTGCAGACTGAAGATATAATCCTTGCCCTTCCCCCATCGTGGGGCCATTGGACGCTCTCCCTGCCTAACCCAGGGATGGGTGGGTTTCCTCTTTGACTTTTCCCTTATGTTTATCTTTGTTCTCAGGTTTTTCTGCAAATGTGGGGTGTGTCTCTTGCTGGGTGTGGTCACCACTGATAACTTGGGACCACACCCTGCCCAGAGGAGCCACCTGGGCTAGAACTGGCTGTGGTCGGAGGGAACTTCTGGAGTGGTATGGGGGAGGTATGCTCCCAGCCAGGGGAGGAGAGAGAGGGCTCCCCTACTGACTGCAGGAAAGACCTGATCTTTTGCAGAGAACCCTGGCCCTGGAAGCTGGGGACTGTGTCTAACTTTGGCTTCGGGGCACTGAACTTTAGCACAGGAACTTTCACTCTTGTTTCTTTAACTTCCCTTATTCGAGGAGTGCAGTGACCTAGTTTCAGCAGCCTTATATGTCCCTCTCTGCCAAGGAGCACTAGGGGGTTCTGTGCAACCTACCCCAGCACTCGGCTGTTTTAAACCGGCTTCCCCTGAGCCCGGCACCCACTTCCCCACCTCCCCTCCTCTCCAGAGCTGCAGGATATGCCTGAGTCTCTTCCACCTGGCCCCTCTGTGCCCTTGGCCTTCTCATCTCATGCCTCCTGATCTAGAATACCTCCTCCAGGGAGCCCTCCCTGATGCATCTGTGGTCACCATTGCACATGCCACTGAGCCGCAGGCATCACTCATGGTGTCCCGCTAGACCCACTGTGGTCTTCCTGAAGAGGTTTTAGGGTGGGCCAAGCCTGTCACTCAGATGGGGACCCTTCATCACCTTGACTCTGTGCACCCAGGCATGCTCTTGCCTGTACACAAATACTTGTTTTGATCTGTCTGTTTCCTTACAGATACTCAGGAACTCCTCGAAGTCTTGGCTCAATTGTTTATCTTATCTCCTCTTGCCCAAGGAGCCTCCATTCAGGGAGCCTCCATTCAGGGCTGGAATCCCTCTGAGAGGGACACACCTTGTTTACACACCCCCAGTGATAGCTCACCACCTGGGAAGTAGCCCTTGCAGGCTTCAGAAGCTTTGATTGGGAGAAAGGTTTTCTTGGCTGAGTTGAAACCTGTCATCCTGCCCTTTCCTCCCACTGGTCCTTGCTTTGCCTTTGAGGTCTCAGAATTCACTAGGGGCCCCCACTTGTCCTCCAAAAATCTGATCTCCAGGACAAACTCAGCCCAGTACTGGCAGCTGCTCCTCACATGACCCCATTTCCAGCCTCTGAACACATTTCAGATGGATGCTGCTTCTTGCACCAGGCGGGGGCTGGGCTGAGGAGGACAGCCCATCTCCCAAGAGCCCAGGGTTGCTGGCACCACACCACCCTACTGGCTTTTTCTTAGCCTATGGTCAACAAGACCCCCACCCAGTTTCCATGAGTTGCTCTGGCTCCTGCCATTTCCCCATGAGATAGTCTTTGGAAAACTTGTGATCCTTATCCCAAATATCACAAGAACATGCCAAACCTGAAACAGGGACAATCTTGACCATTTTTAGATATATAGCTATGAAATAGTTCCAAAACTTTTTCTTTTCTTTCTTTCTTTCTTTTTTTTTTTTTTTTTTTTTTTTAATTTTTTGGTACCAGAAATTGAACTCAGGGGCACTTAACCACTGAACCACATCCCCAGCCCTTTTTATGTTTTATTTAGAGACTGGGTCTCACTATGCAGCTTAGGGCCTTGCTAAGTTGCTGAGGCTGGCTTTGAACTTGTGATCCTTCTGCCTCAGCTTCCCAAACAGCTGGGATTACAGGCAGGTGCCACCATGCCTGGCTTCCAAGACTTTATCTTGTAAAGTCGAAACTCTACACTCGTTAAACACCCCCTCCCTTTTCCTCCGAAGACCTGAGATCTTTGCCAACAAAGGCGTAGCTTGACCCTTGGCAAAGACCTGAGGCTATCAGCTTGAAGCTCCGCCTCCACCTTATGCCTTCTCACCTTTACCACCTCATGCTTCCTGTGTCTCCCCCATCTCTGCCTATCAACTAAAACCTCACAGATCTGGGGTTCACAATCTTCCCCTAACGCTGCCTGACAGTGTGGCTGGACCTCCCTGGGTGTCCTAGGGAGTCCCAAAGTTCTCTTTAATTGATCAGAAAACCCTTGGACACCACCAGACCAGCTAGCCCAATCTCCCTGAGGCAAACCCTGGGGCCCTTTCCCCTGGGGTCCTCTCAGAGGCTCATGGGATTTGCCTCCAAGTCCAGGAGACTGGGTATGTGACTGTGGGAAGGGAAGGAGAACCCATTCCAGGCCACCTCCTCAGCCTTGGGTGAAAAGGCAGCGCTGGTAAAGGTGACCTGGCAGGGAAGGAGTGTGGCACTTCCTTCATGCTCTGGTTTACACCCTTCCTGCCAGCACCCTCAGCCAGCCCTCAAGAACAGAGTTCCTGGCCAGATGAGACCAATCCAGTGTAAGGGCCCTCTGTGGCTCTCACTCACCACCCACCCCACTCACCCCCATTTCCACAGAAGGGACCCCTAGGTTCCTAGGGCCAGTGCTGAATGCCTTCCTCCTGTCTGAACAGGCTACCTCCTGTCCAGACTTCTTGGGGGCCTCAAATCAGAGGTCTCCTCCTTCCTGATCCCCCAGGCCCTTTTAGATTGCTCTTCTCCAAGTTCCTCTCACACCTGTGGTCTCTTGCATTGTGGCATTTACCATACACTGTTGTCTGTTTACACAGCAGTCTCCTTTCTGTGCATGAGCTGTTTGAGGATAGAACATGGCTGCTCTGTCCCTGGACCCCTAGCACACGATGAGGGACCTGGCGCTTAGGTGCTCAGAGAGCAAAAGAACAGATAAATGGATCGGGGTTGACTGGATGGAGGATGCTGCTGCTGCTGCTGCTGCTGCTGAATAAATGATGATGCAGTGGATGATGCTGGCTGGAGGATGGATGGATGGATGGATGGATGGATGGATGGATGGATGTTTAATTGGTGGTACGGGGATGGAGGGATTGACGGATGATTTGGGTGGTGGTAGTTGGTAGACAGAAGATGTTAGATGGGTATGGGTTTCCATTTCGGATCTAAATTGGCTTAGCTTCTTTCAATCATTGACCTTGCCTGCCTTTGACTTCACCAACTTAATTCTCTCCCTAACTTCAACTCCCTTGACCTTGCCTCTTGTGACTTCATGACCCAGTTGGGCATAGGCTCCACCACGACTCTCCCCTTAATCCACTTCTCCAATGCTATCTCCCCTCATCCTCTTCTCTTTATCCCTCTGTCTTGTTTTCACCAGCCTAGAGTGGGTGCCCCACCCCAGCCAGGCCATTTCTGTCTGGGCTCCCGATTCTAGCCCTCTCCAGGCCCCCGACCCCCGCCACTCACCATCAGTCCAGTCTGAGGGATCCGATCTCCTTCAGACATTTTCCTCCAGAAGTCCTATTGTTGACTGTCCAGCCCCCAGTGTCTGCTCTGACCTCCTGTCTACACCTACTCAGGGTCTTTCAGAAACACAAATTAAATCAGTCTGTGGCTTCCTGTTCCTTGGATAAAGACCAAAATCCAAACATAGTCCAAAAGACCCTGCAAAATCCACGGGGTTTCCATGTGCAGAGATGTGGAGGGTGATATCAGGGATGGAAACAGGATAAGCAGAAGTGTCGAATGGGGCCATTTGGCTGGGGAGCCAGGTAGCAGAAGGGGACAGCAGTCTGTCTATGGGGTCTTGGGTTTGAGCTGGGCATTGCTCTGAAGTACACCTTATACTTTGGGTGGGTCTTTGCTATGCATTGAGCCTTTCATTTCACCATAATTTCAGCTTCTAAACAGTTTAATAATGAGGTCCTGAAGGCCCACAATGAGTACCGACAGAAGCACGGCGTCCCCCCGCTGAAGCTCTGCAAGAAGCTCAACCAGGAGGCTCAACAGTGAGTCCCCCAGCACCGCAGGGGCTCTGGTCTTTCATGGGGCTGCTGGGTCACAGGGTGGTTGGAGAGACATGGGTTTGGGGATCAAAGACAGCCAGGCTTGAATACCTCTCTGCCACTAATCAGGCAAATGCCTTTGCTCTGCTGAGCCTTGGTTTCCTCTGTAAAATGGGACTATTAGGAGATCAGAAGCAATGCAGGTGTGACGCTCCCAGCCTCCTCCCAGAACCTGGGCAGAGAAGGAAGCTCAGCCACGCCAGCCTGGGGCTCACGCTGGGGCTTCCCAGGGTGGCACCCACCTGAGGAAGCACCGTGGACTCCGGCAGGTATTCTGAGGCCCTGGCCAGCACGAGGATCCTCAAGCACAGCCCAGAGTCCAGTCGTGGCCAGTGTGGGGAGAACCTTGCTTGGGCATCCTACGATCAGACAGGTGGGTGGTTTTCTCAGCCCCGCTCCCCTCTGTCCCAGATGGGCCTAGACTGGGTGGGTCTCTTCAGACCCCTCCTGGCCCCAGCACCCTCAGCCCAGAAAGGGAAAGGAAATCCAGAGCTCCCTGAATCACAGCTTCCAGCTGACTGCAGTTCACTGCAAGGTCTCTGATGGCCGGCTCAGGGCCAAGCCAGTGCTGGGTGCCAGGGACACAGAGATGAGTCAGACTGACCATCCCTCCCTTTGGAAGCTCCCAGGCTGAGAAGCAGGAGTGGGGGAGGCAGAGGCTTCTGGACAAAGTCTCAGTCTTATTTTTATGAGCACCAAAGCATCCTCGGCTACTGAAAAGTTTCACTTTCTTCACATTTTTCTTAAATTTTTATTATGTGTCTTTTTATTATGCTAGTGTATTCCTTTTATAATCAAAGGAAGGTAATAGAGCTTTTTCCATTTTGGAAACAAAAATAATGGAAAAGACAATTTCTTTATCCATTTAGGTCTGGAATGATTCCACCACACTGACCAAACATTCTTGAACTTTCTGGCTCCTATAGCCCTGAAATGGGTTTTTAGGGAAAAATATCACAGCGATTTCGCTCCCTGAAGCTTTCTCTAGCAGGAGAATGACTCATTCCTTCCCTGGTCTCACATTCCTGGGAGTTCCCAGGGGGAGCACCCTGAGTCCTCTTGGTTTCCCCCATGAAGCCCGAGCCAGGGTCCCCTCCAGCAGAGCTGTGCACGAGGAAGGCAGGACCCCTCTGAGACCTCACCCTCAGCCTGCAGGCTCCTCTGGGCCCTGGCTGTGACCTTGGTGAGTCAGGGAGGAGGATGCAGGATGGAAAGAGCCTCCTATGGCAGTCAAGAGAGTGGTTTATTCAAGGCCTTGTTCTGGACCCCTGGGACATCTTGACCAAGATGCTACCCTCTCTGGCCCCAGTTTCCCCATAGCTATAGAGAGGGGGTTGAGTAGGTGGTCTCTAAAGCAATGAATGGTTCCCCATCCTGGCTGCACATTGGAATCTTTTGCAGACCTTTTTAAAAATACCCATGCCTGGATCTCTCAGAGACTGATACAATCTTCTGAAGAAGGACCCAAGCCTTGTTTGTTCTCTTTTTTTTAAGTGATTCCCAGGTGATGCTAATGCTAATGCATGGTGTTGGAATCAGCAGCAGCAGCTTCAGGTTGCTTGTTAAAAATGCAGACTCATAGGCCCTCCATACCCTACTGAAACCAGAGTCTGCATTTTACAAGCTCCCCAGGTGATTCATCCCCTCTTTAAAGCTTGAGACTTACTGCCCTGAGGTCAAGGATTCTAGCTGTAGTCCTGAGATCATTAGCTCCCAGGGAAACGCTTCCTCCTGTTACCACCTGTAGGGCCAGGGAACACTCCAGGTGAGGGTCCTCCTGTCCACAGTAAGATTCCTGGCCTACTAGACCAGATGCCTTTCTTCCTGTAGTAATTTTAGAAGCCAGACACAGGGTGGGGTGAGGACAGTCTTCCAGAAACTCAGAGCATCACTAGAAGGCCTTTGGTGTGCACTGTGTTCAACTTTCTTGTTGTAAAGCCCAGAGAGGGGAAAGCCTCACCCAGAATTACACAACTAGTCACTGGCAGGGCAGCGACACCAGTGCAGGCCACCCAGGCCCATGTCCTTAGTCCCAGGGCAGGGCTCCTCCCACTCCACAGGCAAGAGTCCCTGGGAATCTTCCAGGAGCATCCCAGATGTTTCAGCTCACTCACTGTTGCTTTATGAGAAGTTTGGTTATGGGATGGAGGTTTAGTGTTTATGGAAGAAGATGGAGGGAATAGAAGTGGGTGAATTTTGTTGATGAATTCAGAACAGTGCCTTTTGCATACAGGAAAGGAGGTGGCTGATAGATGGTACAGTGAAATCAAGAACTACAACTTCCAGCAGCCGGGCTTCACCTCAGGGACTGGTAAGTGACAGGGCCCACTAGTGGCCTGGGCAGGTGCAGGTTGGGTATCTATCTGTGAAGAAGAACTAACCTTCAGAAGATCAATTCTTTCTTCCTTTGTTACCTTCATATTCTCTGGTTTGACCTTGTCCAGAGTTGAAATTCTCCTTTCCCCAACACCTCCCCAAACCATCTCCCCACATCCCACACACCATCCCTCCTTCTGAGAGCACCCAGCTGCTGACTCCTGCTCCCAGCTCAAAGTTCTCCACATTCCTGCCATGTGTCACAGTGAGACTGATGCTGCTGAGAGCTCCATTCCTGAGCTGGTACCTCAGCACTTGTAACTGGTCACCTTGCTTCCAGTCCTGCTCCCTCCAATCCATCCTACTCTCCAGCAGCCAGATTTCTAAGATGCTCTCTGCCCCAGTTCTCTTCATCGAACTGCAGTGGCTCCCTAGTGTCATCAGGAAAAAGGCCTGGCTGCTCTTAACTTCCTCCTCCCTTCACACCCCACCTCCCTCCTGCATGTTCTCTAAGCCTAGTGGCCTCCCTGGCCTTTTCCTTCACCTTGCCGCTCTAGTGAGCTCAAGTGACCTTGGGATGCAGGAAAGCTCCTTCTATCTTAGCTCTGGCACTATTTGTTGCGTGAGCTTGGGTCAGTTCTTTTTCTTCCCTGTCTAAGGGGAAAGGAGATGGTGGTGGCTCAAGGGACACTGAGAGATGGTGACTCAGATGCAGGAGGAGACTTCCATGGGCACATCTTCTTTCTCATAGGCCTCCTCCAGGACAAGAAGTTAACATTTATCTTATTGAAGTTCTGAACAGTTGCTTTTGCTCTGGGGTTCCTCTCACCCCTTTGTTGACCTCACTTGACTTCTTGTCTTTCACTAGGTCCAGGATGGGGTAGGATCCTCTCTGGGTGTAAGGCACCAGGGAAACTGAAAAGGGGACCCTCTGTCCTCCCCTCCCCCACCCAATCCCACTCAAGGGCAGAACCACTTTTGACTTCCCCCACTCTGGAAGATTTCTTCAGAAGCAGGAAGTGACATGTTTTAGAGCCAGTCACCATTTCCTGTGGCTTGCTGCTCACCCTTTCTGGGCAGGCATTCTTGCAACTGTGTGGGTAGTACTCCGGGGCATTTCTCCTTCCAGTTAGCTCTGCAGACTTGAGAATTGATGTCACCACAGAGTGATAGGAAAGAGCAGTGATTAAGGATGTGTGAGCAGAACTTTGTCTTCTTTCAATAAAAATCAGTGTGCGGAGACGCTTCTGCAATTTCATAGCTTCTGGAATTGCTTTTCCCATGAACAAGATTCTTGAGCAATCAAATGTGTCAGAGCAAGTTCTCGCGCTGTTCCTGTGGGTGCACACCACTTGATGGTTATGACGTGCCTCTACACTGTGCCATACTCCTTGCAGTTCCATTTGAAAGTAGGATTTTATTCTGCCCATTTTGAGAAGGAAACTGAGGCCTACAAAGGGCAAGAGACTTTTTTCATGTTTTCTGTCTTTGACCTAATGCCTCTTTCATGGCCCCTGTTCCAAGGTGGAAATCTTACAAGAGTTACAATGGGGAATGGGGCTGAACTCCCATGATCGCCAACCCACGTGATCACTGGCCATCTGGCCCACCCTTCACCCCACACCTCCCACCCTAAAGAGGAAAATCCCAATAAACTGGCCTCTGGGCCATCCCAGGTAACAGTGGACAATGCCTGAGGCAGACGGAGCCTGAGCCTAAGACAAGAGTAAGGCTTTGGGTGATATAATCTGGGCTTCTAAGACCCTTGAAGATCTTCAGGCCCATCCTGCCTCAGACTAATGCTGCACTACTTACTGTTCAGGGTTCCCTGGCCTGAGTCCATGTCATAGGTGAAGGACCTTCAAAATACCCTGTAATCAATCCCCACCCTTAGCCCAGCCCCAGCCAACACCTTGTAATGAAAGACACTGATCCACACTATGTGCTGCATAGAGAGAAGCATTTCTTATAATTATTTTGTTATATTCTGTCTAAATGAGATTGGCTTATTTATTCTGAATGAGTAATACTTTTAGGTGACACAGAATTTGAAAGCTGTATTATCTATATAAGTCCTGACCCTCAGCACTTTCCTCCCAAGAGGCAATTAAGTGATACCAATCCTTGTGTATTGTTTTGGAATTATTCTGAGCTTAGGCCGGCATGTGTGTATATTTATTCTCTTTTTTCCCTTTTTATTTCTCTGGTGTCAGAGTACGTGATTTCTTTTGCACTTGTTAGAGATTGTTCCATATCAGTACAGACAGAGCTTCCTCATTCTTTCTTACCATTGCACCTTATTCCTTTGCAAGAACATACTGTAATTTACTCAATGTGTTTTTCAAAGACATATTCTAGGAAGTTTTGATTCACAACAGTGAAGAGGATGTGATCCTTTTTTCGCTCAGGGGTAGAGGGGGCACAAAGAAAAAGGAGCCGTTGTTAGAGTTGGGAACCAGTGTGTGTCTGATGGTTGCTAAGGAAGTTGTGTCCTTTAATTGATCTCTAAATGCCCCTAATTTAATTATCTCTGCACAGATAGGAACTTCCTCAGTAAGAGGAAACATTGCTTAGTGTCATCTGTTTGGAAAAAGCTGCCACTGGCATTCATGCTGCTGATGTGAGCTTTGTGTCTAATCCTTTTTCTTGGAGACCAGAGGATAAATGGCAGCATCTTCTTTCTCTGGGAGAGGGAGTGAGTGAGGCAATGGCCAATGGCCAAAGCATGTGACCTCTCAAGAAGGCTTGTGTGAGGAAGGTCTTGAGCACTGGCAGAGGCAGCTCATAGAAGCAGTAACTCTTGGCAAAGCTGCTGAATGCCTGGAGCTGTGGTCAGCAATGTAAGGCCCCAATGATGAGTGGGCAAGAAGGGTTTCTTCTCTATTCAGAGAGGAAAATCAGAGTTTATTAAGCAGAAGTCAATCCAAATACAGGGATAAGTAGTAAAGATGTATAATTGTGGTTAGGGTTTATTTTCTTTTAATTCTTGCTTCAATTGTATCATATTGATGATATGGATGAGTATTTATGTTTGGTTATTTTCATAAAGAATTTAGTGCTGGGAGCAGTGACCTGTAATCCCAGAGGTTCAGGAGGCTGAGGTAGGAGGATCCCAAGTTCAAAGCCAGCCTCAGCAAAAGTGAGGCACTAACCAACTCAGTGAGAACCTGTCTCTAAATAAAATATAAAACAGGGCTGGGGATGTGACTCAGTGGCCAAGTGCCCCTGAATTCAATCCCCGGTAGCCCCCCTCCAATAAAAAGAATTTAGTAACCTCAAATCCTTTGTGGATATAGACAAAAAAATAAATTACACTAAATTTATTTATTTTTATTTTCTTGGTACTGGGGGTTGAACCCAGGGGCACTTAACCACTGAGCCACATCCCCAGTCTTTTTTTATTTTTTATTTTGAGACAGGGCCTCACTAAGTTGCTGAGGCTGGCCTTGAACTTGCAATTCTCCTGCCTTTGCTTCCTGAGTCATTGGGCACAATTACACCCCACCTAAAATTAAAAATTACAAAAATGGAGCTTGACTGTGTGTGTGTGCGGGGGGGGGAACAATTTAATCAATGAATGTTGTTTTCAGTCCTTACCATATACAAGATGAAATAGGAGACACCAACTTTGTCTCATGCTGAAAGGTTAGAAGAGTATGAATACCAGTCTCATTCTCTCTTCTTTTTCAATTTTGTAGCAAAACATCATAAAATGAAATTTATCATTTTAACCATTTTTAAGTGTACAGTTCAGTGATATAGAGTACACTCACATAGTTATGTAAACATCTCCACCATCCATCTCCAGAGCCTTTTCACAAACTGAAACTTTGTATCCCTTAAACAATAACCTTCCATCCTTCCCTCCTCCCAGCCCTTGCCCCTGGTACCCACTATTCTTTCAGTCTTTATAAATCTAACTTCTCTGGTGCTCATGTAAATGGAATCATACAATAGTTGACCCTTTTTGTGTTTGATTTATTTTGCTTAGCATAGTTCTCAGGGTTCGTCCACTTTATAGTATTAGAACTCCTTTTCTGGTTTGAACCCAGGACCACTTAACCACTGAGTCACATCCCCAGCCCTTTTAAAATTTTTTTTTTTTTTAATTTTAAGACAGAGTCTTGCTAAGTTGTTTAGGGCCTTTCTAAGTTGCTGAGTGCAGAGACATGTTTGGGTAACCCTAAGATGGCGGCTGGCGTTGAGCCAAGAGGTGGTGCATAATTAGTGTTAACCCAGTGTGATCTACTTTTGCCTGATTAGTTAACCTCTCCTCTGCGCTAGTGGTCAACAGATGTTCCTCATTCTTAATTGGTACCATGGCACATGCTCCCACCGTGCTACTTAATTCTAAACTGATTGGCTGCCTTAGGTATATAAGACACACACCTATAGGAAGCACCTCTGATAGATGGCAGAATGCAGGTTGCAGATCGCAGATGGCAGGACGCAGAACTAAACATACCTCTGGATCGCGGGTTGTAGGTCACAAGATGCACCACTAAGAAGCACCTCTGATAGAAAGCACCTCTGATAGCATGCACCTCTAGCATGCACCTTTAGGACGCAGGATGCAGGACGCACCTCTAAGAAGAAGCGGTAGACCTTTGATAAGCATAGCCTCTCTGAAAGAGTAGCATTTCTAAAATTAAGCAAAGTCTCTCTTCCTCTAAGCAAAGTCTCTTTTCCTGATAAGCAAAGTCTTTCTTCCTCTCAAAGCCTCTCTTCCTCTAAAACTAAAAGTAAGCAAAGCCTCTTTTCCTCTATAAACTAGGAAACAAGCAAAGAAGAAAGAAAGCAGCCTACTAGATAAAGTAGTAGAAGTAGTTCAGTTCCAGTCCACCTCCGATAAATTACCGCGGGATTGTTGCTGCGGCAACAACTGAGACTGACCTTGAACTTGCAATTCTCCTGCCCCTAGCTCCCGGGATTACAGGCATGTGCCACCACACCTGACTCAGAATTCCTTTTAAAATTTGAATAATGTACCACATTTCGTTTATCCACTCATTTGTCTGTGGACCCTTGGGTGTGTGACTTTGAGCCAATGGTTAAACCTCTTTGCAGTGAACATGAGTGTATAAATATCTGAATCCGTACTTTCAGTACTTTGGGACGTGTACTTCAAAGTGAGATTACCGAGTCCTGTGGTAAATCTGTGTTTAACTTCAAGGGAACTGCGGTACTGTCTTTGTTTTTTATAATAACCATCCTAATGGGTGTAGTTTCCCTCTTTTTTTTCTTGGGGGGGGGGTGGGAACCAGGGATTGAACTCAGGGCACTCAGCCACTGAGCCGCATCCCAGTTCTATTTTGTATTTTTTTTTTAGAGAGAGTCTCACTGAGTTGCTTAGCACCTTGCTTTTACTGAGGCTGTCTTTGAACTCGCAATCCTCCTGCCTTAGCCTCCTGAGCTGCTGGGATTACAGGCGTGCACCACCGTGTCCATCTTGCTTTCCTTCTTAACTCATGGAAAGTTTAGCTGCTCTGTTCATGTTTTCTTCCTTCTTCCCTCCCTCCCTCTCTCTCTTCCTTTGTTCATCAGTTATTGAATATCTACTATATCCCTGGCCCAGTGCCAAACCTTGGGAAGATGGGAGTTTATCAAACAGACGTGTAGCCTCCTCCCACACAGCTTGCAGAAATGCAAGCCATAGATTTAGGAGGAAATGTAATCTCTTCAGGGTTGCTTTAGAAAATGATTGCTGGGGTTGGGGAGATAGCTCAGTTGGTAGAGTGCTTGCCTTGCAAGCACAAGGCCCTGGGTTCAATCCCCAGCACCAAAAAAAAAAAAAAAAAGAAAGAAAAAAGAAAATGATTGCTATTCTGTAACATGGAAGTAAACCTCCCCTTGATCTTTGTGAGTGGGAAACACTAAAGATGAGAGGGACAATCACCTGTCCTCTGCCCCCCAAAGATGAGAAGCATGTAGGACCATTGAGCAAAAAATTCATTATAGCATCAACTCTTTGACATCAAAGGACAGTAGAAAACCAAGCTATGGGAGAAACTTGAGAGGCTCCGTGAGTGAAAGGCAGGCAGACTGTGAATTGGGAGGCTGCTGCTAAGAAGCTTCAGCAAGCCCCAGAAGTGTCTGCAGGGTGGAGTGGTAGTCTGAACAGGAAGTGGGCTGTTTGGCTCAGAGTAGAGGGCCTGGATGAGGCTCTAACTTGTCAAACTCTTAGTTCAAAATGTAGAATGCCTGCATTTCCATTGAAAGTAGAACCTCAAAATTCCAGGATGATTTTTCCATATGACTTTTATTCATTTATTCCATCATTCATTCATTCATTCATTCAGCAAGAGTGTATTTCACATTTTTCACGTGCTATGCTATGCCAAGATATTAGATATATTTTGGTGAACAAAAGAACTTGTTCTTCATCCCATGTGAGGCTCATAACCTGATAAAGGAGCCACGCAATAATCAAATGATCAAATTTATCATTGCAAATGGTCAGAATGCTGTGAAGGGAAAAAACGGTATGGCAAGAATATCTCAGGAGATGTTTGGTAAATAAAAGGGTGATTGTGAAAGACCTTTGAACAAGTGACAGCCTGGGACCTAAGGGACAAGAAGCTGTTGATCATCAGAAGAGCATTTTATGGTGGTCAGTGCATGCAAGGATCTCTGGTGGGAAATAACTTGTGTGTTCAAGGAATGGAAAGGCCACACAGGCCAAAGCATTTGTTTTTATTCCAGGTGTAATGGAAGTGATTGAAGAATTTATGCAGGGAAACTAAATGGATGTGATTCATGGCTCAAAATATTAATTCCAGCTACTTAAGTGAAAAATGATTTGAAGGGGGCCAAGGTGGCATTAAATGGCAATTTAGTGAGACCCTGTCTCAAAATTAATAAGTAAAAAGGGATGGAGATATAGCTCAATGGTAGAGTGACCCTGGGTTTAATATCTGGTATCTGCCAAAAAAATTAAAAATGAAGTGTAGAGAGAGAGCTCAGGATTGAGCCCTGGAAAATTCAGGCTCTCCAACATTACAAGAGAGACAGAAGAGGAGGAGGAGACAGTGAGATAGGAGAAATGCCCACAGCTTGAGGCATCACGGAAACTAAAGGGGTGGGTGCTTGGCAAAGGGGGAGTGGCTATAGTAAACTTCTTGAGATACCAAGTAAGATGACCAAACGTGACTCCTAGAGATTAACATGAAAATTGTTGCACAGAGTGTAGTTTGGGGATAGAGTTGGAGGCAGGTGCCAGGTAGGGTGGCATCCTAATTGTGGGATCCACTGGGCATTGTCATGATCTTTGGGAGACCATTGGAAAGTGTTGAGGTTGCTGTGTGACTGATTGAAAGGATCTGCTTTAAAAATCTGGCAATGGATGTGTTTCATTCCTCCTTTGATTGCTGTCTGCAAAGATCAAGGGATCCAAGCCTAGCATGATAGTGCAGGAGTTCAAGAATCCCTTGCCACATCCCCCTCCAGGCTGCGCTCACCTGTTGCCCTCTCCCCCTGCCTGTTCCCTACAGGACACTTCACAGCCATGGTATGGAAGAATACAAAGAAGATGGGCGTGGGAAAGGCATCTGCAAGTGATGGGTCTTCCTTTGTGGTGGCCAGATACTTCCCAGCAGGGAATGTTGTCAACCAGGGCTTCTTTGAAGAAAATGTCCTGCCTCCAAAGAAGTAACTTGTCAAATGTAATGGGAAGGCATGAGACTTAAGAACATGGATATGAAGTGCCTAGAACAAGAACTCAGCTGTGTGTCTGTCCCTGTGGATGTATGTGCTTGTGTGTGTGATGCCCGTGAGCATCTCCTGTACACACACTTGGATATACAGTTCTGTCTGAGCTCATTCTTATTAAAGGAATAAGCATCTGAAGCATTTACCTGGAAGGTTACCCAGACCACAACTATTCGGACATCAATTTTTTTAAAAATACTTTGTTATTTTTTAAGCAAATTTCTTTTGTACCTTTCTTACTTCTAATATCCCTCCTTGGATGTTTTATATTCCAAATATTTGTGATTTTGAGAAGTGAAGTTCGCTTTATGTGATTGTTATGCATTGTAATCTACTTTTGGCAGATATTTGAGTATTAAACCTTCCTTTAAATGTGACAAAACACACAAAGCAGCTTGCATCGGAAACATGGAGCAGCCGGGGGCTCTGTTTCACAGAGATTTTTCAGTTGGAAGACATGATGTCATCCTGCATGCCTCCTGGGATTCTCTAATGGGATTGCCAAAGAACAAATGGAGAAAAAGCTTTACTTCCTTGCATTTTTCTACCTTTAAATAGCAAAGTACCATGGCCACCAACCCTTATGTCCTCCCTCCACCCTTTTTCTTGAACTCTTGTGCATTCAGAGTTCAACATATTACCCCTGATTTCTCTGGAGGCAGGTTAGACCTAGAATGTACCCCTGCCCTACTTCTGCTAGATGGCCCCAGCCTGTTCTGGGAGAAAGCCCCTCACACACTGCCTGGGCTCTTTGCCAAGTGGCTGTGGGTGGATGAAGTCAGTGGTGTGGGGGTGAAAGTTAGCTCGCTCAGGGCTCCTAGAGGAAGCCCAGCAGCTTGTACCCTGCCCCTGACAGGGTGGGAGCCCAGGCCTATTCCTGGCAGCTGTGACTGCAGCTGTGTTGCTGCTCCCTCCTGGAATGTGTGACAAGCCCAAATGTTCCAGGGAGGTGTCCAAGGCAGGGGGCTTAGAAACGCTAATTTAGTGCTGTGTTTTGCCTCAAACTATAGAAAGCTCCCCTGAATAGCAGTTTTACAAGGACCACATGGAGGGACCAACCCAGATGCCCTAGCTGAGTGTCCTTGAAACCATGTCATCTCCATCTGTCAGGAGTGCTGGGGCCCAGTGAAGGGGTTGCTGGCCTAAAGACAGAAGTCTGAGCAGGCCAGTCTTTGAAACAGCTTCCTAAAGGCCTATGTTGCACTGTGAACATGGTCTCATGCTGTGCCCCTTGTCCCAACCAGGAATATTTACTACTAATAAAATTTTTTCTCTTTTGTGTGATATTTTCTTCCAATGTGATTCATGCCTGATTCTTATTTTGTGGCCTAAGCCATTCATGACTCTGAATCCCTGTCTTGAGTAACTCAAGCCCCAGGATATCCCCAACTCCTCCCCTTGTACGCTGTGTTGCTTAAAGCAGAAAGAGCTCCTTTCTGTTTTAAGCTGATCAAGTTTTGAACCATGTGACCCATTAGCACATAGCTGGTTGGACTAGAGTAGAGAGCTGATCCAAGGCACCAATCCTTAAGCTGACCATGGTCTAGGGATTTGATCTAAGACACATGAAGAGACTTTCCCAATGGAATTTAAAAAATAAGGATGTGCTAGGTTCAAAATAGGACATGGCAAACCAAAGCCATATGCAACCTAGTTATGAGTGGGAAAGAGAATAAAAGGAGGGGATACTGGTCCTAAGTTTTCCAGTTCCAGGCCACTTTTGTGTGACTTTGAAACATGCCCCTCATTATCTTCAGGGATTTGCAATAAACAAATATATCATCTGATGACCCCCCCCCAAATTCATATATTAGGGTCCCCTCCCCTAGGAAATCTCCATGAACAGAAAATGCTGAACTAGGCAGGAAGCTGAAGGTGGGTGGGACAAAGAGAGCTGGCCAAGGTTCTTTCCTGGTCACATCTGGCAAAGTGCCAGTCAATGAACTTCCTGGTGACTCCTAGGGACACCACCAAACATACATACATGGCCAGGTGGTAGAAGCTGGAATGCAACCAGTCTGTAAGTCAGGGTCTCTTTCCCCAGTTGGTGAGATTAAGGAAAACCTGCTTTTCAGAACTGAAGGAGTCAGACAGCAAAGCTGGCAGAACAGGTGGGCACTGGCACTTCTTTAATGAATTTCTTTTTCTTTCCCTTTCTTCTCTTTTGTTTGTTTTTGCTTTTGAGACAGGGTCTTGCTATGTTACTAGGTCAGCCCCGTAGTCCTGGTCTCATGAGATTCACCTGCCTCAGCCTCCTGAGTAGGTGGGACAATGGGCACACAACTGCATGCACAGCTCTTAATAGGTTTCCTGAAGATGACAAGCCCCACAGTCCAACAAAGCCAAGCACAAGCTAGATAGTCCATTCTCTGTAACCAGAGAGCAAAGGAAGGTGACAGAACCCTGAGTCCAAGCCCTAGCTTGTGACATGAGTTGAGCAAGCCCCCTCCTCTCTCTGGGCCTCAGTTTGTCCACCTGGAGGAGGTCTGACACATGGAGTGAGGTCTCTCTGGTCTCCATGACACCCACGGCCCCAGGGTCACTCTGGTTAGAAGCATCTGTGAGAGAGCTCCTTTCTGCTCTAGTGTTCTGGGATGTAAAACAAAAGCAAAGGATAACTGCCACCTCCTCCGCTGAAATGCCCTCAAGGTTAAAGCCTGTGGGAGCCTATGAAGCAACAGGGCTGGCCCACCCCACCTGCTCCAGGGTAGAGATGCCCCAGGCAGCGAGGTCAGTGGGAGCCAGAAGGCGTCAGCATCAGCAGCCAAGTGGCAGCTGCTTCTCAGATCAGAGCTGGAGAAGTCTTTAGAGAAAATTCTTCCAGTGGTGCAGACAGAAGTTCTGAGCCTTGTACAGTCACCTTACTCCAAAAGACTCTGCTCTATGCAGGTATCAAGATAACAGAGTACTAAAGAGTAAGTTTTAAGAAAAGAACAATTTCAATTACTAAATCCCAAAATAAGGAAAAGGAATGAAATGAAAGGAGGAAGGGTGACAATAAACAAAAATGAGACCCTGACTAAGCCAGGAAGGAAGAGCTGGAGAGGCTCATGTTCCTCAAGACTGACACCAAATCTTCCTGGGAGGAACACTCCAGAGTGGGACTTGGGGCACAGAATGGAGAAGAGCAGGGACAGGACCTGAGTTAGGTCCTCTCTACACCCTTTTGCCAATGCTAGAGCGAAGTGCAAGGGCCTGGATGTCGAGGGCCCTCCTAGAAGCCCCTAAAACCTGGTCGGGATGTGGCCAATGAGCTCTTCTGCCCTACCGCGGGGACTTTGGCTGGCCATTACCCTGTCCTAAATCAGGCAATAGCCCCCCAGACGAACCCCAGGAATTGCCAGAGCCTCTCCTCCCACCCGCCGGGAGGTGGGGAGTGCCGGCGGGACCCAGGGCTCCCCTGCGGAGCCCCACCCGGAGGTTCCTCGGGGTCAGGAACCTCCCGAGTTGACGCAGTGACTCCGAGACGGCCCCCGCTGGGACTCAGTGCCCCTAGACGTAAAGTGGCGACGCGTGTGTATCTGGCAAACCGTGAGCCCCTGATCCTGCCGTTTGAATTCCAGGGTCGCCTCTGCACCGTGAGGGTGAAAGCCCCGTGGACAGGCACCCATTTGCTGGTTTCCGTCTCTACAGTTTGGGTGGCGCCCCGGCGCGGAGGCGCGTGCTCTGGTGACTGGAGGTGACTCTGCAGCCCCACCTTGCGGCAGCAGTAGGCTCCGGAAGCCGTTTCAGGAAGCGTTATGGGGATCATCGCCTCCCTGACAATCACGAAACCAGAGCCATCACCACCATGGCGAACTGCTGTTAATATTAGCAAGGGATGGCAGCTAGCATTGGGCGATCGCTCACCACTCTAGTCATTTTCTTATCTAAACTAATCTTTGAAGCAGGTACTGTTACTCCCAAAATCGCACAAATAAGGAAACTGAGGTCTGTGTCACTTGTCTAAGTCCACCCCTGATGGAGACAGCTGACCCCCTACAGTCCCCAACATTGTACTAGACATTTGGAAATGTGAGCGAACGTTCCAGTTTGTGGCAAAAATAATCAGGGCTCTATGGGACCTCCCATCCCTGGGGCTGGCTAGCTCCTACACACCTGCTTCAATGAGTGGTCCTCACCTCTCCATTTTGAAGAATGGTGTTCATGGCCATAAAGGTCAGAAGCCAAAAGATAGAATTTTTCTTCTCGGATGCTCTGGAGCTTTGGCAGAGAAAGGGACTCTGAATCCTGAGAATCAGAGACTGTGAAAAGCTCAATGGTTAGGAACTTCCCAAAAAGGTGGAAAGAGTTCTAAGGTACAGGCAGCTTGGGTTCCAGGCCATGTTCTGTTTCCAGATGACTCTGTTACCTGGAATAAGTACTTTCTCTTCTCTGGGTCTCACTTTCTCTTCTGGGAGAATTCTTCTAAATGATCTGATAATCTTTTCCCTTTCCATCTCCCCTACACACTGCCATACTCAAACTGGCTCTGACATCCCAGAAGAAGCCTTGGACTGAGGTTTGAAAGTCCCAGGTAGGCATTGCAGCCCATTCCTGAGCTTCTTCCTGAGCTCTGGGCTTGGGTTCTAGGTCCCGGTAGGTTATCTAACCTTGGCAAGTTACAACCATCAGAGGATAGAAAGGCCCTATGCCTCTGAGAAAGGCCTCAGGGGGCCTGCATTGTGATGACCTCATCTGCTCTGTGACATCATCCTCTCTCTCACCCCCAACTCCTCTCTGCTCAACTGGTCTGCAAACAACCATCAATCTGAATCCCAAAGGCCTGAGAAAGTCTGTTCTCCAGTACCTGCTGCTGATCTTCTGCCTCAGCCAGCAAGAATCACCATGAAATTGGAATTCACAGAGAAAAACTACAACAGCTTTGTGCTACAGAACCTGAATAAACAGAGGAAACGCAAAGAGTACTGGGACATGGCCCTCACCGTGGACCACCATGTCTTCTTTGCACATCGGAACGTGCTGGCAGCTGTCTCTCCACTGGTGAAGAGCCTCATCTCCAGCAATGACATGAAAACCACTGATGAACTCTTCATCACCATTGACCCCAACTACCTGAGTCCAGCCACCGTGGACCAGCTGCTGGACTACTTCTACAGTGGCAAGGTGGTGATCTCAGAACAGAACGTGGAGGAGCTGCTTCGGGGAGCCCAGTATTTCAACACACCACGCCTTCGGATCCACTGCAATGACTTCCTTATTAAGTCTATCCGCCGTGCCAATTGTCTGCGCTACCTCTTCTTAGCTGAGTTGTTTGAGCTGAAGGAGGTATCAGACTTGGCCTACTCCGGCATTCGTGACAACTTCCACTACTGGGCCAGTCCTGAGGGCTCCATGAACTTCATGCGCTGCCCACCTGTCATCTTCGGCCGCCTGCTCCGCGATGAAAACCTTCATGTGCTCAATGAGGACCAGGCTCTCAGTGCACTTGTCAATTGGGTCTACTTCCGGAAGGAGGAGCGGGAGAAATATTTCAAGAAGTTCTTCAATTATATCAATCTCAATGCAGTCTCCAACAAGACACTGATGTTTGCCAGCAACAAACTGATGGGCATGGAGAACAGCTCAGCCCATGTGACCCTGATTGAGAGTGTCCTGATGGACCGAAAGCAGGAGCGGCCATGCAGCCTGCTGACCTACCAGCGGAAAGGGGCCCTGCTTGATTCTGTGGTCATCCTTGGTGGCCAAAAGGCCCATGGCAAGTTCAACGATGGAGTGTTTGCCTATATCATCCAGGAGAACCTGTGGTTGAAGCTCTCAGAGATGCCTTACAAGGCAGCAGCACTAAGTGCCACTTCTGCTGGTCGCTACATCTACATCTCTGGTGGCACCACTGAGCAGATTTCAGGGTTGAAGACAGCCTGGCGGTATGACATGGATGACAACTCCTGGACCAAGTTGCCTGATCTGCCCATTGGGCTTGTCTTTCACACCATGGTGACCTGTGGGGGGACAGTATACTCAGTGGGTGGGAGCATTGCCCCAAGGCGATATGTCTCCAACATCTATCGTTATGATGATCGCAAGGAATGTTGGTGCCTGGCAGGGAAAATGAGCATCCCTATGGATGGCACAGCTGTGATTACCAAGGGTGACCGAAACCTGTACATTGTCACTGGGCGGTGCTTGGTGAAAGGCTACATCTCCCGGGTTGGGGTAGTGGACTGCTTTGACACCACCACTGGGGATGTGGTCCAGTGTATTACCTTTCCTATTGAGTTCAACCACCGGCCTCTGCTCTCTTTCCATCAGGATAATATCCTTTGTGTGCACAGCCACCGGCAGAGTGTAGAAATCAACCTGCAGAAGATAAAGGCCAACAAGACGACCACCTCAGTGCCTCTCTTGCCCAACAACTGTCCCTTGGATGTGTCCCATGCTATATGCTCCATTGGAGACAGCAAGGTGTTTGTATGTGGGGGTGTCACCACAGCCAGTGATGTCCAGACAAAGGACTACACCATCAATCCAAACGCCTACTTGCTGGACCAAAAGACAGGCGAATGGAAGACCCTGGCCTCACCACCAGAGGCACTGGACTGTCCCGCCTGCTGTCTAGCCAAGCTACCTTGCAAGATTCTTCAAAGGATTTAAACAACTTTTTAAGTGGGAGAATAAGTAAATGCATTATTATTCACAATTTAATGAGAAAGAAAGAGCGGAAGGTGGCCTTTTGGTTCCTTCTTAGCGTTCCAGTCTGTGCTTGGCCCCGAAGGAGGAGCTCCTGGGCTAAGGTTGTTCCCGATGGGTGGAAATCCAGGGCTGGTGTGTCACTGGAGGTATCCAACAGAGGTTGGAATGAAGTCTCTGGTGCGGGGGACTGAGACATCTCCTGGGCTATCTTGGGTGGAAATTCAGGTTTTTCTGTCACCAAGTATCCAAACAGAGGCCAAAAAAGAATCCTTGATGGGTGGGACTGAGGCACCTCCCAGGCACTGGCCAAAGTGATGTCTAGAAAACCCCCTATTCTGCACCCCATGATCACCTCTCAGGCATCTGCTAGACTGACAGGTAAACCTTTGCTCAGAGACATGAAGCCTTGGGATCCTCCAACACTCCACTCAAACCTTTCAGGAAGTGATGTGCATAGGAAGGACAGGAAAAGGAGGCAGCAGTAAGGGGAGGCAGAGGCAGGGTTAACTGGCTGCTGTGTTTGACCATGCAGCTACAGAAGTTTGTGTGTCATTTATGGGGAAGTTGAGAATTACTTATAGTTGTTTCCAGGAATTAAGGTTCATTGAGAACTTTCTCCAGGAATATATGAGGTCTGAGGGATTGAGGATGGAAGAGAAGCTAGTAAAGGAAGAAGGAAGAAACCTATATCTCTAGTGAAGAGGAGTTTGGGAATGAAACAAAATGACAGGGAAAAAAAGGCAGGATGGTATAATAGGGATACAGAGTCTGGGGCCA
Organism: Sciurus vulgaris; assembly: GCF_902686455.1. Classification (NCBI taxonomy): domain Eukaryota; kingdom Metazoa; phylum Chordata; class Mammalia; order Rodentia; family Sciuridae; genus Sciurus; species Sciurus vulgaris. The sequence continues at coordinate 53,528,557 of NC_136476.1, forward strand.
GGTAGCCTGGTTCAAATACCAATTTCATCACTTCCTGGTGATCCTAGGCAAGTTATTTAACATTTTCTGAGCCTCCGTTTCATTCTCTATAAAAGGGAGTTAATAAGCATATCTACCCCATAGTGTAAATGTGAAGTTTAAGAGTTAATGCAAGCAAATGCCCAAGAAAGCCTTGGCATACACTAAAGTGCTACAGAAGTGCTTTTTTAAAAGATAAAAAGGTGGGTGTGTGAGGCAAGGGTTCAAATTCTCAGGCCCTTATATTAAGTTTCCCATAAAATTCTCTGTGAGACTCCCTATTTCAAAGCTTTCACGAACTTTCCTCAATTTTAACTGTTTCATTCATTTGTATATTACACATAATCCTCAGTGATATAGAAAACTGACTAACTTCTTGAAAACTATATATAATCCTCACTCATTTATTCACTCATTCGTGAATTTATTTACTCATCCATTCATTTATTTCAAATGCATGCACACACCATTCACTGAGGTCCCTCTGTTCGCTGGCTCCCTGTTCCAGATTTCGGGGACACAGACAATCCATGTGCCAGGGAAGGGAGTGTCTACACCAGTGCCATGCAGCAGGAATGTAGTGTGAGCCACATATGTAACTCAAGTTTTCCTAGTAGACACATTAAAAAGGTGAAAAGAAGCTGGTGAAATTAATTTTAATACATATTTTATTTAACTCAATATGGTAAAAGTATTATTTATAGATGTAGTCAATATAAAAGTTTAATGAGATACTCAATGACCTTTTTTTTCTTTTTCACAGTATGTCTTTGGAATCCAGCATGAATTTTTACATTGTAACACAGCTTAGTTCAGTCTAACCACGTTTATATAGCCCTATGAGATTGGTGGCTATTGTATTAGACCATGCAGGACACTTTGGACATTCTCAGGGTTCAAATCTGCTCACTTCCATTTTTCTTTTCAATCCATCTTGCATAACCTACTCAGCATTACCTTACCGAGCTCTCTTAGGTGGTCTCTCTCTTTAAATCCTATTCCCTCTCAGGGCTTACTTTCTCCTACCGGTCAGGACCCTGGAATTCATAGCTGACCTTCTCTTCCCTCCGGGACTTCTCCCATATTTTGCACTTCTTCAAACCTTGGGCTGTTACCACCTCTCTCATCTCACTGCCCAGCTGGAAGAATGAAGTCTTACAGATTCATGGACTAGGCTCAGCTGCCTTACTCCCCAGGTTTACTAAACCAACAGCACGAAAGTCCAAAGAATCTCTTGCTGATTCCCTGTACCACTCCTCACGCTCACTCTCCAACCCCCTCTGGTGTTCTGGATCCCCATTCTTCCCCTTTTCTCACTTTCAGTCACTGACTCTGCCATTAGCTCTCCAGGGAAGCAGAAGTCATATGACCTGAGCTCTAAAACCAAACTCACACCGAAAGGGAGTTTCTGCTCCTTCTCACCTCAAAGAAGCGGTGCTTCCTTGATTCAAAGCTTACTCTTCCACCTGTCTCAGTTCTGTCACTTCTCGACTTCTCAGGCTCCTTAGTTCCCCTCTCTCTACACCTTCTTCCTATCTTCTTTGTTCCATTAATATTCTCAAATTTCTCCTACACTGAAAACAAACATTCCGCGGCTCTGAAGTTCACCTTGTTATCTTGCTATCTACCCATCTTTTCCCCAGTTGAATTTCCTAAATATCATATCTCTTCTTCAAATCAATCCCTAGCCCAGCTCACTCAGTCTGATTTCTGTCCCCAACATTCACCTTTTTTTTAAAAGGATGATTTTTTAAAAATATTTTTAGTTGTAGATAGACATCATATATATGTGTATATGTATATGTTTGTGTGGTGCTGAGGATCGAACCCAGTGCCTCAAATGTGCAAGGCAAGTACTCTACCACTGAGCTGCAACCCCAGCTCCCAAAATTCACCTCTTTGTCTTTTTCTTGGTTGCATTTCTTTTTCTTGAAGAGCTGCGTGACACTGATCACTCCCACCTGCATCAGAATCATTAGAGCTCTTTGACATGGTGGTATTATAATTTGCTATGGTCACATGGTGGTATTATAATTTGCTATGGTCACCTCCATCCTTTCTTCCTGAGCCCCTCTCACACTGATATTAGCACACAAGGCTGAAGCAGTCAGACCTTATTGCCTGAAGGAACTGCCATGGCTGAATGTAGAATTAGAATCACATCTAGGCTTTTGCTGCTAGGAAGACTTTGGCAATTCATGGCAGAGAGGATGGCTTTGAAGGATAAAACCTTTGAATTACAACTCAGGTCTTCAACCAAAGGAAAGTCAGACATGCATAATTTTAAGGGAATCAGTTTTGAGAGTCTTAGCTCCTTTCTAAAAATCAATCTACCTGAAATACATCGACAGTTGAGGTTTATTTCTAGTTCTTTTCCTTTCAAAATTATCTTTCTCTCACTTTATACACCCCCCCCCACACACATATACACACGCACACACACACACACACACACACAAAGTGAGTAAGGGAGCTTTACTCTTTCCAAATATTCCTAAGATACATTGCCCAGGATGCCACATAAGGGTGGAAATGTGTCAGTGAATCCTCCTTTCATCATGATGCCAGTTACCCAAAGAAGAGTTCCCTGTCTTTTCCTATACCACCTATACAGCGTTTTTGTTATGGTGAGAAGTCTGGTGTTAAAAACTGGGATATTTTAATCCAAACTGAATTGTTCAGAAGTGCATTAATAATTGGGCTGGGATGTATCTCAGTGGTAAAGTGCTTGCACCACAGAACTGAAGCCCTGGGTTTGTTCTCTAGTTCCAAAAACGAAAAGAAAGGAAAAACAAAAAGACCCCAACCATAAATGCAATAATGCCAAGGATTGATGACATTTTTAAAAGCTTTATGAAGAAATAATTCACATACAATACAACTCACTCATTTAAAGTACGCAACTCAATGACTTTTAGTAGAGCTGTGTAGTCATTATCAAAATTAATTTTAGAACACTGCCATTACCCCAAAAAGAAATCCCACACCCCTCTGGCTGTCACCCTCTAACCGCATCTTAGTCCTGTGCAACTACTCATTTACTTTCTATCACCATGCATTCGCCTATTTCGGGCATTTCATAGAAATGGAATCTGACATTTTATCTGACTTTTTCCACTGAGCATGTTTTTAGGGTTCATCTACTATAAGGATATGTCATAGTTTGTTCACCCATGCCATAGCTGACAGACATTTGGGTTACTTCCTCTTTTTTGACAATTGTGAATAACGTTGTTCTAGACTTTTTAGTTTTTCTTTTTAGGTATGCATGACAGAAGAGTGTATTTTGACATATTATACATGGAGTATGACTTATTCTAATTAGGATCTCGTTCTAATGATGTGGAGTTTTGCTGGTGGCATACTATAAATGTTAATGTATAAGTTTTTATGTGAATGTCATTTCTATTGGATATATACCTAGAGTGAAATTTCTGGATGGTTTTAATGATTTTTTTTAACTGATAGTCTTGTTTTCAAAGCAGTTCCATCATTTACTTTCCTATCAGCAATGTATGAGGGCTCTAATCTCTCCACATTCTTGCCATCTCTTAATTGTCTGAGTCTAGTCCCTCTAGGGATGTGAAGTGGCATCTCATTGTGGTTTTGATTTGCATTTCCCTGATGACTAATAATGATGAGTAACTTTTCATGGGTTATTTGTTGACAGTCATTTAATAACATTGCCTCTTCTACTGCTCAACTATCATCAGAGAAAGCATTACTCCTTGGGAAGAGTTCTGCAAGTATAAAGCAAAGACAGCATGCCTCAGGCTCAATGAAGGCCACAGTGCAGCATTTCAGACCACAGAAGCATGGCTAGTCTCCATGCCTTCCCTACCTGTTGATCGCTCTTAAAAATTTCCAGATTCATTAAGAGTGTATTGGAAAACATCTGCTACCATGCATGTCTTCTTTGCATTTTCACCATTCTCAGTCACGAGAAAGAGCTTCCACTCTTTCATGGCTAGTTGCATGTTCTGCATCTTTAAAAGATGCCATAAAATGTTCTACATTGGGCTGGGGCTGTGACTCAGTTGTAGAGCGCTCGCCAAGCGTGTGTGAGGTACTGGGTTTGATTCTCAGCACTGCATATAAATAAATAAAGTCCATTGACAACTAAATAAATATTTTAAAAACAATTCTACATTACTTGCAAAAGATTAGTGTTACATCTTTGAACAAAAGGAAATATTTCACATGTCAGTATGCTTATTCAGATGTGCAAGAAACATTTAAACCTTGTTTTCATAAATGTGTGGAGGCTGGCTATCAAATCCAGGGTCTCCCACACGCTAGACAAGCACTGTAAGACTGAGTTACAACCCCAGTCCTAAACCTTTTTTAATTATTAATATAATGCACACCTAGAAAAGTGCATGATACATAATTGTACAAATTAACAAATTATTGTAAATATTCATGTAGCCACTATTCAGTTCTAAATATATAGCATCACCATTCCCCTCTTCCTGATTAAAACCGCTGATTTCCCATCTGACTTTATGATGTGCTCCTTGGATTTCTATGCAATTGTACCTCTAAGTGGCATTTCTAACAATATAGTTTAGTTTGGCTCATTCTGAAGTTCATATAAGAGAATTGTATAGTACAGATTATTTTGTGTCTGGTTTCTTTCACCCAAAATTATGCTTTAGTAGTCTATCCATGTTCTCACATGTAAGTGGTGTTCCTTCCATTCCACTTCTACATCATATTCTGTCATAATAATATATCATTCATTTATCCATTCTCCTGCCAGTGGATAGTTGGGTTTTTCCAGTTTGGGACATTACAAACAGTGCTATTCTTTTTTTTTTTTTTTTTTTAATAAAAAAATTGTATTTACTTAGAAGCATTCAGAATGTCAACAAAACAGCTGCAACTTTTTTTTTTGCAATTACAGAGTGTTATTCAGTTAACAGAACAATTATTTCATATAAGCTGCATCAGAGACAACTGAAGATGAAAAACTATCATCCCCATATATAACTAATTTGTGCTGTGCACCAACAAGAACCTGCTTTAAATTTCCAATTTACAACCCCCATACTGTACCAGGCAAGGTTAGTGGCTATTGAAAATACCACCAGGACAGGGTTATCTAAAGACACATTTGGTAGTATGTTAGCTATACAAAAAAAGGCACCATAGAGTTTAAAAACAAATCTTACACACCCTTACATTTCAATTTTTTTCTTTAAAAGGAGTGAGTTGTGTACAGGGGGGTTAAATGCTTTATAGACAAGAAAAAAAAAACTGCGCTAGAACCAACTTATTCATCATCATCATCATCTTCTTCATCTTCATCTTCCTCTTCCTCCTCATCCTCTTCATCTTCCTCATCTTCCTCCTCTTCCTTCTTTTTCTTGCTTTTTTCAGCCTTGACAACTCCCTTTCTTGCTGCATCAGGTTTTCCTTTAGCTCGGTAGGCAGCAATATCCTTTTGTATTTTTCCTTCAGCTTAGCAGCTTTCTTTTCCTAAGGCTGCTTATCATCTGCAGCAGTGTGATTCCACATCTCTCCCAGTTTCTTTGCAACATCACCAATGGATAGGCCAGGATGTTCTCCTTTTGATTTTGGGGTGATATTCAGAACAGAACAAGAAGGCCGACGGAGGCCTCTTGGGTGCATTGGGATCCTTGAACTTCTTTTTTGTTTCCCCTTTAGGAGGGATATAGGTTTTCATTTCTCTTTCATATTGGGCCTTGTCCGCTTTTGCCATGTCTTCAAATTTTCCTTTCTCTTTAGCAGAAGTGGTCTTCCACCTCTCTGAGCACTTCTTAGAAAACTCTGAAAAGTTTGAAGCATCTGGGTGCTTCTTCTTGTGCTCCTCCCGGCAAGTTTGCACAAAGAATTCGTATGATGACAATTTGCCTCTCGGCTTCTTAGGATCTCCTTTGCCCATGTTTAGTTGTTTTTCCTCAGCGAGGCACAAAGTCGCCCAGTGCCCGTCCGGCTCTCACTTGCCCGGGCGCTGTCTCTATGGAGCTCAATGTACTCAACAATGCTATTCTTGAGAAGGCATCTTAGTGAACATGTACTCAAGTTTTTCTAGGTTATATACATAGGAGTAGAATTACTATCTTCTTGTTAATGCCAAATTATTTTCCAAAGCATTGTGCTAATTTATGCTGCTATCAGTAGTATATGAAAATTCCTGTTGTTTTCACGCTTGCCAATACTTGGTATTGTCAGACTTTTAAATTATAGCCAATATGATATCAAGTAGTATCTCAATGGGATTTTTATTTGCATTCTTCAGATTGCTAATTAATTAATTAATTATACCAACATCACAATCTCCTTATTAAGAATAGCTTTAGCATATTCTATACAGTTTAGAATTAGGCTGTTGCTGGGCTAAGTGTTGCAAGCCTGTAATCCCAACAACTCAGGAGACCGAAGCAAGAGGATCCCAAGTTCCAGGCTGGCTTCAGCAATTTAGAATTACATTGTCTATGTCTGCAAAAAATCCCATTGTGATTTTGGCTATGATTTGTTGAATCTATCGATCCATTTAGGAGAAAATGATATGTTTATAATTTAATAGATATTGAATCAAATACGTTTCAGCATCTATTGAAACAAGCATACATTTTTCTTTTAATTCCTTAATAGGACATGTTACTATTATTAATTTACTAACGTAAAAGCATCCTTCCATTCCTATGGTAAACCTAACTTTGTCATGAAATATATATTTTCATATGTAGTACTATATATAGTATTTTATATAATTACTAAATTTAGTAATTACATAATTTCTTTTGTATATTACTGGATTCCACTTTGCTATGCTTTCACTCAGGTTATTATTATTATTTGTAAAATCATATGGTAAAACTGATATTTTGTTTATAGTTCTATGACTTTTTTACTAATTTATTTTGTAGTTGTAGGTGGACAGCATGCCTTTATTTATTTATCTTTATGTGGTGCTGAGGATCAAACCCAGTGCCTCACATGTGCTAGGCAAGCGTTCTACCACTGAGCTAGAGTGTCTTTCCCAGAGCAAAAAGCTTTACAGTTTAGTGGAGTATAATTTATTGGTTTTCTTAAAGTGGTATCATATCTAAAAACCCTTTTCCTCATCTCAGGTCATGAAAATATTTCCCTAACTTTTCTTCTAAAAATTCTGTAGTTTTAAAATTTAGTCTAGCATCCTTTTGAATTTTTACAGCATTTAGTTGAGGGTTTGTTTGGTTTGGTTTGATACTGTACTGGGGATTGAACCCATGGGTGCTCTACGGTTGGACTATATCCCCAACACTTTTTATTTTTTATTTTGAGACAGGTTCTTACTAAGTTGCTGAGGGTCTCACTTAACTTGTTGAGGCTGGCCTTGAAATCTCAATCCTCCTGCCCTAGCCTCCCAAGTCACTGGAATTACAGGCATATGCCACCACACCCAGGTAAACAATTTTTCAACATTTGTGAGACTACCCTTTCTTAGAATTTATTTTGCACCTTGGTTAAAAATCAATAGGCCAGGGCTGGGGTTGTAGCTCAGTGGTAGAGTGCTTGCCTAGTATGTGTGAGGCACTAGGTTCAATTTGTAGTACCACATATAAATAACTGAATAAAATAAAGGTCTATCAACATCTAAAAAATATTAAAAAAAAATTAACTGGCTAGGGGACTGGAGTTGTGGGTCAGTGGTAGAGCACCTGCCTGGCATGTGTTCTGGAGGCTGAGGCAGGAAAATCAAAAACCGGCCTTAGCAATTTAGCAGGGCCCTACACAACTTAGCACGAGACACTGTCTCAAAATAAAAAAATAAAAAGGGCTGACTCAGGGGTTAAATGACCCTGGGTTCAAACCCAGGTACCAAAAAAAAAAAAAAAAAAAAAAAAGGCCAGGCTATGTTTGGTAGCACACACCTGTAACCCAGCTACTCAAGAGGGTGAGGCTGGAGGATCTCAAGTCCAGCCTCAGCAATTTAGGGAGACCAGTAAATAGTGGGTAGAGTTGTAGCTCAATGATAGAGCACCCGTGGGTACAATCCTCAGTATTGAAAAAAACATTAATTGACAATATCTGTGTGGGTCGATTTCTAGATTGTCTACTCTGTTTCTTTGATCTATGTGTCTGTTCCTAACCAATATCACAGTGTCTTGATTATTATAGGAAATTTTAAAATGGGACAGTGTAATCCCTTCATTATTGTTTCAAAATTGGTTAGCTATTCTACTTTGTCTTTCCATATAAATTTTAGAATCAGCTTGTATGTTATCAACTAAAAAAAAATCCTGATTGATCAGATTGAATTAAATGTTAGATTAATTTGTTAATTAGTTAACATTTTAACTCTAAAAATTTTCAAATCCATGAACATATCATGTCTCTTCATTTATTTAAATCTGAATTGTAAAATCAGATTTTTATTATTCTCTCCATACGGATACTATACATTTTATTAAACTTACCTAAGTATTTCTTTTGCTGGAGCTAATATAAACAGTATTTTTAAAACTTCAGTTTCTAAAATAGACACTAGTGTACAGAAATGATTAATATTTATGTTGGCCACATATCTTACAACTTTGACAAACTCACCTATTAATTTTTAGAAGTCTTTTTGTTAGGTTCCTTAAGATTTTCAATATAGACAACAACACGTCATCTGCACATAGGAACAATTTTATTTCTTCCTTCCAATCTGTGTTCCTGTTATTTCTTTTTCTTGTCTGGTTAGAACTATTGAATCTGAGTGATAAGAGGGGATGTTTTTGATTTGTTTCTAATCTTAGGGGTATAGCATTTAGTCTTTTACTATTAAATATGATGTTAGGCTTTTCACAAATGTCATTTAACAGGTCAGGAAGTTCGGTTGTATTTCTAGTTTGCTGAGATTTTATAATAAATCAATGCTGAATTTTATCAATTTTTTTCTGAATTGATATAATCCTGTAGTTTTCCCTCATTAGACTATGAGTATTTAGGTCACACTGATTTTTCACATATTGAACTAGCCTTGCATCCTGGGTAAAACCCCATTTGGTCATGGCATAGTGTTCTATGCTGCTAGATTCAATTTGCTGGTATTTTGTTAAATATTTTAAAGTTTATATTTTTATAAAGGATATTTGTTTATAGTTTTTTCTTTTTTTTTTTGTATTTCTTAGTTTTGGTATCAGAGTAACTCTTGCCTTATAAAATAAGTTGGCACATGCTCCCTTCTCTTGTTCTTTTTTCCTGAGGACACTGAGTAAAACCAGTGCTATTTCTTTAAATATTTGGTACTACTGGCCTGAAAAACCAGTCCTAGAGAGTTCTTTCTCCTTTCTCCTCCCCTTCAACTTCCTTTTCCTCTTCCTTCAGGTTTTTAACTACAAACTCATTTTCTTAAATAGTCACAGAACTATTTGGATTACCTGTTTTATCTTTGGTGAGTTTTAGTAGGTTGTGGTTGTCAAGAAATTCCTCCATTTCACTAACTTGTCAAATTTATGTGTATAGAATTGTTTATAGTATTCTCTTGGTAACCTTTCAATATTTGCAAGGTCTTCATTGGTGATATTGGTAATTTATATCTTTTTTCTTGTCAGTCTTGCTAGTTCTTAACTTCATTAATTTTTTCAAAGAGTCAGCTCGATTTCACTAATTTTCTCTTTCTTTTCAATTTTATTTATATATGCTCATGTCTTTAACCTTTCTTCCCTCTGATTGTTTCCAGCTTATTTTGCATTTTGCATTTCTTTTTCTCATTTCTTAAGGTGGAAGTTTACTTAAGATATTTCTTTTTTTTAATTAACCATTTAAATGCTGTACATTTCAGTGTAAGAATGCTGGGTGTGTGTGTGTGTGTGTGTGTGTGTGTTACTAGGGATTGAACCCAGGGTCTCACACATACTAACCAAGCATTTTACCACTGAGTTACTCTCCCAGGCATTTATGTTTGATTTTACCACTGAGTTACTCTCCCAGGCATTTATATTTGATTTTGAGACAGGCTCTGCTAAGTTATCCAGGCTGGCCTCTAACTTTCAATCCTGCTTCAGCCTCCCAAGTAGCTAGGATTATAGCCATGCACCATGCCTGGCTCATGGATTATTTAGAAATGTGTTTATTTCCAAATTGAAATTTCCCTAATTTCTTTCTGTTCTTGATATCTGTTTTAATTCCATACAGTCAGAGAACATACTTTGTATTTTTTTCTAATTTTTAAAAATCTGTTAAGTTTTATTTTATGACCTAGGATCTGATCTATTTTGTGAATGTTCAATGTGCTCTTGGAAAAAAAAATGTATATTTGGTATTGCTGGGTAGGGGGTTCTTTAATTAGATCCATTGAGCTGACAGTATTGACCATTACCATATCTTCCTGGTTTTCTTCCTAATAGTTCTATAGCTTTTCTATGTAAGACATGTTGAAGTCTCCAATTATAATTTTGGATTTGCATCTTTCTCCTTTCAGTTCTGTCAGTTTTTGTTTCACATATTTTGCAGTCACTGTGTTACTTTCTTTTAAAAATGTTTATTGAAATATAATCCTCCTTTATTTCCCCAATTTAAAGAGTACAATTCTTGGTATTACCACGTTTGTGCAACCATCACCATAATCACTTTTAGAACAATATCTTCACATAAAAAGAAATTTCATAACCTTTAGTAGTTATTCCCCCTTTCTCTTCCCTACCCACATGATCTCCCCACTCCAGGGCACTCAACACTTACCAGAGCCTGTGATTCCAGTTACTTGGGAAGCTGAGGGAGGAGAATTATAAAGTTCAGCACCAGCCTCAGCAACTTAGTGAGACCCTGTCTCAAAATGAAAAAAAAAAAAAAAAAAAAAAAAAGAACTAGAACATCCCTGGTTCAGTTCCCAGTACTGCCACAAAAAAAAAAAAAAAAAAAAAAAAAAAAAAAAAAAAAAAAAATTCTCATATCTAACTAATCATATATACTTTGACTCATCTCCTCATCTCCCACTTCTTTCTAAACATCTAAACCTCTGGCACCAACATTCTGTTTTCTACATCTATGAGATCAACTCTTTTAGACTCCACACAAGTGAAACTATGCGGTATTTGTCTTTCTGTGCCTGGCTTATTTCGCTTAACACAACGATCTCTAGGTTCATCTACATTGTCACAAATGACAGGATTTCATTCTTTTTATGGTTAATGAGTATTCCATTGTGTATATGTACCACATTTTATTTATTAATACATCTGTTGATGGATAATTAGGTTGATTTCATATCTTGGCTATTGTGAATAGTACAATAAACATGGGAGTTCAGATCTCTCTACAGCAAACTGATCTAATTTCCTTTTGATAAATATCTATTACCAGAATCACTGAATCATGTGGTAGTTCTATTCTGAGGCCCTTCCATACTGTTTCGATAATGGCTGTACCAATTTACATAAGATCCCCTTGTCTCCACAAACTCACCAGCCCTTGCTTTTTTAAATTTTTTTTAAAAATATTTTTTATTTTTTCAGACACATTTTGATTCATTGTACACAGATGGGGTACAACTTTTCATTTCTATGTTTATACACAATGTAGATTCACGCCATTAATGTAATCATACATATATATAGGGTAATACTGTTTGTTTCATTCTACTGTTTTTCTATCCCCACCCCTTTTTCCTCTACATCATCCAAAGATCCTTCATTCTTCTCTTTCCCTCATTGCCCCCCATCATTATATATGGTCATGCACTTATCAGAGAAAACATTCGGCCTTTGGTTTTTTGGGCTTGGCCTATTTCACTTAGCATGATATTTTCCAACTTCATCCATTTACCAGCAAATGCCATAATTTTATTCTTCTTTATGGCTGACTAATATTCCATTGTGTATATATGCCACAGGTTCTTTATCCATTCATCAATTGAAGAGCATCTTGGTTGGTTCCATAATCTAGCTATTATAAATTGAGCTGCTATGAACATTGATGTGGCTACATCACTGTAGTATGCTGATTTTAAGTCCTTTGGGTATAAACCAAGGGGTGAGATAGCTGGGTCAAATGGAAAGCTCCATAGTGCTTTCCAGAGTGGCTGTACCAATTTGCAATTCCACCAGCAATATACCAGTGTGCCTTTTTCCCCACATCCATGACAACACTTATGATTGCTTGTGTTCTTGATAGTAGCCATTCTAATTGGAGTTAGATGAAATCTTAGGGTGGTTTTAATTTGCATTTCTCTAATTACTAGGGATGATGAACACTTTTTCATGTATTTGTTGATCACTGTATATCTTCTTCTGTGAAGTGTCTGCCCATTTCCTTAGCCCATTTATTGATTGGGTTCTTTGTATTTTGGGTGTAAAGTTTTTTAAGTTTTTGTAAACTTTGGAGATGAGTGCTCTATCTGAAGTGTGTGTGGAAAAGATTTTCTCCCACTCTGTAGGCTCTCTTTTCACATTGTTGATTGTTTCCTGTGCTGAGAAAAAAAATTTTTTAGTTTGAATTTATCCCATTTATTGATTCTTGCTTTTATTTCTTGTGCTATGGGGGTTTTGTTAAGGAAGTCTGGTCCTAAGCCAACGTGATAGAGACTCGGGCCTACTTTTTCTTCTATTTGGTGAAGGTTCTCAGGTCTAATTCCTAGATCTTGATCCATTTTGAATTGAGTTTTGTACAGGGTGAGAGATAGGGGTTTACTTTCATTCTACTGCATATGGATTTCCAGTATTGCCAGCACCATTTGTTGAAGAGGCTACCTTTTTTCCCTTGTAAGTTTTTGGCACTCTTGTCTAGTATGAGGTTACAGTACTTATGTGGGTATGTCTCTGTGTCTACTATGCTGTACCATTGATCCACCTGTCTGTCTTGGTGCCAGTACCATGCCATTTTTGTTACTATTGCCATATTGTAGAGTTTAAGATCTGGTATAGCGACACCTCCTGCATCACTCTTCCTGCCCAGGATTTACTTTGGCTATTCTGGGTCTTTTGTTCTTCCAGATGAATTTCATGATTGCTTTTTATATTTTCTATGATAAATGTCATAGGGATTTTAATTGGAATTGCATTAAATCTGTATAGCACCTTTGGAATATGGCCATTTTGATAATATTAATTCTACCTATCCAAGAACATGGGAGATCTTTCCATCTTCTAAGGTCTTCCTAAATTTCTTTCTTTAATGTTTTGTAGTTTTCATTGTAGAGATCTTTTACCTCTTTGGTTAGATTGATTCTCAAGTTTATTCTCTTTTTTTTAATTTTAATTTATTTTTATTGTAAACAAATGGGATACATGTTTCTGTTTGTACATGGAGTAACAGCATACCATTTGCATATTCATACATTTACATAGAGTAATGATGTTTGATTCATTCCGTTATTTTTTTCCTTACCCCCACCACTCCCACCTCTCTTTTCCCTCTATGCAATCCCTCCTTCCTCCATTCTTGCCCCCCTCCCACCCCCCATTACGTGTCATCATCTGCTTATCAGTGAGATCATTCGTCTTTTGGATTTTTTAGATTGGCTTATCTCACTTAGCATGATATTCTCCAATTTCATCCATTTGCCTGTAAATGCCATAATTTTATTATTCTTTATAGCCAAGTAATATTCCATTGTATATATATACCACAGTTTCTTTATCCATTCATCAATTGAAGGGCATCTGGGTTGGTTTCGTAGTCTGGCTATTGTGAATTGAGCAGTTATGAACATTGATGTGGCTGTATCTCTGTAGTATGCTGATTTTAAGGCCTTTGGGTATAGGCCGAGGAGTGGGATAGCTGAGTCAAATGGTAGGTCCATTCCAAGTTTTCTAAGGAATCTCCACACTGCTTTCCAGAGTGGCTGCACTAATTTGCAGCCCCACCAGCAATGTGTGAGTGTACCTTTTTCCCCACATCCTCTCCAACACCTATTGTTGCTTGTATTCTTCATAATCGCCATTCTAATTGGAGTGAGATGGAATCTTAGGGTAGTTTTGATTTGCATTTCTCTTATTACTAAAGATGGTGAACATTTTTTCATGTTTGTTGATTGCTTGTAGATCTTCTTCAGTGAAGTGTCTGTTCATTTCCTTAGCCCATTTGTTGATTGGGTTATTTGTATTCTTGGTGTAGAGTTTTTTGAGTTCTTTATATATTCTGGAAATTAGTGCTCTATCTGAAGTATGAGTGGCAAAGATTTTCTCCCACTCTGTAGGCTCTCTCTTCGCATTGCTGATAGTTTCCTTTGCTGAGAGAAAGCTATTTAGTTTCAATCTATCCCAGTTATTGATTCTTGCTTTTATTTCTTGTGCTATGGGAGTCCTGTTAAGGAAGTCTGATCCTAAGCCAACAAGGTGAAGATTTGGACCTACTTTTTCTTCTATAAGATGCAGGGTCTCTGGTCTGATTTCAAGGTCCTTGATCCATTGTGAGTTTATTTTTGAGCAGGGTGAGAGATAAGGGTTTAGTTTCATTCTGTTGCATATGGATTTCCAGTTTTCCCAGCACCATTTGTTGAAGAGGCTATCTTTTCTCCATTGCATATTTTTGGCCCCTTTGTCTAGTATGAGAAAATTGTATTTATTTGGGTTTGTGTCCATGTCCTCTATTCTGTACCATTGATCTACCTGTCTATTTTGGTGCCAATACCATGCTGTTTTTATTACTATTGCTTTTTAGTATAGTTGAAGTTCTGGTATTGCAATACCCCCTGCTTCATTCTTCCTGCTAAGGATGGTTTTAGCTATTCTGGATTTCTTATTCTTCCAGATGAATTTCATGATTGCTTGCTCTATTTCTGTAAGGTACGTCATTGGGATTTTAATTGGAATTGCATTGAATCTGTATAGCACTTTTGGTAGTATGGCCATTTTGACAATGTTAATTCTGCCTATCCAAGAACATGGGAGATCTTTTCATGTTCTAAGGTCTTCCTCAATTTCTTACTTCAATGTTTTGTAGTTTTCATTGTAGAGATCTTTTACCTCTTTGGTTAGATTGATGCCCAATTTTTTTTTTTTTTTTTTTTTTTTGAGGCTATTGCAAATGGAGTTGTTTTCCTCATTTCCCTTTCAGATGTTTCATCGCTTGCATATAAAAGTGCTTTCAATTTATGTGTGTTTATTTTATAGACTGCTCTTTTGCTGAATTCATTGATGAGGTCTAGAAGTTTTCTGGAGGAGGTTTTTGGATCCTCTAAATAGAGAATCATGTCATCAGCAAATAGTGACAGCTTAAGTTCCTCTTTTCCTATTGGTATCCCTTTAATTTCTTTGGTTCTGCCTAATTGCTCTGACTAGAGTATCGAGGACAATGTTGAATAGAAGTGGTGAAAGAGACATCCCTGTCTTGTTCCCATTTTTAAAGGGAATGGTTTCAGTTTTTCTCCATTAAGAATGATGTTGGCCATGGGCTTAGCATAAACAGCCTTTACAATGTTCAGGTATGTTCCTACTATCCCTATTTTTTCTAGTGTTTTGAGCATGAAGGAGTATTGTATTTTGTCGAATGCTTTTTCTGCGTCAATTGAAATAACCATATGATTCTTATCCTTAAGTCTATTGACATGATGGATTATGGTTATTGATTTATGGGTGTTAAACCATCCTTTCATTCCAGGGATGAACCCCACTTGATCATGGTGCACCATTTTCTTAATATGCTTTGGATACGGTTTGCCAATATTTTGTTAAGGATCTTTGCATCTATATTCATCAAGGATACTGGTCTAAAATTTTCTTTCCTTGATGTGTCTTTTCCTGGTTTGGATATGAGGGTGATATTAGCTTCATAGAATGAGTTTGGTAGGGTACCCTCTTTTTCTATTTCCTGGAATACTTTGAGAAGTACTGGAATGAGATCTTCTTTGAAGGTCTTTTAGAAGTCGGCTGAGAATCCGTCTGGTCCTGGGCTTTTCTTGGATGGAAGGTTTTTAATGGCTTCTTCTATTTCATTGCTTGATATTGATCTGTTTAAATTGTGTATGTCCTCATGGTTCAGTTTGGGAGGAGCATATGTCCCTAGAAGTTTGTCAATGTCTTCGGTAGATTTTATTTTGTTGGAATACAGATTTTCAAAGTAGCTTCTAATTATGTTATGTATCTCAGTGTTGTCTGTCATGATATTTCCTTTTTCATTACGAATTTTAGTAATTTGAGTTTTCTCTCTCCTCTTGTTTGTGTGGCTAAGGGTTTGTCTATTTTGTTTACTTTCTCAAAGAACCAACTTTTTGTTTTGTCAATTTTTTGAATAGTTTCTTTTGTTTCAATTTCATTGATTTCAGCTCTGATTTTAGTTATTTCCTGTCTTCTACTACTTTTGCTGTTATTCTGTTCTTCTTTTTCTAGGGCTTTGAGCTGTACTGTTAGGTCATTTAGTTGTTGACTTTTCTTGAATGTGCTCCATGCAATGAATTTTCCTCTTAGTACTGCTTTCATAGTGTCCCAGAGATTTTAATATGTTGTATCATCATTCTCATTTACCTCTAAGAATTTTTTTTCTCTCCTCCCTGATGTTTTCTGTTATCCATGTTTCATTCAATAGCATATTATTTAGTCTCCAGGTGTTGGAGTAATTTCTGTTTTTTATTTTGTCATTGATGTCTAATTTCATTCCATTATGATCTGATAGAACAAAAGGCAGTATCTCTATTTTTTTGCATTTCCTAAGGACTGTTTTGTGGCATGTGGTCTATTTTCAAGAAGGTTCCATGTGCTGTTGAGAAGAAAGTGAATTCGTTCATTGATGGATGGAATATTCTATATATGTCTGTTGAGTCTAGGTTATTGATTGTGTTATTGAGTTCTATGGTTTCTTCGTTTAGTTTTTGTTTGGAAGATCTATCCAGTGGTATCAAAAGTATGTTAAAGTCACCCAGAATTATTGTGTTGTGGTGTATTTGATTCCTGGAATTGAGATGGATTTGTTTGATGTACATGGATGCACCATTGTTTGGGGCATAAATATTTATGATCATTATGTCTTCCTGATTTATGGTTCCCTTAAGCAGTATGAAATGTCCTTCTTTATCCCTTCTGACTAACTTTGGCTTGAAATCCACTTTATCTGAAATAAGGATGGAAAAGCCCGCTTTTTTTACTGAGTCCATGTGCATGGTAGGTTTTTTTCCCATCCTTTCACCTTTAGTCTGTGGATGTCTTTTTCTATGAAATGAGTCTCTTGAAGGCAGCATTTTGTTGGGTCTTTCTTTTTAATGCATTCTGCCAGTCTATGTATTTTGATTGATAAATTTAGGCCATTAATGTTAAGGGTTATTATTGAGATATGATTTGTATTCCCAGTCATGTGGGCTTATTTTAGGCTTTTACCTTGGCTTGGTTTCTCCTTTGAATGGATTTTTCTTTAAGGTAGTTCCTCCCTTTGCTGACCTACATTGTTATTTTTCATTTCCTCCTCACGGAATATTTTGTTGAGAATATTCTGTAGCACAGGTTTTCTATTTGTAAATTCTTTTAACTTTTGTTTATCATGGAAGGATTTTATTTCATCTTCAAATCTGAAGGTTAGTTTTGCTGGGTATAGGATTTTTCATTGGCAACCATGTTCTTTCAGAGCTTGAAATATGTTGTTCCAGGCCCTTCTAGCTCTTAGCATCTGGGCTGAGAAATCGATATCTGTATTGGTTTTCCCCTATATGTAATCTGATCCTTTTCTCTCTCAGCCTTCAAAATCCTGTCTTTATTTTGTATGTTAGGCATTTTCATTAAAATGTGCCTTGGTGTGGATCTGTTGTGATTTTGTGTCCTGTAAGCCTCTTGTATTTGATTTTCCATTTCATTCTTGAGGTTTGGGAAATTTTCTGATATTATTTCATTGAATAGGTTGTTTATTCCTTTAGTTTGTATCTCTGTGCCTTCCTCAATCCTGATAATTCTTAAATTTGGTCTTTTTGATGTCCCATAGTTCTTGGAGATTCTGTTCATGAATTCTTACGATCTTCTCTGTTTGGGCAACTTTATTTTCAAGATTAAATATTTTGTCTTCATTGTCTGAGGTTCTGTCTTCCAAGTGGTCTAGTCTTTTGGTGATGCTGTCCATTTTTTATTTGGTTTATTGTTTCCTTCATTTCAAGGATTTCCACTTTTTTTTGTGTGTGTGTGTGAATCTCTTTGTTGAAATGATCTTTTGCTTCCTGCAGTTTCTCTTTCAACTGCTTATTGGTATTATCATTCATTGCCTGCATGCTCTCTTATCTCATCCTTTGCTTCAAGAATCATCTTAATCATGTATCATCTGAAGTCCTTTTCTGACAGTTCTTCTACCATACTGTCACTGGATTCTATTAATATAGAATCTAGATTTGTTTGGATCATTTTCTTCCCTTGTTTTTTCATGTTGTTCATGTATCTTTCCCTCTAGCAGTGCAGGTCTGGGGTATTGCAGTTTTCCCCCTATAGGCTTATAGTGGCCCTATAGGTTTCCAAACTTTTTTTTTTTTTAAGGGGGCAGATCAATATTAGCAGGGTCCAGTTCAGACAGTATGCAACCCTAGACCAAATAGCCCCCATGAGGACATTAACAATATTGTCATAAACAGAATGAGTTCAAGTATTATCTTCAGTATAACAAACTGATTTGCAATAAGGTCTTCAGTTTCTAATGGAGGACAAAGAGGATGTGGAAGGGTATAGAACATAGCTGTTAATGGGATAAGAAAAGAATATATAGAAGTTCTAGATAATAGAAAGAGTGAGTGTAATCAAAAGAAGTTGGTTGTTAGCGTGCAAAAAGGGAGAAAGAGACTTTGAGGGACAGGTAAACAAAAGGAAAAGACAGCAAGAAAACTAAAGAAATAAAAACAAAATTTTTCAATAAGGAGAAAAAAGAAAATCTACACTATAACAGTCATAATAGTATTCAAACCTCCCAGTCTTCAGTAGCCTGATGCATGAGAGGTACCTGACAATGAGCTTCCACTCCCCAGCAGGCGCCTCAGGATGGGATTTGCCCCACCTAAAATGGGAGGTACAGCTTCCAGGATTATCCAAGATGGCTGCTCTGGCTTCCAAATGCGTTGGCAAAGGGGGAGTTGCAGCTCCGGGTGTTGGAGTGGTCGTCTGGAGGTCCTGGAGGCAGGGGGTGTGGTTGGTCAAGCAGGGGTTCTGGAGGTGGGGTGTAATTAGTCAGTCTGGGTGGTAAGGTGCAGTCAGTTGGTCTGGGAGTTCTGGTGGTGGGGAGCAGTCAGTCTGTGAGGGCCCCCGAGGTAGGGAATGATCCGTCAGGCTGAGGGATTCTGGAGACAGGAATCAGTCAGTCTAGCCAGGGGTCCTATGGGGCCTGGCTGTTGTCTCAAAATGGCCACAGCCACGTGTAACCAAACCTGCAGGTACTATGACAGTGAACTTCCAAGGAACAGCAGTCAACTGGCGCTCCACTGGTGGTCTGTGGTCAGTTTGCTGGTTGCTGTTGGACGATCTGGAGGTGAACCTTGGGTGGTGGATGTTGGATAGGTGTAAGGCAGGCGATGGACAGCAAGAGGCAGGCAAATGACGGATGATGGGCACCTGACAGTGAGCAATCTGCACTCAAAAAGGTGTTGATATGCTGGCTGACTGCAGGTGATCGCAGTAGACAAATGGGGTAAACAGCAGGGCATCAATAAGCAGCAAAAACTGCCTCACCAAGAAACAGATATCCTCTGCATGAAACCTGAGTTAAGGAGCGACAAGGAACACAGCCTCCCTCTAGTCTGCCATCTTGGATCTCCCCCTTTTTATTCTTTTGATAATAGTGAAAGAGGATGAAGTGATAACTCATTGCAATTTTGATCTGCAGGATAGGCTTTTTGTTTGTTTGTTTCGGTAATAGGGATTGAACCCAGGGGTACAGGGTTGCTTACCACTGAGCCACATCCCCAAACCTTTTAATATTTGGAGACAGTCTTGCTGAGTGTTCATGGCCTAAGTTGCTGAGGCTGGCATTGAACTCCTTCTCTGCCTCCAGAGTTGCTGCGATTATAGGTGTGCACTACCACCTCCAACCTGCAGGTTCTTGATTAGTGATGTTGAACCACTGCTCACATAACTGTTGGCCATGTCTTTTTGTATGTGTGTGGTGGTACTAGGGATTGGACCTCAGGGCCTCATACATGTAAGCAAGCACTCTATCAACTGAGCTACATCCCCAAAGCCTTAAAAAATTTTTATTTTGAAATAGGGTCTGGGTACATTGCCTAGGCTGGCCTAGAACTTGTGATCCTCCTCCCTTAGTCTCCTGGGTTGGGATTGTAGGCATGTGCCACTGTCCCCAGTGTTCACATTTTCTTTTGAGAACTGTCTCTTCAGGTCTTTTGTCCATTTTAAAAATAGGGTTGTTTTCTTGAGTTGAATTCCTTCTAAGTTTTGGATACTCTTTATCAGATATATAGTTTGTAAATATTTTCTCCAATTCTGTACCTGTGTCTTTTATTGATCATGTCCTTTGCTGTGCAGAAGCTCTTTAGTTTGATGTAATTCCATTTGCCTATTTTTGTTACCTTTGTTTTTGAGGTCAAATCAAAAAAACTCATGGACCAGATAAATGTCACAAAGAGGTTCCTCTTTTTCCTTCCGGTAGTTTCATAGTTTCAGGCCTGACATTCAAGTCTTTTATTTAGCAGTGCTGGGATATTAAGCAGTGCAGAACCTCATGATTCTACCACTGAGCTACATCCCCAGCACCCTCCTTCTTTTTACATTTAAGTCTAATCCATTTTGATTTTTTTTAATATGGTGAGAGATAAGGGTCTAATTTTACTTTTGTACATGTGGCTATCCAGTTTTCCCAAAACCACTTACTGGAAACAGTCCTTTCCCCAATGTGTGTGTATTCTTGATATCTTTGCTGAAAATCAGTAGGTTGTAAATACATGCACTGGACTCTATTCTGTTCCATTGTCTCTCTGTGTCTGTTTTAACCCAAGGACTATGCTGTTCTGGTTACGATAGTTTTGAAATGTATTTTGAAGTCAGATATTGTGATGTTACAGCTTTGTTTTGTTTGTGGTACCTGGGATTGAACCCAGGGGTGCTCTTTCAGTGAGCTACATCTCCAGCCCTTTTTATTGTTTGAGATAGGATCTCACTGAGACAGAGAGACTGGCCTTGAACTTGTGATCTTCCTGCCTCAGCATCCAAGTTGGGATTACAGGTGCGTACCACCATAGTGGCAGAGTTTTATTCTTTTTGCTCAAGATTGCTTTGGCTCTTCAGGGTCTTTTGTGGTTTCATATGAATTTTAGGATTTTAGAAAACTTTCATTTATCTTTCCATTTCTTTGGGTTTTCTTCAGTTTCTTGCAACACCATTTTATAGTTCTCATTGTAGACATGGTTTACCTGTTTGATCACATTTTTGCTTGGATTTTTTGGTAGTTATTGTAAACAGAATTTTTTAAAATTTCTTTTTCAAAGAGTTTGCTATTAGCACATAGAAATGCAACTAACTTTTTGCATGTTGATTTTTGTATCCTTCAACTTTACTAAATTTATTTATTAATTCCAACAGATTTTTAGTGGATTCTTTAAAGTTTTCTCTATGTATGATTATGTTGTCTGAAAACTGACAATTTAACTCTCTCCTTTCCAACTTAGATACCTTGGGCTAGGGATGTAGCTCAGTGATAGAGTGCTTGCCTAACATGTGTGAGACCCTAAGTTCAATCCCCAGTATTGACAATTTGGTATGCCTTTCACCCCCTTCATCGTGGATACTTCCATACACATTTAGGACTGAAATGCCTTCTTACTCAGTCAACCATTTATTATCAAATAATGTCTGTCTTTATCCTTATAATTTTCCTTGCTTTAAATTTACTTTGCTGTATCTTCCTTTATTTTTAGCATATGTAAATGTGTATATATAATTATATTTAAGTATGGTTTTTGTAGAAAATAGAGTTGGTTCGTGCTTGTTATTCATTCTAACAGTCTGATTTTTTTCCCCTGGTATGTTTAAAAGTTAAATTTAATGTAATTATTGATATGTTCATATTTAAGTATTATTGTTTTCCTTTTTTTTTCTTCTTCTTCTTCTTTTCCATTCTTCTTCTTTCCTACCTTCATTTGGATTATTTAAATATTCTTTAGTAATTCTTTTTTTTTCTTCTTTAGGGTGGGGGATCAAACCCAGGACCCCTCCCATGCTAGGCAAGTGCTCTGCCACTGAATCACACTCCCAGCCCCAGTATTTCATTTAAATTTATTGTTTTGACTGTATCTCTGTACAAAGTTTTTGGTGGTTGCTCTAGGGATTATATTGTAGATACCAAACTTCAGTTTACTACTTCAAATGGAAGATAAAAAAACCTTACTGCTATAAGGTTTCTTTACTCTCCCCTTTTTATATTACAGTTGTTATATATATTACATCTACATCCTCAGAATATATGAAAATATATATATATATATATATATATATATATATATATATATATGCCAGCTTTTTCACTGCTGTGACTAAAAGGACCCAACCAGAACAACTGTAAAGGAGGAAAGGTTATTTGAGGGCTCACAGTCTCAGAGGTCTTAGTTCAGAGAAGGCCAGCTCCACTCCTTGGGGCTCAAGGTGAGGCAGCACATCATGGCAGAAGGGTGTGGCAGAGGGAAGCAGCTCACAAGGTAATCAGAAAGCAGAGAGAGAGGGTCCACTCTCCATATTCACTCCATAGCCACACACCCAATGAACCACTTCCTCCAGCCACATCCCACCTGCTTCCAGTGACCACTCAGTTAATCTCATCAGGGATCAATTCACTGATTAGGTTAAGGCTATAAAACAATAATTTTTCCTCCAAAGCCTGCATTGTCTCACACATGAGCTTTTGGGGGACACCACATCTAAACCATAATACTTAGATATACATATCAATAGCTATGCATATAGATAACTTTATTTTACAAATATCTTTCAGCAGATATCAGTTATATTTTAAGTAACTCAAGAAAAGTAGTCTATTACCAAAGTATTTACCATTTCTTTTGCTCTTCCTTCATTCCTGATGTTTCAGGTTTCCTTTTGGTGTCATTTCCTTTCTTTCTGAAAAGCTTCCTTTGGCAGTTCTTTTAAAGCATGTCAGCTGAACATCGATTCTCTTGTTCTTCCTAGAGAATATTTTTCTTCATCTTCACTGATGAGGGATAATTTCACTGCATACAAAATTCTTGGTTGATAGTATTTTCTTTCAATACCCCAAAAATGTTGTGCCACCTCCTCTGGCTTTCGTGGTTCCTGATGAGAATTCAATATTCACTCAAAAGTCATTGTTCTTATTCTTCTATGGTAGTATGTAATTGCTTTTGTTTTTCTGGTTGAAGACTTTTTTCCTTTTCTATAGTTTTTGGTACTTTTACTGTGTGTCTGAGTGTAGATTTCTTTGCCTTTTATCCTTTTGGTGGCTTATTGAACTTTAAAAAAAAAATGAACATACTAAATACATGCTTTATTGCTTATAGTTTCATTTTTCCCTCTCTAATCAGAATTATATGACCTACTGTATTACCAGAAAAACTGTATTAATGTTTATACTTGACAAATGAAAAATTAAGATTTCCAAGAAGTGGTCACTCCAAGTTCAAT
Organism: Sciurus vulgaris; assembly: GCF_902686455.1. NCBI lineage: Eukaryota > Metazoa > Chordata > Mammalia > Rodentia > Sciuridae > Sciurus > Sciurus vulgaris. The sequence goes on from NC_136476.1 coordinate 53,552,067, forward strand.
TCCTTTGTTGGGCTGAGTTCTGGTCTTCTATACCTGAGAGTCTTTTAATAGCATTGGAGTTACATATGTTCTATAAAAAGATTCAGAGTTTCAGTCCATGGTCAGACAAATCCATAGCTCTGGACCCAAGGTGAGGCAGAACATCATGGCAGAAGGGCATGGCAGAAGAAAGTTGCTCAGTTCATGATAGCAGGAAGCAGAGGGAGAGTCTACTGAGTTTTTTGAATCTTTAGGTAGATTTCAAAGTTTTCAGAAGTTATTACTTCAAATATTTTCAGTTCTGCACTTTTTCCACTCCTTTTGAAGTCTAATGAAAAAAATGTTGGACTTCCTATTCCAAAGGTCTCTGAGGTGCTTTGCAGTTTCTCTCATTTTCCTTGCTGTTGTTCAATTTTATTAATTTATCTTCATGTTCATTGACTGTTGACTATTTATTCTGCCCAAGTATCCATGAATTTCTTTCTTTTTTTTTTTTTTTAATTTTCATCGTAACACTGCCATTTTTTCCCGATACTAAGGATTGAACCCAGGAGCACTCTATCACTAATCTACATTCCCAACCTTCTTTCAACATTTATTTTGATACAGGGTCTCCCTAAATTGCCCAGGCTGGTCTTGCAGTCCTGCTGTCTATAATTCCAAGTAGCTGGAATTATAGAGGTGCACTACTACATCCAGCCATTTTTGTTCTTTGTAGTTTCCATTTGTTCCAAAAGTGTTCACAACTATTAGTTGGAGCATTTTTATAATAGCCGCTTTAATATCTTTTCCAGATAACTATGATATATTAATCAACTCAGCTGTAACATGTCATACTTGTGAGCTGAGATTTTCTTGGTTCTTCATAAAACAAGTAATTGTGGATTTTATCTTAGACATTTATGCTATGAAGCTCTAGGTCTTGTTTAAATCCTATGAAGGGGGGCTGAGCATGATGACAAGCCTATAACCACAGCCACTCAGGAGGCTGAGCCAGGTGGACTGCAAGTTCAAGACTAGCCTCAGCAACTTAGAGATACCCTGCCTCAAAATAAAAATTAAAAAGGGCTGCGGATGTAGTTCAGTGGAAAAGTGCCTCTGGGTTCAATTCCCCTGTACCAAAAGTTAAAAATAAATCCTATGATGAATGTTGTTATTTTTGTATTAATATGCAATTGACCTAGTTAGGTTCAGGCTGGTAGACCTAACGTGCCTTTTGTGGTCTATGGTTAAAATTACATTTCAAAGACCTTGCAATTGGGCTGGGGAGATAGCTCACTCAGTAGAGTGCTTCCCTTGCAACACAAGGCCCTGGGTTTGATCCCCAGCACTAAAAAAAAAAAAAAAAAAAAAAAAAACCTTGCAATAGCTTTGAGATCTGTTCCATGTGTGCACCACCCAGTGGTCAGTCTGAAACCTGGATGGTGGTAAATTCAGCTCTCCCAAGTTTTTTTTTTTTTTTTTTTTTTTTTTTTTTTAATGCTATTTAGAAGTCACCTAGGTACAGTTCAGGGTTAAGCCTAGTACTTTGTAAGCAATACAAAACAAAGAGAAAGTTATGGGGTCACTCACTCAATTTCCTCCTCCTCCTCCCTCATCTCATATTTGTTTCCCTGGGGTTTTTTGGTTCTCCAGCTAGACAGCTTCACTTGTCACCCTGCCATATACATCCACAGTTATGCCCAGATCAGGTCAGGTCAAATGGCAGGAGGATAATAGATCTAAAAAAATGGTAAACTCACTGCCAGTTCAATGCTTCATAATTTGGTCTTCTTCCTCAATTCTGCTGCCACTGTTACTTTTCAGAATCCTCAAATAGATCTCCATGCATTTTGTTGGTTTTATAGGTGCATTCAGCAGAAGAGACCAATGGTGTGTTTATGCCATCTTACCCCCGCTTTCTCAAGTTTTTTCCAACAATTCTGAGTCTGTATTTTTCTTTCTCTGTTTTGTATTAAAACGAGTTGAGGAATTTATGCTCTTTTTAAAAAATTCTCTGAAGAATTTGTAAGGGCTGGAATTTTTACTAATAAAGCCAAATGGCATTCTTTGTGGGAAGGTTTTTATTAAACCGTTTTTACTAGTTATAGGAATATTCAGTTCCATATTTCCTCGTGTTATGTCTTTTTTTTAAGACATAGAGGTTTATTTAGGAAAGTAGATACACATTCAAGGAAGACTGGGTGGGCGATCTCAAGAGAGATGCCTTTGGAGTAATGAAAGGAATATGAACTCAAGGGAGAATGTGGGCTATTTTCAGAGGGAGAGACAATAATTCATTGTTGTAGGGTGTTAATATTTACAGAAAGCTGGTGCTAGGGGCTGGACTGGATGTGGAGGCAGGGCCAAGCTACAATTTCATGGCAGTTCTCCCTTTTTTTTTTTTTTTTTTGCAGTACTGGGGCTCGAACCCAGGGCCCTGTGCTTGCAAGACAAGCCCTTTACCAACTGAGCTATCTCCCCAGCCCGCCAGTTCTCCTTTGCATACATATTTCCCTTGTTTTACAAGGCATGGACCAAGGGCATATTGTGCAATATTTAAACCGGTGCTTTCTATATCTTAGTAGCTTGTGGGCATTTCCTTTAAGATTCAGTATCTCTCTCTCTTTATCCTAAATTCCTATCTCATTCCTCCTCTCCAGACTTTGATCCCTTGATCTTAAGGGGTGGGGAGGAGTAAGGGTTCATTTTCTATGGCTGCTTCGGGTAGCCTAGTCAGGGATCAAGTCTTATGCTGACCAGCTAGACACTGGTCTTGGTTGTGGGGTTGGGTTGGAATTCTTGCGCTGCCATCCCTTAACACAGAAATGTAATTTGGAAGATACAGAGTTGTAGAGCTTTCAGAGGGGTCCTATCATTTCCGGGTTTGGCTGACCTTAGAAGGCAAGGGCCAAAACACTGGCCGCTTTTTCCTTAGGCTTTTTATTTCCTTGGCTTTGGTTTCCAAGTTTTGTTTTTAAAACTCCAGCAGGCCAGTTTCACCAAAAGCAAAGCCACAGAAGATCCCCATAAGGGCCACCAAGAGTTGTCATAGAAGAAGAGATGCCTCCAGAGAAGGGTCAGAGTGAGTTCCCAAAAAGAAGGGGGAATATGAATCAGAACCAGCAGTATTCTTGGCAAGCATGATGGAAAAAAAATTCTGCACACACCAAAGGCACAGAAGTTTATTTAAGAAAGTAGATACACATTTAAGGATAAATGGGGAGGCACGTAGCAATCTCAAGAGACCCCTTTGGGGTAAAGTAAGGAACACGCACTCAAGGGAGAATGCGAGCAATCTCCAGAGGTAGAGACTTATAATGCCTTTAAAATATTCAGCTATGCTCCCGTTTTCATGCTTGAATTTTAACTTTGTAGAAAACTTTTTATCAATCTCACATAGATTTAAATCTTCATGAACTTGGATAGGCAAAGGTGTTTTAGATATGACTCTAAAAGCAAAAATAACTGGAAGAGAAACTAGAGAAAGAACAGCATCAAAAAAGTGAAAAGACAAGAAAGTAAAAAGAGCTGAGTGCAGTGGCACATGTCTGTAATCCCGCTATCAGAAAGCTCAGGTAGTAGGACTGAAAGTTTGAGGCCAGACAGGGTAACTCAGAGATGCTGCCTCAAAATGAAAACACGGCTGGGGATGTAGCTCAGTGGGAGAGTGCTTGCTTAGTATATGCGAGGTCCTGGGTTCAATTCCCAGTAACACACACACACACACACACACACACCCATCCCTGAAAAGCATATACAAAGAATTCTTAAAGTAAAAAGTCAAACAAATCAATTAAAAGATGGGCAAAAGATCTGAGTAGACATTTCATTAAAAATATATGAATGGTTAAAAGGAACATGAAAGGATACTTGATATAATTAGTCCTCAGTGAAATACAAATCAAAACCATGAGATGGCACTTCATACTCATTATAATAGCTATCCTAAAGTAAGAAATGTTAGTGAATGTGGAAACCATCATACAACATTGGTAGGAATGTAAAATGATGTAGTCACTTTGAAAAATAGTATGCCGATTTCTCAAATGGTTACACACAATTACTATATGACCCAGTAATTTCATTACTAGGTATATAAACTCAAATGAAATGAAAACATGTGCAGCGAAAAACAGGTTGTGGATGTAGCTCAGTGGCAAGGTGCTTGCCTAGCATGTGTAAGGCCCCAAGTTCAATTTCCAGCACCACAAAGTGGGTGGACATACAAAATTGTTTTTAGCAGCATTATCCATAACAGCCAAAAAGTGGAAGCAACCCAGATATCTATCAACTGAAATATGGATAAAGTATGACACATACTTGTAACAGAATATTTAGTCATATAAAGAATGAAGTACTGACACATGCTACAACATGGATGAGCCTTGAAAACATTGTGCTAAATGAAAGAAGCCAGTCACACAGGTCTGCATATCATATTTCATTTATACGAAATGTCTGGAATAGATTTATAGAGGCAAAAAGTAGACTTGATTTCCTAAGGCTGAGGGGTTTGAAGAAGTAACTGCTAACAGGTATGGACTTCTTCTGTGGATGATAAAAATGTTCTAAAATTTATTATGATTGAAGATCACTGATGGATACTGAACTCTATGAATATATTTAAATGGGTGATTGCAAGGTTATGTGACTTATCTCTCAATAAAGTTGTTAAAAAGACACCATGGTTTCTGTCTCGGTCATTCTTTCTTGGATTACTCACTCTGGGAGATGCCAAATTCTGTGTTGTAAGCCTCTTGGAGAGGCCTGCCAACAGCCATGTGACTTTGAGAGTGGCTTGTCCTGCCTCAGTCAGGCTTTAAACAGCTGCAGCTCTAGCCAGCGGCTTGACTACAACATCAGGAGAGGTACTGAGTTGGAACCACCTGCCACAACCTTCCAGATTCCTGACCCTTAGAAATAATGTGAAATAATAAATACTTGTTATTTTAAGGTGCTAAGTTTTAAGAAAATTTATTACACAGCGAAAGATTATACAGGCCGACTCACCTCTTTAAGACAAATTTCTTATAAAATTTTATAGTTACTAATTATGTTATTAATTTTCTGGCATATTTTGTCCCTTTGTTTAAATGTACACTATAAGTATAAAGAAACTCAGAACAACAACAAAAAATTTGTCCTTAGTTGGGAAAGGAGTCTACATACAAGAGGTTATGGCTAACCTGGCAGAGTGACCCAGGTCTGTAATCCCAGGGATTCAGGAGGCTAAGGCAGGAAGACTTAAAGTTCAAGTCCAGTCTCAGCAATTCAGTGAGACCTCATCTCAAAATAAAAATTAAAAAGAGCTGGGGTGTTGCTCAGTGGTAGAGTGCCCCTGGGTTAAATCCCCTATACTGGGGAGGAAAAAAAATTGTAGCTTGTACCATCAGGAAGTCCCCAGGAAACCTGGGTTTCCTCTTGGCCACTGACTCCCCCTGGGAAAGACTTCCTTCCTTCCAGAGCTACGTTTTCTGGATGCAGCAGATCTCCATGGTGTTTTCCAGTTACAGAAACTTATGTCTAGCTCTCTAAAAAGGCATACAGGATGCAAAAGTTCTTTGTCAAACAAATACATTCCCCTGTGGCGGGGTCGGGTAGGTAACTAGGGATGAACCCCGGGGAGCTTTACCACTGAGCTACATCCCCAGCCCTTTTAATTTTGGGACAGAGCCTGGCTAAACTGCACAGGCTGGCCTTGAACTTGTGACCCTCCTGCCTCAGCCTCGAAAATCACTGGGATTACAGGCGCGTGTCCCGGCGCCAGGGCTATTTGCCTTTATGGAAAAGTATTTTTAGGAGAGAAAAATCGGAGTGAATTTGAATCAGTTACATTTAAGTCAGTTGTCTCCATCACAACAAATAATCCAGACTAGGTTAAGAAACATTTAACCTAAGTTAAGAAATATTTTTACAACTTTAAAAAAAATAGTAACATACATAACAAGGATTCAGTCTTCCAATAAACCGTGAAGGGAGGCCACGTGAGACTCTTGAGCCGGTTTTACAAAGGAGGAAACTGAGGCTCAGGAAGCCTAAGTGGCTTGCCTCTTCTGCAGACGTTCAATCGTAGCCGCCCTAATTTTACCTCACCTCCCCGTGGGCCACCAGAGTCCCCTCAAAGGCGGCCGTCCCAAGTCAGTTCAGCTCTTGAACGCCGGCGCCCGAAAAGCTTTCAGTCGGGGGGCACTTCCGCCTCCCGCACAGGCAGCCCGCCGGCGAGGCTCGCAGTCACGAGTTGTTCCCGGGGACCCGCCCCTCCGCCTGTTGATTGGACAGCTCCTGTCCTCTGATTGGTTGCTCCCTTTCCAGCTCTCCAACTCGGCCTGCACCAGCCGGATATAGGGGCAGGGCTTCCGCTTCCACCTTCTCCCTCCTCCCGCTTGCCCTCCGATCGCAGTCGCCACCACAGCGGCCGCTGCCGGGCGCGGTGTCGGTGTGTCGGTTGGCTTGTCTCTCAACGTTGGTGTCTGTGCCGTTGAATTGCCCGCCATGGCTGAGCTAGATCCGTTTGGCGCCCCTGCGGGCGCCCCCGGCGGCCCTGCGCTGGGGAACGGGGTGGCCGGCTCTGGCGAGGAAGACCCGGCCGCGGCCTTCTTGGCGCAGCAGGAGAGCGAGATTGCGGGCATAGAGAACGACGAGGCCTTCGCCATCCTGGACGGCGGTGCCCCCGGGCCTCAGCCGCACGGCGAGCCGCCGGGGGGTCCGGGTGAGAGTGCGGACGCGTTTGCGGCGGGCGGACTTGGGAAATTCGGCCCAGAGTGGGTCCAAGAGCGTCCGTGTGACTCGAGCTCCTGGCCGAACCAGGAGGTTAGAGAAGAGTGCAAAGAGGAAACGAGACCCCGGCTCAGTCATGCGGAAATCTGGGCTCGGGAAGCCTGACCGGTTCTGAGTGTCTGAGTGCTGCTGGGCGCGGAAGAGCGAGAAAGCAAAGAAAATAGGGTGACGGTCAGGTTCAGGAGCTCGAAGAAGCCCGTTCAGTTCAACTTTTCATTAAGCACTTGCTGTGCGTTAAGCCTGATCTCTGAAGCAGCCGCATTGGCGCAGTCGGGGTAGACTCAAAGGCAAGTTTGAGCTCAGAAAGAATGTTGTTAAGAAAGTAGAGCAGAAAAAATTTAGAACAGTGCTACCGCTTTTAAGACATAGAAACAAAAATGGTAATGCAAGTCAGCAGTTAAGCACTTGAGATGCAGTACAGAGTGTTGGGTTACAGGGAGGAGGAATGAAGGAGCAAGGAACTGAAGAGAGATGGTCTAACTCTGGAGAAAGAAACCCCATCCAAGAGGGAAAGGAGTTTACCATTGTTGAGTATCACACAGCTAGGACTTCTGGAGCTCTTCTTCCTCTGGAAACAGCTTTGGTTGTCAGTATTGCCCAAGGAGTTTACCATTGTTGAGTATCACACAGCTAGGACTTCTGGAGCTCTTCTTCCTCTGGAAACAGCTTTGGTTGTCAGTATTGCCCAAGGAGAAACCGAGATTGGTCTGGACCAATCAGGGAGGGAAGAAGAAGTGAATAGAGAATGGAGTGTGACTCTTTCCCAGCCAAACTCAAGCACAAAAAGATAGAGGGATAGGATGCAGTTTGACAATTTTTAATGCCTTACCCTCTGTGATGCTCAGTGGTGTGAGACATAAGGTTGAGTGGAAAAGACCTGTTCAGTAGTATGGGGAGTAAGAAATTAACTAGACGAAATAAAACATGGCTTTTCATTTACTTAGAAAACAAAACATTCCAAATAAAGGAGAATAGGGCATTATTTGGGCAAATAGGAGTGTCTGTACTACCCCTAAATTCAAACATTAATGGACCAGGCATGAGATATAAATAAGAGAAAGACTGGGCATGAGACAATATGGAGCATTGGAGACTTGGATTTTCCTGGTAAGTAAGGCCCCTAAGGCTCTTTGTTTGAGACTCAGAAATCTCAAATTACTGTGCCATCCAGGCAGAACCTTTTTTGCAGGGAGAGGGGTAGTTTGCAGTCTCTGAAAAAAAAAAAAAATTATGATATATTTTAGCTTCTGAACTTTTGTACTACACTACCTTCTAAATAGATCAACGCCCCAGTAAGAACTTACATGAGAACATGTAGTATGCCTGAACAAGCAATTTACAACAAGCAAGTTGAACAGAACTGGGCTGTGACTGATAGACGAAATTGACTTTAAGAGATTATGGAATTGTGAACTATGATCATTGGATGGTTCTTAAATTTGAGAGTTAAAAAATTGTACTTATTAGATTCTTAGTCTTCCTTTCACTTAACAGAAAATTGAATCCTAGGGAGAGATGACTTGCTTAGAAATGACTAGTTAATAGTTGAGCCCTAAGTCTTCGCACCTTTAGACTGTACCACATTCTGTTGCGGTTGTTTTAGCCAAGGTGTGATGGGCTAAAAGAAGGGCATTGCAGCTGTTCTGGGTAGGACAATTGGGAGAAGCAGGGACCATAGTTAGAAGACTACCATGATTTAAGGACAGTGTTATTCTTGCTCACTGTTGTATCTGCATTACTTAGCAGGGTATCAGGCACATAGATAATCTACATGTTTCACAGAGAAGTGGGCAGAGCGAGTCCTATATCGATCATGCAGCTATTGCGGATAGGCAATTTGGGAAGATAAAAGAAGAGAAGAGTAGATATATGGGCCCTTTGTGTATCAAGCCTTCAGCAAAGGGAAGGAAAAGGATGATTGCTGACTTAGTTCCTGGGAAAGATGTTCTTAGTAACTAAGCATTTAGTGACTTAATGCCAGATCCCTGACAGTGTAGTTGAGGTTGTTAATAGTGCAGGGTAAGCACTTCCTTTGGGGATTAGAGAACTTGTTGGATGTTCGCTAGTGGTTACTGTTCTGTCCTATCCTATGCTACTTGGTTGTGAGTTTAGCTTTGTGGTCTTAGGCAGTTTATAGAACTACCACTGATTCCCAAGCTTTAGTTTTCTTCTCTGTAAAAGATTCATAATATATTTCACATAGTGTTTTGAGGAATACATAAAAGAGTATCTGCAAAGTGCTTACTGATTGGTAAACATCCATCCTTGGGGGAAATTCCAAAGATGGAAGATGGGCACAAGAAAACAGGGCTGAGATTTGGTGATTCTCAGGTGATCCAGAGAAGAGATATAAATTTGAAGGTATTAGGTAACCAGCCTGGGCAAAGTAGTTTGGGGGACATTGAGAAGAATGAGTGATCAAAAAGGAGGCAACACAAGTGAACAAACTAACTGAAAACCCCCAATCCTGAGGGCTAAATGGGGAGAACAGTGATTAAGTAGCTACAGAGAAATATAGCAACAAGGCAGTATATATTATGTTTCTGACAAATTTTTTATTGAAGGAGAAAGAGAAGGGGTGGATAAATTAAAGGGAAGTTTTTTTTTTTTTTTTTGGTACCGGGGATTGAATTTGGGGGCACTCAACCACTGAGCCACATCCCCAGCCCTATTTTGTATTTTATTTAGAGACAGGGTCTCACTGAGTTGCTTAGGGCCTCTGTTTTGCTGAGGCTGCTTTGAACTGGAGATCCTCCTGCCTCAACCTCCCAAGCTGCTGGGATTATAGGCATGTGCCACTGAGACAGGCTAAAGGGAAGCTTTCTAGAGGGAGAGTAATTTTACTGGTAGCACTGGTAGAGAGAAAATTAGGGAATCTCATGCATAATATTTTAAGTACATTGTATATTTATGTATGCCAGGAAGTCCATATGCTTTCAAATCTATGCAGTTACTCTGTAATCTAAGGGGTAGTATCATCACGTATTTCAGATGAGAACTGATGACCCTGGAAGTTTAAGTAGTGTTCCTAAGGTAGCAGCTAACCAGTGGCTCAGACTTGGGTCTGCTTGACTTGAAATGTTTGGGGAACATGAGAGTTTAAAGGTGGGTTTGGAAGTCTTTTCCCCTTTGGAAACTTACTCTGACCCTTATATCTTTCTAGAGTTCCTGAAATGCCCTAGGAAGTTTCCTCTGGATCATTAAGTTGTTTGGCTTAGCTATCCTAATAAGTTAAGGCCCCCTAGATGTTCTTTTTGCATGTTTCTTTAACCGTGGACTATCCTTTGACTTGGTTCAGTTGCTGATTCATACAAGAATGTCAGTACTGTAGTACATAACTGAGGAAGAGCTCAAAACACATGCTGTGTCTGGATAAGTCTTCAGACTTAAAGGACAGGCAGCATGTGATTTAGGAGGAATGGGTTGAGGGTTATTTCTAGTTTTGTATATGGAGTAGTGATCAAAGTTTCTTCTTTTGAAAATGACCCTGGGCTGGAATATGTTAACTGGATAATAGGTATGTTAGCTGTCATATATTAACTAAAATGTAGGTCTGGCCAGAGTAACCATTATAGTCTCTAGGATTTAAACTGTCTCACTCTTTTAATCCTGGATGGATTAAAGAGAGAAAAAAAATTTAAAGTACCGGAAGAAAAGTGAATATTTATCTGTCTCACAGTAGGAAAGACCTTCATCATAAAAGCAGGTGTAGAAATCAAAGAAAATGTTAATAACGACTACATACCAAGTGATAAACATTAATTAAGTAGTAGTCCTAGGCACCAAATGTCATAAACCAAATTAAAAGACATAATGGGGGGAAAATTGCAACATGAGAGTACTACTAATAGAGAATACCTCACAATCAAAGGATAGCCAAAAAAAAAAAAAAAAGGCAGAACTCAAGACAGTTTGGTAAAGAAGAAACTCAAATGTCTGATATGTTATTTACCTTATTTACAACAAAGCCTCCATGAAGTTTTTTTTTTCCTTTCTGCTTTCAGATTAACAAAAATTTTAAAACATAGTAGTCTCTAGCATCAGCAGTGAAGGTCTGAGAAATGGGATACTCATGTGCTGCTGCTGTTAGTAATATAAACTAGTAGGCTAATTAGGGGCAAATGATTTAATGTTTTAGAAGTCTTTAAAATATATATTCCCTAATAAAAATTTAAAAAAAAATCCTATGACCCAGCAATTTTTTCAGTTGATAATTGACACTATTGATGTGCCAGCAAAATACTTTAATACTTGAATTCACTTTTTGATAAACTTTTTTTAAAAACTTTATAGAATGTTTTAAAAATTATAAAATTATATGAGGGTTGCGGTTGTGGCTCAGTGGCAGAATACTTGCCTAGCATGTGTGAGGCACTGAGTTCAGTTCTCAGCACTGCATATAAATAAATGAATAAAAATAAAGTTCCATCGACAACTAAGATTTTTTTTTTTTTTTTTAATTATGGGTGGGTGACACGCACAACAGCATGAAGTAATAGAAGACCGCTGATTTTTTGGTACTTTTATAAAGCCCAGAAGTTCCTGTGCTCAGTGTGTGTGGCTCAGCAGTAGAGTGTATGATTAGGATGCATGAGAACCTGGGTTCATTCCCCAATACCAGGAAAAACAAAAACAAAAAAATAAAGCAAAGGAGTTAAACAATTAGGAAAATTAAACCAAGGGAAATATGGAATATTGAAGTTATATTTATTTATATATACACACACACACAATACACATGTATATACAAACCAGTAGTTGAAACAGATCATAGCTAACTGAGGTTTGTTGCTATGGGCTTAGGTCCCGTGGTTTGTATTCTTAAATTAACAGATGATCTTTCCTGTCATGCTGGCTTACTCAGGTTTAACACTGCCTTTTTTGTTGTTGCTGGGGATCCAACCCAGAGCCACACACCTGTTAGGAAGCGTTCTATCAGTGAGCTACATTCCTGTCCTGTCAACTTTTTAAAGGCTGATTTTCTAACATGCATTTAATGTTTATCCGTATTATCTTAGACATAAAAAATAAGAAGAAAATAATGTCATTAATTATCAGCTTTTTCAAGAATATCTATTCTCTCAAGGAATCCTACTTGTTCTAAGGTCATTTGTGAAGTGTTGATACATGGGAGGTGTGTTGCAAGAATCAAAAGTTAATGTATGTGAAGTGAAGTTTTTGACACTGTACCTGGCACACTGTAAGCAGTAAGTAGTAGGTGTTTTCCTAGTAAGAAAGTTGAGAAATTTAATGATAATCACCTGGCATGGTGGCACACATCTGTAATCGAAACTACTCAGGTGGTTTGAGGCAGAAGGATCACAAGTTCAAGGCTAGCTTGGGCAACTTAGTGAGACTGTTTAAAAATAAAAAGGACTGGGGTTGTGGCTCAGTGGTTAAGCTCCTCTGGGTTCAATCCCCAGACCAAAAAATTAAAAAGGGCTAGGAACATAGTTTGGTGGTAGAACCCTTGCAAAAAGCCCTGAGTTTGATCCCTAGTACTGTCCCCCACCCCCATTTTTTTTTTAAATGATATAGATGAATGGATTACTAAAAAGCATTTATTGGAGGAGCCTAGTTTTATGTACATGTGTGAGAAAAACTATAAGTATAGAAACTAGTGATGGAATTTATGCCATTTTCTTCTGTTTTCATTTTCTTTTTTCTAGAAAAAATAGTAAATATTTTAGTATCAAGAAGAGCATGGTAGAGAAATGATCTATAAGTTTTCAATGCCCCAAAAGCCAAGGGCAGGGGAATTGGTAGAAAAAAGACTGAATGAAAAAATGAAATGTTAGGATTGATTAATTTGAAAATAGGCAGTTCAAGTTGGGTTTCATTAGGAATCAAGAAAGTGAAAGGAGTGGTTTGATGAAATCTTTTCTTTTTTTTTTTTTTTTTTTTTTTTAAGTTAAAAATTCCTTAATTTTTTATTCCTGGTACCACTACCACAATTTACAGGGCAATATACCTGATGTAATGAAAAGAAAAAGAAAAAGACAAAGCTACAACAGATAAAAGACCTCAGGAATGTACATCTAATTGACACTACATTGCATTAATCAATAGCTGCACTTTTTGCAAACTGTGTCTATGACAGTCCTGAACAAGAAGGGTTTCCTGTTTAAGCTGCAGTAACTTTTCTGACTATGGATCATCGTTCCTTCTGTGGCAGATTTTTACAGTTCCTCTAATGCATTTGGGACGACTGTCTCAAAGTAACCTGCAGCTTTCCTGACAACTCCTCGCTCTCTCTCCTGCTAAGAACTGTAGCCCTTTTCTGCTGTTTTTAAAACCTTCTGCTACCATATCCACCACTTCCACCACCAGATCCATAACCACCACCATAGGGACTACCAGAGCTTCTTCCACCAAAACTGCCCCCCTTCATGGGTCCATAATTTGATTGCTGTTGTCCACTGTAATTTCCAAAATCATTATAGTTCCCACCACCACCATAGTTACCACCACCAAAATTTCCTCCTTCGTTGTAACCATCATATCCTCCTCCTCCACCACCATATCCACCACCTTGGTTTCCATATCCTGGTCCACCACCACCATAGCCGCCTCTACTACTATAACCAGGACCACCGCCATAGTTGCCACCATCACCTCCAAATCCATTATATCCACCATCACCTCCTCCATAACTACCTCTGCTGCCACCACCTCCACCACCATAGCCTCCTCTTCCACCAAAGTTTCCACCACGACCAAAGTTACCTCCACCACCTCCAAAGTTTCCTCCACGACCCATAAAGTTGCCAGATCCACCACCACGACCTCTTTGTGATCCAGCAGACTGCATCTCTTGTTTAGAAAGGGCCTTTTTCACTTCACAATTATGCCCATTAATAGTGTGGTATTTCTGAACAACAATTTTGTCAACTGTATCATGATCATCAAAAGTTACAAAAGCAAATCTTCTCTTTTTCCCACTCTGCCTGTCTTCCATAACTTCTATGGTTTCAATCTTGCCATACTTTTCAAAGTAATCTCTCAAATTATATTCTTCTGTATCTTCTTTAATACCACCAACAAAAATTTTCTTCACCGTAAGATGGGCACCAGGCTTTACAGAATCCTCTCTAGAAACAGCTCTCTTTGGTTCCACTACACGCCCATCAACCTTGTGTGGCCGAGCACACATTGCTGCATCCACCTCTTCAACACAAGAGTAAGTCACAAAACCAAAGCCCCTGGAACGTTTTGTTTGGGGGTCTCTCATTACCACACAATCTGTGAGTGTGCCCCATTTCTCAAAATGTTCTCTTAAACTATCATCTGTAATTTCAAAGCTCAGACCACCAATAAACAGCTTCCTCAATTGCTCTGGTTCCTTTGGATCATGGCCCTCCTCCCCCCGGCGGCGGCGACGGCCGGAGTCGGGCTGGGGGCGACCGGGCGGCGGTTTTACCTCCATTTTGAGCATGAAATCTTTTCTATTGGAAGGAAAAACAAGATTGAGCGCCTTCCTGCCCCAGACCTCTAAGAAAGCTGTTGGGCTTTTCATGTACTATCCTCTAAGGGCCTCAGAATGATGGTCCTTGCTAACTGCTTGGCATTCCTGTTAATACTTCAGTTTCTTGTATGTTTCAAGTTCATCTCTTCTCTCATTTTCTTCTACCTCATATAATAAGATAGTCACTGAAAGTTTGAAAACTGGGATAAAATAATAAAATCCTACACAGTAGGTAGTAAATTAGATAATAGAGGAGGTTTTTGGAAGCTAAGGTTTTATGGCTATACTGAGGTTGTTAGAAGGCAAGGCAGTTCCTTCAGAGGGACTATGCAGCCCTGCCCAGACCTCTGTTGTTAGGGCTTAGAAACTCATGCTAATTGGGCAACAGAATTAGTGAAGCAAACACAAAGGGTTTTAAAAGCAAGTCATTGGGTTTAGTGGGGAGTGGTAGATTGATTTCAGTTTATTTGAAAGGTTACCCTCAGTTCCAGGCAATTATTACCAGTTCAGGAGTGCAGGCCCAGTATTGCCAGATCTTCTATCTGCTTGCCTCTCATTCTTTACCTCCCCTTCCCCAAATTCTGGAAATTCTGATTTTTAGATTTTTTTTTTTTTTTTTTAACTTAGTACTGTTTTTAATTCAAATATGTTTGCACTATGGAACCCCTTTGTGCTGAATAGGCAAAAGGTACAGATAGGCCTTACTTATTAGGAAGACGCTTCATATTTTTGAAGTGTACTTTCTCATTTAACTCATGAGTAGTTAATTGTGCTAAAAAGGCGAGATTGTATATCATACTTGAGTTTTTATGATTTGTATCCTTGAAAACAATGTGAAAATACATTGATTTAATTTGGTATGCTCAAATTGTAATTATTTTGGACTAATTCCAAGTGGTCTAGAGAAATTAATAAGAAGTCTCAACTGTAGATCTTTAGGTACCAGACCTACTCCAGCCATTCAGTGGAGATTTCCGATGCCCAAAGCAGCACCTGGGTTTGAAAATGAAGCTCCACATCTCTGCTCATAGTTGATTCAGGCTAGAGTTTAGAGTTTTCTTTTGCTTTGTCCAAAACTTTAATAGAGTATCACTGTTCCTCTATGCAGCTCTTCTTCCAGTTTTCCATTTGTCACCTCTCTAAACCAGAAAACAGAATTTTAAAAGGTTTTGACCTGGTAGCTTGGAGACAGATTTGTGTATATTTTGATGAAGTCATTTATGTATAAGTACATCTTAGTTTTCATTAAATAAAAAGTCGTTATGCTCTAGTACCTACCAGAGGGGTAGCATTAAGTAGCTCATAGTCCTATAGTATCCAATACTGTATTCCAATATATCGTCCTTTGGCACAATGTTTGACCAATCCTGGCTGACGACTGAAATCTCATCTTACAGATGCTGTTGATGGAGTGATGAATGGCGAATACTACCAGGTAGAGTACTGTATAATCATACTGAATGATAATGATTGAGAATCTTCCTTTCTTGTAATTTAAATTATCTAGAAGAGATTCCAGTCTTTTGACTTTTCTGGATATATTAGTAGCTAGTATGTTATCTGCCAAAGTGGAAAGACTTAAAAAATGGTGGCATTGAGAGGAAGAGCACTCTTTTAAGGTGTTATCAACCTGGCCCTCACATTAGCATCTTGATTTTCAGGAAATGATCCTTCATAATAACGAGAATGACTAGTTTAAGCACTCTGTGCCATGTAGTTTGTCAAGCACTGTAATAAGTGAGTTACTAATGCTTTTAATAATTCTCTTTTCATCTTTGTTTATAGTCTGGTAAGATTAAGCTTGATAAATTCCCATTTCAATAAGTGGAATAAATCTCCAAAGATTAATGACTTTGAATTTTTATCCATTTATCTGTTAGCTCTCAAATCTTATCTACAACAAAAGAGAGTTACTGCTGCTGGCCTTGGTGGTACATACCTGAAATCCCAGCTACTTGGAAGTCTGATGCAGGAGGATTGCAAGTTCTAAGGTCATCCTCTGCAGTTTAGCAAAATCCTGTCTTAAAAAGGGCTGGGGATATAGCTCAGTGTTAGAGTATTCCTGGGTTCAATCTCTAGTACTGGTGGGGGAAAAAAATGAGAGCTACCTCATTTTTCTGCCCAGTGCCTCACATTTGCCTGCCTTTTCATCCTTCTCTCCCTTCTTATTGGGGGGCAGGGGTAGTAGTAGTAGTAACTCACCTTCCTTTGGATTCTCTTTCCTAGAATTTACTATTTTGATTAGATAGTATTAAGTGACCTTTATCCTGAATATTATAATAGCATTTAGAATTTCCAGGCCTTTCTTTGCTATGTACCTACCTTTGTTATTTTGAAGATAACATTATGTGTGTTGAGTGAGGAAACAAACTGGTAATATGGTTTCCTAATATGTCCATTACCCACCAACCCCCAACCTTCCTATTACCCTCCCAGGTCCCACTTATTAACAAGTCAGTTAGCAACCATTCTGCCTCCTTAACGAGATTATAAGAATTCAATGCATTAATGTTTAAACCTATCAGTATGTGAAGTTGTTGATTTTAAGGTAATTCTTTAACATTTTTACAGCAGCCTCCAGTGTTATATGTAACTAGAGGTTCTAATTTTTATGGAGCACATTTCAGGAAGGAGTTTTTGGTACTGATAGAACATAATTGTGTTTTGTGTTAAGGAGAGTAATGGTCCCACAGACAGTTATGCAGCTATTTCACAAGTGGATCGATTGCAGTCAGAGCCTGAAAGTATCCGTAAATGGAGAGAAGAGCAAATGGAACGCTTGGAAGCCCTTGGTAAGGAATCCATCTTTCTTTGTGTTTGTTGACCTGGACTCTGCTTTTATCCCTTTTATCATGAATTAGCCACAGCGTCCTTTTCTAATGGGTTTTTGTTGTTGTTTGTTTTGTTTTGTTTTTGGTGTTATTGGGGGATTAAACCAAACTCACTTGTTTTGATCTGTGGGGAAATCTTTCTCAACCTGAAGATTACAAGGCCACTAACTTGGAGATGCTTAGCTTTGTTGTGTGAGGAGTGTGGCAGCTCAGAAAGCCTCCTCTCCCGGGAAGGGCATAGTGATGCTGTGGAGAGAGTCCTGGACTTGCCATGAAAGACTGGGTTTAAGACTCAATTTTAACTTAACCTGCTGTGGGTACCTGGTTACTCAAACACTTCAAAGTCTGTGTCATCATCTATGAAAGGTGTGTAACTAATCTCCAAGAGTAGTCTGAGGTGGTATTTATGAAAGTGCTTGGTAAATTTGATGATATCTTTGTGAAAGGCACTTACGGTCCATTTATCATTTCAATGCTTAGTTTAAGGTAATGCTTACAGAGAGAATGTGGGATATGTAAGAAAACACACACAATTTGTTTTTCTTAATATCCCTGTAAAATAAGTTTGTACAGGTTTATGGATGAAGAAGTAAAGATCATAGGTAAAAATAAGTATTTAAAACACACAGTTAAGAAGTAATAAAGCAGGGGCTGGAATGCTCAGTGGTAGAGTGCTTGCCTAGCACGTGGGCACTGGGTTCAAGCCTCAGCACCACATTAAAAAAGAAGTAAATAAAATAAAGGTATTTTGTCCATCTACAACTAAAAAAAAATTAAAAAAAAAAAAAAAAAGTAATAACGCAGAATTTCAGCTTGAAGGTCCATATCCATGCTCATTTCTTTCTAAGCAGAGTTAGTGTATACATCCATAAAGATGGGCAGGCCAAGCCCAAGGTCAGTGCTAACCAACCTGGCCTCAGGTAAAGCAATATGTATATGGAGAATCAGGTAACTGTTGGTTCAAGGTCAGGAGAGAGCTCATGTCTATACATGGTGGGCTGGAGAGGCATAGTAGGGTGTGAGGATGTAATCTGTGGTTTCAAATACAGAATAGTCAAAAAAGGAAAATGAACATGTTTACAACTCCGTAGATTCAGTAATTTTTCTCTTGCCATCTTTATATAAATGAGATATATTTATATGTTTTACATGTACACATACTTTTAATTGGCTGATCTGCTTTAATATACAGATTTATTACTTCATGTCTAAATATTTCATTGTATGTTTCCTAGAAGCAGACATTCTCCTGTGTAACCACAGTGTCAGTAATATTATTCCTTAGGAACCAATGATCTGCCAGGCACAATGGCACATTCCTGTAATCCCAGCAACTTGGGAGGCTGAGACAGATGGACCGCAAGCTTGAAGCCACCCTCAGCAACTTCAGCGAAGCCCTAAGCAATTTAGTGAGACCCTGTCTCAAAATCTTAAAAAAAGGGCTGGCGATGTGGCTCAGTAGTAAAGTGCCTTAGGTTAAATCCGCAGTCTCCTGGGCCACCCCTCCCCCCCCCCCCCCCCCCCCAAAAAAAAAAAGAAAAAGAAAAAGAAATTCC
The DNA here is from genome assembly GCF_902686455.1 of Sciurus vulgaris. NCBI lineage: Eukaryota > Metazoa > Chordata > Mammalia > Rodentia > Sciuridae > Sciurus > Sciurus vulgaris. The sequence continues at coordinate 53,570,657 of NC_136476.1, forward strand.
CTGTGAAAACATAATTCCTTATTTTTCAGATGGAGAACTGACATCTGGAAATAGGAATGGACTTGACCCAGATAACATAGCCAATTATTGCCAAATCTTTTATATCTAGTCTAATTTATATGACTTTCAGAACAAAGACATGCTTAAGCTTGAGCCTGTGTAGCAGCACTAATAATAATTCTTTGGTATCTGTGCTGTCCAACATGATAGCCACTGACCACACATGGCCATTAATTAGTGTGACTGAGAAAACAAAATTTTATAACTTTATTCAGCTTTAAATGTGTGTAGATATATGTGGCTGGTAGCTACTGTATTGAGTAGTGCACCTTTAGGAAGATGAAAATAGGACTTCAGGTTCTAGCAGTTTTGGTCCTTGCTTCTTGTTCTTTGTTAGACTTGGAAGCAAGTACTGCTGAAATTAGAACCCAGCTTTATTTTTTCTGTTTTTCTAAAGTTTAGCAGTGTTTATCTTCTCCATAGAAAGTACACTTTGGCTGTGGACGATTTTCATTTTCTTTTCCAATAATCAATTTGGGTACCTTGGGAATGCTCCCGAAAAATTTTCTTTTTTTCTTTCTGTACTGGAAATTTAACCCCAGGGTGTTCTACCGCTGAGCTATATCTCTAGTGCCACCCTGCCACCGCCCCCCCCCCCCCCCCCCCCCCTTTTTGAGACAGGGTCTCACTACGTTGCCAAGGCTGGCCTTGAAATGGTGATCCTCCTACCTCAGCCTCCCAAGTATTGGGATTACACGTGTGTGCCACTGCACCATGCATGAAGTTTTCTTAACTGAAGGTGCCTTCTTGAGGAGTCAGGCATTTGGCCTTGCCTTCCTGCTGAACTGAATTTATCCACACATAAGGTGTTTCTTCAGTTTCACCTTTTTCCCTGCAAGAACTGTGAGAAAGCACAAGATGCTAAAAATAGAGAGCCAATGTCAGTGGTTTTCAGCTTAGTGCTGACTGCATTCTCAAATAATTTCTTTCTGTGAACAATAATGAGGGTGACCAGAGAAGTCCCCTGTCAGTGTGCCTTGCTTTCTGAAGGGACTCTTTTATCCGTTCCTCCCTCCCAGACTCAAAGAGATTGCATTCATGGTTGGATCTTTATCCCATCAAGCTAAGAATTGAGGAATTCTTACCGCCAGTGGCACTTCCTGAATTTATGAAAGCCAGAGGACAATTTAATGCAGTGATAGAGCTTTTGCCTACATGTGTGAAGCATGTCACCTGCACCGGTACCTGTGACGTGTTTTTTTTTTTTTTTTTTTTTTTTTTTTTTTTTTTTTGGTACTAGAGATTGAACTCAAGTACTCAACCACTAAGCCACATCCCCAGCCCTATTTTGTATTTTATTTAGAGACAGGGTCTCACTGAGTTGCTTAGTGCTTCACTTTTGCTGAGGCTGGCTTTGAACTGGTGATCCTCCTGCCTCAGCCTCCTGAGCTGCTGCAATTACAAGCGTGTACCGCCACACCCGGCAAAGGATGTATTTCTTTATCTCCCACCGTTACAGATCTGGGGTCTTCTGAGAAGCTGAGGCAGCATGAAGATACCCTTCTTAAGACCCCAGTTTCTTGCGATCAAGTCAGAAAGATTTCAGACATGTCGTTCAGAGTAATAGAAATGAGTTTATTGAAGGGATGGAAAAGGGGAAGGGGACACTCCAAAGGAAAAGAATGAGTCCTCTCAGAGAGGAGGGGGACAGTGTGCCTCTCCTGCACTCCAATTTTATTGGGGATCCCAGAGAAGTTTCCAGAGAGTCCCACCCAGGTCTTGGCTTTTGACTGACAGCAAGGTGACAGCAGACTTTCAAGTCCCCACTGTCATGGCATCTCTAGGTCACCTGGCCCATACTGACCAGCTCTAATTGGATTCTTAACCATACCTTCTTACAGATTTTATGGTTGGGAGGAATTATTATTATCTCCTAGAGTTTCAGGATCTGGTCACAAAAATCTCCTGGGTTCTTCCCATTGATATTATCTTGGGCCTGTATTTCTCCTGCAGTTAGCAGATAGTTTGCTGAGGAATGTGACATATCCTGTCTATTAGGCCGGGCAGGGCTGCAGATAAATTTCTTCTTGGAAAAGAAGGCATATAGGGGTCAGCATAGTGGGCCCATTTTATAGGATTACTTTCTTCTTTCTTTTTTTTTTTTTTGTAAGTTGTAGATGGACAAGAATTTATTTATATGTGGTGCTGAGGATTGAAGAGCAAGGCAAGCGCTTTGCCACTGAACCACAAACCCAGCACTAGAATTACTTTCTTAACCTTGTGTTTCCACCCTCCTCATTTGTCCTAAGTCTCTTCAGCTAAATGTCTTAGGGAAAACCATGTTTAGTTCTAAAAAACTTTATGTTTGAGAATCCAGTCTAACTTACCCACAAGGTATGCATTTTCTCACTTCATCTCTAGAACTTTTTGGTTAACTGTTGATGATGATCCCACACCCAAATCCTTGCAGTTCTCTCCATTGGGGTTTCTTTCAGAGCTCTGTCCTGGGTCTTCCATGAGCTCAGTCTGCAGTCTGTGTTCCCATACTCTTCCCCTCTCTGTGCTTCCTCAGTTGAATTCATCTTGTTCACAAACAGGTTCAACTAATGACCCCTCAACTTGTCAGTGGACTAGGATAAGATGTAGTGAAAGACAAGGATTAGGATCATGAGATCAAGAGTTGGTTATGTGTGCTCACTTTGGCAGCACATAAACTAAAACTGGAGTGATACAGAAAAGAATATTATGGTGTCTGTGTAAGGATGACACACAAATTCATGAAGCATTTCATCTACTTTTCCAGTATAGAGGTGGATTTGGTCATGGTAAGCCACTCCCAGAAACCGGAGGGGATTGTGTTGTGTTGAATAAAAAGTTAGTTGCACAAATTGGGAAAATATAATTTTATCCTTTCCTCCCCTCTATTTTCCCCCACCACACTTATACCCCTGTGCCCACACCGAGCATAAATTCAGTAAGACCACAATAGGCTGATGGAAAGAACTTAAAAATGTGCTTTGCCTCATTTATGTTGTCTTTTCCTTCCTTTCAAAGATGCCAATTCTCGGAAGCAAGAAGCAGAGTGGAAAGAAAAAGCAATAAAGGAGCTAGAAGAGTGGTATGCAAGACAGGACGAGCAGCTACAGAAAACAAAAGCAAACAACAGGTAAGTCCACAATGGTTCTAGCATTTCTCATTTTCCAAGACTGAATCATATCCATTTTCTAGTATCCAGTCCAGGTTCTCGACTGCTTCCTCCTTTAGTGTGAAATACTTTGAAAAGGTTTTCAAGAAAGTCCTTGAAACAGAGGTTATAAGTCTCCTGGGCCCTGACAGCATAATTCTGCCTGTTCTTTAGCCATCTCGACTGTAGTGAGTTTGATTTGTATCGGCTGTATTACTGTATTTCGGGGAAAGGGAAAGTTATTTCATGGGTTGTCCATGTGGAAAAAATGGAACACTTAAAACGAAAGGTTGGTTTCATGAATGTATACCAAGATCTTATCTGTACTTAGGACGTGATTATAGACTTGGTCATGATGCATTGCCTAAATACAACCTTGACTTCTGAAAGATGCTTGGTGAAAGGGTCCATCAGCATGGAAATGTGCTCTGTAATTAGGGAACTGAGGAAGTTTCAACACAGGACTTCAGATTTAGGATTCAGTGGGTATTTACCTGCACTTAAGAAATTCTTGAGTTCTTCTTAAAAATACTTTTTTCAGAATCCCTTTTACTCACTTCCTGAAGTTGAAGTAGCTATGGGGCGGAAACACATTCATCCTCATGTCACTATGAAGCAGCAGCTGTGGTCTTTAATGTGCTTCATTTCTTGGAAATTCTTCCTTCTTGGAAGTAGCTTAGAGGAACCTGCAGTTCGGCTTCCCTCAGGGTAGGCACATTGGCTTGCTTTTTTCTGCTGGATTCAAAGCCCACCTTTCACTGAGTAGTAGTCACTCTTTTCACTTTGGTATAGAAGCAGGCCAGACTGGGCCTGGGATATTTAAATTTTCAGGATAGAGCTTTAAGTTCCTAAAGCAAATTGGGTTAAATGCCTTTATCTCTGGCAGCTGTGTTTAGTGGAATCTGCGAAAGCTGGGGAACTAACTGCTTTGAACCAGCAAATGCAGTTGTGGGGCAACCATGACAGAATGGAGGGCCACTTTCTTTCATAGAGCCAGCCCTTTCTTCATTCTTTGAGTTCCTTTGGTTATCCTTGGTTCTGTCAGCTGTCCTTTAGATGCCTTACCTCTTTTCTGGTCACCTTCCTCAGGGGGATGCACTTTCGGAGTTCCTGTCAGGTTCCATTTGAAATTTTGTGGCAAGAATAGTCAGTGTATCTAGTTGCTAGAGGTGATGGCTGCCATCCAGCTACCCAGGGCTTCTATTGAGTTTGTGGTCAGCATGAAGTTCTGACAGCTTTGGTCTCTTTTACCCTGTGCTTACTTAAGATGATTGCTACCTCCCGCTCTAGGCGCAGGTCCAGATCTGTAAAGAAACCTGAGTGGGTACATTGATGTTCTCCAGTAACCTGCTTCAGCACTCAGGTCTGCTCTGAAGTACTTGGCAGAATGTGCTGCCTCTCCCTATGCAGGGTCCGTGAGGCTTCAGCAACTTGACACATAGATTTTCAAACTTAATGAACATGTTGGAAAATGGGTTCTTGTTGCAGAAATTTCTTAAAGGCAATTTTGCTGAACTCCTGTAAAGAAAGGGCTTCCTCTCTGTGTACAGAATTAGATGTTCTTCTAGAGAAAGCCTGTTCTGGGTGCTCAAGTCAGAGAGAGTGGCTCTCTCCAGGTGTGGAGATAGGGCTATGGTGTCTTTCTTTACTTGGAATTGTAGAATCTTGGTTGGCTGTTCTCAGGTTTACCTCTCAAGTTCCAGAGAGGAGAAGGGACTGACTGATCCCACACTGAGCATGTAGAGCTGTTTAGAAAGCAGGTATTTGCCCCTGAAATTGCAGCACAGGCCTGAACCTGCTTACATAAGACTAGTGACATGTTAGCCACTGTCACCAGGGTTCTAGGACAGAAGGGATGGTTTTCACACCTCATTCCCATGTTTCTTCAGAGCATAGAGATGGCAGCCACTTAAGAAAATTTGGGGGAACTTCTTCCAATGGCACATGACCTCCCCTGGAGAGTCTAATATTGCAAATTTCCTCTATCTGTGTTTGCCTCCACACTTTAGAGTCTAAAGGAGTAGTTCTCATTAGTGTATACCAAATGACTCATCTTCCCTGTTTTCTCTCTGCTGGTAAATATTGAATATTTTTAGAAAAGAAAAAGGGGTGCTTATTTCAAGCAAGCGTCATTCTCCATGGGTGACTCCTGCAGCAGCTGGATGTAAGGGGACCCCAGAAAGAAAGCAGAGTTTGAAAGTGGGGGGTGTGGGGAAAGGAAGAGCATCCAGTTAATTGTGTGTCCTTAGTCCCCCTTCTCTCAAGGTGCCCTTACCTAGCCAGTCACCAAGGCATTGGGAGCACATCCAGGCCAGGCCCTGTGCTGGGGGACAGAGAGGAGGCAGGCAGCAGGCAGGTGATGTGCTTGCCCTGCGCACAGAATCTGTTATCTGTTAGCCCCTAAACTGCATCTCCCTTCTTTTATCCCAAATCAGGACCTAAATGTCACTGCACAAACATGTGAATAATTCAATGACAACCTGTGGAAAAGAATTCTCTTTCTAGAGCAGTCAAGTCAAAGCAGTGAATGGCTTCTGCAGTTCACTCATGGAGAAAAACTCCAGAACATGTTCTTTCCAAGCCAGAAGAGAAACTTTTTGACCTATCACAGGTGGTTTTTGTGTGAGACTTTTTAGCTCTTCTGAGACTTAAAGTCTGGGGGATCCATAGTGCATTCCCAGTGACACATTCTCCATGCCCATTTTAGGGCTATTTATAGAATGAAGTTCTGCATTGTATTTAGGCTTCTGGAACTTGTCCAGTAGTCAGGAATCCTCCTCCTTCCCCTCCCCTGGCTTCCCTAAGCCCCTCCTGCTGATGCTGGCAGTTGCCACTTTCAGATCCCTCTTGTGCTAAGTGAAGAGCAAACAGGTGTGGCTGCCTGCTTTTGGTGTATGTAGTTTTCTGTTTGTTCTTCATGGGGCTGTTCTTGTCAGTGACTGGCTCTTTAGTCTTGGGGTTAGCTACAGAGGAGTGGAGGCTGACATCAAACCTTTGTTGTAGTAGTGATCCTTTGACAGGGGTCGTGAAACCTCTATTCTCTTCCACTAGGAGCAGGCTGCAGTTGGAATTGATAACGTTGAGCCCTTTGTGTAAACTAAAAGGATGCTGGCCTACCTTGCCCTGCCCTCCCACTCACTCAGCCCACTAACAGCTCTCTGCTTCCCTGCTGAGTCACTTTTACAATCAGTCTGCTCTTTTTGCTTTCTCTAAATTTCCATGAAATGCCTCCTGTATACAAATCAAAATGGGAAAGAAAGAAGGGTATGTGTGAGTTTAAAAATAAACTGAAATTAAAATCACTAGATTTTGCCTTCAAATGAGTATGTGCCCCTAGGTTAATGACTCAGCATGATTATCCTTTAAAAATGCCCTTTCATTTGCCCACTCTAAACTGCCCTGGCAAATGAGGGACCAAGACTCCTTGAGAAAGTTTCCCTGCCCAGCCACAGTGGGTGAGGTGGCTGGGTCCAGGAGTCACCCTGTCTCTACCCAATATGCCTCCTTCCTTCTTATCCGAGAGACCTGCCCTGTTGATCCACTTGCCCATCAGAGTGAGTTAAGAAGGGGTGGAGTTCTGGATACTGGGCTGTCCTTCATCAGAACTAGTCAGGTCTAGCATAGAAATGTTCAGAAACTGCACCAGTTTCTTGAGCAGAGAGCCTGCTGAGGGATAACCTTAGCAAGGGCTGGAGCCTGGAACCCAAGACCAGTGTTCCTTCCAGCAGACTGCTTGTCTCCAGCTGCTTTTTCTCTGAGGTAGGACTTTTGAAATGAAGTGTGTTCCCATGATACTGAAATGTATTCCACCCAGCCAGTGTGGCAAAGAAATGGTTGGACAATCCATGATTTGGGATTAATCTTTGGGACTGAGTACATCTGGTGCTTGGTCTTGTTCATGACATTGATATTTACTGAGACTGGCAGAAAGGTGGCGTAGCTTTCTGAGCATACACAAGCTGGGAAGCAGCTTTACTATTCAATGAAAAGAACCCTGCACTTAGAGCCAGGCTGCCTTGGCTGAGTTCTGAACCCTGCCACTGTGTTGTAGCTGAGCAAATCACTTATTCTCTCAGCCTCAGTTAACTCATCTGTAAAATGGGATGAAAGCACTCAGTGACACATAGGTTATTGAGAATTGAATCAATATAATACATGTGAAAGGACTTAGCCCAAATGGTGCTTAATAAATGTTGCTGGGGCAGCCCCAGAGCTGAAGCTCCTGTGCTTTCTCTGGGAGGAGCCCCATGCCAGAAGCCTCTTGGGGGTTAGGACAGAGCCTTAGGAGCAGCTCCCTAGAGCCCAGTTGCACCTCTATTGTGGATTTTAGATGTTTCTGCTTCTCAATGTTCTCTCTTTTTTCCTGCCTGCTTGCCTGCCTTTTGGACCTCTTGCTGTCTAGGGTGGCAGATGAAGCTTTCTACAAACAACCCTTCGCTGACGTGATTGGTTATGTGTATGTTGCAAAACTAATTCCTTTTCTAGTTTGAGTCTCTCTACCTTTTGTTTAGAGTTAATGTACCTTTTATGTCACAGGTAGCTTTGCTTTTTAAAATATTTCAAATTGGCACTATGGGGACTGCCTGAGTGTTGATAAACTGGGGTATGATTCATTGCTAATCTTGCAGAATTGTGACTCCCTACACCCTCTGATGGCCATTTTTCATATTTGGGGTTCGGGAGGGAAGTGAGTTAACTCCCTTTGAAAATGTAGGTCCTTTGTGATCTTGTTGGGGATGGGTTTGAGACTTGGGTGGACTCTGACCTCTTGCTGTTGTTACCACTACTACTGCTTCCAAGCCCCTATTGCCTGCCTGTCCCCAGGTGGGAAGGAGAACTCTCCCCATCTGGGAGCAGGTGAAAGTTCCAGGAGGTTAGGAGCCAGTGAGTAGCAGCACCTTGCATTGCCAAAGTCAGAGTGGTGGGGACTCTACTTTTCTATACTGAATCCTTCAAATAATAAGCGAGCTGCCTATTCCTCAGGCAGAGGAGTCCAGAGCAGAGGGGGTTGTCTCTGATGGGTGTCTGTCATTGTTTCTCTATAGTTTTACATGTCAGAAATTCAGTTTGATGACCAGCTTCTGATGATCTGTCTCCTCCCTACCACAAAGAGGGCTCAGCCTTGAGGTCAAGATAACAAACTGTCTGATATGGGCCACTTCAGCTTTTCCCAAGAAAATTGCATCATCCTGGAAAAGATTTTTGTTTTTAAGGATTCCTGTCATCAAAGCAGTATTGCTGAAGGCCTGGAAACAGTTCTTACTGTTTCCTCCTTAAAAATTAGGATCCCCTTTTCATCTAAGGGAGATGAGGGTAGAATAGAGAAGAGCCTGCGGAAGATGGTGGCAGGCTGAGGTCTATAGAACCTCTTAGGGTCTGTAACCTTGAGATAATCACTTCATTAGAGGACAGAACTAGGTTTCCTGGGCCCCCAAGTGCATTTGCAGTGAGACTTGTGAAATGCTGGATTTACAGGTGGTGTTTGATTTGACTTTGCACATTCTCTCTGGAGTAGAAATGGAGACTGGAAAGGTTGAGTCTGGTTTTGCTGGGCAGCAGGGTGGCCCAGCAAAGCCAGCTGCACGTTCCCAAGCATAGTTAAGAGTGGCAAGGGCATGTCTAGCTTACTGACCATCTGCATTGAGCTCATTCTCATTTTCTATATCTGACCTAAAGTTTCTCTCCTTGTTTCTTTTCTTCTCTTCACCTTTAAGCACAAACATAAACCATCCTTGCTACAGCCTAGAACAGTTAAGTAAACCTTTCTCACTGCCCCTAACTGTGTGTGCCATGAAGTCGCAGTGTTGTAGTGGCTCTGGGCTTCAGCGGTGTCTGCCACGGCCATCCCTGTGATAGTGCCACCCCTCCGTCCCCACAGACCGGTCATCTCCATTGCTTTTGCTTTGCCCGTGATGCTTGTTGGAGTAGATGAATATATTGTGTCTTTTTGCCTCTTACCACTGTTGTTTGAGCTATAGCCCCCACCAGTTAGTTCCCGATTGGGGATGGGCTGACCTTGATGTGAAAGAATGTTGGAACAGCATCCTGCCAAAAAGCAGCTAACCTTGGCTCTCCTGCCAGAGCGTGTCCTGAGTGGCCCCAGGCACCTGGCTGGAGAGAAAATGGCAAACTCTGGCTGAAGAATGTCCTAACAAACCCCCTTCCAGAATGGCTTTAGTTTCTAGTGCCTGCTAGCATGGGAGCTTTGTCTTGAATTCCTTTTGATCTACCCTGTTTCTCTCCAGCCAAGGAATAAATCTAGAGGCTATTGTGCAATGACCTGTGGGCTTTTTAGAAGTCTCAAAATTTCCTTGAAACTCTGTATAGCCCAGCATAAGCTACTCTTCGAGTTCTTGATAAGCCTGCTGCTTTGTTCTGGTTAATAAAAGCAGCGCTTAGCTGGCCAAGGACTTGCTTTTGTAATGTTCCTTCTGATGAGAGACAGCCAGACAGAGAGACAGTGAGCCCTGAACCAAACACCTGTATTCCACCATTTTACACAGCAGCCTGGGCACCCTGTGCCTGGGAGGGCTGGACATTGTCTGCCCCTGAGTCTCACTTAGGCCAGGGGTAGTTCCTCTTGGGTAAACCAGAATGCCACTGAGTTAGGGATGAAGAGGCAGTCACTTTTCGGTAGCAGGATAGCTGCCAGGTTGCTCAGAGGAGTTTCTGCCTTAAACCAACATATTTTGTTGTTGCTTCCAGGGCAGCAGAAGAAGCCTTTGTAAATGACATTGATGAGTCGTCCCCAGGCACTGAGTGGGAGCGGGTGGCCCGGCTGTGTGACTTTAATCCCAAGTCCAGCAAGCAGGCCAAAGATGTCTCCCGCATGCGCTCAGTCCTCATCTCCCTCAAGCAGGCCCCCCTGGTGCACTGAAGAGCCACCTGTGGAAACACTACATCTGCAATATCTTAATCCTACTCAGTGAAGCTGTTCACAGTAATTGGATTAATTATGTTGAGTTCTTTTGGACCAAACCTTTTGTCTTTAGAGTTGATCATTGTTTGTGATTGCATGTTTCCTTCAACTGTGTTCTCCCTGGCATTCAGAGAGGAGGAGGGAGGAGGAAGAGGAAGGGAGGGACACTCCCAACAGTAGCCTCAACCTGTGCTTTTGTGCATTATTCTGAGAATAAATTTCTGTTTCAAACAATATACATGAAGCTTCGTTATTGACCTCAAGATGTGCTACAGTTTAGAATTAGGCTTGCAGGGATGAGGAATTCCCTTTTATCATTTTAAGGGCTGAGGAGGCACTGCCATTGGGCACTTAGCCTTGGCTTACTAAAATAGCTCCAGGGTTGTCCTGCTGCGGTAGAATTCTCTGGAAATTTTTCTTTATTTTTGTGGTGCTGGGGATTGCACCCAGGGGCATCATACCACTGAGCTACATTCACAACCCTTTTTGTGTTTATTTTGAGATCGTGTCTTGCTAAGTTGTCCAGGCTGGCCTCCCTCCTGAGTCACTGAGATTACAGGCATGTGCCACTGCTGGCTGAAATTTTCATTTGAAAGGGGAATTTTTTTAAAAAAATTATTTATTTATTTATTTATTTTTATGTGGTGCTAAGGATCAAACCCAGTGCCTCACACATGCTAAGCAAGTGCTCTGCTGCACTGAGCCACAACTGCAGCCCCTGAAAAGGAAATTCTGTAATTAAAAAATAACCCCTATTGCTTACCCAACTTGCAGCCCTGAATCCTCTCACCAACCTAGACATTTTCTTCTAGATGGGTTCTTGTCACCATCCCTTAGTTTAGGGTCTTCAACAATACATTTTGTACACTTGTACTAATCCTTTGGTTCAGCCAGTAAAGCTGAGTCTTGATGGCACAAGTGTGTGCACCATTCCTTGATTCCGGTAGCACCTACTGGGGTCTGTGCCATTCTCAGGCACTTGGTTTATATTTCTCTCATAAAATCCTTCATCTAGACCTGAGATGTCCAGTACTGTACTCACTGGACACATGTAGCTGTTTAGTTAAAACTAAAAATACATTTTTAGCCCTAGTCACATTTCATATGTTCAATAGCCACATGTGGATAGGTGGCATCTGAATTGGACAGTGTAGATTATGGAACATTTCCATTACTCAGAAAGCTCTGCTGCACCATGCTGATCTTTACCACTGGTTCTTCTAGGAGGCTGTGCTCAACACAGTTGTCATCTGCCCACAGAACCTGGTGTAATATGGTGCCTTTTAGTTGATTTTAAGCACTTGGTAAAGCCATCTTTTAGTAACTTTTCATGATTTTTTTTTTCTTTTTAGAATTTATTTTAATTAAAAATCATAAATTTACATAGGGCAATATTGTTTGATTCATTCTGTTATTTTTTCCCTTCCCCCCAACCCCTCCCACCCCTCTTTTCCCTCTATACAGTCCTTCCTTCCTCCATTCTTACCACCCTCCTTACTTTTCATGATTTTTTTAACTGGTACATTGTAGTTACATATACTAGTGGGATTCATTGTTACATATTCATATATGCACACAATAGAACAATATAATTTAGTCAATTTAGTTCTTTAGTACCTCCCTCCCCCTGGTATCTTTCTACTCTGCTGGTCTCCCTTCTTTTTTCATGAGACCCCTCCCCCCCCCTTTTTTTTTTAATAACTTTTGTGTGTAGTCATCTGTTATTTCCAAATTGGAGACTGAGGCAAACTCCTATAACACCATACCCAGGAAGTGGGATGGGTCTTGCCATTTCCAAGAAACTCCATCAACTTGCCAGTGCATAATTATGTGTGGATAGCAGAGAAACATTCATTACTTGCCCTTCTTCCTCCTTTGTTCTTAGGTAGGCTTTCCTTGGTCTGGTGCCAATTTAAGAAGCAGCTCAAAGTCCTCCTCCACTGTGCCTTCACTTACTCCCTGCCCTGAACTGCTCTGGCCCTCTACCTAGTACAGCTTAGTTTTTGATATTATCTTAGAGCCATCATATGGACTAGTCCTGCCTCCCTCACAGGGAATATGGCAGCTCTAAGATGTAAAACACTGGGCGTGGTGGGGCATGCCTGTAATCCCAGTGACTCAGGCTGAGGCAGGAGGATCTCAAGTTTGAGGCCAGCCTCAGTAACTTAGACCCTGTTTCAAAAAGGGCTAGGGATGTGGCTCAGTGGTTGCCCCAAAAAAGTGATGCTGTGTGTCTTCCCAGGCAGTCGTAAAAGGTAAAGCAGCTTATGGTTGATTTGGAAAACACTAATTGGTAGCCCTGAGCTGCTATTAAAAAAAATAAAATCTTTTCCACTGTGAAGCCCAAAGTGTGCCTACAGAGACCACTTGAGACCCTGTAACTGTAGAGAGAAATGCCTGGCCAGTTCCTAGATACTCCAACACACTGTTATAGCTGCAGCCACTGCCTTAACTACAAGTGCAGGACACTCAGCCAGACCTACCAAACAAAGCCTTTCCCTAATTCCCAACTCAAAGAAACCATGAGAGAAAACAATTACTATTGGTTTCAGATCTTTTAAATGTTGTTACACAGTGCTCATGACTTGTTCCTAATGCCTGTGTGTCTGGCATGGGGATTCAGTGGGTGCTCAGCATTTACTTGCCATCCTCTTTCTTAGGGCAACTTAGATTTTAATTTTTTTCTTAGTACTGGGGATTGAACCCAGAGTGCTTTGCCATTGAGCTATACTCCCAGTTCTTTTTAATTTTGAGACAGAGGCTCACTAAATTGCTGACCTCAGACTTGTAATCCTCCTGCCTCAGCCTTCCAAGTCACTGTGATTATAGGCATGCACCACTGTGCCTGTCTGCAACTTTGCTTTTTTATGTCAATTTAAATGTAATATAACAATGCTTTCTATTAATAGGCTTTGTGTTGTTACTCAGAAAGCAATATTAGCTGCCTTAAGTTATATAACCTTAAAAAAATACAACATAAATCTCTTCTAGGAAGGGAAATGCTTTTAGCTAGTGAGTTAAGAACGAACAATACAACAGTGTTAAGATTTCAACAAAGAAATGTATTTTTTATTTAGAATTTGATTTAGAACAGTAACATAAAATATATACATTAAAATAAATTAATATGTGATTATTTAAACATGTAATAATTTATGTCAGAATATATTAGTCTTTCCATGAATTTAATAAAGACTTAAGATTTGGTTTTCGATTCAGTACCATCCTTTCAAATATTTGGCATGAAACTTGATAGCAATGCAGTTGTTTGGTGTTCACTGATCGTGGTTTCAACCAAGAAACAAATGCCCCCTTTGTGCCACACTATCTCACCCAGACACTGATGCGCCTGAGCCACCGTGGAATGTCTGAACAGTAACCAGGCCCTACAGATTGTTTAAGGGCTGTTACAGTGTTCTAGGAATCAGCCAACCTATCCTTTTCACTAACCCACCAGGATGGAAGTGATTCAAACATGATAATTGAGTCCTTAGGTTTTGTTTGTATTTTGTCACTGAAACAATACATTGTAGAAACCTTCAGGCTTTTCTAAAATAAAAATCTGAAAAAATATGGCTTTTTTTTTAGATTATCTACAAGTACTCATAAAATCCTGTTACTAGACCAAATACTGTACTGGCAAAGATTATCGTAATAGAGAGGAATATTTGATTAAACTCACAGCTGAGAGATAGGGTCAAGAATGAATTGAGCAAGGTGTAGTGGTGCATGCCTGTAATCCCACCAACTCAGAAGGCTAAGGCAAGAGGATCACAAGTTTGAGGCCAATCTCAGCAACCTAGTGAGACTCTGTCTTAAAAATAAAAAGGCTGGGGATGTAGTTAGGGGTAAAGCACTCCTGGTTTCCAAAAAAAAAAAAAAAACAGTCATTTGCAAATCAGAGTTCTTATTAAAGCTTTTGCTAACCTAGAGTAAAAATTATCAGCATTTTTGAAAGTTTTCAAGGGGCTGGGGCTGTAGCTCATGTAGCTCGGTGGCAGAGCACTTGCCTAGCATGTGTGAGGCACTGGGTTTGATCCTTAGCACCACATAAAAATAAAATAAAAGCATTCTATCCATCTACAATTACACAAAAAAATTTTTTTTTTTTTTAAGTTTTTGAAATTAAAGTTGTGCAGCTTGGCAGAAAAAGCACATCAGGACCTGGGATCAAACCTTATCACTTATTTAAGATTCACTAACTATAGCTTTAGATAATATCACTTAAACACACTTAAGTTTGGGGTTCTACAAAGTGGGAATTCAAATACCTACTTCACAGGTTGTAAGAATTTGGGATAATATATATGAAGCACTGAGTTCAGTGCTTGACACCCAATAGGCACTTAATAAATTGTGGTGGCTGGAAGCACTTCTTACAGGTTGTAATGAGAAAGCAGAACTTGGACCCATTTTTTTTCATTGTTTTAAATTTCTCCATTCGTTTACATTTTGTAATTTTCCACAGGCTCTTAGAATCTGGGTTCATGGACCTGGGCTCTAGGAACTGCACCCATGAACACTTTGGGATCATATGCAGTACAGTGTGAAAGCTACTGCAAGAATTGTCTGCTGGTCAGGAGTGAAGATCCTTTTGGCACTAATCTCCTTTCAGAGGCTGTAAGTCCAAGTGGCTTTCTTAGTGGTCTCTTAAGAAGATGAAGACAAGGTCACTAAAGCCACTGTAATTCAGATCCTTGTGTTTTTGTTGTTGTTTGCCGTGCTGTGAATCAAACTCAGCATCTTGCACATGCTAGGCAACAGCACCACCAAGCACTACCACTGAGCTACACCCTCAGACCCAGATCCCTGGTCCAAATCAAGTCTCCTATAAATGCTGCTAGTGTAATAACATCTTTCAGCAAAAACATTTGGAGGTGACCGATATGTCCAATGTCTTCATGGTTTTTTTTTTCAGTGATGGGGATTGAACCCAGCGCCTGGCACATGCTAGAAAAGTATTTTACCTTTTTTTTTTTTTTTTTTTTTTTTTAACTTGGAGACAGGATCCTCTTGCTAGGTTGCCAAGACTAGCCTCAAACCTGCAATCTTCTCTCAGCCTCCTGAGTGACTGGGATTACAGGTGTGCTCCACCAAGCCCAGCATGTCCAATGTCTTTATTGTGGTGATAGTTTCATAAGTATATACACAAGTCAAAGCTTATCAAATTGTATACTTTAAAAAATATTTCAACAAAGCTTTTTAAAAAAAAAGGTAAGCTTTTCTTGGTAAAATTTTTCTTCTGTTCCCTGACTGGATCCCATTCTATTCTGTTTGGGGTTAGATAAAGAATTATTATTATCCCAAACATTCATATGAAGCTCACATCCAAAGCAGGCTTGCAAGGTCTGGGTGATACATTAGTAAGCAGAGTCCTAAGGCTTCCTGGTCTATTATTGTAGCTCCTTTTAGCACAGGAGATTGTGTCTGGAACTTAGAGGTTTATGCTAAAATGACCCTTATTAGGAAAACATCAGAAAGAGCAGCATCTACAAAAATGGGCACAGGGAAAGGTGAATTTAAAAGAGACAAACAGCAAAACACTTTCTGCCAATGTCACCTGCAATAAAATACTAAATTTGCTATTTAAGAAATGCTCATCTAAAAGAGAACTTGATTCCACTAAGGAGTTCTTGAGTCTCAGCCATGTCCACTTCTGGGAGATCTAGTGGATCCTTCGAGTTGTATAGTCCAGAACCATGCTGGCAGCACCAAGCAGGGCAGGGTCAACTAAATCTGAAACCACCACATCCACGTCCTGCACCGAGGACAAGGCTTGCTGGCGAATGACGTCCTTGACAATGTGGATATAGTGACTGGCCAATACTCCAGAGAGGATCACAAGGGAAGGATTCATGGTGTGGAGGATGTTCACAACCCCAAGACCAAGAGCTGTTCCAGCTATAAGAAAACAAAATTAAGTTTTGGAGAGCTAAATTAAAAACACCAAGGAAGAAGGCAGGAAAGAGCCAGTGGCCAGTAATGGTAGAGTATGTTCATACTAAGTAGTGGGGGACCAATATTTTAATAGCTGTTCATGAGTTGTTCCTTTTTTAAGAGATGGAGATCTTGTTATGTGGCTCAGGCTGGCTCTGAACTCCTGAGCTCAACTGATCCTCCTGCCTCAACCTCCTGAGGAGGAGGAGCTGGAACTATAGGTGTGTGCCATGATTTACTCTTTTTTTTTTTTGAGACAGAGTCTCACTAAGTTGCAGAGGCTGACCTTGAACTTGCAGTCATCCTGCCTCAACTCCTTAGTGTCTGGGTTTACAGGCAGGTGTCCCTGTGCCCTGCTATTTATTTATTTATTTATTTATTTATTTATTTATTTATTTAGGATACCAGAGATTGAAGTCAGGGGCACTCGACCACTGAGCCACATCCCCAGCCCTATTTTGTATTTTATTTAGAGACAGGGTCGCACTTGGTTGCTTAGCACTTTGCTGATGCCGAGGCTGGCTTTGAACTGGTGATCCTCCTGTCTCAGCCTCCTGAGCTGCTGGGATTACATGCTTGTGCCACTGCGCCCAGCATGATTTATTCTTAATGTGAGAAAACTACCATATGATATCTTAAAGTGAAAAATGTGTCTCAAAAAAAGCAGGGTGTAAAACTGCATACACTATAGAATATAATCTCAACTATGTAAAAAATAAACAGAAAAGGAATAGAAAGACTTGAAAGAAATAATAATAGTTGGTATCTCTGGTAAAATTCTGAAGTGATACTTTTTCTTACTGCTCTCTTATATTTCTCTATCCTATAAAGTAGTATTTTCAAAATTGTAAAGCCAAACACCTGTTAATGAAAGTACTGCTGGCAAATACTTTTAATAAGCTTCCTTTTTTTTTTTTTCTCAGAAGATAGGAAAAGTACCTCTGAACAGAATGCAGAGTACTGGTTCCCTGATGGAAACTGAGGGGTCTCTGCCAGAGCCATGGGGTCTGAGGCCCCTCCCTGTGGCTTGGTTGCCTGGAGCCATGGGCTCACCTGTTCTTAAGATGCTCTGGGCCTTCGCATTGCCAAGTTTTGCAGCTTGGATGAGGTGGAGCGCACCCACGGCTTCGTCTTTCGGCACTGACATCCCTTCCACCAAGAGCAGGTCCTCTGAACCAAGTGAGGACAAGCAGTCATTAATGAGCTGTGGGCAGCCCTGGGGAGAAGCCAAGCTTATGCACCCGAGTGAGGTGCTTTCTGTTCACAGCTGCAGGGCTAAAGATGAAGCTCAGTAGTAGAGCACTTGCCTAGCACAAGGCCCTGAGTTCCATCCCCAGCCCCACGTACACATCATGCAAAACTTTTATTATTCACAAACATCCCTATATATTGCCCCCAATGCCTTTGCTGCACTCTTGCTACCGGGATGTACATAATCCATAACTTCCACAGCTGGAAAATATTCAAGTGTGATGACAGTCTTCTAGCCCTCTGGCTCCCCTGCTTCCCACTTCTAGTACTGGAGTCTTTGAAGTGTTCTGTCCTCCAAAATGACCAGATTCCTCAGTTCGGCTCCATCTTCATCTACCCCAGATACAGTGCTACACTACTGCCAGAAGGGCCCCGTGTTCTGTGGCAGCAAGGCACAGTGACTGCAGAACAGACAGGCCTGGGTGCATTTCCAGCTCTGCCACTACTAGCTGCACAGACCTGTCTATGTCATTTCATCACTACTCGTTTCTTTTTTCTAGAAGACTAGGGTAGCAATACCAAGGGTCATTTCAGAGATCAAATGAGATAACGGATATAAAGTACTTAACAGTGCTGGCTAGAGTAAATGCTAAATAAGGATTTCTGTTACTTATGGTCCTTGTCTTTCTGTCAGTTACCAGCCCAGATCAATCTGTAGCCTAATCTATTATTCTAGGGCTCTGAAGGAAGAAAATCCCCAACCATGCACACTGCTACCTAGACAGCAACTGATACTCTCCTGTCTTTCCTGGGCCTCGCAATTACCAGTTCTCTCTCCCTCATTGTTCTTCTATTCCTTCACCAATAGATTTCCACACTCTTACCTCTCCAATGAAAGATGCTACCAGGCAGGATTCCTGAACTGATCTGCCTCCACCTACAAATCAATCAGTGTTTGCACATTTTTGCTCTATTCCTGTGGTTTCTGTCCCACTAGTACATGCTCATAAATCAGTTCAAAAGCAAAAAGATACCAACCATCATGTAGCTTTTTGGCTTCCCTCATTTTATGTATAAAGTATGGATATATATGCAGTACATAAACAATACATCTGTGGTGTGAAAGGTTCACAGGGGAAGAGTTATTAGGGGGAAATCATTTAAATGTAGAGGCTCTCTAGGGAGGTGAAAATGAAACTAGCAATCAAACATGAACACCATTTTAAGGGCATCAAATGATGTGTGTGTGGCCAAAGTTCTCATTCTACATTATAAGCAGCACTTAACATTACTGACTACACCCTCTCTCAAACACATTTTGTTTTGGGGAAGTTTTCCCTTTGCTGGCTTTCCCCCCCACCACTCTCCCTGCCCCTCAAGTGCTGATGCTTCTCAGCATTCCATCCTTGACTCTGGGGTGCCTCACTCCCTGCTCTCCTTCACAGGCTTAACTACCACCTCCATAGTGATGATTTCCAGTCCCTCTTCCTAGCCTAGTCATCCTCCTGAGTCAGAGACCCCAGTGTTCAGCCGCCTCCTAAGCATTTCCACCTGGATGTCCCACAGGCACCCAACCATCATCTTCTGCCCATGAGAAATAAAGTCCAGTGGTCCATTTTCAGAATATAATATTCAGCCTTACTAGGATCCAATTGTAGGCATTTTAACTATAGCCCTTCCCTCTGCCTGCCCCAATTTCAAAATCAGCTAATCATTAGATTGTAACACCAGCTCCTCCAGCCAGGGCAGAGGGAGCACTGTTGGGGTAGCAGGTGGACCGCCCGCCTGGTGTGCTGCTCGCCTGATTCCCTCTGGAGGCAAACCCTTCTGCAGAAGAATAACGTTATGCCTTGCTGACTCACTTCTGAGCACGTTTGATTTTTTTGGCGGCACCTCAGTATTTCTAACAGGCCTACACCAAGTCTTATATTCCCAACCCTGAGCTGTCCAATCAGAAACCTGAAAGTCACTCCAGAACCGTCCCACTTAAAGCCATCTTCCATTCAACTACCAAGTTAGTAGTTTAGTGAAGAATCTAAAATTCAGATCTGAGCTTTTCTCCTGCTACACTATGCTCGGTCTTGCCCTTTATACATCCACACAACTGTTTTCATGCCTAGAGGAGCTCCCCTGGCCACCACACTTGCCTGGTTAACTCCCTGGATCTGTGGTTCAACTCCCAGGAAGGCACCTGGCACTCCCTCCCTGTGCGGAGAGTGAGGAGGCACCTGCAGCGTCCTGCTTACCTGCATTGGTGTTCCTTGGCCATCATGCTCAGTGGCTTTGGCCCAGTATGTAATAATGCCACTAAGTGAATCTCTTCATCCTGACTTGCATAACATGTCTAGAAATGGCTTTAATTCAAAGAAGTCTTAGTTCAGAAACTGTAAGGTCTTCATTTATTGCTTAATTAAAATGTTTAGTAAGTACCTGCCCTGTGCTAATGGCTGAGAAACCAAAACTGAAAGAAACTGTCCCTGATGTCTTGGACCTCTAGGCCCCTACTCACCTCTACCCCTGGAGAGGAAGAGAGTTACTCTGGGTCGGGGCCAAGCTCAGAGGAGCATCAGGCGGGAACCCTGCTCTTTCTCTAGGGAGTGAAAAGGTTACAAGTCCTGGCTCTCTGGATACCTGTCTACTCTTTGGTTACTTAATCCCAAGGAGAAAGGTACCAACCATCATGCAGTTTTTTGGCTTCCCGCTGCAAGGCCATTCCAGAAGCATATGCTTCAATACACCCATGGCTTCCACAGGAACAGTCAGGCCCATCCAGAGACACAACAAGGTGGCCAAGTTCTGCAGCACAGAAGGAGCTTCCATGGATCAATTCATGCTGATGGATGATCCCACCACCAATTCCTGCATTGAGACAAAAAACTATGATGTGGCAATGCCTCAGCTGTTTAGCAAAGTTTTCAAATTGAGATTCTATATAATGCCTGTTTTTCTAAACAGTGATACTTAGTAAGCACCAAAACTTTATTTGGCAGCATTCTGAAAGGAAATATTTTTAGCAGATCTTTGGATACCTGTGTCCCATCTGCGTGGTTCACTGTGGTTTCAAACAGCCATGGCAGACAGTTCTGGGCGCCTGGCTCACCAAGCGTTGAGGGCTTATCCCCTCAAGCACACACTGCCTGTCTCTGTGCAATGGCTTCTCCCACGCCCCCGTAAGAGCCCAGTCAGCTGTGAAGCACAGGTCCTTCGCCGGGTCAGACAGGAGCCAGCAACTACAAGTGAACAATTCTGGACTCTGCACTGTAGGCCTTTTCAGGTTCTGGGAGATTTCAACCCCCACTGGCCCTGAGGCCATTCTGATGCTTCCTTAAATAGCTTTCCTCCTCTGCTTCACTTTTCCCACTCCCTCCTGCTTCCCAGGTTCACCTCCTAAAGAAAATACCCGCATAGTCCTCAGGCTCTGCTTCTCCCTCCTACCCCCAGTACTTGGAAGGGAACCCAGGGCTGCTCTGCCACTCAGATACACCCAAGTCCTTATATTTTTATTTTTTGGTACCAGGGATTGAACTCAGGGATACTTGACCACTGAGCCACATCCCCAGCCCTTTTTTGTATTTTATTTAGAGAATGGGTCTCACTGAGTTGCTTAGCACCTTGCCATTGCTGAGGCTGGCTTTGAACTCAGGATCCTCCTGCCTCACCCTCCCAAGCTGTTGGGATTACAGGCATGTGCCACCACACCCAGCCTTACTATTATTGTTTTTTTCTTTTCTTCACTTATTTCTGACTCTTTCTTTTTTAAAAAATTCATTCTTATTACTTATACACGACTGGCCTTATTATTTTTTGAGACAGGGTTTTTGCTAAATTGCTGAGGCTGGCCTCAAACTTGCAATCCTCCAGCCCTAGCCTCCTGAGTGCTGTGCCACTGCACCCAACTCAGGCTTTTGCTTGAGGGAAAGCCAAGATAAAACATAAAATATACCACACACCACCTGCTTCCTGAAGGAGAGAACATGAAATATGATTTTGTCTCTTCTTGACAATGCTATAACTAAAAATCCAATTCAAATGTTACGAATATAAACAATTATCTTCTTAATGAGTTTAGGAATTACTAAGGAATAAAGGGGATCTTAGCTTAGTAAGTTCTGTTTTTAAGAGCTGTCCTCCTATCTGGCACCCTCACCCCTCTGATTTGCAGTGTATTAACTACTCTGAGCTAGGAAATGGTATCCAAGTTATCTAAAACCACATCCAAGAAAAGGGAAGAAGTATATAAGCCAAAGTGTGAGCTCAAAGGGGCAGTAGTATAGTGGAGAGTTTGAGCACACACCAGTGTTAAGATTAAGCATATTCTAACCCCAAACCTAACTACTTACTAGATCTGTTTCCTCATTTAAAAATAAAATTGTCTACCTTAAATATATACAATAAAAATAAAATTAAAAAAAAAGAGGAAAACCAAATTAGGACGTCAATGAAAATGACAAGGGTAGGGCACTCCAAAAATCCATCCTACCACTTAAGCAATGAATAAAGTGGCAAGAATGTCAGAATCAACTTGTTTTACAACTCCAGAAACTTAACCAAAAGTTTACAACATGGAAGGAAAGAAGGAAAACAGCTAATCTCAGTAAGTCTGATTTTTAATTTAACTTACCCTGGTCCCATCATCCACTCCCTCCTTTGGAAGTGACCTTGAACATTCCCAGTTCTGGCATATAGATCCAGTTCCTTAGGAAGCAGAATCAACTTGTTCTCAAAAAACTGTGGTGGTTTTGACTTATCTGGTAGTTCCCTGGAGGACCAGTTCCAAGAGTTTCCGTATCTCTCACCTAACTGGGAACTATTCCAGTGCTGAGGGCAGTTATACACAGGTGTAGGTAAAAAGCATTTAAAGGCAAAATGTATTAGTCTCTGGTGCCTAGAACAAAGCAGCTGAGACATTTAACAGACAAAAAGACCAGGAGCAAAAGCTGAAGAACGAGAAGTTTTGGGGAATAAGAACTCTGACTAGGTCTGAGAAGTTCCTAGAAATTCAGAAGGCCACAGGCATGCCTAGTGCTGGGCACATGTCCAGAAAAAACTTGGGAGAGCCTTAAGCTCTCACCTGTGGTTCACCTTCAGGATCTACTCAAGCTGGAAGTTGAAGGCTAAGGCAGAGATGTGTCCCCACACACGTTCTAACTCCCCCCTTCCTCTTCTTACCTGTGCCTGTGATAAGCGTAACAAAGTTTTCCAGTCCCTTTCCTTGGCCAAATTTCCTTTCTGCCATGGCAGCACAATTGCCATCATTGTCTACCCACACGGGGAGATGCAAAGTGTCAGACAAGGGGGTTCTGAGATCCACGGAGTTCCATTCTTGTATCAGTTTGGTTGAATGCAGCACAATGCCTTCCTGAGGATTTACACGACCACCTGTGGAAATGCCTGAGCTCCACCACAAACACAAGGAAAAGAATTCCCATGAGCAATCTTAGGAAGCATGCCAACCTTCTTAGCTCAGAACACAAAGTAGGGCTGGCGATGCAGCTTATTAGTACAACTGCTTGCCAAGGCCCGGGGTTTAACCCCCAGCACTACAAAAACCCACCACCACCACCCCCCCCACACACACGTTAATAGACTTAAGATCTCAACACAAACATTGCCAAGGACTACAAAGAAATACCAGACAGTTCTGAACTAAATCTATAGCTCCCCATACATTTATAGAAACATCAGTGCTTCTCCCATAATGCTTATCTGCTGCATCCCAGGAAGTCACCATGCTTCAGGCCTACAAACAGGACCAGAGCCATCTACACACAAGGCAGACCATGACATGATGTTCAGTCAAACATCAGAACTTAGTGGACTGTACATTAAGATGAGTATTTCTTGGATTTGTAATTTACAATCTTACCTACTCCCAAAATCCTGCAGTTCAGTTTTACAGCTTCTGCTGCAGCTTCCACACACATCTGTAGGATTAAATTAATCCTCTCTTCATAGGTTTTGGGATTGAACTGAGTATACTTCTTAACTATTTCACCCTACAAAAGAAAAAACAGTAAGATCTATCTCACTCGTCTTAGCTAAGGCACATACTATCAATCAGACAATGCTACAGCACAGGCGTTGCACACTTCGATGACGGGGCAGAGCCCTCTCTGGCTCCAGACAGCCCTGGAATAAGTCCAAGTAGTTTCTTGGGACTCCATCTTGAGGAAGAGTTGTTGATATACAGTTGTTGCAGCAATCCACAGCCAATGAAATGGGTCCCTTTCTTAAGCTTAAGGTGAATGTTGGCTAATCTGAATGTCATTCATTAAAAGGTCATATTTTACTCTTCAACTGACAAAATTTTTTTGTTTAAATACTAAGGCAACTAAATAGTTATCCTATTTAAATTTTAACCTTGCCCTGCAACTGGGTTAATTAATTGCTGCTTTTGGAAGTTAGGTTCCTGCTTCCTATAATGGAAGGCAGACAGAAGGCCTATCTTTAGGTGTTTGTTGGAACAAACAGGAATTTCTACACAGCCTTTAGTTTGCCCCAGTGCACACTTTAATGGGTATTGGGGTCATGCCCAAAGAAGAGATCCTTGAGCTCTTAGAAACGATATTAGTGTTTTGTTCAAGTCTTGATCCCAGCTCTTTTTGAGACAGGGACTCTTGCTCAGACTTGTGATCCTCCTGCCTCAGCCTCCAGAGTAGCTAGGATTACAGGTGGGGTCCTGCCACACCTAGCTCACTTGTGTATTAGCTTCAGAATAATGCTAAACTTTTTTTAAAAAACCTTGTGATTCATGATAATTTTATTCAACTTTTAAAATCCCATTGGAATACTGACTAGAAGTATGTTAAATTTATAATCCAATTTGGGAATTGCTGACATTTAAAAAATATTCAGCACTTTCACCAAGAACACTTTTTTAGGGCTTTATAGAAAGTTTTACAGTTTTCTTTATGTATATCACAGTTTTCTGGTTTTGATTATTCTTCAGGAGTTGTTTTGAATAGAGTCTCCTTTTCTCTTTAAATTCTATTGTTATTAAGGGATCTTTACATATCGATACAAGGGTTAAAACTATTACTAACAATAGTCATTTAAAATCAACCTAGGGGGATGAAAATGGGAAAGACAGTAGAATGAATTGGACGCAACTTTCCTATGTTCATCGATGAACACATAGATGAATCCCATATCATGCACAACCACAGAAATGGGAAGTTATACTCCACGTACATGTGACATGTCAAAACACATTGTCATGTATAACTAAAAAGATCAAATTAAAATTTTTTAAAAAATCAACCTAGAGGAGTGTTTCTCAAACTCACTGTGCATAAGAATCTACTCTTAA
Source organism: Sciurus vulgaris (assembly GCF_902686455.1). Lineage (NCBI taxonomy): Eukaryota > Metazoa > Chordata > Mammalia > Rodentia > Sciuridae > Sciurus > Sciurus vulgaris. The sequence goes on from NC_136476.1 coordinate 53,595,197, forward strand.
CAGCCACATCAATGTTCATAGCTGCTCAATTCACAGTAGCCAAATTATGGAACCAACCTAGATGCCCTTCAGATGATGAATGGATAAAGAAACTGTGGTATATATATACAATGGAATATTACTCAGCCATAAAGAATAATAAAATTATGGCATTTGCAGGCAAATGGATGAAATTGGAGAATATCATGCTAAGTGAGATAAGCCAATCTCAAAAAACCAAAGGACAAATGATCTCGCTGATAAGCGGATTATGATACATAATGGGGGGGTGGGAGGGAGGCAAGAATGGAGGAAGGAGGGACTGTATAGAGGGAAAAGAGGGGTGGGAGGGGTGGGGGGAAGGAAAAAAATAACAGAATGAATCAAACACCATTACCCTATATAAATGTATGATTACACAAACGGTATGCCTTTATTTCCAATACAGAGAAACAAGATGCACCCTATTTGTTTACAATAAAAATTTTTTAAAATAAAATAAATAAATAAATACTGATAGGCCCACCCTTCCCCAGAGATTCCAATTTAATTAGTCTGGGGCAGGACTTAGGCATCTGTTTACTTAAAGCTTCCAGATAATGCTAATATGCAGGGGAGTTGACAAACACCACCTAAAGGAAAACTCAAATCTTTGTCTAAAATTTCACTTAGATAAAATGTTATTGATACTTACATATTTTTCATAATATGCAACCATGTTACTCGATTGTCTTATTTAACCTTACAAGCTAGTTGATTTCTTCATATTGTCTAGACAATATTTTTTATTCTGTCCTCAATCTCCATTTTTGCTGTTCCTTATTTTAGTCTCTCCATAATTTTCAGAATTATGTTAAATAATGTTGCAAAAAAAATTTTTTTTTTTCTGGATTTCAACAGGAATGCCTCTAGAATTTCACAAAGGATGCTGGCCATTGCTAAGAAAGAAATCCTTTTCAGGTTAAGAAAATATTGTTCTATTAACTCTTTTGAAAGTACTCATGGGGATGGGGGTGTAGCCTAACATGGGCAAGGCCCTGGGTCTGATCCCTGGTCCTGCAAAAAAAAAAACCCTAAGAGAGGCCTTTTGGTTTCTCTTAGGAAAAGTATGTTTTGCTTTGCTTTTCTGTATTTGATTAATGATATTAACAAGCTTCCTGTATCTTTGTTTTTAAAATCTTTGCTATTTCTCATGCACTCCTGAAATTTTATATCTACAATATTTCAAAGGTTTTTCCTCATCAAGTCTTTACAAGAGCATTTTAACATAGCTTGTTACTTTTAGGAAGACGCTCTCAGCCTGTCAATGCTATGGTGCTGGTCTAGTTAATAAAGATGCACTCTATTCAATAAAGAATATACTTATAAAAATCAAAAATAGAGAATGCTTACATCTGACAGTACCCGAGAGAAGAAGCAACTTCTTTCACCTCGTGCAGGTGCAGGTGCTCTCAGCTGGGTGGAGATGGTGATCAGCATACTTCACACTCCACTCCTTGTGACTAAACATAGACTTTCATGTCTCCTGAGTGGCAAAAGCCCTCTCTGATGCCTAAAGATGTCTGTCTCCCCATTGCTGATCAAATCTAACCGTGGATTCCCTGAGAATTTACTTCTTTGAAATGTTAATAGTTGATAAACCAGACAAACATCGTAACAGATCCAAAATCAATACTATAGGCAAATGATCACACACTCTCTTATATATTTCTAGTCCCATCTTCCAACAATACATTTTAAGACTGAATTTCAAAATTATGAGCCGAACAGTGAGCTTACCTTCATGCTGACTATTGCAACTCGGAGGTTTGTTCCACCAAGATCAACAGCTAAGGCACTTAGAGTTTCAAGAATATGGTCAATATCTTGAGAAATATTCTCCTTCACAGGTGGAAAGCAGAATTTCTTTTGTAGTGGCTCTTGAAGGTCAATTGATTTGAGAAACTTCAAAATCCTTGGAACAGCATTTCCATCTCCATATATCTTTGAACTGCAATATCCAAGACAATTAAATTAACTATACATTAAGAGATGTTGAGGGCGAGTTTTAATGAAATCTAAAAGTTTAGGTTAAAATAGTTTGTGCTCCTTCTGTTTAATAACCTGTCTGGGTGGTACATATACACAGTGGAGTATTACTCAGCCATAAAGAAGAATGAAATTATGGCATTTGGCAGTAAATAGATGGAAATGGAGGCTATCATGCTAAGTGAAATAAGCCAATGCCAAAAAACAAAGGTGAAATGTTCTCTCTAATATGCTGATGCTGACTCACAATGAGGGTTGGGGGGAGTGGAGGTTCACCGAATTGGACAGGGGAGATGGGGGAAAGGAAGGGGAGATGAGAATGGGAAAGACAGTAGAACCAATCAGATATAACTTTCATATGTTCATATATGAATAGTGTAACTCCACCACAAGAATGGGAAGTTATACTCCATATATGTATAATATGTAAAAATACACTCTACTGTCATGTATAAGTAAAAAAAAAATTTTTTTAATAAAATAATATGTCTAGGCTGGGAGTGTAGCTCAGAGGAACAGTACTTGCCTAGCATGCTTGAGGCCCTGGGTTTGAACCCCAGCATTGCAAAATATAATTTATAAATACATAAAACAAAATAAAATAACATCTCTGCAATATGTGTGTACAGAAGTGTTTATTTCAAAGCATCATGTACATGATAAATGATTTATAGTGTTCTATGTCAATTAAAAAATTAAAAATCATAATTATACAGAAATAAATAAAATGACATCTGGATCTCTTCAGCAACAGAGTAAGTACCTGCATTTTTTCTTTTTTTTCTTTTTTTTTTTTTTAGAAGTTTTAGCTTTACCTTTCTGAGAAAATTCATCAATTTGAAATAGAAAGGAGGACAACCAAAATTAATCAAAATGCTGAACTAGAATATTTTTAAAGAAAATTTGTCACACTATTTTCTAATACTTCCAGAAAGTCAAATCAGGTTAAAATAGTATTTCCTAGCCAAAGTACTATATAATTAACTGAGACAAGTTAAAAAAATAAATTTCTACATTGGAGCCCTTGGGAGAGCACCTAAGGGGTGTGACACTTGCCATCCTTGTCTGGCCAGCAGCTAGGGAGCTCTGCACATCAGAAGAAAAGCTGTTAAGAGGACTAAACACTGGTCCACTGCAACTTTAAAGTGGTGCCCAAAATATTTCCCCTTTTAAATCACCTTTTAAAAGAGGTCGTATACTCACCAAGGGTACTGTTTACCAAACTGAAGGTGCAGTGCTTGCAATATTTTGTCTTGAGTATCAGCATCCCGGACATGAAGGACATTCTCCCCTAGGTAAATCATGACACATTAGAATGGTTTGGATGTGGAATCTCTAAAGAATAAAGAAGTTAGCAGTGTGCTGTATTCATAAAACTCAGAGGACTGCAGAGCTTGCAAGATTTCCATATATCAAACACTGAAGAGCACTAGAGTTCTTCATTCCCAAAGAGAATAAATCATGGTTTTGTTTGTTAATTGGACTAAACAGGGTGGATTAATCCACGTACAACTTGCCTAGTCATCTGTCAAGTCCACTTTCAACCTTCCCTGCCTTTCATCTCCTCAGCCAGTCAATCAGCTGGTCAGGTAGGACTGGCCATTCAAAGGCCAGTGAACTGTTCAGGAAGTCACTTTCTCTCCACTAATCAATGTGACCAGTGTGAGAGAGGGAATATTGTGAGAACGGTCATGTTTGTAACAGGCGTGGCTAAGAAAAGTGGAAGAGTGGAGAGGGATGTAGGTCAAAGGAGATGCTGTTTTGTATTGTTTTTAAGATTCAAGAGGCCAAAGCAAGTTTCGGATGAGGAGGTCAAACATTCATCGAAGAGAAACGATGCCTGATGAGCAAGTCCCTGAGAAGGCAGGAGTGGTGGGGCCTGAGCGTAGGTGGAAGGATGAGCAGTGGGCAGGAGAACACACACTCTCCCCGACCCCCACCTCATACACACACACTATAAAGGACAGGAGTCCTGAATGGGCACGTACATTTATGTAAGTGTGGAGGCAGAAAGATGCAGACCACATTGCCAAATCCAGTGTTCAATTCTTTCCTTTCACATCATACTTAACTCCCAGCAGTGTTCAACACCACCTCCTCAAAACAGTATTTTCTGGGGATTAATGATATCATACTCTCATTTTCCTCTGATCTCACTGTCAGTTCCTTTTCAATTTCTTTTCTTTTCTTTTTTTTTTTTTTTTTTTTTTGGTACTGGGGATTGAACCTAGGGGTGCTTTATCACTGAGCTACATCCCCAGACCTTTATATTTATTTGTTTTATTTTGAGACAATCTCGCAAAGTCGCTAAGACTGGCCTTAAGCTTGGGATCCTCCTGCATCAGCCTCTCGAGTTGCTGAGATTACAGGCATGCACCAACACGCCCAGCCCTTTTCAATTTTCCTTGCTAGCCTTTCCTCTTCACCAAAACTCTTAATGTTGAAGAGCTCCAGGGTTGGTCCTCGGCTCCATTCTGTCCTTATTACCAACTCTCCCTGGCTGATTTCATTTAATCCTTGGTTTTAAATACTATCTACAGCAGAATGCCATTATCCTTGACATCCTTCTTTTTTATACTAGAAATGGAATTTGTAGCATCTGATCACCCAGCCAAAGACTAGCTAAGTATGGCCATGTGACTAGGTCCTGGCAAATATGAGAAGTATTTGCAACTTCCAAGTCATGTCTTTAAAGGGAAGGGCAAGTTCCCCTCCTTTTCTCCTTCCTAATGGCTAAAATACAGACTTGAGCTAGAGAAACCACCAGATAGAAGTCTCTGTGACAGCAGCTAAACTAATGTCCTAACTACATAACTATCGATATACCAATGACTTTCAAATTTCTACCTCCAACCCTAACTCTCCCTGGAACTATTGAGCTGCTTATTGCCATCTCTGCTTTGGTTATCTAATGGACATGTGAAACTTAACACAGTCATAAGAGAATTCTAAATTCCATTTCCTCCAAATCTGTTCCTTTCCCTCAATGCTCCCTTATCTGGAAACTATCCTGCACTGCTCAATATAAAAATCTAGGCAAGATTATTGATTCTTTTCTTTTACAACCCACGTCCAAGCAACAGCAAATACTATAACAACACCAAATCAATTCTTCTTCATCTCCAGTACTACCGTTTAGCCTAAGCCACTATTGTCTCTCATCTGCACAACTGAAACAGCTCCTGTCTGTCTCCCTGCTCCACCTCTTGCCCCATCACACTCCACTCTCTCCCCAAGCACCCAGAGTCATCTTTCCAAAATGCAAGCCATATCATACCATTCTCCCCTTAACTGGCTTTCCATAATACTTAGAAAAAATTACAAATTTTGTAAGCCAATACTGTGGCTTATAGAAGTCTGCCCCCTTCTCTGCCTTTTGCCCGCTACTTTACAGCCACACTGGCTCTTCCGTTTCTCAAACACATCAAACTTGTTCCCACCTTAAGGCATCACACTGGCTGTTCCCTCTGCTTCTCCAAGCTCTTCACACAACTGACTCTGTCATTCAGATCTCAGCCTAAGTGTCATTTCCTCAAAGAGGTCTTCCCTTACCAACCCAGTACAGCTTATCACATTACCTCAGTATGACACACAGAATTGCTGACATTTTTCTTTCTGTTTATAATCTATCTCTCCTCCCACGACAGTTAAGTTATGAGAGCTCAGTCCTTGTTAGTCCAGTTTACTAACAAATCCCACAGTCTAGCATATGGCATGACATTTTAATGAATTTGAAAGAATTCCCATCTCACAGCTTCTATTTATGAAGTGAGGAGCAAAGTAATGTTCTGGGAATGAGAGATGATCTAAAGGTAACAGAAAGAGGAGGAGTTACAAAGAGCGGAAGAAAGGGCAGAGCTGGAACTAGTGTCGCTGGTTCTATTTTTCTAATAATGACATACATTTTTCCATTAGCTACAGATATATATTTACATGTAGACAGCATTAGAACTTGGACTATTGTTAAAAACAGGATCTACTTCAGTTAGTATATTAATAATCCTGATACCTTAGGTATTAAGGAGCACCTTGTGTAGAATTGCCATGCTTTAAAGAACTGACTGAAGAGACTCCACGAGGCCCAGAAAATGAAAGAGCAGTATACTGTGTGTCATTTACTCATGACTATAGTATGAAAGTAGTAAAGTATGTGTCATATGCTCATGACACATTCAATCACATTGGTTTTTTTTTAACCACATTCTCTCTTAAATACAGCCATCGAAGGTCATAGTTAAGAACTACTTAACTCTAATTGATATTTTAAAGACAATAAAAGTATAAACAGAGCTCAAATACTTGGTAATTGCCATGTACTATTTCTAGACTATTTCTAGATTTAAGCTATTAGTCGTTTACCTCATTCACTCCCAAAAATATATGCTTAGCACCAATATAAGCATACCTTATGATAACTCATAGAAATATAGAAAGCCTAGTCAACTGAGATATAAGCAAAGGTAAACACCTGTTTCTCTTCCAATCTGACGCGTTCCTAAGTTGATCACAGGTGTTCCAAAAGCTCCAACCTCTCGTACCCCACAGCTGCTATTCCCAATCATACAACCAGCATGGGCAACCAGCTGTATAAACTGGTCAAACGGGACATGTTTAACTGCACGAAAATTGGGATGATGCTCAATGCCCTTCTTCCGCATCACTCGAACCATCTCTTTGCTCCCTGTGAAAACGAAGAACACCAACTGTTAAATGGTGTGTGAGACAAAGAAACCATTTCCATTAGAAAGTATTCCCCCCATTAAGGAAATCTCCATAAAAACTCATACCAGTTATTGGGGAAATAATTTTAATCAGTCTTTTCATGAATGATGAGCATCTAAAACGTCTGGCTAGCTCTCTACTTCAATTCATCTAGGAACTCAAACGGTAGCAGTTGGAGCTTTTGAAACAAAATTCAACAAAGCAAATACTTTTATTAATGCCCCAGTAAAAAACTTCTACCTTAAACAACAACTAAAGCTAAACCCAGGCCTATAACCTATGTCCCTTAATCTGGAGATCCTAAATGGAAAGGTCTTGTTCTCCACACCCCAGGGACATCCATCAGAAAACCTCTGCCTGATTCTGCTCATATTTACACTAACAATAGCTCAACTGGACAGCACTCCCACCTGTGTGGGCTAAACTCCAAGAAAATTCAAATTGATTCTGATACCATAGTGAACTTTTTTTTTTTTTTTTTTTTTTTTTTGCAGTGCTGGGGATTGAACCCAGGGCCTCGTGCTTGCAAGGCAAGCACTCTACCAACTGAGCTATATCCCCAGCCCACAGTGAACATTTTTTATTAAAAATTTTTGCAGTGCTGAAGATTGAACTTAGGGTCTTGCATGTGCTAAGCAAGCATTCTACCACTGAGCTACACCCAGCCCAATATTTTAAATGCATGATTTTAAGAAAATTTAAAGGTATTTGAGGGAAAAGCAATATTTTCTACCTCTCTTTCTGCTTCTCTATCATCCTCTCCTAGACAAGGAAGGGAAAGTTGCTCATCCAATGGGTTGAAAGGTAGAACAGTGACTATACTATGCCCACCAGTGGGAAGGAGCTACTGCTTAACAGAAGCAGTGCATGCCATCTATTCTCTTTTTAACGTTCACTATGTAGCAAGATAGGTAAATGGACTCAGGGCCTAACTCCTTGGAGTGAGCCTGGACACTTCTCTGGGCATACAGTCTTGCCAGAGTATTCTAGTCACCATCTATAATTACTATAGTACATGACACAGGAGAGGTACTACTAAATGCTTATCTTTGACCTTAAGCTTAAACCACAAGCACTAATACAATTTTCCAGAAAGTTTCCTACCATGGGGAACTGGGCACAAAGCCAGAAAATGATAAAAGTGATTGATACCTTCATACTTATTTCCTTACTGTCCTCTATGTACATCTCATCAAAAACCCCATGGAGCTGGGCAAGGCGATACATGCCTATAATCCTAGAAACTCAGGTGATGAGGCAGAAGAATCACAAATTTGAGGCCAGTCTTGGCAACTTAGTGAGACCCTGTCTCAAAATAAAATATAATTAAAAGGCTGAGGATGTAGCTCAGTGGTAAAGTACCTCTGGGTTCAATGCCCAGTACCGGTAAACAAACAAACAAACCCCAAAAAACATGGAGAACAGAGGCAAGCAGACATGATTTAAATATTCACCTTTAAACCACTGGGCCTTGGGCTGGGATGTAGCTCAGCAGCAAAGTGTTTGCCACACATTTGCAAAGCCCTGGGTTTGATCCCCAGTTCCAAAAAAGAAAAGACAAAGGAAAGAACCCCACCAAAATAAAATAATAATAATAATAAGAAGAAAGAGATAAAAAATTCCTTTAAATCTTGGGGACTTTTATAAAGGAAAAATATCTCTCTTCTAAAGTATATACAATTAGGAAAGTATATTACAAACAGAAAATATAATTGAGAGATACATAAACATATTATACATGTTTATATAGAATTTCAAGGGTTAGAGATGGATCAGTAGTATTAAGTCAAGTGTTCTACCACTGGGCAACATCCCTAAACCACTAACACTTATTTTGTTTCCCCTAACAGAAAAGATTATTAAAGGAACATTAAGAGAAGGATTCTTTCAGAGCAAGATGGTGACATTTTGGCATTGCAGATAAAAGGTCCTGCCCTTTATTTATTTATCTATTTATTTTTTGGTACTGGGAATTGAACACAGCGGTGCTTTGCCACTGAGCTGCATTTCCAACTCTTTTGAAACTTTGAGACAATCTCAGAGTTGCTTAGGGCCTTGCTAAGTTGTTGAGGCTGGTCTTGAACTTGTGATCTTCCTGCTCAGCCTCCTGAGTTGTTGGGATTACAAGCATGTGCCATTGTGCCTGGCTGGGTCCTGCCTCCTTTACCAAAAAAAATGCTAAGAGCTGAGCAATTTGAGTACTGTCAGCTAAAAATAGCCAGTATTTGAAAATTCCTCAGTGTAAGACCCTGCTCTGGTATTTCTCATTTATATCTCATATCCCAGCTAACATGCCTAAGGTTTCACTAGCACCCAAGTTCACAGTACCATCCATCAGCAGGTGATTATCGAGGGCAGGCTTAAGCATCAACTGGTTGGGGATTCCAGATCCAAACTGCTTAAGCTCAAGATTACATTAAGGTACACCTAACATAAATAAGAAAGAAAACAAGAAATAGTAATAATGGCTATTTTACTACAGTCAGTGGAATCATTACTTTCCTAGACTTCTAAGATTTAAGTCTTGTGTCTCTTACAATTTCTCGTTGGTTGAAACGAGGCGAGAAACTAACCATGAGAGTAAGGTGGACATTAGACTTTTTTTCTTAAGTATTTACTTCTTTCTTACTAAATTTCTACCAAGTTGACAAAAAAAAAAAAAAAAAAAATCACAACTCTGATCTATAGCAAAATAGGTAATTCTTTGAAAATTGAAATGCATATCAGAATAGAGTAGCCTTCAATGATAAGATGGGTGAGTAGGAAGGAATCCAAGAGAAGAGGTAACAGAAACATAAAATTTGCAAAGGTAGGTGGTATGATTTCATTTTTAAGGTCAATTACCTGCATCAATATTTGGAAACAGAACTAGGGTCCGCTTGTTAAATGAGATAAGTGCATCCAGTGTTAATTCAAACATTTTAATGGAATGCTTAATGTCAGTAGTCACAGGGTGCTGTAGTGCAACAATGTAATCTTTACATTTTACATCATCACCTGTTTAAAGAAAACCAAACCACATTGCTTCATTAGTTATGAAACTTAAGAGACGCAGCAGCAAATTCTAAAAAGTAAGACCCTAAAGTCTGCTTTTAAAAATTCTAAAGTAAAAACAGTTTGTCACTTTCTAAGCAGGTCATCCATACTAGGATCAAATGATAAGAACTAAATAACAACAAGGAATCAGCAAACAACATTTTACAGATTCTTGCTACCACAAATGTAAAATATACTTGTAAATAGCAGGAACTAGACATTCATTGTTTTAAAATCCAAAATAGTCTAAAGTCCTAGAAAACATGACTATTCCAAATTTCTAACTAATGTTTCTAATCAATAATCAGCATTACTTATTAATAATAATGTGTTATAAATTGGGGTATTCAGAAGTTGAATGATCACTAAGAATATTTGACGTAATGCACAGTTGCTCTCCCAAACCATCACCCACCAGATTCAACAAATGCCAAGTGTTTCTGACTCTGCTGAAAGACTTCACTCATCATTAGGCTGGGATACCAAGACATTCCTCAGCAAGTAAAGTGTAAAAGGTTCAGGCTGATAGTGCTATGCCAAACACCACACAACACTTATCACAGGGCCTGTATTACCCCATAAAACTGAAAATGAGCTTCACTAATTATGTTATGATTAATGATAAAGAAGGATTTTTACTGCATTAGAATCTTCAGTAGTATTTGATTTAAAATACCATTTTAACTCCAAATTTTTATTTTGAAAACTTACTAGTCCTATATTAGCTTCTAAGTGAGGAGGAGGAAGAAATATAATGGTTGTTGTTGTGTTGTTGTTTTTATTGTTGTTGTCGTCATTATTATTTATTTATTTATTTTTAGTAAGAAAAAGTACTAAGGGCCTGAAAGAATCTACTGGAAACTATAAAATACAAGAATTTAAAAGATCAGAGGAAAGCTGGGTGTGGTGTACACCTATACTCTCAGCTACTCAAGAGTTCAGCAGGAGGACTCCTCAAACCTAGAAGTTCAAGACCAACCTGAGTAACAGAGGGAGACCTGGTCTCAAAAAAAAAGAGAAAAGAAAAAAAAAGATAATGGAAACAGCCTCTTAGTTACAGTTAACTTACATCTCAAAAGATGAGATCACCATAAATTCAGGCAATCTACTAGATATAGGTCAGAACCATTAGAAAGAAATTATTTCAAAGATATTAAAAACTTGGGAGAAGGAGTGGCAATAAAAGAAGTGCATTCACCATAAAGAATATGGACATAGTACATATTGCTGCAATCTGACCACAGGGATAAGTCTGTCCTGTTGTAAGTTCTGTTTCCATAATGTGAATTAACTCATCCGTGACCAATAGCTGGAAGGAGGATGTTAGGCTTCAATATAGCAATTGAGTTATTCACACAGGATTCCTCACAGTAGAATTCAAAGAACACCAATGTAAACAGGCAGCTGCTATGGAGGAATATGATCTCACTGCAAGGCCCATTCACCCACACTCTTCATGGTGGTTCTGTTTGCCCATGGACTCTGCCTTGAAAACACAGAGTGCAAGTCTTTCTGATCCTTGGGCTTTCAGGGGCAAATTTTCTTTGAAAGTGAGGATGTTATGAAGCTTCTGTAGTCCAGTAAGGATTGTTTTACACAACTTATTGCTACAATTTACTGCCAAAGGTCAAACAGAAGATTAAGAGGGTGAAAAATGCTGGCAGTTTGCCTCATAAGAGCTTTCCATTTTTTTCTCTCTCTCTCTTTTCGTTGGGGGAGTGGGCATAGGGAAGTACTAGGGATTGAATCCAGGGCTTTGCACATGGTAGGCAAGAACTGGGCTACATCCCCAGCCCTTTTTATTTTTGAGACAGGGTCTAATTTACCCAGGCTGGTCTGGAACTTGGGATCCTCCTGCTTCTTTAGCCTCCTGAGTAGCTGGGATTATAAGCATAATACTGGGTGCCACCACACCCAGTATATCATATTTCACCATATAATTGTTACCACATTAACATATATTCATAAATATATTGTGCATCCTAATCTTGCACCAAAGGAAGTTTAGTAATAAATTTTTTTGTTGTTGTTGATTTTTTGGTGCTGGGGATTGAACCCAGGGCCTTGTGCATGCCAGGCAAGCACTTTATCACTGAGCCACATCCCCAGCCCATAATAAATGATTTTTAAGTAATACTGGCATAATTCACATAATGGCTACACCTATTTTTTTTGCAAAAAAACTTGGCATGAAATCTGTGACAATTATGAAATGAAATGCAAAATCCTTCTCATTTATCTTCTACTTGAAGTGTAAGAAATATTTGTAGTACACAGAAAATAACCGTAGTACAATGCAGATGCAGTGAGATGGCATTTTGCATTTCAAGATTCTATACAGAGCCACTTAAGCAGTTTCTTTTGAAAGACTAGCAAAATAGCAAAAACTAGATGTCTTTTTTTAAACCTTTGAGAAAGAAAACATGACACTGAGCCAGAGCTATTTATTCCTGGCAGTGATACATCTTGTGTAAAGTTGGCACCAGCGCTCAACCTGCAACCATCCTACCTTTGTGTCTAAACTCAGCAGCCTCAGCCCTTCCATACAACACTTTCTATTAAGGTACTAGGACTTTGTTTTGCATTGTAAGGTTCTATATTTACCATGGTGTGTCTTTGGTTACTAGGACATTTTTTTCTTTTCTTTCTTTTCTTTTCTTGGTACTGGGGATGAACCCCAGGGCCTTGCACATGCTAGGCTAGCACTCTACCACTGAGCTATGGCCCCAGTCCTTTGCTAATGTTTTTATTAGAATTGTTATATACATTAATGTTCTGGTTACAAAGCACCACAAGTGACCCACCCAACCTTATTTTCTTGCAAGCAGAATGACAACATAAAAAGCTGCTAACCAAAAAAGTAGGCAAACACTACATAATATAAAATGTATTATTGCCAAGGGTAGATGACTCCAGCTCTATGTCCTGTATTTTCTTTTAGGAAACAAAGCTACAACTAGTTTCAAGGCAGCCCTACAACCATTATGACTTTATCAAGATATCAGTAAAACAATTAGATAACTTTGTCAGTTAATTTATAGGTTAAAGTCCTATGTATCTTTATGGCATACCCACTTCAAATAGGATCGCAAGATGCAGCACCCATTGGAGAAAAGTTACTTCATTTCCATGACCACACCCTGATAACCACTGTTTTTGTCATCCCTCTTTCCATAAAAAACTGTTTAAATGGTTCCAAATAAGACTTTAGGTCTTATAAGTGCAATCTTGCTGACTTCTGCTTTCCAGTGGTTATTTTCTATTCTCTAGGAATTTTTCAGTAACGCAAGGTTTCCAAGAATATATAGAGCTAAAAGTATGATTAGAACAGAATGCAAGAGTGTTTACTTAAGAGCATATGAAAAGGGGAGTGAAGAGAGACTCTTGTTCCACCAGCATTATCTAGGCAGGTTCCCTGATGACTATAAATCTATCCAAGGACAAGAAATACATAAAATGGATTAAAACTTATCTAGTGGAAAAAGCCCAGTTCCATTCCTGATCTAATGTGATTTGCATAAAAAATATACCAAATTTCTTTGATTACATAATCACCAAATCAATTTCCTATTCATTAATTTCATTATTCAGTGGATTTACCTTTTAGAAAAGGAAGATCTGAAATAGATGATTAGTCCTGATTTTTACCCTACATAGTACTCTCACTATTAATTACTTATTAACATTCTGTTCTTAGACTTGTTTTCTTTATTTCTGATTATCAAAAGGTAATTTCCAGGGTTGGGGTTGTGGCTCAGCAGTAGAGTGCTCACCTAGTACGTGGGAGGCACTCGGTTTTATCCTCAGCACCACATATAAATAAATAACATAAAAGGTATTGTGTCTACCTACAACTAAAAAAAAATGTTTAAAAAGGTAATTTCCAAGAAGCCAGATTATTGACCACTGAAAATTTCAGACTTTAAGGCTTTGCTTTACAAAGATAACAAACTCTGATGCTACAACTATGACTTTCGCTTTTTAATAATAACCATCAAAATCCCTTATATTAATAAGTACTTCTGGTTTGCTATTTGCTTTCAACATTCATTATCTCACCTGAGTATTCCAACAATACTGTTAGAAAAGAATTAAAAGAAAAAATAACAATTTTTTTATTGTACTAAGAAATAAAATGCAGAAAAACCAAAAATAAAAACACCCATAATCCCACACTAGAAATGACCTAGTATACATACTTCCTAGCCTTTCCATTTTTATAGCTGTTATACAAATGGCATCATATTCACATAGTTTTGTAGTTTACTTTTTCCCTTTTTGATATAATAGAAATTGTCCTTGTAACTATTCACTAAATATTTGTTATATAACAAATTAAAAGCATTTCATGTATAAATATAGCATGTACCTTTCAAAATCTCAATCCAATAAGCCTATTTTACAGAAAAGGTGAATTTCAAAGGTAACGTCGTACCACAGGGCAGATCTAAGAACTCAAACCTTAGCTTTCTGATTGCTAATGAAATATTTTCACCATGAGTTCCAAAAGAATTGAAATGCACCCAACACTTCCTGACAAAAACAGCCATTAGGCTAAATAAGTCTGACATACTTACCTAACCACATCCGAATAATGCTCATATAATCTTTGTTCTTGGCTGAGAGAAGCTTGTCATAGGAAGGACAGCCTGCCAGAAGGATGCGATCATGGTCCTCACACATGGATATCAGGTGTTGCTCTGCACTTCGGGTACAACACACATGATAATGAGCCAGTTTTGTTATGGCATGTCTGATAGAGTCATCAATAGTTCCACTGACTTCCCCTCCTTCAATGTGAAGGATTCGGATGTTCATCAAGGCAGCAGATGTAGCCAGAGCCAGGGCATCAAACCTGTCGCCATGAACAATCATGATATCGGGCTTCAGGCGATTAAGGACATCTGGTAGCTTCACAAGGGCCAGACCTACTGACTCCACCATAGCTGCTTCATCTTCTCCTCTAACAATCGTATGTAGCCTGGTGTTAATGTCAAAATCATCTTGCTCAATCATGCGATAAGTGTTTCTAAAGCAGGAGAGAAATAAAGATGTGACACCATGTTCTTAACATACAAGAAAAGCAATCTAACTAATCCTGATGGGAGAAACATGTTTACATTTTTACTTGTTAAAACAAAGTATATAAATTGAAGCATAACTTACACACAAAATGAAGAGCAAATTCCACAAGTGTACTTATAGCCTGATTAGTTTTGTTATGTGAACACCTCTGTGGCCACCACTCAGATTGAGATAAACACATGCAGCAGCCAGGCATGGTGGCCTTTGCCTGTAATCCCAGCAACTTGGGAGGCTGAGGCAAAAGGATCACAAATTCAAAGCCAGCCTCAGCAACTTGGAGCAGCCTCAGCAACTTAGCAAAACTCTGTCTCAAAATAAAATATGAAAAAGAGTTGGGGACGTGGCTCAGTGGTTAAGTGCCCCTAGGTTCAGTTGCTGGTACAAAAAACAAGCAAACAAAAACCCCACACGTAGCACCTTAGAATGCTCACTTGTGCCCCTTCCAGTCAGTACTTGGGAGAGAAACATCTGAGGCAGAATTTTTTTTTTTTTTTTAAACAGTGGTTAGGACTTTTTTCTTTACCAATTTTTAAAAAGAAATATGTATTGTAATAGGAAAAATATTACTTATGAAAATGAAGCTCATTTCTACCAAAAAAAAAAAATAGAGTATCAGGATGCCTGACATGTCACCGTACTATAAATTCTCTTTGGTACCATTAATGTAGGCATAATTGTTTGGAATGAAAATATAAGTTAAAAGAATTAAAGTGGCTATGAAATGCAGCTTCCAGATTGTTTCATGTTTTAATAACAGCAACTCTTGATGCCTTAAGGTTTCCCAGTTATGACTAAATTGTAAAAGATATGATTTTTTTCTAAATATATAATATACATTTAATTTAAAATTAGGAATCAGAAATTATTCACAAACCTACTACTCAGCAACAAATATAATCTTTCTTTCTAGCCATTTTATGCAAATACTTCAACATGGTTGAGAACACACTATACATACAATTTTGCAATTTCATACTTAATCCATTTCATATTTTGTGAGATTATTAAGGATTTATTTATTTATTTTTTATTTTGAGGCAGGATCTTGCTAAGTTCCTGAGGATCTCACTAAATTTCTGAGACTGGCCTCAAACTTACCATTCTCCTGCCCCTTGAGTTGCTGAGATTACAGGCATGTGCCAACTGAGCCCAGCCTAAGGATTCATTACATGTATCATTTTACATCATACAGATGTAGTTATCAGTTATTTTGTAGGCTCCTTTGGATTTTCCTATACAAGCAATCATGTGTAAATAAAGATAGTCATTATGCCTTTATTTTTACTTCTCACTTTATTACACTGGCTATTTCACATCCAGTACAAGTTGAAGAAAAGTGGGAAAAGTGGAAATCCTTACCTTGTTCCCAATCTTAGGGAGAAAGCATAAATTCTATGTTAGCTGTCAGTTCTTCACAGACAGCTTTATCAGTTGAAGTTTCCCTTCTATTCCAAGGTTCCAAGAGTTTTTATCATAACTGGTTGTTTAATTTTGTTAAATGCTTTCTTGATATCTGTTGAAATGATCATGTAGGTTTTTCCCTTCATTCTATTAATGTGTCAATTACAATGGCTTTCAATATTAAGTCAGTCTTGAATTCCAAGATAAGCCTACTTGGTCTTACTATGTTTTTTATACACAATTATAAGATTGTTGGCTATGATCTGCTATTTTTGTTTTGATTTTTATGTCTATTTCTGAAGGATACTAGACTGAATTTTCTTGTCTTTGTCAGGTTTTGACATTAGTATTAGCTGACCTTGTAACATAAGCTAGCAAAGCTTGTCTATTTTTTGAAAGTGTTATTTCTCACTTAAATATTTGATAGGATTAATAAATGAAGCCATCTTTGTGGGAAATTTTTTATGGTAAGTATTTGATAATGAATTCAATTTCTATAATAAATATTGGGCTATTGAGATTTTTCTATTTCTTCAGTATCAGTTTTGGTAAGCAGTGGTTTTTCAAGGAATTTGTCCATTTCATCTAATTGTCTAGTTTATGGGTATAATAGTCCCCTTTTATCCTTCTTATGTTCGTGGTGATCACTGTCATTCATATACTGATAAGGTCTATTTTCTTTCTTTTTCCCTTGTGCATTACTAGAAGTCAAATTGTTTAATATTTTAAAGAATTAACTTTGTGTTCTGTTAAATTTCTCCATTGTTTATTTTTATATTCCACTGATTTCCACTCTTTGTTTCCTTCTTGGTACTTTGGGTTAATTTTCTCATCTTTTTCTTGTTTATTAAAGTAGAAACACAGCTCATGGACTCTAAACTTTTTTTTGATATAAGCATGTAAAACAATAAATTTCCCCCTAAGTATTGCTTTATCACATCCCACAAATTTTAAATAATAATAATTCTTATTATGTTCAAGGGCTGGAGATGTAGCTCAGTGGCAGAGTGCTTGCCTAGCATGTGTGAGACCCTGGGTTTGATCCCCAGCACCACAATAAATAAATAAGTAAAAAAAATAAAAGATTTTAATGGAAAAGTCTGAAAAGTTCATTGACAGGTTTCATATTCCATGTCACAATTAATCTTCAAACAACCATCACTTTTCAAAGTTTGGTAATATCAAAGAAAGTCTACAATTATCTAAAACAGTTATTATTCAATTAAAAATATTTTCTAATTCCCCTGATGATTCCTGGTTTGGCCTATAGATTATTGAGAAGTATAGTGTTAATTTCCAAATATTTCAAGTTTTTCTAGTTATCTTTTTGTTATTTATTTCTAAGTTGACTGTTCTGATTAAAGAATATATTCTCTTCATATTTTAGTCTTCTGAAATTTACTGAAACTCAATTTAAAGCCCCAGATATGTTCTACCTTGGTGAACATTCATATGCATTTGAAAAGAACATGTATTTTGCAGTAATTGGAAACCCCATCTGTAAATATCAATTAGGTTAAAGTGATTAATCATTTTGCTCCAGGCTTTTGTATCCTTAAGGATTTTCAAGTTACTTGTTATATCAACTCCTGAGAGAGGGTTAAAATCTCCAACTATGACAACAGGTTTGTCTATTTCTCCCTCTAGCTCTCTCAGATTTTGCTTCATATATTTTGAAACTGTTATTATTAGATACTTATGTATTTGGAATTGTTACAGCTTCCTAATGAATTGATCTTTGATACTTTTATTAATGTTTGTAGAAGTGGAAGTCCCTCTTTGTCTCCAGTCAGTCACTGAAGTCTACTTTGTCTGATACAAACATAATCATATCTTATGTTGACTCTTTTTTGGGCATGGGTTTATCTTTTTTCACTCCTTTATTTTAAACCTCTCTCTCTTTTTTTGTACCAGGAATTGAACCTAAGGACACTTAGCCACTGAGCCACATCCCCAGCCCTTTTATATTTTATTTAGAGACAGGGTCTCACTGAGTTGCTACAGGCCTCACTAAATTGCTGAGGCCAGCCTTGAACTCTCAATCCTCCTCCTGAGCCGCTGGGATTACAGGCATGTGCCATCATGCCCAGCTCTATTTCTTTATATTTACATTTACATGCTGGCCAACATCATGTGGCTATTTCACCTAGTCTGATAATTGCTGTCTTTTAATTGGAGAAATTAATTCATTTGCATTTAATGTAATTATTGCTATGTCTGGCTTTAGTCTATCATTTTGCCATTTGTTTCCATTTATCTCATGTGTATCTGTTATTATTCCTCTTTCCATGCATTCTTTTGGGTTAATTTCTTTTTCTATTTTCTTTTTCTCTCATATGGGGTCTCATTATGTTCTACAGTCCAACCTTGAACTCATGTTCCTCCTGCCTTACCCTTCCAAGTTGCTAGGATTACAGGCATACATAAAATTAAAATTTATATTTGTTAAATTAATAAATTTATTTAAATAAATTTAATTCCTCAATTGAATTTTTATCTATACATCTCTGTACTCTTTTTTGAGGTTGTTCTAGGAAAGTGAACACTTATCAGTTTACTTTGAATTATTATCATATCTCTCTATGTTTAAAAAGATCCTTAAAATAGTAAACATCCCTTCCAATCCTCTGTGCCTCTGTTGTCATACATTTTTTAAATCTACTTACATTATAAACCTCTCAATACAATGTCATGATTTTTGCACAGTTCTATAATAAACTCTTACAAATTTAAGAGAACAGAAAAGGTTTTCATTCATATATACCCATATTTTTACCATGTCTAGTCACTCTTTCCTGTAAATCTAAGTTTCCAACAGGTATCATTTTTCTTAGGTCTTCACTTGCCTTAGCATTTTTTGTAGTGCATACTTGCTGGTAATAATTTGCTCAGCTTTTATCTGAAAATATCTTTACTTCATCTTTATTTTTAAAAATTTTTTTCCATCATTGATGGACCTTTATTTTATTTATTTATATGAGGTGCTGAGAATCGAACCCAGTGCCTCACACATGCCAGCAAGCACTCTGCCACTGAGTCACAACCCCAGCCCTACTTCATCTTTATTTTTAAAGAATAATTTCATGGTATAAAAGTTTCTGTGTTAACAGGTTTTTTTTTTTTTTTTCTTTCAGCACATTAAAGATGTTCCATCATATCCTAGGCTCTATTGTTTCAGATTAGAGTCTGTAATCATTCATACCATTATTTTCCTATTGGAATATCATTTTTCCCTTGCTCCTTTCAAAAGTTTCCTTTTCAGCAGTTTGAATATGCTGTGCCCAGGTATTATTTTCTTTGATTTTATTTTTCAGGGTGTGTTTACCTTCGTGGACATTTGTTTGTTTATCTGTTTTTTTTAACCAAATCTGGAAAGTTCTACCCTTTATTTTTTCTGCCCCATTTTCCCCTTCCCCTAACTTTTATTTATTTATTTATTTATTTTGGAGTGGGGGCCAAGGGGCTGGAGTTTACTAGGGATTGAACTCAGAGCCTCATGCATGCAAGCAAGAGCTCTACTAGCTACATCCCCAGACCTTTTTTATTTTACTTTGAAACATGGTCTCCTGAAGGTGCCCAGGCTGGCTCTAAACTTGTGATCCTCCTGCTTCAACCTCCTGAGTAGCTAGGGATTACAGGTGTGCACGGCCATACCTGGTTCCCCCTTTTTTCTAATTAAAATGTATATTAGATTGCTTTTGTTACTGCCCCAGAGGTCAGTGAAGATCTGTTTTTGATTGTTTGTTTTATGTTATATTTTTCACTTGGTTCTTTACCTGGATAATTCTTATTGATCTGTCTTAAAGTTCACTGACCTTCTCTTCTCTGGCATCTGTATCAGTTGGATTTTCATTTTATAAGCTATACATTTTGGTCCTAGACTTTTAGGATTCTTCTTCATAGTTCCATTTGTCTGTTGAGATAACTGCTAATTCCAACATCTAAGCCATCTCTAGGTCTGTTCCTATTGATGTTGGATCAAATTTTCCTTCTTCACACAACTAGTAGTTCTATATTCAACACTATAGATACACTGAAGAGACTCCAAGTTTTGTTATCTTTCTCTTAAGACCACTGATTTTCACTTTAATGAAATTAAACGCAGTTCAGTTACTTGCTGAACAACTGATGGAAGATTGGTTTAACACTTTATTAGGGTGAATCTGGTTCAATTTTACTTTTACAGAACAAATGGAATATAATTCATATTCATAACATGCAGCCTTTCTGGGGTTTTAATGAAAAGTCTGAGGTCTGTGCTAAGCCTCTCTAACTTGGTAGGACTCAAACTCCAAACTATCTTCCCTGAACAGATAAAATTTCTGCTCAGGTTCTTCAGCCTCCAGCTGTTGCTTTTTCCAGGATTTCTTGGAGTCTCATGTATGTGCAGTTCAGTAGTAAAACAAGAATTTGTGAAGAATTTATGTACAGATTCTGGGCTTCTCCTTTGTGATATTTCATTTCTAGAATCTTTCCCTCAATTTCCAGATGTTGTAGCAACCCAAGTTCCATTTTCTAGTATCTCAGACTAAATAACAGAGGCTTTCTACTGGAGTTCTAGCCACTTACACCATGTGGCTTCAGAGATATGCTCAGGGGAAGAGTTATTTAAACATGTATCTCACCTACTATAGTACAGATAGATCCCTTCTTTTAGGTATTCAATATCCTGTAGTTTCTGCCTGCTGCTGATTGCTCTCCAGTGCCTTCAAATATTTTTCTAAATATCTTCCCAGAATTAAGAGGAAGCTGTGGGAGAGTTAATCAGATATAAGCTTCTCTGCCATTACTAGAACTTGAACTTCTTTTTCTTAAATAGGTTTTTTAACATTTGAGTTGGATATTTATTCATTTACTCCTAATTTTCCCCCAGTAATGAAAGCACTTAAGACTATAAAATTTTTTCTTATTTTTCTAATAACAAAGTTTTCCTTTATTATTTTATCTCCTCTATTATTTTGTTATTTCTTGTTTTTATTATTGATCTATATCTCATTCATCTCCCCCACCAGAATGGAAGTTCTCTGAGAACAAGGACTTTGTCTCACTAGCCATTTGGCACATTCTAGATGCATAACTATTTGTTGAGTGAACAAATGAATTTCTGAGCATCCTGTTGTTACTCATTTGATCTTCTTTTTCACCCAATTCTTAGAAGTATAAAAATGCTGATTTTAAAAAAATGTCCAAGGACAAATGCACCTTGGTTTACAATAGGATTACATCCTGATAACCGTATTATAAACTGAAAATATCTCAAGTTTAAAATGTTCTTAAGTCAGGCATGATAGCACATGCTTGTAATTCCAGCAACTTGGGAGGTTAAGGCAAGAGGATCACGAGTTCCAGGCCAGCATCAGCAATTTAACAAAGCCCTAAGCAATTTAGCAAGACCCTGTTTCTAAATAAAATATAGAAAAGGGCTGGAGATGTGCTCAGTGGTAAAGCACCCCTGGGTTCAATTGCTAGTACCAAAAAGAAAAAAGAAAATGCACTTAATATACCTACCCTACCAAACATCACAGCTTAGAAACACAGTACATTGTAGAATTCGAATTGTTTGTTCTCTGGATCTCAAGGCTAACTGGGAGCTGGAGCTTGTTCTTGTTGCCTAGCATTCCTAAAGAGTATCATACTGCATTTCACCAGCCCAGGAAAAGATCAAAAATCAAAACTTGAAGGACATTTCTACTGATGCTTACTGCTTCAAACTCAATCATCATAGGGTTGAAAAACTCTAAGTCAAACTATCATACATCTTGGACTATATGTACTTGAAATAGAAGGCAGTTTATTTTCCTGTTATTTTAATGTCTTCTTAAATTAGATAGGTCAGGCATGATGGCATACAACTATAGTCCCAATCACATAGTAGCATACACCAGTTACTCAAGGCAGAAAGATCACTAGAGCCCAGGAGTTCAGAGCCAGTCTGGGCTACATGGAAAGGAAAGGGAAAGGAAATTACATTCACTTGGTTTAAACTTCAAAAGGTACAAAAGGTTATACAGTAAAAAAAACAAACAAACAAAAAAAAAAAAAAAACTCTCACTTCTGTCTTCTGGTCACCCAATTCCTCTCCTGAGAAGCAACCAATTTCTTGAGGTAGAAGGTATTTTAAACTTTTAGCATAGCATAGTGGTGTACATCTATCATCCTAGAGACTTGGAAGGCTAAAACAGAAGGATTCCAAGTTCAAGGCCAGCCTCAAGAACTTAGAGAAACCCTGTCTCAAAATAAAAGTAAAAGGGGGTAGGGATGTAGCTCAGTTGTAAATCACTTCTAGTTTCAATACAGTACCAAAAAAAAAAAAAAAAAGTTATTTTAAACTTTAAATTTTCATTAAGTACTAGCCAAATTTCCTTTTTAATAGTCTCATTAGACAAATATTACCCTTCCACCCTCAGTTGCTATGATAGAAGATAAGAAAACTACTACAGCTGGGTGCAGTGGTGCACACCTATAATCCCAGTGGCTCAGGAGGCTGAGGCAGGAGAATCACAAGTTCGAAGCCAGCCTCAGCAATTTAATGAGGCCCTAAGCAACTCAGCAAGACCCTGTCTCTAAATAAAATATTAAAAAGGGCTGGGGATGTGGCTCTGTGGTAAAGCACCTCTGGGTTCAATCCCTGATACCAAAAAAATAGAAAGAAACCTACTATAGTTTTCCCAGAAGCCTCTCTTCCATCAGTCTTCCTGTCAAAATTTCATTATTTGAGGCAAAAAGAACCTGCTCAGACTTTGATTTCTAGCTCTAGCTAAAATTTCTCTTCTACCTTGTCCTATCACCTATGTAGATTTTTCTTAGATAGAATTCATCTCATATTTAAAAAAAAAAAAAAATCTATGGCTCACTGAGCTTCCCATACATTTCTTCTCTACTCTTTACTTTCTTAGAACAAATCACTAAATTAGATTTTGGAGGTAGTTTTCCTATTTGTTTTGCTAGTGTTGTCTTGTTTTTAAAGAGTATCAGAAAAGGACAATTTTACTTTAACACAAGCCACTTTCATATATAATAATGTATTTCTGCCCGCCTTTGGAGACTGCATGAACATTTTCATGCCACAAGGGTGCACTAAATGCCACTTTATTACATATAGCAAGATGAATGTTTATTTTTGGTTTATATATTCTGCTCCCTCAAAGACCACTTAATCTTCATTTTGCAAATATATCCCACATTCGATACAAACCTAATGTCTTCAAAATAAATATTAATGGTCACAGTAATATAACATTCTACTTTACCTCATAAATCAATCAGATATTTTAAAATGTTGCTCTGTATATACCACTTCATATGCTGTTGACCTACAAACCAGTTTTGAAGAATTGCCATTAGAATTCAAAAAAACAGGTTGGGGATGTAGCTCAGTAGTAGTGTGTATGCTCAGCATTCATCAGGCCCTGGGTTCAATCCCCAGCACCTACCAAGTCTCACAAAAAAAGAACTTACAAATAGATTATATGGAATCATATTATTAAAGTCACACAATATACGTGGCATTTCTACTGAATATAATAATAAACAGTAATATTATTTACAGTGATTATTTATCAAGTATCTCTAAGCAATATCATTGTGACGGATGCTTTAAATCATTATCTCTATTCCTCTCAATAAATTACAACATAGGTTTTTACTCTGTTCTAAAATGGAAGAAACTGAGTCTCAAAGATGTTAAGCAACTTCTCAAAGGCTATATAAAAACCATGTGGTATGGGACTGGAGTTGTGGCTCAGTGGTAGAGCGCTTGCCTGGCATGTATGAGGCCCCTGGGTTTAACCCTCAGCACCGCATATAAATAAATTAAAAATAAATAAAAATTTTTAAAAAACTAGGTGGTAGAATTGAGATTTAAACTTAGGTCCATATGACTACAAAATATGCAAGCTCTCTGGAGTATACCCTTGCAAGAATAAGAAAACACTTTCATCTTACCCATAATCATCTATCAGGTGAGAGCCAAGTACCACCACATCAAGTTCAAAGAACTCAGGCTCCGTTTTAATGCCAAACATGATCGGGGCAAGTTTAGAATAATCGGCACGGTTGCAAGTAGCAACACAAACCCGAAGTTTTCTGTTATTCCCGTTCTTCTCCATGGCTTGTTTTTTTCGTTTTGAGAGTTTCTTAAAATAGAGTTCCTGAAGTTGCAAAAATAAAAATTGTTATCAGAATAATTCATAGATATAAAACAGAGCTTTTAAGTTTTAAGTCCTACCATTTAGTGTAGTGATTCTTAATCTATTTTTTCCAACCCCACTCCTGTGACACTCCTACGGTAACTGCCAGTTATGAAATTCCAGCAGACGAACTCTACTTGACTCCTTTCTTTCACACTCAAGAAAACACACTGAAATGCAATTAAGAAAGAGTGACATTTAAAGGGTAAGTATCAGCTCTTTAATTATTATTAGTTAAGAATGACTTGCCATATCTCACAAATGAGCCCAACATACCAAACTGTTGGAAAACTTTGGTAGGGAACTGTTGATAGTTGAACTCCCTCTCTTTATAGAAAGGGAAACACAGGTCTTTCGAGGGGAAATTACTTCCTCAAGATTCAAGATCACATCTTATGAGGCAACACTGTACACTCCCTTAAATATAAGCACTGTGATTAGTGCTGGGGAATAGAAAGAGAAGTAATATAAAACCCCTACCTTTAATACATCAAGAACGCCTACACATCAGTGCCTACAAAACTGACAACCCCAAATGGCTACCAGATATCTCCAGCTGTACGTCCCATAGGCACCTTAAAGTTAGTGTCCCAGGCTGGCGATGTAGCTCAGTGGTAGAGAATCTGCCTAGCACGTGTGAAGCCCTGGGTTCAATCCCCAGTACCACAACAAAACAAAACAAATACAAGTCAATGTTCCCAACTAAATTCATTTTCTTTTCTAAACATGTTCCTTCTCAATTGTTCTTTAACTCAGTTTGCACATCATTCATCAAATCCTTGATGTCCCTGTCCTTTCTGTTCCTCACATCCTCACTTTCTGTTCCATTACTTCCTAAACTCTATCAATTCACCTCTAAATATCTTCCAAATCTCCTTCTTTTCTTCCCCTCCAGGACTTCCCCTAGTTCAATCCTACATCTTGGGCCTGAACTATTGAAACAACTGTCAAAGTGGTCTATCCATCTTTAGTCCTACCCTGCCTCCCACAGACTGTCAAAGTGATCCCTCCAAAGTTTATGAATCAGATTATTATGCTAACCAGGATAGATTACTATAGGATGAAATCCAAACTGCTGATCTGAAACTAGCCCATCATTTTAGACCATCTCTCCCCTATCTAAAATTATCCTTACTCTGTGACAAAGCACCAGCCATACCAAACTGCCTGCAGTTCAACTAATGGATCTCTGTGCCTTTATAGGTACAGTAACTCTACCTAAAACTTGCCTTCCCTCTTGTTTGGACTCCTACTCATATTTCAAAACTTAGTCTGAACCAGGCACAGCGTTGTACACCTGTAATACTAGTGACTTGGGAGACTGCACTAGGAGGATCGCAAGTTCAAGTTCAAACTTATCAACTTAGCAACACCTTGTCTCAAAAATAAATAAATAAGTAAATAAATAAATAAATAAATTTATTTTTAAAAGGCTCGGGCTGTAGCTCAGTGGTAAAGCAACTCTGGGTTCAATCCCTAATACTGGGAAAAAAATGGAAAATGAAAAACTCAGGCTGGGTCTGGGGCGCATGTCTACAACCTCAGTGGCTCAGACTGAAGCAGGAGGATCCTGAGTTCGAATCCAGCCTTAGCAGCTTATTGAGGCCCTAAGCAACTCAACAAGACCCTATCTCTAAATAAAATACAAAAAAGGGCTGGGGATGTGGCTCAGTGGTTAAGTGGGTTCAATCCCCAGTACCAAAAGAAAAAAGAAAGAAAAACTCAGGCTGAGTGTCACCTTTTCTCTAAAGGCTTCCCATAAGCCTCAGCTAGGTCCCCTCACCCAGCTACTCTTAGTTGCTACCTCCCTTTGAACACTGTAGCCCTATCATATACAAATATACTATTTTTCAACTTGTTTGCCTACTTATCCCCACATCCCATCACCCTCCATTCAAAAGTAAAAATTGGGGCAGGGAATAGGAGGTTTGTTTTATGGAAACTTTTTTTTTTTTTTTTTTTTGCAGTGCTGGGGATCAAACCTAGGGCCTTGTGCATGCAAGGCAACCACTCTATCGACTGAGCTACCTCCCCAGCCCATGTAACCTTTTAAACTGCTCTATATCGATGTAAAATTACACCTCATGGACTCTGATCTCAATGCTCAGGCTTCAGGAAGTACATCAATATTTAGAATTTGTAACCAGGAATCCAGGGAACTTGACTACAGGTGTCAACACAAGGGGTGTTGCCCTCGAAACCCACTGGAAATCCTATCAGCAGTACTCTATTGTTGGTACTTCATCATTTAGGGAAAAATTCTGTGACCATGCAAATTGCCCCATCATTAGGCCCATTCTGAATTTACAATCCCCAGTAAAAACTAATTCCACCCAAAAGATAGCAATTGTAAGATAATGAACATTCTGCCAAGAGAGTATTCAGAAGACCTAAGCACTACCTAATCATTAAAAAGGCAAAAATATTCTTCTAACAATGGCTGTCTTGAGTGTTCTTGTACACAGTTTTTCTTCCGCTGATAAAACTTGAGCTGAATAAATTTTGCTGGTATTAAATTTGCCAGCTGAGGCAAAGTAAATCATTTATGGTTGGTCAATTTCTACTTACTTTACAAGAACAGTAAACTTTTCATCTGGCAGTGCTTAGTATTTACCAAGTTACTAAACAGTTATTCTACCTGAACTGAGTAAGCCAGTCATGTAAATAAACTGTGAAATATTCAACAATGTAATCTTTTTTTGGTACAAGGAATTGAACCCAGGAGTGCTTAAGCATTGAGTCACATCTCTGGCCCATTTTTAATTTTTTAATTTTGAGACAAGGTCTCAGTAAATTGTTTATGGCCTAAGTTGCTGAGACTAGCCTCAAACTTGTGATCCTCCTTTCTTGAAAGGGAGGAAAGGGGGGGGATGGGGATGAAAGGGCTTTACCATTTTATGTAGACTTTGTCTATATAATATGTAAACTTTTGGGGGGTAGTGGGACAGTACTGGGAATTGAACCCAGGGCCTCAGATATGCTAGGCAAGTATTCTACCACTGAACTACACCCCATTCCCTTTTTAAATTTTTTTTTTCCTTTTTAAATTTTGAGACAGAATCTACTTAAGTTGCTAGGCTGACCTCAAACTTGTAATCCTCCTGCCTCAGCTTCATGAGTGACTGGCATTAAATGTGTGCATCATCATGCCCAATTATATAAACTTTTTTTTTTTTAAATCATACCATAAGCAAAGATAAGAAACAAATATGGTAACAGATCAATGTGTGTTAAATCTTGGGATTGGTAGGGTATCATACTGATATTTTTTTCAGGATATTTGAAATATTTCATTATTTAAAAAGAAATCTTTTTTTTTTTTTTTTTTTTTTTTTTTGTGATTCTGGGGACTGAACCCAGGGGCACTCTACCACTGAGCTATTACATCCCAGCACTTTAAATTTTTTGACAGGTTCTTGCTAAATTATGGAGGCTGGCCTCAAAGTAGCTGGAATTACAGGTGTGCACTACCACACCAGACAAAAACAAGAAATCTTTTTTAAATGAATGTGCATGAACAGGGATGTTGTCCATAATCCCCTAAAGCCTAGAGCTCACAAACTACAAAGAGAAACTGGCTATTTGCATTCATTTCATTCTTTAATCCCATAAATGTGCCAGGCATAGTAATCCCAGCCACTTGGGAAGCTGAGGCAGGAGGACTGCAAGTTCAAAGCCAGCCTCAGTAACTTAGCATGGCCCTAAGCAACTCAGGGAGAACCTGTCTCAAAATAATAATAATAAAAAAATTAAGTTAAAAAGGGCTGGTATGTAGCTCAGTGTTAAGTGCCTCTGGGTTCAATCCCTGGTACCGGAAAAAAAAAAAAGTGGAAAAAAATTTCATAAGTGTAACAAGAGGAGGGATGGATAGATATACAGATAGTATGTCTTCCTCTTAAACTCACTGGCAATCTCTGAGAAACTCGATTCTTAAAAACCACTTTCTACTCAAGACTGTCCATCATACATATTGACAAAAGATGTTCAACTCTTTCCAGCAAAATTAAAAACTTTCCATTCAACTGTGGAAAGAGTTCTTTGTGAAGAGATTTTTTTTTTTTTAAGGTAGCTGAACTTGCTGGTCACTGAACAAAGAAAACAATGGTAACAGTAAACATTTGCCAAGCACTTTTGCCAAGCACTGTGCTAACAGCTGTATAAGCACTAGCTCCGTTCACTTTTACAGCCCTTTTATTAGCCCCATTTTACAAACAGGGGCACTGAGTTACAAAGAAAATTATTTACTTGTCCCCAATCACTGACATCACCCAAAATCAAACCCAGATCTGGATGATCCACCAGCACTTGACAATGGCCCAGCGCTCGACAATGGCCTTCGGTATGTTCATTCCAAAATCATCCATGAGTGTAAACCTTCCTTGAAAATAACATAACATGTGACCCTCCTTTCAGTGAAGAGGGAATGAGACTCACAGTAATAGAAGGGGTTATAGAAAGTGGTCTGTCTGAAACTCAGAACCCTATCCCCAAGCTATAACACAATTTAGCTTCTCCTTCCTGAGTTCCTACAGTTGGGTTAACCAGTTATCTGCACTGCTAAACTGTACCCCATTCCTTCCTATCCGAGGAGCAAAACACACTTCTTGCGTTCTAACAATTTTACAAGAGTGCTCAGGGTTGGAGTGCGGGTAATAAACGCCTATCAAACTTCCTGGGGAGCCCGAACTCCAAAGAGACTGAGAGCTGGGCAGGTCCTTCAAGACCATCTTTCAGACCGGTCCTTAAACACTCCAGGGCACCTTGTCTGTCAAGCAGCTCTCCACCCTTTCTTGCTCGCCTCTGTAACGGAAGTTCACTCTGTCCTTGCTGGACAGCACAGCCGGTGGGGATGGAGACAAGCTAAGGCTTCGCTCTGCACCTCCAGCCCTATTCACCTGGCTCACACTGAGCCCGTCTGTTCCAGCAGCCACAAGCCCGGGCCCTGAAGCGGGCCAAAGCCGGACTCTCATGTAGGCCAGCGGGGCACAGGGCAAGTCCCGGATCGGGATGCGAGCCCGGGGGCGCGAAGCGATAGAAAGCTGCGGGCAGCCGGCCGGGTAAATGGGGCCTCGGGAAAGGGGCCCAGAAGATGAGGTCCGGGGGTCTGGCAGGATGCTCTCCCGAGTCCCGGGCTGAGGCGCGGCTCTCACCAGATGCGGTCAGAGATTCCCTCCCGCGCGCGCCGCCGCCGCCGCCGCTGCCGCCCTTCTCCGGCGAGAGCCGAACCTATAGCCAGAAAGCAGGCCGGCACATGCCCGCCCCCGAGGCTTCCGCAACCCGGGCGTGCCGGTCGATGACTCGTCGCTCGACCCCGGACCTGGCTTCTCGCACGCTCCCTCCGCCTGAACGCCGAGTCGGCGAACGCGCCTTACGTCGCCTGAGAGGACTCCGGTGATTGGCTGCTTTCCGCCCCGGCCCCCTTCCCCCCGGTTTTGAGGAGGCCGCTTTCCGAGCTCGCCTTCCGTTGTCGTGGCAGCGCTAGTGCGGCCACGGAGCTGGCCTGCCAACCTGTTCCCGCCTCGAGGCGTTCTCTCCGCCCGCGACACACACTCTGAAACCCGAGTCCTCCTACGGGATGGTTGTTAAGGCCTTGCACCTAAGGTGGGATTTTTTTTCCGCCTTCCATTTTCTCAGTCATTTCATAGACCAACACCAAAGCAATATCTTGCGCAGCCCGTCTGCCCCAGAGCTGTCCCTGGAGTTAAGCCTTGTCACTCCTTGCCATATGTGCTGAAAGGCTTTGTGGAGTCATGACAAGGCAAGACAGATACTAACTGATCGTTACAGTCAGTTCAGCGTTGGCACTGCAGGTAACTAGCTAGTTCCAACTCCCCGGGATGTCCTGAGAGACACCTTGGTGAGAAGGGTTCGCACAGCTCCTAATGAAGAAGTAAATGTTTTTTGTCAAATTTTTGAGTCACTGTTAATGAACCGAATAAGCCTCTAAATTGACACAAAATATGAAAACTTTTTACGACCATTAAAGAATTTACAACAATTGAAACTATTTAACAGCCTACTGAGATTTCTTGGTACAAAGCTAATTTTAAATTCCATCATACTTTTGCAGTGCATGATGTGTTTCAATTAATGATGAAGGTCTAGTTTGCAGCATACTTACGAACCTTTAGTTCCCTGCAGCTAGCTTGGAGCCACTAAAAGGTCACATCAGTTCAACAGTACAGGCGTTAAGGGGTTTTATACAAGGAAGTGCCATCAGATTTCTTTTTTAAACATTTTTTACTCCTGGATGGAGAATGGACTGGATAGGAGTCAAGAATTGGTGGTAGTGAGACAACTGAAGTGGACGAATATGTGATTTATTTTGGAAATAATATGGATGAAACAATTATGGCTTAGATATAAAAAGAAAGGAATCAAGAATGACTTCCAGGGCTGGGGCTGTAGCTCACTGGTAGAGTGCTTACCCAACATGCATGAGACCCTGGTTTCCACCCTCAACACCACAAAATAAATAAATAAATTATAAAGGAAGCCACCTTATTTAAAATTTTTCTTAAGGAAAAAAAAAAAAAAAAAAGAATGGCTTCCAGGTTTCTGTCATTGTACTCAGTGATTATACCATTACTAAGATGAGAAAGACCAGGGAAATGGCCAGATGTGGAAAGAAAAAAGTAAAATTTTAATTTGGGACATCATACAATTGAGATGTCTATGAAATAGCCACGTGAAGCTATTAAATAGGCAATAAGGTAAATTAAGCTGGACATAGATTCACCAGATATTCCAAACGCTGTTTTAGTTTCCTATTGCAGCTGAAACAAATTACCATAAACTTAGTGTCTTAAAACAATACAAATTTATTGCCTTACAGTTCTGGAGGTTAGGAGTTCAATTGAAAGAATTTCAGGGATTAAAATCAAGGTGTCGGGTATGGTCACCTGCCTTTTGGAGGCTGACAGAATTCATTCTCTTGCCTTTTCCAGCTCACAGAGGCTGCCCACATTCCTTGGTTCATGGCTTTTCTGACCTCTTCTTTTCACATCTTCTGCCCTCTCCCGTCTCCCTCTTTCACTTGATTATGTTGGGTGCACCCAGTGGTCCAGGATAATCTTCCCATCTCAAAATCTTTAAACATGTCTGCCAAGTCTCTCTTGCTATGTAAGGTAACATTCATAGATTCTAGGAATTACGATGTAGACCTTTTGGGAGCTGTTATTTTGCCTACCAGAAGTGGTACTAAAAGTCAAGGAGATATTCAGGAGGGACATTTGATTATAAAGTTACATACCATACCACCCAAAGCACATTGTTTTTTTCTTTGACAATTAAGAAGAATTAACTTTAAAAACATGCTTGAGGTTTATTTTTTTTTTTTAAATCTAAGTGCTGGTGGCATGAGTTTGTTTAGTATGTAAAAATTCAAATTGTACACTTAATGTGTTCTTTTTGTATGTATGTTACACTGCAATGTGTTTTCAAAACACTTCAGCTTAAGATTGTGCCTAGGAAAAGTACTTTTGACAAATACATTTTGTGAATTTGCACCCAATTATTAAGCCACTTGTAAGTTTTGTGTCTGACCAATATTAGAATTTCATATATCCATAAATAGTCAGGCAGCTCTGTGTTGATGAAATCATCTAGCCTTAGGGGAGATGCCCATTTTGGAACTTTCTTCTGTGTTGTGTATGTGTGTTGGCAGGGAAACTGGAGATTGAGCCCAGGAGTGGTTTAATACTGACCTACAGTCCCCAGCCCTTTTTGTTTTTTTATCTTGAGATAGGTTCTCATTAAATTGCTGAGGCTGAGGCTGGCCTACAAGTTTCAATCCTCCTGCCTCAGCCTCCATCTCATGCGTGCGCTCACGCGCTCTCTCTCTCCCTCCCTCCCTCCCTCCCTCTCTCTCTCTCTCTCTCTCTTACTCTTCTATGGGTAAATAATGTTACATTTCTGGATCACTTTTACTTTGCTACTCAAAAGTGAATTAACATATCAAAATTCCTCCCAACTTATTTTGTTCATTTGGTTTGATTCCATTTGGCTTTAGTCTGAGGGTTGTACAAGCTGCAAAAAGTACTTATGAATTCTAGCAATTCAGGAGACTAAGGGAGAAGGATCACAAAATTTGAGGCCAGTCTCAGCAATTCAGTAAGGCCCTAAGCAATTTAGCAAGACTCCATCTCAAAATTAGAAAAAGTTAAAGGGTTATGGATGTGGCTCAGTAGCAAAGTGCTCCAGTTTAAAAAAAAAAAAAAAAAAAAAAAAGTACTTATAGGGCTTTGTATAATAAAAATCAAATTTTTCTATCGATTACTCTGTAAGCTGAAATATAACTTAAATCACTCAGAACATAATTAGACTAACAAAGAATCTTAGTTCTTATAAGAATATCAAAGGAGGAGCTTTTTTTGGTGGTGGTGGTGGTGGTGGTGAGGGGAATTGAACTCAGGACCTTGGACATGCTAAGCAGGCATTCTACCACTGAGCTGCATCCCCAACCTCTACAGCAGTCTTTTTTTTTTTTTTTTTTTTTTTTTTTTTTTGAGTCAGGGGATTGAACCCAGGGGCCCTTAACCACTGAGCCACATCTCGGTTCTTTTTTTGTATTTTATTGAGAGACAGGGTCTCATTGAGTTGCTTAGTGCCTCGCTTTTGCTGAGACTGTCTTTGAACTCACAATCCTCCTGCCTCAGCCTCCTGAGCTTCTAGGATTACAGGCACATGCCACCACACCCAGGCTTTCCATAGCGTTCTTAACAGATACTCATCTGGCCGCTTTGGGAACATTTCTTCTAACAAGGACTTGTCTTGCTCTTTTATTTGGTGATTATTATAAACTAAC
This sequence comes from Sciurus vulgaris, assembly GCF_902686455.1. Classification (NCBI taxonomy): domain Eukaryota; kingdom Metazoa; phylum Chordata; class Mammalia; order Rodentia; family Sciuridae; genus Sciurus; species Sciurus vulgaris. The sequence continues at coordinate 53,628,443 of NC_136476.1, forward strand.
CTGCCACTTTGTAAATTACACCTATGTATTTGTAACCCACTATTCTAAACACTTTATCTATACTCACTCAGTACTCAACAACCTTTCTATCACCCACATTTTATAGATTAGGACCCCTGAAACACAGAAGGCAAAGGTGCCCAAGGTCATACAGCTTTTAATAACAAGAGACCAGCAGTTGATCCCACTTGCTCAGCTTTTACCACGTATTTCCTCTTAATATAAGTAGAGTCTTTACACATAATAACAGAGCCTACCCTCAGGTTCATCTTAGTCATCAATTTTTGGGTACATTGTTCCATAGTTAAGAATTTAAGGACTGGGGATGTAGCTCAATGGTAGAGCACTAGTCTTGCATACAGAAGTTCCTAGGATCATTCCCCAGACCCCCAGCACCACAAAATAATAATAATAATAATAATAATAATAATAATATAGCTCTTCCATTATTCAGTTTATATCTCTCTGAATTGTTCACACCAATATCTTAAGAGTTTTTTTTTATTTTTTGTTTTGTTTTGTTTGTTTTGTACTAGGGATTGAACCCAGGGCTGTCCTACCACTAAGCTACATCCCCAGCCCTTTTTATTTATTTATTTTTTATTTTGAAATAGGGTCTTGCTAAGTTGCTGAAGCTAGCCTTGAACTTTTGCTCCTCCTGCCTCAGCCTTCAGAGTTGCTGGTATTATAGAAGTGTGCCACTGCACTTGGCTCTTGAGAGATTTTTGTAGATAACTTTTTAAAAATAAAATGTAAGTATCAATGGAATTCTCCTGATCTACCAGTTTAATAACACTTTCAAAAAGTAAGATGTGAGCTGTGGGTTTAACTCAGAGGTGCAGCCCTTGCCTAGCATGCATGAGGTCCTGGGTTCTAGCCCAGCACCACTCAAAAAAAAAAAAAAAATGAAACAACAAACAGAAAATTATTTGTTAAAAAATGAAAATAAGATCAGTTTGGCACAAACTTTTTTAAGACAGATTTTTTTTTTATTGAGATGTCAATGAATAGCTAAGCAGGTGTTGAATTTTGAATTTTCATGAAGTGAAAACCACCACTGAGCTAAAGAAAGAAACATTACCAGAGCCCATGGGCTGCCTACTCAAAAGCTGCCTCTCCATGATCCGTGAAAAGAAGGTAGTTAGCTAACAGACACAATGGCAATTACCTAAGTTCAACTAGCTCTCTAAAGAATCTGGATGGAGAGAACAGAAGTTTGGCCAGTTGGATGTGAGAGGAAAAGGGACATGTTAAAAACATAGGCACAGATATACTATAAGAGGTGAAACAGGTGGGTTGCAGGGAAAGAATCCATTCCCCGACTTGTCTTGGATCCTGAACTGCTTTCTGATTTCAATCCATCTGTATCCTTAAAATAAATTCTCTTTTTCTTAAGATGTCATATTCCTTGCAATCAGAAGATACTAATACAAAACTGTAAGCCAGGGAGAATCTCCAACCATTATTTTGATCCCCAACTCCAATTTATTGGTAATAGCTGCCTGGAGAACTGTGTCAAAAATGAACTCTGAGCTGGGTGTGGTGGCACACACCTGTAATCCCAGCTATTTGGGAGGCTGAGGCAGAAGTAGTGCAAGTTTCAAGGCCAGCCTGGAACTCAGTGAGACTGTCTCAAAATAAAAATAAAAAAGACTGGGGATGTAACTCAGTGGGAGGTCTTCCCTGGGTTTGACCTCCAGTATAAGAAAAACAGAGGTACTCTGAGATAGAGTAAAAGTTTAATGGAAAAGAGTACTTTGATGCCTGTCATGTTGGTTTTTTAGGGGAATGCAAGGGAGGCAGGGATGGTGCTACCTATTTGCCATCACTGCCCTGAGCATGAGGAAATCAATCAAGAGGTGGGGAAAAAACTAAGCAACCAATTACCATGTTAAATGGATATTTATGTTAACAAACATCTTTACTTTAGCTATCCTTCTCACCCTGTTCTATACCTTCGTCACCACCCTTTTAATTGCCAGAGTGTCTAGTATAGTGTCTAGAGTATAGTATCCAGGTAGAACACACAAATCAGCTATCGCTGCATAAGCCACATTGTTTATAGCCTCCCCAGAACAAAGAATTGCTCCTATTGCACTGAGGAGCTTTATGAGGCTATAATAAAGCTACACTAAATGAAGAAAGTGATTCTTTTCCCCTAAGAAAAGCATTTAAGGATCAAGGATTAAGATCACATTGGCAGGGCTGGGGTTGTGGCTCAGTGGTAGAGCGCTTGCCTTGCATGTGTAAGGCACTAGGTTTGATTCTCAGCACCACAAATAAATAAATGTCATTAAGGGTCCATCAACAGCTAAAAAAATATTTTTAAAAAAGATTACATTGGCAAGAAATAATTCAGTAAAATCCTAAACTATGTGTGTCAACTTCAGGTTTGTAAGACCATGAGATTAAAAGGTAAGGATTTTTGTTGTTATTGTTGTTGTTTGGTACTGGATATTGAACTCAAGGATGCTCTACCCCTGAGCTATGTCCCCAGCCCTTTGTATTTTTTATATTGAGACAAGGTCTCGCTAAGTTGCTGAGGCTGACCTTGAACTCAGCCTTCCAAGTCATTGGAATTATAGGTGTGAGCCATCATGCCTCTCAAAAACCATGCTTTCAAATGTGCCAATTAAGATACTCATAACTGGAAGAGAGGTCTTTTTGTAACTCAGATTTCAGGACCATTTAATCACTAATCAGTTACTAATCAGTTTATCATGCCAGCCAATCAGATTTTTACAATACCTGTGATGATAAACCATCTCCATGCTAGTTTTCCCAATTGTAAAAGAGAGATAAACATCAATATGACTTTGTGTTTATTTTTGTGAAATATTGTCCTTATATTGGGATTTTAAAATGTATTTTTTCTTTGTGGGCTATGAAGATAAATTATTTTATTATCTGGCTACTAGGGAAATGATGTAAGCCAGAGAGTATTCAGTCATCCCTGACTAATGGAGGTTCACAAAGTTTAATTAGCACAACTATTTCAGAAGGACTGGAAATGTGTTAAAAGCTAGTTTGCCTTTAACTTTGACTCTGTTATAAAAAGTGTGTCAACACAATTATGATCTAAAAATAACTGCTCCTTGGCCAGGTGTGGTGGCACACTCAGGTAGTACCAGTACTCTGGAGGCCCAGGTGGGAAGTTCAGTTGAGCCTGGGAGTTTGAGACCAGCCTGGGTAACACATCAAAACAAAACAAAACCTGCAGGAATGCCTAAGACACAGCCAAATATTCATAATTAATATTTAATAAGCCTAAGCATGAACATAGCCCTCAACCTCTCTGTCCTCATGTTTTTAACACCCCGACTCTGGAACAAACCTAATCTTCTCTTTCTTTTTAGGTACCAGGGATTGAACCAAGGGGCGCCTTACCACTGAGCCACATCCCCAGCCCTTTTTGGTTTTTATTTAGAGACAGAATCTTACTAAGTTGCTTAGAACCTCATTAAGTTGCTGACACTGGCTTTGAACTTTCGATCCTCCTGCATCAGCCTCCTGAGTTGCTGGGGTTACAGGTGAATGCCACTGCGCCCGACCTGATCTTGTCTTTCAGATCATTTGTTTTTCTTTCTTACAACTCTCTTATGATTATGCTTCTGTCCTTGGTCCTTTATATACTCCATCTTTCAGAATTTGATTCACTCATTAAGTTTTCTATTTTTTACTTCCATGTAGATAATTCCTTGGATACAAACTTGCCTGACCTTTCCTTCCAGGGCTTGATCTGTCTCTTCAATTGCCTGCTAAATATCTCCTCACCTCACACTCAGTACATATATGTAAAATGTAGTTCTGTTTTTTTTCTTCTTCTTGATTTCCCTATTTCTTTCAATGGCACTAATGTGTCACTTTCATCCAAACTCAGATTCATCTGAGTCATCAGAATCATCAAAGTCGTCTTTTATTTCCACAATCCCAGAGGGCTGGGGACTCGAACCCAGGCCTCCAGCATGAGAGGCAGGCACTCTACGAGACAAGCTATATGGCCAGCACTCAAAGTCGTCTTTTAATCTTTACTCAGTCTATTTCTAACATCTAATCCTTCAAATTTATTGACATGTTTCCTGCATATGCTTTTTCCTTTCCAGTCTACCATCTTAGTTCAGGTCTTTGCCTTTGTAAGTCCTTAATTCTGAGATGCCTACTTTTTTAATGATTTTACATACCAAAAATCAAACTTTACCTTATAATCAGTGTATAGGTTTAGTGTAGGGTTTAATTGCAAAAATATCCTCTGTTAATAATATCTCAAAATTGTTCTAAAAAATAGGAACCAAGCACAGTGCTGAATGCCTATAATCCAAGTGACTCAGGAGGCTGAGGCAGGAGGATCACAGGTTCAAGACCAGCCTTAGCAAGGCCCTAAGCAACTCAGACTCTATCTCAAAATAAAAAGTAAGAAGGGCTAGGGATGTGGCTCAGTGGTTAAGTGAATCTGGGTTTAATTCCCAGTACCAAAAAAAAAAAAAAAAAAAAAATTTAAACTGGTATCAAACACCTAGGTTACTATGTTTCTGTTTGTTTTTCTGCCAAATTCCCTTGCTCTTCTAACCTGTCCTGCGTACTACTATTTTATTAATCTCCTTAAAAGACTGCTTTCAGGGAAACTGCTTTTAAGCAAGGAAATAATCAGTGGTTCCCCATTACCAGCTGGATGAAGTAAACCTAGGAGATCAAGTTTAGCATTTAAGATCCATGATCTTTTGCTGGTCTTACCAACATTATTTCCCTACCCATCCTGTGTCCTGAGCACTTCCTTCTCTGCTTTGTGTCATTTCTCCGTCATCACCCCCATGAGAAGTCTATTCTTTGTCTCTGCTACTTGCACCTTACTCTGACTTCAAATCCTCTCTCTGTTCAGAAGCCTAATCTGAACACTCTAATCCCCAAATAATCCTTCCTCCTCTGACTTCCTGTAGCACTTAGCTTGACTACCCATTTCATACTTAGTATTAAATATCTGGTGTCTCTGAATGCTTGTGACTGTAAAGTTATAATTTATATACTATAAGGAAACAGTAATATTAGTCATCTCACTATATATGACCTATTTCTTTAATCAGATCTTACATTGCTTAAAGTTAGCCCTGTTAGGTATGCTTGTCTCACTGATGCACAGAAGCAGTCAAGGGTCAAATGTTTTCTCTCATATGTGGAAGTTATAGCAAAATCAGGGAAAGAAGGTAATAGAGGGCATCAGATATAAATGTATAGGGAAGAACAGTGGATAAGAAGGAGATTGGGAAGGAGAGAGGAAGGATGGGAAAGGGGAGGAACTATGGAATGAATTTAACAAAATCACATGATATGCACATATATAAATGTACCACAGGGAATTTCACCTTCACATATGTGTACAAAGTACCTACTGAAAATAAGTAAATTGGGCACAGTGATGCATGCCTGTAATCCCAGCGACTTGAGAGGTTGAGACCCTGTCCCTAAATAAAATATAAAAAGGCCTGGGAGTGTGGGGATGTGGCTCAGTGGTTAAACACTCTCAGGTTCAATCCCCAGTATAAAAAATAAATAAAATAAAAAGGGCTGAGGATATGGTTCAGTGGTAAAGCACCTCTGGGTTTAGTCCCCAGTACCAAAATGAACAAACAATCCAAAGGAAGATGAATGAAGGAAGGAGAATGGGGAGAAAGGAGGGAAGGGAAAACAGGGCAGGGGGGAGAGGAGGGAATGGGGATTGAAATCAAATTCCATGCATGTATGATTTTGTCAAAATGAACCCAACTACTATGAATAACTATAATGCTCTAATTTTTAAAAAAGCAGTCAATAAACATTGACTTAAAGGAGGATCACATCATTTACCAAAGACTCATTGTCATCCCTCTTCTTTCCTCTATGGCTAGCCCACATGGCTTGTATTCAAGTTCCCCCATCCATCATCCTCCACCATCAACGCTTATAATCTTAGTAGTATAATACCATTGCTCAGTCTTTGTAATGAATCAAGTTTAAAAGAGCCTGGTGAATTGAAGAACAAAAAGAAATTTAGAAATAGTATAAGGTAGATACAAGGAAGCAGAAAGTAACTAGAGACGTGGTTGAAACAGAGTGAGGCCAGGTCAGCAGGTGCCCTGCATGACGTCAGATACAGAGGCCAGGCTTTTCCTCACTGAAATTGAGAGCAGGGTTTTTTTTGTTGTTGTTTACTGTTTGTTTATTTTGGTACTGGGGATTGAACTCAGAGGCACTGGATCACTGAACCACATCCCCAGCCCTATTTTTTGTATTAGAGACAGGGTCTCACTGAGTTGCTTAGCACCTCACTATTGCTGAGGCTGGCTTTGAACTCGTGATCCTCCTGCCTCAGCCTCACGAGTCACTGGGATTATAGGTGTGCACCACTGAACTGAGCCCAGCTAAGAGCAGTTTTAATCAGAGAAGTTACATATTCAGATTTGCTTAATTAAAATTACAGATGGTGGATTGGAAAGAGGAGGAAGGACTAGCTGAAGAGATAGATACCCATTAAGGATAATATTCCAGGACATTCCAAAGCCAGGCTGACCTCTGTACCCCCACACTCCCAGACTGGACACACAGTAGTTAGCAACAAAAAAATAAACGAAGTGATAGTAGTGGGAAGAAAGAGGATGGAATCAAAAGAATGTGGAGAATGACTAGAACTTGTGGAGAGATGATAGTGACGGAATGATGAAAGAGAATGAAGTCTCTACCTCGACTGGCAACACTGTTATCTGAAACAAGGTGAGTGGATTTGGGGATAAACTAGAATAACAAACTCCAATTAACAAACTCTAAAATTAGCAAACCAATTTTGGATATGTTGAGTTTGCAGCACCTATCAGACTTTTTCATGAGATTAAGGATCTGGAAAAAGATATGATTTGGAGATAAAGGTTTGTAATAGGCATGATTTATTCCATAAGTGTTACATCTGTTTGAAAAACACTGCTCACTCTTAGCCCAAGGCACCCAACTATATTTCTTACCCTACCTGTTTCCCTGGATTTTTCTGCCCCTGACTCCTAGTTTGTAACATTTTTATTCTTCTTCTTTTTTCATCAGTTTTTTTCTTCACATTTTTTTACTGGTGCATTATAGTTGTTATCATACTCTTATTCTTTTTTCATATATTTTTAAAAAATTGTTGATGGACCTTTATTTTATTTATTTATGTGCAGTACTGAGAATCGAACCCAGCGCCTCACAACATGCTAGGCAAGCACTGTACCACTGAGCCACAACCCCAGCCCTCATACTCTTATTCTTGATCAATTCTTTTGTAGTATAGTCAGCCTCTGGTACCTACGTGTTCTGTATCCACAAACAACTATGAGTCAAAATGTTCAGGGGAAAAAACTGCATCCATATTGAAATGTACAGACTTTCTCTTGTCATTGTTCTCTAAATAATACAATATAACAACTATTTACAAAGCCTTTACATTGTAGTAAGTATTATAGGTAAACTAGAGATGATTTAAAGTATATGGGAGGATATATACGGATTATATATTGTTTTATAAAAGGGACTTGCACATTCACAGATTTTGATATCCAAGGGAGTCCTGGACCAATCTCCCATTGGATACCTAGGGACAGCTGTACTTTACATATAGCAGCTGCCCAAGTCTTAGACAATTAGACTCTCAGACATTATTAAATTTAATTTAATAAGGTGTAAAGTTCTGTTCTGGGTTCTGGAAACCCAGGAACTTCAGTCTGATGTGCTCCATGTTAAACATTCAGTCATGCTCTCCTGGCCGTGTTCCCTCTTTTCCAACTCATATTTTCCCACCTGCCCACACACCTATCTCACCTTTCTGCCCTCTAGCTTCTCTTCTCTTAAGCCTTTCTTTTTTCTTTCCTCATTTTTTATTGGTGCATTATAATCATACATAATGATGGCATTTGTTGTTACATATTCACACATGCACGCAGTATAACAATAGAATAACAATATAATTTGGCCAAATATGACTCTTAAGCCTTCCTTTATATTGTTGGTCACTACCTCATTCTTGAAATGTACTATTTCCTGCACTTCTGAGACACCTGATTTCCTTTCTACCCACAGCCTCTTTGGCTACTATACTTCTCAAATCCTTTTAAAAAGTTATTCTTTCCTAGGATTCTGTATTTAACTTTCCTTGTATCTCATTTAATATTCCTCCAAACTTCCTCATGCACTTAAATTGTTGCTAAATCTGAATCTCTAGCCCAGTCTTTGGCCAAACCCAATAACCGTTTATAGGACAAACTTATTGGAATGTGTCCCATAGGCGCTTCAGATCAACCTGTTCAAAACTAAGTTTTTTTATTCCCTAGAAACCTGGACTTTCCTGCCAATTCTCATTCTCAGCAAATTGTGTTATCATTTACTCAGTAACCTGAGAGCATCTTTGACATCTCTCTGTCCTTTATCTCACATTCAGCATACCATGTAATCATATCAATTTTGCATTTTTTAAGAGAGAATTTTCTGCAAGAGAAAATGGTATGATTGAACATAATAAAATGAGAATGAGACTAGCATAGGAGGAGATCAGCCTGACAGGAGAAATGTTTCATTGAAGAATATTAAAAAATATAACTGGATTTTTAAATGGGAGAGTACCTTAGAAGGTAATTTGAAGATCACACAGAGACTTTCAGAGCTGATGTGCTCAGAGAATCTGCCAAATATTAGGCAGGTGAATGAAATGGTCATTTTAAGCTGCAATAAAAGAAAAGTGAGCAGGGTGCAGTGGCGCACACCTGTAATCCCAGGAGCTCAGGAGGCTCAGGCAGGAGGATTGCAAGTACCAAAGCCAGCCTCAGCAATTTAGCAAGGTCTTAAGCAACTTAGTGAGACCCTGTTTCAAAATAAACTATAAAAAGGACTGAGGATGTGGCTCAGTGGTTAAGCACCCTTGTGTTCAATCCCTGGTACCAAAAAAAAATCATAATAATAATAAAGTGAGTCACTGAAAAATAGGTGGAGAGAGACAACCATTTCTTGGTAGATTTCATCAAAGACATGATGAAAAAAACTTACACCTTCCAGCTAAAAGCTCAGAAAATTCAGAAAATCTGACTGTGAGTTTAAATTTAATACTAAAAAAGAAAAATAAATTCTCATTGAAGAAGGCAAATTGAAATTAGCTCTGTTACTGCATCAGTGCTACAACTAAATGTAAATTGTTGGAAATAATTCAGGAATGTCAAATTTGAGAAGTTCTTATAAGCCATTCCTTGACTATAGATGATCTTAAAATGTGATATTGGAATGTGATGATTTCTTAAAATGTATGAATATTCATTCACATGCCTCAATAAAAATTTAGGTTAAATAAACTACATTTTATGACACACTATATGATTCATTTATATATGGCTAAACGTGGCAACTTCCTTTTATTTTGGCTTAGATACTAATAAACTCAGTGTAAATGCATCTCCCTCCCATATGGTCAGTGAAATAACTAGGGGAAAAAGATATAAACTAGGAAGTTCTACATGCCATCTTTCAAAAGAAAAAGAAAATATTAAAATAGTTGCAGCAAACACTGAACTCTTTGGAAATAAACTGTATTTATGAAGCAGAGAATTGAAAAAGTAAAAGTAAACCCATTGTATCGGATGAACATGTCAAGAACCTGGAGGAAAGAGTTTATTTCCTTTCCATTTGGAAATGCAAAGAGGCAATGAGTTTCAGCACAGTTACTGAGAAACAATAGCAACCACAGAATGACTAACCTGAGTTAGCAGTAAAAAAAAAAAAAAAAAAAAAAAAAAACCCAAGAAACAAAAAACAAATGACATTAAAAAAATAATGGATGTGATAGATTTAAAACCAAAGCTTCCTTCTTCCTTCTTATAATTTCCCCCTTTTTTCTGATAGCAGCATCAGTAATAAAGCTCTCCAAAATTGCTACATTACTTACATGAGGTCCTAGATAGCAGGACTCCCTCTGAAGATCCACGTTGGTGTCCATCCCATAGAACAAGCTTTGTACCAGATGTGGTGTGAATTAATGGGCAGAGCAGCTGTTTGTTCTCTTGGTTCAGCTGTCACTGAACAGTCACCAGTGAGCATCTGAATTCCGGGCTAAATCTTAAGCCCCGCCTCTCTGAAAAGGAAGGAAAAAAAAAAGTGACTCTGAATTCTTCCTGTATTCCTGGACAGTGACTTGTAAGCAGGAGGACAGTAGCACCTGAGTATTACTTCCTTTTGTGTGTGTGTGTGTGTGTTGTTTGGTGTTTTGGTGGCACTGGGGATGGAACCCAGGGCCTCACACATGCTAGGCAAATGTTCTACCACCACACTACATCTGCAGCCCTATTTTCCTGCCTTTTTAAAAAATATTTATATATTTTTTAGTTGTAGATGGACACAATACCTTTATTTTATTTATTTATTTTTATGTGGTGCCCAGGATGGAACCCAGTGCCTCACATGTACTAGGCAAGCCTCTACCACTGAGCCACATCCCCCACCCTGTCCTGCTTTTTGTGATATGCCATTCTATTCAATGATTTTATTTTCCATGAGAAAAATTCTCTTCTGCGTTTCTGAATATAAAATTTTAAAAATCCTATAATCAAACTCTGAGCTTTTTCATATTGCTTTCACACAATGGTACATTCAAAATATTTGTTGAGATGTGACTTTGAACAAAGAAGTAAAATGAACTAAACTGGAGTTTTTTTGTTTTGTTTTTGTTTTTGTTTTTTTAATGGTTGCGGAATCTAACACCAGCACTTTACCACTGAGCTACATTCCAGCCCTTTTTATATTTTAAAGTGAGGATTCTCACTAAGTTGCTGAGGTTGGCCTGGAACTTGTGATCCTCCTGTCTCAGACTCCCCAGTTGCTAGGGTTACAGGCATGTGCCACTGTGCCTGGCTCTACTGGAAAATTTTCATAGATTCCTTAATAACCATAGACATCAAGATATTAGGAACCTTTAGTTTCATGAAATTGAATGAAAATAAGTATTGTTGCATTTCATCTAAGTACATAGAAGAGAAAATGTACTACATTTTATAAAGGAAACGCCTTGTGCTTTTGGTGCTCAGAGTTCCCAGGTCAGATACTTGTCAAGGATACTGACCAAAGATCTATTTGTTGTTAAATAGACTCCCCATTGCATTGGTAAGTGCTCACATGCACAATTATCTACCACATGACTTTATATTCCATGTGAGGAAAGCTATAATACAAAGTAATTCAATCTGACATAATTTTCCCCATACCTATGTGAAAATAAGATAGTGAATCCCACCATCATGTACATCCATAAGAATGGAATCTAACTAGAGTAAGATATATTCCAGGCTTGTATAATTATATCAAAATGGATTCTACTGTCATATATAACTAAAAAGAACCAATAAATAAATAAACTTATTAAAACAAAAAGTAATAAAAAGCTTTTTGAAAAAATAATTCACTTGTAATAAAAGACAGTACTGCTATTTGTAAAAACTAATGAATAGAAAAAAAAAAAACTAATGAATGGGATGAGAAGTATATGGACAAGCACAGGCTAGCATGTTTTACTGAACTAGCACAGGGTAGTACAGACCAAAATCGCACAAAATAGATTTAAGGAATCACAAATAAAAAAATTAGTAGATAAATCCAGCAGTGTATGATAGGAATAGTAGCTAATGACCAATGACAAGAACAACTGTATGGATGGTTCAACTTTAGAAAAACTTTTTATATAATTTATAGTCTTGTATTAACAAAAAAGAAAAACTTATCTATTTTAGATCCTGAAAGGCATTTGTTACATACATTTCTGATTTTAAAAACATAAAAAAAGACCTTTCTGTTACATAGGATATGGGGAATTTTCCTTAACTCGGTAAAGAAAAACTATCAAAATCTATAGCAAGCATCACATGTGAGAATGAAATAAATATATTCTTTTTAAAATTTTTTCAACTTTATTTTATTCATTTATTTATTTATTTACTTATTTATTTATGTGTGGTGCTGAGACTCGAACCCAGTGTCTCACACATGCTAGGCAAGCACTCTACCACTGAGCCACAACCCCAGCCCGAAATAAATATATTTTTATGTTATTGCCATCACTTTTCATATCACACTCAAAGTTCCAATCCAAGCAGGACAAGAGTAATATATAAAAAGTAAGTATATGAAAGTAAGAATTAAAACTATGTTTTGCATGGTTGTCTACCTAGATAATTCCAAGAGACTCGGTTTAAATAAATATAATTAATGAGTGTTTACCAAAGTGAATAAATACAAAATTGCCAGTAATCACTAATAAAAAATTAAGAGTAGAACAATTCCATTTGCAGAACCATGAAGACAATAGAGTATTTAGGGATGAACCTAATTTAGAATGTGTTAAGACTTATTATATGAAGAAAACCATTAAAACTTTCCTGGAAGACTTAACAGAAGATCTCAGTAAATATACAGTCTATATTCTTAGATGGGAAAGATGTTGATGCTCCCACGTAATCTATAAACCCAAGGCAACAAGGCAATCAGAATGTAAAATTTCATTTCTTTCTTTCTTTTTTCTTTTTTTTTTTTTTTTTTGGTGTAATTGAACCCAGGGCCTTGATTGCACACTAGGCAATCCACTGAGCTGAGCTACATTCCCAAACCCCACCCCACCCCACCTTTTTTTCTTCTTTCTTTTTCTTTTCTTTTTTTTCTTTTCTCGTGGAGACAGCCTCCCAAGTAGCTGGGATTACATCGAGCAAACTTTCACATTTTTAGTACAATATGAAATCCTCAAATTCTTCTGGAATAGAAAACGAACAAATATAACCCAAAAAACATTCAAAGAGCCAAGCACAGCAGTGCACACCTGTAATCCCAGCTACTGGGGAGGCTGAGAGTGAGGCACAACTATTACAAGTTCAAGGCCGGCCTAAGCAATTTAGTGAGACCCTGTCTCAAAATAAAAAATAAAAAGGGTTGTGAATGTAACTCAGTGGTAAAGCATCTCTGGGTTCACATTACTGAAGGAAAAAAAAAAAAAAAAAAGGTTTGAAGAATAAAACAGAGAACTTTTCCTACCAGATATTAAGACAATATTAAAATACAAATAGGTAATGAAACAGAACAGAGTCCAGAAACTGACCTGCGTACTCAGAGGAATTTAACATATGATAAAGTAGAATTTCTCACTAGTAGGATTATTTAAAAGATGGTTTTGAGATAATAAGAAATTCATAAGGGAAAAAAATAATGTGAATGCCACCTCATAGCATACTCAGAAATAAATTTCAGATTGATCCAAGATCTACATTATGAAGTATCAGAAGAAAACATAAGGCAATATCTTTAATAATTGTGAGTGGAGAAGACCAGAAGTCATAAGGAAAAACATATTTTATTAAATAGCAATGTAAAACTCCTCATGGTGAAAGACTGGGAAAAATACATCCCGTATTAGCGGGGGTGGGAATATCTGCACTGGGCAGGTGGCACATGCATTGTAATCCCAGTGAGGCTGGGGCAGGAAGAAGGCAAGTTGGAGGCCAGCCTCAGAAGTTAGTGAGGCCCTGTCTCAAAATACAAAAATAAAAAAAGGACTGGGGGTGCTGGGGCTGTCGCTCAGTGACAGAGCGCTTGCCTAGCACATGTGAGGCACTTGGTTAGAGTCTTAGCACCACATACAAAAATAAGTAAATAAAATAAAGGTATGCTGTCCGATTAAAACTACAATTTTTTTTTTCTTTAAGGACTGGGGATGTAGCTTAGTGGTAAAGCACTTCTGGGTTCAATGACCAGGACCTATAGATATTAATTCCCAACATAGTGTCATGAATGAGTTCACATTTACTCTTTTTTCTTTTCTTTAACCTTTATCTTATTTATTTTTATGTGGTGCTGAGGATGGAACCCAATGCCTCACACATGCTAGGCGAGTGCTCCACCACTGAGCCACAACCCCAGCCCCCACGCTTACTCTGTAAATGTCTCTTTTTTCCAGTGTTTCATTTCTTTGAATTTTCTATCAGATCAAGATGAAAGCTTGAATCAGGGAGATTTTTTATCAAATCTCCCACAGTGGCTCAGCAGATGTACTCACCACCGACCTTGCTGAGACAGGGAACTTCCCTCATCCTTCCTCCCTCAAGCTGAATATTTCTCTATACACTGACTCACTCTCTGCTCCTTGACTGGCAGACAGTGAAAGGAGCAAGGCTTTGAAGTCAGTCAAAACTGGGCTTGAATTCTGGCTTTGCCACTTATGGTTGATTGATCTTGAATAAGTTAATTTTCCGAAGAGAGAATATTAGAGGGCAGTTTCTAGGTAGCGGCGAAACCTATACAAAGGGAACACCCAGTGTGCTTGATGCCCAGTGATTTTCCTTCCTCTCCCGGCCCCAGCAGAATCGCGATACAGCCTCTTGTGGTAAGGCCAGGAATGGGGAAGACTGTTCATCAGTCTCAATGACTATATGTACTAAACACGGCTTGTAATATGATTTTATTTATATCATTCGTGAAATCAACTTTAAATCAATTTTTAACTTAGCTTTGTGAAATCATAGGTTGTTGGGGGTTTTTGTGGGGTTTGTTTTTTTTTTTTTTTTTTTTTTTTTTTTTTGGATGAGGTACGGGAGATTGAACACAGAGACACTCGACCACTGGGCTCCAGCCCCAGACCCATTTTGTATTTTATTTAGAGACAGTGTCTCACTGAGTTGCTTAGCACATCAAGTAAGTTTGCTGAGGCTGGCTTTGAACTTGTGATCCTTTCCTCAGCCTCCAAAGCCACTGGGATTACAGGTGTGGGCCACTGCACCTGGCAAATCATAGGTTTAACATGCTAATTATGTCTTTTTTTTCCCAATGCACAGTGGATACATTTAGACACTCATTAAAGAAAATAAAATGCCTTGGGACTGGGGATATAACTCAGTGGTAGAGTTTCCCCAGCATACACAGAGACCCGGTATTCAATCTTTAAGACCATCAGAGTAGTTCCGTCAGAGCGGACATCTTGTGGCTGTGTCGTGCGCGTGAGCCCCGTAGGGCCGGGGGAGGCACCAGCTGCCGCGCGGGGAGGAGGCCGAGGCCGCAGCTTGAGGGAGGCCCCGGCCCCTCTGCGCCTGTGTCTGGCACAGCCGGTGTGAGACGAAGAGACAATCCTTCCCCGGATAATCAAGAGTTTTGGCCGGACCTTTGAGCACACACCGAGATAGTGAGGAGCCAGACGAAAAGCACAGACTATGGCGCTGAAACGGATTAATAAGGAACTTAGTGATTTGGCCCGTGACCCTCCAGCACAATGTTCTGCAGGTCCAGTTGGGGATGATATGTTTCATTGGCAAGCCACAATTATGGGACCTAATGACAGCCCATATCAAGGTGGTGTATTCTTTTTGACAATTCATTTTCCTACAGACTACCCCTTCAAACCACCTAAGGTTGCATTTACAACAAGAATTTATCATCCAAATATTAACAGTAATGGCAGCATTTGTCTCGATATTCTAAGATCACAATGGTCTCCTGCTTTAACTATTTCTAAAGTTCTTTTATCCATTTGTTCACTGCTATGTGATCCAAACCCAGATGACTCTTTAGTGCCAGAGATTGCACGGATCTATAAAACAGACAGAGATAAGTACAACAGAATATCTCGGGAATGGACTCAGAAGTATGCCATGTGATGCTACCTTAAAGTCAGAATAACCTGCATTATAGCTGGAATAAACTTTAAATTACTGTTCCTTTTTTGATTTTCTTATCCGGCTGCTCCCCTATCAGACCTCATCTTTTTTAATTTTATTTTTTGTTTACCTCCCTCCATTCAGTCACATGCTCATCTGAGAAGACTTAAGTTCTTCCAGCTTTGGACAATAACTGCTTTTAGAAACTGTAAAGTAGTTACAAGAGAACAGTTGCCCAAGATTCAGAATTTTTTTAAAAAATGGAGCATGTGTATTATGTGGCCAATGTCTTCACTCTAACTTGGTTATGAGACTAAACCATTCCTCACTGCTCTAACATGCTGAAGAAATCATCTGAGGGGAGGGAGATGGATGCTCAGTTGTCACATCAAAGGAAGCAGCATTATTCTAGAAGCATCCATTTTGTTTAAACCTTCCACTGTTAGAGATTTGAGGTTACATGATATACTTTATGCTCATAACTGATGTGGCTGGAGAATTGGTATTGAATTTATAGCATCAGCAGAACAGAAAATGTGATGTATTTTATGCATGTCAACAAAGGAATGACCTGTTCTTGTTCTACAGAGAATGGAAATTGGAAGTCAAACACCCTTTGTATTCCAAAATAGGGTCTCAAAACATTTTGTAATTTTCATTTAAATTATTAGGAGGGTTGGAGCTATTAGTTAATCTATCTTCCAATACACTGTTTAATATAGCACTGAATAAATGATGCAAGTTGTCAATGGATGAGTGATCAACTAATAGCTCTGCTAGTAATTGATTTATTTTTCTTCAATAAAGTTGCATAAACCAAAAAAAAAAAGACCATCAAAAAATTTTATATATATGTATATATATATAAATTTTACATATATATAAATTTTATACATGTATAAATTTTTTGATGGTCTTGGAGATTGAATATATCTATGTATAATATATATCTTTTATGCTCTTGATCTGATTAACAAGCTAGTTATATACATTATACATTGTATATGCTGAATACATTGATAGTCATTCATTCAGCAGATATGTAGAGTGTCTTTATGTTAGAACAGCTTGGCATGGGTCTAAACTCTTGAGGGCCCGTGCTGATCCCAGACCCCTGTGCTCCTTACTACTGAGAAGATTGGTGGCTGACTGAGGAGGAAGTTCTATGCTGTATTTAGTCAGGTTTCAGGAATCCTAGACCTTGGCCTGGAAGCCTTCTTCTCTTCATCTGCCTCCATGCACTAGCAGGGAGACAGGTTACAGAGGGTGGAACACTCTATTTTTCTCTTCTCCTCCCTTCCAATCCTCTTTCCAGGCGGCTACGTGAGAAAATTGGCTCAGAGCTGCAGGGACTGGGCAAGCCAGAGACTCAGTCACCCTTTTCCTACTTAGGCCTCCATTCTTTTCACCACCGTGCTTGGGGCTCAGGATCAGGCACTGATAAGATTCCAAGATGTCGGTTTGGAGATAGGAGTTAGGGAGATGGCCCCTTTAGGCTAAACAGATTTCCAGCCCAGCTTTATCAGACTTTGCATCATGCCCTGCTTCATCTAATGCAGCGGCTCCTCGCCTTCCCTGACATGTTCCAAGCCTCCTCCTTCACTGAGGCTTGACTCTGTGGATTATTTCCTTTGTGTTTTGCATTTTCCATCTTTTCCTTTCTTTTGAGGCCTTCCCCTCCATGGACCAATATGTTCTTCTATGGCAAAAAGAAATACTACCAACCCAAACCAGTTCTCTCCACTACACGCCTGTCCACCTCTTGCTTTCCTTTCGCAACACTGAAATTCTGTGTAGGCTACCTGCAGGGTCTCGGCTTCCAGCTGCCTATTCATTCCTTAGCTTTTCCAGTCTGTGTTCGGCCCCGCCACCCTCCTGAAACAGCTTTCCTAAAAGTCCCCAGTGACCTCTCATGACCTTCATCCACCTCTGCAGCTTATGATCTGCTGACCTTCCCCTGGTCCTGGCATCAAATGACCTTCACTCTCCTTTTCAAGATTTTTCCTGACTCATCTTCTTCTCTCCCCACCCCCGTGAGGTATGGTCCCTGTACTGATACTGCAGAGTCATGTCCCATGGCCTTTTTTTTCCCCCCATACTGAAGATTGAACCCAGGGGCATTTAACCCCTCCGCCACATCCCCAGCCCCTTTTAAATATTTTATTTAGAGACAAGGTCTCATTGAGTTGCTTGGAGTCTCGCTAAGTTGCTGAGGCTGGATTGAACTTGCAATCCTCCTGCCTCAGCCCCCCCGAGGTACTAGGTTCACAGGTGCCAGCGCACCCAGCTCCAGGGCCTCCTTTCCTCTCTCAGAGCGCCCACGTCTGTGCCATCCTCTGCCCCGCAGCACAGTGAGCAGTCAGCTTCACCAGACAGAAGGGTGGCAGTAGTTGTTTTCATTTTCATTCCCTCTCAGCTCCCAGAACTAAAAATAGGAAAAAGCAAAACCTCATGACACGGCCTCTGGGAAGTTCAGTGGGAACAGCTCAGGGTTTCAGAAGGAAGCGTGATCCACGGAGCCAGCTGGTTCAGAAGCACAAAGACATTCGCAAAGACAGAGATACACCAGACCAACAGCATTGCTTTCCATGGACAGGAAGCAAATGTAGTTAACCGCTCAGGGGAATATGCAGTCATAGGCACCTGGGTTTCAGAGCAGTGTCAATCAAAGGCTGTCATAGTAGCTTTTGGACAAGAAGGAAACCTGGGTTAAGTTAAAACCTGGGTGAAGTTAAAGCCATCTATCCAAAAAACTATGAATAGGACTTAGGGAGCAGGGGGGGCTCCAGAGGCACCATGACTATCCAGATGACCTCAGACTTCTTGTAAGACGTTAAGGAAAAAGAAAGGGCTGAGAATTGCTTTAAGACTTCTGTGGCTGGCACTGGTTCTTGCTGCCATTTCAAGACAGCCCTGTTCACTGATGTTGTCTGTGGAGATCTGGAGGTCCTTAGAGAGATGTTTCTTTGTATCAGGCAGTAGCAAAACCTATTTATCTTTTTTTCTTTTTTTCTTTCTTTTTTTTTTTTTTGTACTCAGGATTGAACACAGAGGTGCTTTACCACTGAGACACATCCCCAATCCTTTTTCTTCTTTTATTTTGAGACAAGGTCTCAATAAGTTGCTTAGGGTCTCAAACTTGCGATCCCCTAGCCTCAGCCTCCTGAGCTTCTGAGATTACAGGCATGCACCACCATGTTCAGCAACAAAACCTGTTTTAAATACTAGCAGGTTCTGGCTCCCATCACCGGAAAGTTCCCCGTTTTGCCATTCAACAAAGAGGTTCCCAGAAGAGGAGCAAAGGGTACTTCCCCACAGCTGCACCCAAGTGCTACAGGAAGCCCAAATCCTTAAAACACTTGGATAGGCCCACCAGAATATAATGTGGCAACAGAAGCAGGTGGACTGCTCTGGGAAACCAGGAAGAATCCCCAGGCTCCGACTCTTTAACTACAGAAATTCCTTAATAAGTTGCAGAACCCATAAGACACTGTTCTGGCCAGTGTGTGGGTTGGGAGGGAGAGAACAGTGTATATGGGTATGGAATACAAAATAAAATGTGCACCTACAGAGAGGAGGACTTCGTTTCTGTCAGCTTCTGACCGTGGAGGCTGCCTTCTGGCTCTGGCATACACATCCCTTGAAGAATCATAGTACTCGGTCTTGATGTAGGAAAGCAGGAACTAGAGTGGACTGCACACTTCCTCGCTAGCTCAGGAAGGCAGGCAGACTGTGGTGGGTGTGCGTATGTGGGAAGATGTGCTGTTAAATGAGGGCTAAAGAAACATGATTTCTAAAGAAGCCTTCGAGTTCTGCCCATATAATTAAGGGCACCAGACCAAGCGTGGCACCAGTTTTTCTTGTTTATGACTTTAATTTTGCTGGCTGTCCTTTCACTCACCTGTTGATTGAATTTTATACCCTATTTACAATGTGCCCTTTTAACACTGAGTTTCATGAACTTTTAACACTGAGTTTCATTATGGTAATTTTCCACTCTTATGACTTGATCTGCAAATGGATGATGACATCCCTACTCAAATATTTCATTATTTACCTGCAAAATTAGGACAGTAATACCTGCATGAAAGATTTCTTGAGGCTTGGGTGTGATAATATATGTAATCATCTAGCATAATAATTGGCAATATACGCAGTAGATGGTTTTCCCCCTTCTTTTCTAATTTCTCATAAAGCATCTATTTAAGACTTCACTTAGAATTCTCAAAGTTGCCAGACCTGCACCAGTTAGAATTTCTAGAAACATCTTTTGGTCCACTTAATGGAAACTATAGATTTGCTTTCTTCTGAATAGCCTAGATGCTGGAAAACCTGCAGGGATTAACACTGTTAGGGTACAATTTTAATTTTTTCTTATTTTTTATTTTATTTATTTATTGTGGTATTGTGGATTGAACTCAGGGCCTCTCACATGCTAGGCAAGTGCTCTACCATTAAGCTGCACCTCAGCCCTATAATCTCTTTTAAATGTAAAACACAATTTTTGTGCAAATATAAAACTAACAAGGGTTAAAGATTATATTCAGCTCATTAATTAATAAAGGCATAAATAAGATGTTAAGACTGTTTTACAGGAGAATTTGAGAATAAAGTGTCAAGCCAGGCATGGTGGTGCACACTTGTAATCCCAGAGGCTTGAGAGGCTGAGGCAGGAAGATCATGAGTTCAAAGCCAGCCTCAGTAAAAGTAAGGCACTAAGCAACTCAGTCTCTAAATAAAATATAAAAAAAGGGCTGGGGATGTGGCTCAGTAGTCAAGTGCCCCTGAGTTCAATCCCCAGTACCCCCTCCTCAAAAAAAAAAAAAAAAAGAGTCAATATGGTCAGGCACAGTGGCACATGCCTGTAATCCCAGCAATTTGGGAGAATTGAGGCAGGAGGATCACAAGTTTGAGGCCAGAGGAGGCAGCTTAGCAAGACACTGTCTCAAATTTTTTAAAAACTATAAAAAGACTGAGGATGTAACTCAGTGGTACAGTACCCCTGGGTTCAATTCCTAGTTTAAAACAAGAAGAGTCAATGAGGAAAGACAAAATGGTTCTGCTAATACATAAGTTTTCCCTCATCCACAGGGTTTCCAAGATGTTCCTCAGCTGCCTAAAACTGTGATTAGTAATGTACCCTGTATATGCAATGTTCTTTCCTATGTATACATACCTATAGTAATTTAAATTTATAAATTAGACACAGTAGGAGATTAGCAACAATAAGAATAGGATAATTGCAACAATATACTTCAATAAAAGTTATTTTAAATGTCTGAAATATTTATTTTGGAATTTTTAATTTAATATTTTTGGAATTTCAGGCCACACAGAACTAAAGCTTTGGAAAGCAAGTCTGGGCATATGGTACACACCTGTAATCCCAGTTACTTGGGAGACAGCAAGACCCTGTCTCAAAATAAAAATCCCAGTGGGGTGTAGTTCAGTGATAGAGTACTTGCCTAGCTACATGGGGTCTTGATTTAATCTCTAGTACTGGAAAAGAAAAAGAAGAAAGAAGGGAAGGAAGGAAGGAAAATTTTGGAGAATAAAACTATAGACAAGGAAACTATTGTTATATGCAAAATTGATTAGTATTCTATGTTAAAATAAAATGTAATGTCTGGCAGGGTGTGGTGGAGCACACCTGTAATCCCAGCAGCTCAGGAGGCTGAAGCAGGAGGATCACAAGTTCAAAGCCAGCCTCAGCAATTTAGCGAGGCCCTAAGCAACTCAGTGAGACTCTCTCAAAATTCAATAAAATAAAATAAAATAAACCTTTATTTTATTTATTTACATATATGGTGCTGAGAGAACTGAACCCAGTGCCTCACACATGCCAGGCAAGTGCTCTACCACTGTACCACAACCCCAGCCCTGAAGTAAGCTTCTTAAGGGATGTTTAGGGAACATTTGCTGAATAAATGAGCAAATTTTAAAAATTGAATGAATGGGTAATTGATGCCCTGGCTCTCAGTAACCAATCCTAATAAAAAAATCAGACCTTTTAATTGTGGTATACGGGATTTTTCTTAAACCACCCAACCTATAAAATGGGATTTGTTCTACAATTTCAACCGTCTGTTTAATCTGAATTATATTTGGTTAGCCATGACCTGACAGTACCTATAGCACCAGGAAATTAGCTATATAAATCATCATGGGTGTATTTGTTTTCTGGGTGTAAGTCAGAATAGTTTTTTTTTTTTTTTTTTTTGTACCAGGAATTGAACCCAGGGGCACTTTACTACTGAGCCACATAACCAATCCTTTTTTTTTTTTTTTTTTAATTATTTTGAGACAAGGCCTCGTTGAGTTGCCTAGGACCTTGCTAAATTGCTGAGACTGGCTTTGAACTTGCAATCCTCCTGCCTCAGTCTTTCGAGTCCCTGGGATTACAGGCATGTGGCCTGTGCATAGGCAGAGCAGTCATTTAAATGTCAGTTTTCTTGCCTTCTAAAATTCACACTGATACGTATTTTTTTTTTTTTTTTCCTAATGCAAAGCCTAGGCTGGATAGTATGTTACCACTAACAAGTTATGTGACCTTGAGCAAGTCACTTCCAAAATTTTGAGTTCTGTGTCCTCACTTCCTGTGCTGGATTGTCCATGTGGCTTCTCCATGTGGCTTCTCAGGGCCATTCCTGCTTCTGTGTGCTCCCCTGTGTCACAGGAGTTGAACGAGTGGGAAACTGCATTTCCTATACCCCTCACTAACAGGGTGCCCTGCTAAGTTCTGCCTAAGAACAAATTTGGAGAGAGCAGAGGTTATTACTCTCCAGCAGTGGCCGGCGGGCGAGTGGCCATTAGCTGGCTATGGAAATAAGGCGTTTGCCGCACATTACTCGATCATTCAGTGCTGCTGGTAGCTGGGATCACTGGTAGTTCCTACATGTCCTGATTTCCTCAAAGCCAATAGCAGTTTTCCTGCTCTTCCGACAGTTTTTCAGAATAACAGATTTATTGGAAGATAATCCACATATCATACAGTTCACCCACTAAGTTTCCAACCCAGTGGGTTTTAAAAAATATATTCAAAGCCTTGCAAAATCCTCACCACAATGAATTTTAGAACATTTCTATCATCCTGGAAGGAAACTCCATACCCATGAGCACTCCCCAGCTTCCCATGAGCACTCCCCAGCTTCCAGACCCTCCTAACTGTGCCTATCCTTCCCCTCACACTGCAGCCTTCGGCAGCCAGTGGTCCACAGATCTCTGTGGGTTTGTCTATTCTGGACATTTCATGTACGGGCATGCTTTGCAGTGTTGTACTTTGCTTTACTACACTTCACAGATATCACATTTTTATGAATTGAAAATTTGTGACAACCCCGTGTTGAGCAAGTCTACTGGGAAAATTTTCCAGGACATGCTCACTCTACATCTCTGATACCTTTTGGTAATCCTTGTAATATTTCAGCGTCTTCACTCTTACTAGTCTTATCCCTTATGGTGATCCATGATCAGTGTTCTCTGATGGTCACTACTGTAATTGACTTGGAGATCATAAACCTTGCCCATAAGACTTAAACCAATAAGTGCTGTGTGTGTTCTGACTGCTCCATCAACCAGACATTCCCCCATCTCTCCTCCTTTCCTCAGGTTTAGGTCAATTAATAACCCCACAAAAGCGGGAACTGGTTGGTGGTACACGCATGCAATCCCAGCAATGCAGGAGGCTGAGGCAGGAGGATTGCAAGTTGAGGCCAAACTCAGCAATTTAGTGAGATCCTACACAATTTAGCAATGCCCTGTCTCAAAATGAAAAATAAAAAAGCCTGGAGATGTAACTCAGTGGTAAAGCCCCCTGGGTTCAATCAACAACCCCCATAAGAACCCCTACAATGGCCTCCAAATGTTCAAATGAAGATTTGTACATCGGTGAAAGCTAGGCCTTTTGACTAAACAGTCAACCAAGTTGTGAATGTAAAGGAAAAGTTCTTGAAAGAAATTAAAAGTGTCCATAGTAGAGCTGGGTACAGTGGCACTTGCCTCCAGTAACCCCTGCAACTTGAAAGGCTGAGACAGGAGGATCACAAGTTTAAGGCCAGCCTTAGCAATTTAGTGAGATCCTGCCTCAAAATAAGAAGAGCTGGGGATGTGTGTAACTGCAGTGGTTAAGTGCCCCTGGGTTTAATCCTCAGTACCGGGAGGGAAAAAAAAAGTCGACCGAAAAACAAAATACAATCAGGGGTCCACAGTAGGCAAATCTTTTAGAAGCGTAATTGAGGATATCATCTTCTGAGCCACAATATTATTCAATCTTTGCCAAATGACATTTTGAAACCTCACGTTGGGGTGTACCAGCTAGAGCCCTGAGGAGAACAGACAGGCAAGGTCAACAGAGTGCTCTGGCCGTCACCTTTGTACCTGACAGTGCTTGAAAGTCCCCTCCGCAGGCCCAAGGCTGCCCTTTGCTCAAACGAACCCTGGAGCTGGAGGGAGGAAAGCACCATCACTGGTGATGGGGGGAACACGCCTCCACGGCTGAGAGCGCCCCAGGCCCGGTGGGAAAACATGATTTTGCAGACTGACACCACCTGTCTACCTTCTGGGTCATAGGAGAATTGGGAACAATTTCTGTCTCTTGCCGATCTAAAGCTGAAAATGTCTTAACTCTCAGCCCTGAGCGAACAGCACCAAGGAGAGGTCAAAGGTTGGGTGGTAGGGAAGGAGAAAGAATATGAATAAATGAGTATGTAAAGGATATGAAGCCCCAGCCAGCCCTACCAGTCAGTGCCCATAGTCAGCAGTTCAGATTGAAGTGAGTCTTTAAACTCAGCTGGGGAAAAATTACACCCTTATTTTCATTAACTTCTAATTGGAATTTAACTTTTCCTTCAGTTAAGAAGGAAGCTCCACACCAGGTGTGGTAGCTTGCTTGTAATCCCAGTGACTCAGGAAGCTGAGGCAGAAGGATGGCAAGTTTGAGGCCAGCTTCAGCAATTTAACAAGGCCCTAAGCAACTTAACAAGACCCTGTCTCAAACTCAAAAAATAAAAATGGCTGGAGATGTGACTCAGTCATTAAGCACCCCTGGGTTCAATCCCCAGTACGGAAAAGAAATAAAAAAGAAGGCCACAAATCATGGTGTAAATGGTGATTTCATTAGAGGCACCTGTATCCCAACTAGAATCTCAAAAACTTTCATAGCACCTTATGCTTGTTGCAGAAACCTTGAAATATCTCTTCCATTCATCACTTAACAGTCACCGTTACCCTTAGACCTACTGCTAGATGTTATTTAATGCATGAATAAAGTAGCATTTCTTTTCCATATCATAAATTTGTTAGCACTTTTATGACTGTATTTCAACATAACCAGTTCCATCTATAGTTCTGTGTGCTTATGTTATGCATTGAAAATGGCCCACAGGGGCTGGGGATATGGCTCAGTTGGTAGAGCACTTGCCTTGCTCTAAGCCCGACACCAGCCTGCAGAAGTGGGGAGTTCATGGTGCACACAAAGGTTAAGAACTGAGAAAAGCAGCTGGCCAAGGGGAGTTTCTGAAAACACAAGATAGATGTCAAGTTCCGCTTCAACATCCTTTTCAGAGGACACAAAGCCCTTTTGTTGCTCATGGTCTGCTGTCCTCTAGAGTTGATCAAGGGCCAACTTCAAGAACAGGATGGAGCCGTGGGTGAGGAATGGGTGGAGGGCCATGGAGGTATAATAAAGAACAG
Organism: Sciurus vulgaris; assembly: GCF_902686455.1. Classification (NCBI taxonomy): domain Eukaryota; kingdom Metazoa; phylum Chordata; class Mammalia; order Rodentia; family Sciuridae; genus Sciurus; species Sciurus vulgaris. Next base: position 53,653,789 of record NC_136476.1, read on the forward strand.
GAAGGTCACAGTTGACGCTCCCACCCTTGGGCCCCCAACCCCAACACCCTGGCACAGGGAATCTAAGCGGGACCCACCCGTGCCCCGCACCACCAGCCCTTGGGGATCTCCCTCCAGCTGCGTTGTGAGCTCCTTACCAGTCAGCTTTCACCGTCTGCAGAGAGCTGCCCTGACTATTGAAAATAGTCTCAGGCCCCAAAGGAGGTAAAGATGAACTTGACGGCCCTTACCAGATGTCTCTACTGATATTTCCTCACTGAGTGAACGACCCCAACCTCAGCACTCAACACCCCTTGAACTTCACAGTTCTTTCCTGTTTCATTAAGAAGGCTATTATAGGGTCTGGCATCTAGTCAAGGACACATCAGCTCTCGGGGCAACCCCATTTCTCCCAGTCGGGCCTGGGAGATGGGAGGGTGTGGCTAGGAGCCAACAGGAAGGGGTGTGGACCGGGCTGCTGGCTGCCCTGGAGCCTGGGAGGGCAAGATTCTGGGTTGTGGTGCTCTGTCACTAGATGTACTGTGACAGAGTAAATCTTTCCTTGAGTAACCCCCAGCTAATTCATAGGTTCAGGAGAAGTGGGGATTATAGAAAGATAATTGCAGTGTGAACACAGGCTCTGGGTTTCTTATTTGGTAGAGCTGATGTTTACATAGGAGCAGAGTTCAGTGGAAAGTATGTTCTTCATTTTCCCCAAGAATCTAGTTAGTGCTGTTAAATAAGAAAAAGAAAAGGAAATAGTTTGACCTCCAGCACAGCCAAAGGAAAGGAGAAGGAGAAATCGGTCTCTGCTACACGTGCCCTATCTTCTAATTAGAATTTGTTACTTCCTTGTTTTTTGGTTTGAACCTGTTGCACATTAACAAACGCAGCGGCGGTGGGGGTGAGGCACACCAAAGCTGTTAAGGCGTGTGATGTCATTTAAGGGACATTGTGTCAGCCACTAGGAAACCTGGGTTCCAGCCCCAGCTCTGCCTCTAAGCTCCACCTGACCTTGGGCGACTTCCTTTGCCTAGTGTGCCTCAGTTTCCTCAGGGGTATATTAGCCACAGCTAAGGAGGAGAGACCTGGGAAAGTGGGAAGAAGGGCGAGGGGGAGCTGGAGTGTGGAGAGGCTGGCCAGAGGGAGTATGGAGGGAGCTGAGTCCCAGCCTGAGAACAGGGTTCAAGACACTGGTGTCCAGAGTGATCCCTGGTCCTGATCAGCGATGCGTCCTTGTCCTGGCTGGAGGCTCCCCAGGGTATGGGTACACAGAGAAGAGCCTGGTGTCCACGGCTCTTGTGCAGAGGGGGAAAGACTCGTGGACTATAGAGCTCACCGGCTAGTGAGAGGCCTGAACTTGAATGAAAGAGGAAGAGACAGGGCTGGGGTTGTGGCTCGGTTGTGAGGCACTGAGCTCAATCCACATAAAAATAAGTAAACTAAGGGTATTGTGTCTCTACAACTAAAAACCAAACAAAAACAAAAACTGAAAAGACAGGTGAAAATCTCTTAGCTTTATTTACTTAATTTCTAAAGTGCTATCTTTGGATTTTTTTTTCTTCTTTTTTGGTACCTGGGGTTGAACTCAGGGGCACTCAACCACTGAGTCACAGCCCCAGCCCTATTTTGTGTTTTATTTAAAGACAGGGTCTCACTGAGTTGCTTAGCTCCTTGCTTTTGCTGAGGCTGGCTTTGAACTCAGGATCCTCCTGCCTCAGCCTCCTGAGCCTCTGGGATTACAGGCACATGATTGCGCCTGCCTGGATATTTTTTTCTGTTTCTAAAAAACGTTGCTGGGGGCTGGGGCTGTAGTTCGGTGGTAGAGCGCTTGCCTAGCATGTGTGAGGCACTGGGTTTGATTCTTGGTACCTTTAGGCATTCCGTCTAACAAAAACAAAAAACGTTGCTGGACATGGTGGTGAATTCCTGTAATCCCTGTGACGTGGGCGGTTGAGGCAGGAGGATCCAAAGTTCAAGGCCAGCCTCAGCAATTTAGCAAGGCCCTGTCTCAAAATAATAGAAAGGACTGGGGGTATAGCTCCATGGTAAAGTGCCCCTGAGTTCAAGGGGTTGACCCTGGGCCTAAATAAATAATAAACAAATCCCTAGCACCAAAATAAATAAATAAAAATTTTAAAACATTGGAAATCAAACAAAAAAATCCAAAATTGTTTGAAATAATGTTTTCCCAGCATAATCCCTAGGGAAAACCATTAATTGTTGTGTGTACATTGAATGTACTTTCTTTTCTTTTTTTGGGGAGGGGGGTTAATATATGAACATGTTAATATAATTCTATCATCATTTCTTTAACCAATTTTCATCCACGGGCATTCAATTGTTCCCAGTATGCCCATGAGTGTGCACTTCTGTGAGGTTATAGCCAATGCCTCAGGCATGCTTTTAATTTAGCTGCGGATTCTTGTCACTTTTGTCCTCCTAGACCATCTAACCAGTCCTCAAGCAGGTCCCCTTGCCCTGCTTACCAGACTGGGAGAAGCTCAGCACTGGACATACTCAGTGTATGCCATGGGGCTATGAGATCTCATTTACTTAAAAGTTTTGGTGAAAAGGGTAATTGTGATGTTTTGGATGTGAAGTATCCCCCAAAGACACAGGTATAGAAGACTCGGTCCCCAGTAAGGCAATGTTCAGAGATGAGGTTTTGGGAAAATGAGTGGATCATGAGGGCTCTGATTTTATCAATGGATTAATGGATTGATGGGCTCAGAGCTAATGGCATTATTGGTGGAAACTGTAGGAGGTGGGTCCTAATTGAGAAGTAGGTCACTGGGGACATGCCCTGGAAGGGTATTTTTTATCCCCAGACTTTCTATCTCTATATCTGCTTCCTGCCTGCAGAGGTGAATAGCTTCCCTCCATCACATCCTTCCACCATGGTGTTTCTTCCTCAGAGTCAGTCAGCCATCCTGAGACTAACCAGCCAGACTGAAACCTCTGGTACTGTGAGCCAAAATCAACCTTCCCTTCGTCAAGCTGTTTTTTCTCAGGTGTTTTGTCATAGTGATGAACAGCAAATATAACATACTTATGAAGTACTTAATTCAAGAGGAATAAGTGGGGACTAACAAGTACATTCTCCTTGCAGTGAGCTCTTTAGTGCTTTGGTGCCAGATTTCCAGGCTGTACATAGTCACTTCACATCACCCTCCTACGTTTCCAGGGATGTTTTGGCAGGATATCTTGAAATGTGTTGCCTGTGTTAGCCACCCTCTGAGATGGCCCTTCTGATCCCAGAATTCTGGTATCCATACCCCTTGGGTAGTTCCTTCTCACTTTGTACCAGAGTGGGTATACGTGACCAATAGAACTGAGCAAAAAGGACAGTGTCTTAGTCAGCACTCTGTTGCTATGACAAAATACCTGAAACAGAATAATTTAAAAAGAATAGGGATTTATTTAGCTCACAGTTCTAGAAGCTGAAAGTTCAAGAACAGTACTGGTAACTGCTTAGCATCTGGTGAGGTCTCTGTGTGTGTGTATATGTGGTACTGGGGATTGAACCCAGTGGCATTCTACCACTGAACTACATCCTCAGTCTTTTTTATTTTTCATTTGAGACTGGGTCTTGCTAAGTTGCTGAGGCTGGCCTCAAACTTGTGATCTTCCTGTCTCAGCCTCCCAAGTCTCTCAGATTACAGGAATGCACCACCATGCACAACTTGGTTAGAGCCTCCTTTCTGCATCATAACATGGCTGAGGACATCTCAGTGACATGGGGCAAGCATGCTAGCTTGGGGCTCTCTTCCTCTTCTTATATGCCATCACAGGGATTAGGAGAGAGTCCCATTCTTATGACCTCTTTTAAACCAAATTTCCTTCCAAAGGCCTAACCTCCAAATGCTACTAACATGTGGCTTTGGGGATTAAGTTTCCAACACATGAATTCTCGGAGGCAAACTACAGCAGATGGCACTTCCAAGACTAGGTCATAAAGTCACTAGATAATGAAGGTCTTGAGTTCTTTTTTTTTTTTTTTTTTTTATAATCAGTGATGGAGAAAATATATCATCAGAGATAGTAACATTATTATATAAAAGTATCATGTTGGAGATGGGGTACCCTGAGGTCAAGGAGGGCCTCCAGGGAGAAACAACCCCTGAATTGAGTCTCAGGGGATAAGTTGAAGTTTTCCTGTTAAAGAAGGTTGAAAGAGCATTCAAGGAGAGGGGAAAACATGAGAAAAAACTTGGACCACAAAGCAGCATGGAGTGTGTGTAGAGGAATCACAAAGAATTTCCATCTTTAGAACAACAAATGCAAAATTAAGACTAGCACAGTGGGGGTGGGGGGGAGGCGCTGGGCACAGTGGTGCATACCTGTAATCCCAGTGGCTTGGGAGGCTCAGGTAGGAGGATTGTAAGTCCAAAGCCAGCCTCAGTAACTTAGTGATACCCTGTCTCTAAATAAAAAGTAAAAAGGGCTGGGGATGTGGCTCAGATTGTGGCTCAGTGGTAGAGCACTTGCCTAGCATATGTGAGGCACTGGGTTCTCAGCACCACATATAAATAAATGAATAAAAGAAAGGTCTATCAACATCTAAAAAAAAAGGGGGGGGCTGGGGATGTGGTTCAGTAGTTAAGCACCCCCGAGTTCAATCCCTAGTACAAAAAAAAGACTAGCAAGAAAGAAGACTATAAATGTAGAGAGGTATGAGAGAGTTGTGGGTACCAAGGTAAGGACCTTGGACTCTCTCCTGTAGGTGATGAGGAGCCATGAATTGGGCTTAAAAATGACATGCCAAAGTTTGTCATATAGAGGGAGATTCAAGTGGGGAATCATTAGATCATGAAGAATTCTCATATCCCAGAATGGAGCAACCCAAATGTTCAGTCGTAGGGAAGATTAAATAAATTGTGATGGCCCATACAATGGATAATTATGCCAATATTAAAATCATTTTCTCAACCTCTATTAATTCCTCCCTCACTCTTACTATAAATTTTTACCTCTATCTTCTCTCCTTCTCCCTCATAAACATCACATCTTATATTATATTATATTATATTATATTATATTATATTATATTATATTATATTATATTCTGTTCCCTCATTGAAATGGTAAACCCTTCTAGCAAACTTACTGTTTATAGACAATAATTGAACATTTCATTTCTGTTTATTGTGACAAAACTGTAAATGCCATAAAAGGAGCCATTTGATTTAAGGTTGTATATTGTTTGCATTGGGTGCTGTTAATATTGATCTCCCCCTTAAAGTCAGGTACTGGAAGCCTTCAGGGACTCTATAAGACTGCAGGGTAGAAATTGTACTGCCTCAGTTCCATATTGCTAGATGGGAAGACAAACAACATGAAAAAATAAGAGAACAAAGTGCCTCAAACAAACCAAGATGTTCCAATGATAGACTCCATAGACAAAACAGTAGAAGAAATGTCAGAGAAGGAGTTTAGGAAATACATAGTTAGATCTTTGAAATGAAGGATGGTATTAGAGAGAAAATACAGGAAGTGAAAGATCAAACCAAAGGAATGCACAATCTTTTCAATGACATAATATCAGAAAACTTTCCAAATCTAAAGAATGAAATGGAAAATCAACTACAAGAGGCTTACAGGACCCCAAATGTACAAAATCACAGCAGATCCACACCAAGGCACATTATAATGAGAATGGCTAACATACAGAATAAGGATAGAATTTTAAAGGCTGTAAGAAGAAAAAAATCAAATTACACATAGGGGGAAACCAATTCAGATCTCAGCTGGTTTCTCAACCCAGATCCTCAGTGCCAGGAGGTCCTGGAAAAACATATATCAAGCTCAGAAGAAAATGGATGCCAACTGAGAATTTTATATCCAGCAAAATTAAGCTTTAGATTTGAAGATAAAATAAAAACCTTCTGTAATAAACAAAAGTTAAAAGAATTCACAACTAGAAATCCTGCACTACAGAACATTCTCAGTGAAATATTCTATGAGGAGGAAATGAAAAAAAGAAAGAAAGAAAGAATGAAAGAAAGAAAGAAAGAAAGAAAGAAAGAAAGAAAGAAAGAAAACCAGTAAAGCGGCAAAGGGAAGAACAACACTAAAGGAAAGGTCAATCAAAGGAGAAATTAAGTCAAGTTACAAACCAAAAATAAACCAAAATGAAAAGGAATACAAATCATATCTCAATAATAACCATGAATGTTAATGGCCTAAACTCATCAATCAAAAGACATAGACTGGTACATTGGATTTAAAACAAAAAGATCCCACATATGCTGTCTTCAAGAGACTCACCTAGGAAAAGACATCCACAGACTGAAGGTGAAAGGTTGGGAAAAAAACATCACTCACATGGACTGCGTAAACAAGCAGGGGTTTCCATCCTCATATCAGACAAAGTAGACTTCAAATCAAAGATAGAAGGGATAAAGAAGGACATTTCATACTATTTAAGGGAATCACACATCAACAAGGCATAACAATTGTAAATATATATGCCCCAAACAATGGCGCATCTACGTATATCAAACAAACCCTTCTCAATTTCAAGAATCAAATAGACCACAACACAATAATACTGGGTGACTTTAATACACCTCTCTCACCACTGGATAGATCTTCCAAACAAAAACTAAACAAAGAAACTATAGAAGTCAATGATACAATCAATGATTTAGACTTAATAGACATATATAGAATAGTTCATCCATCATCAAGCAAACACACTTTCTTAGCAGCACATGGATCCTTCTCCAAATTAGACCATATGTTGTGCCACAAAGCAACTCTCAGCAAATAAAAAAAAATAGAAATACTAGTCTGCATTCTATCAGATCATGATGGAATGAAACTAGAAATCAATGATAAAATAAAAAATAGAAGCTACTCCAACACCTGGAGACTAAATTGCATGCTATGGAGTGATGAATGAATAGAAGAAGAAATCAAGGAAGAAATTTAAAAAATACTTAAAGGTAAATGAGAACACCAGTACGACATATCAAAATCTGTGGTACATTATGAAGGCAGTGCTAAGGAAAGTTCATTGCATTGAGCTCATACATTAAAACAATAAAAAGTCAACAAATAAATGACCTAACATTACATCCCAAAGCCCTAAAAAAAGAAGAACAAATAACACCAAAAGCAGCATAATACAGGAAATAATTAAAATCAGAGCTGAAATCAAAGAAATTGAAACAAAAGCAACAATTGAAAAAATTGACAAAACAAAAAGTTGGTTCTTTGAAAAAAATAAATAAAATTGATAAACCCTTAGCTACACCAACAAAGAGAAAGAAAGGGAAAACTCAAATTACTAAAATTTGTGATGAAAAGGAAATATCATGACAGACACTACTGAAATACAGAAGATAATTAGAAACTTTTGAAAATTTATACTCAAATAAAATAGAAAATGTTGAAGACTTTGACAAATTTCTAGAGATACAGAATCTACCCAAACTGAAGCAGGAGGACATATACAATTTAAACAGATCAATTTCAGGCAATGAAATAGAAGATGCCATCAAAAGCCTACCAACCAAGAAAAGCCCAGGATCAGATGGATTCTCAGCTGAGTTCTACAAGATCTTCAAAGAAGAATTAACACCAATACTCCTCAAATTGTCCCATGAAATAGAAAACAAAGGAATCCTTCCAAACTCATTCTATGAGGCTAGAATTGCCCCGATACCAAAATCAGACAAAGACACGTCAAGGAAAGAAAACTTCTGACCAACATCCCTGATGAACATAGACGCAAAAATTCTCAATAAAATTCTGACAAATTACATACGAAAACATTTTAAAAAGATAGTGCACCACAATCAAGTGGGGTTTGTCCCAGGGATGCAAGGTGGTTCATATGGAAATCAATAAACGCAATACATCACATCAACAGACTTAAAGACAAGAATCACATGATTATCTCAATAGACACAGAAAAAGCATTTGACAAAATACAGCACCTCTTCACATTCAAAACACTAGAAAAACTAGGGGTGGTTGGAACATACCTCACCATTGTTAAAGATATCTATGCTAAGCCCAAGGACATCATTCTAAATGGAGAAAAATTGAAAGCATTCCCTCTAAAAACTGGACCAAGACAGAGATGTCCTCTTTTACCACTTCTAGTCAACATCATCCTTGAAACTCTAGCCAGAGCAATCAGACAGATGAAAGAAATTAAAGGGATACAGATAGGAAAAGAACTCAAATTATCACCATTTGCCAATGACATGATTTTATATTTAGAAGATCTGAAAAATTCCACCAGGAAACTTCTAAAACTCATAAATGAATTTAGCAAAGTAGTAAGATATAAAATCAATACCCATAAATCAAATGCATTTCTGTATATAAGCGATGAATCCACTGCAAGAGAAATTAGGACAACTACCCCATTTACAATAGCCTCCAAAAAAAAAACTTGTGAACCAATCTAGCAAAAGAGGTGAAGGCCCTCTACAATGAAAACTACAGAACACTAAAGAAAGAAATTGAAGAAGATCATAGAAGATGGAAAGATCTCCCATGCTTTTGGATAGGCAGGATTAATATTGTCAAAATGGCCATACTACCAAAAGTGTTACACAGATTCAATGCAATTCCTATTAAAAGCCCAATGACATTCTTCATAGAACTAGAAAAAGCAATGATGAAATTCATTTGGAAAAACAAGAGACCCAGAATAGCCAAGGCAATCCTTAGCAAGAAAAATGAAGCAGGAGGCATCACAATACCAGACCTTAAACTATTACTACAAAGCAATAGTAACAGAAAATGGCATGGTATTGGCACCAAAATACACATGTAGACCAATGGTACAAAATAGAAGACAGAGACAAACCCACATAAATACAGTTATCTCATACTAGACAAAGGTGCCAAAAAATATACATTGGAGAAAAGATAGCCTCTTCAACAAATGGTGCTGGGAAAACTGGAAATCCATATGTAACAAAAAGAAATTAAACCCCTATCTCTCACCCTGCACAAAAGTCAACTCAAAGTGGATCAAAGACTTAGGCACTAGAACAGAGAGCCTGTGCCTAATAAAAGAAAACGTAGGCCCAAATCTTCATCATGTCAGTTTAGGACTTGACTTCCTTAACAAGACTTCTAAAGCACAAGAAGTAAAATTAAGAATCAATAAATGGGATAGATTCAAACTAAAAAGCTTCTTTACAACAAAGGAAACAATCAATAACGTAAAGAGAGAGCCTACAGATTAGGAGAAAATTTTTACCACATGCATCTCAGAGCACTAATATCCAGGATATATAAAGAACTCAAAAAACTTAACACCAAAAAAACCAGCCCAATCGATAAATGGGCTAAGGAACTGAACAGATACTTCACAGAAGAAATATAATCAATCAACAAACATGGAAAAATGTCCATCATCTCTTACAATTAGAGAAATGCAAATCAAAACTAAGATTTCATCTCACTCCAGTCAGAATGGCAATTATCAAGAATACAAGCAATAAGTGTTGGCGAGGATGTGAGGGAAAAGGTACACTCATACATTGTTGGTGGGACTATAGATTGGTGCAACCACTATGGGAAGCAGTATGGAGATTCCTCCGAAAACTTGGAATGGAACCACCATTTGACCCAGCTATCCCACTCCTTGGTTTATACCCAAAGGACTTAAAATCAGCATATTAGAGTGATGCAGCCTCATCAATGTTTATAGCAGCTCAATTCACAATAGCTAAACTATGGAACCAACCTAGATGCCCTTCAACAGATGAATGGATAAAGAAAATGTGGTACATATACACAATGGAATATTAGTCTTAAAGAAGAATGAAATTATGGCTTTTGCAGGTAAATGGATAGAACTAGAGAATATCATGCTAAGTGAAATAAGCCAATCCTCAAAAACCAAAGGTCAAAGGTTTTCTCTGATAAGTGGATGCTGATCCACAGTTGGGGGTGGGCAGGGAAGAATGAAGGAACTTTGGATTATGCAGCAGGGAGTGAGGGGAGGGGTGAGGTGAGGATGGGAAGGATGACAGAATGAGGCAGACATTATTGCCCTCTATACACATGTGATTACACTACTGGTGTGACTCAGCACCATTTACAGCCAGAGGAATGTAGAAAGTATGTTCCATTTGTATATAATGCGTCAAAATGCATTGTACTGTCATGTATAACCAATTAGAACAAATTAAAAAAATAAAAAATAAATAAATAAAATCATCTTCTAAAGTCTATTTCCTAATGAGTGGGAATGCTCCCGTGCTATGTCTGGTGTTTCCTGCCTTTTCACCTAACATGGGGGTAGAGGGTGTGTGGCAAGATCCCAGTTTTCTATTAAAAGGCTGTCAGAAAAGCAATCAGTAAGACTCAATAGATTAATGATTAGGACAGAAAGGAAGAGAGCCTAAACTAGGTTGTGCTAAAAAGGATAGGGAAGGGGGCAGAACAGAGAGAGGAGGTCAAATTGTTAAGACTTGGTGACTGGGCTGGGGCTGTAGCTCAGTGGTGCAGCATTTGCCTACCATGTGTGAGACACTGGGCTCAATATTCAGCACCACATAAAAATAAACAAAGTAGAGGAATAAAAAAGAAGACTTGGTGACTAAGGGCAGGCATGGGTGAGGAGGTGGGAGGCGCTGGGATGTGTTTGACTTGGTCGTCTTGGGGGTAGTTTGGATGATGATGGAGCCACTGAATGAATCTGAGAGCACAGGAGGCTGGGAAGCTTGGGAGCAAGAGCGCGGGTTTGGAGGTGTTAACTTCTGAAGCACCTGGGGGCAGCCGGTTACATCTGGGAGTTATTGACCCAACACAATATCTAAAACCAGATGACTGGACGAGTTGCCTTGGGGGAAGGTCTGCAGTTGAGAGCTCCAGTGATTAGAGGAAGATTTGAATAAATGGTCCCTCAACTCAAATACTATTGTCGTTCTGGTTAAGCACATGGTACTGTTTAAACAAATGGCCGTTATATATGAAATTATGAGCCCCAGAAGACATTTGCCCCCAAAGAGGTCTGCATGGTTATATCAGTTAATGACAGTGTATTGTGTTGGTTAAGGAAAAAACCAAATCGACCAGAAAGGAACTTTGTGGTACACAGAGCCAGAATGTGGAGTTTGGGATTTCTCAACGCAGCACACCAACAATGTGTGGACCTTTCTTTCCAGTTTTTATGCACCTTCATGGGGTCAGGGTCATCCCAAAGCCAATGCCCTTCATAAAGGATGGCTATCAATAGCCATCAGGGATGCACACTTTCACATTTACATGCTGGAAATTTGGGTCAGCCTTCAAAGTCAGACTCAGAAGATTCTACTTAATGTGCCCTACTTAGGTCACATCACCTCCTTGAAGCCCTGACAGGGCCCAGGGAATGGTAAGTGCCACTGGCTTTTACCACCAGAGACCCACTCTCATTCTAAGACTGGAGTCAATTTCCTTCTCAACAGTGGTGCAGAGTGTGAGGGGGTTAGGAAGTTTGAGGAGGAGGGAGTGAGGGAATGGAGGAGTAGGCAAGAAAAATGTTCATCAGACCAAATGTTCAGCTCTGCAAACCCAAGAACCCAAACCAGAGAAGAATGTTGCATCTTCAATTTTAGAAGAAGAAACTGAGTGCTGTAGTCCTTTTTCTTTTCTCTTGTTCTCTCTCCTTCCTCTCTGTACTACGCATTAAAACCAGGGGCACTTTGTCACTGAGTTACATCCCAAACTTCCCCCACTTTTGAGATAGGGTCTTGCTAATTTGCCCAGGATGGCCTCCAACTTGTGACCCCCCTGCCTCAGTCTCCGAGTCACTGGAATTGCAGGCGTTTGCCACCACACCCGGCTCTGGTCCTCTTTTGAGGGGCAAAAGAATTGATTTTTCATTCCAGACTGGGTTTCACCATCTATATCAATATGTGAATGATTCCAGAACCTTTTCTCCATCCTTTAGGGGGCGCCTTTGGTCTCTTAGGGAGGGTGTTAAAGAATAGGCATCAGTCAGAGCCTGCCATTTGGGTGGTCCTACGTTAGCACTTTCACTGACACTAAATAATTGAATTCAGTTCCTTTGATCCTTCCTTGTGAACAATCTTGTTATCTCAACTGATAAGATGGTGGAAATGATGCCCAAAGAAGTAAAGCAAATTACACAACAGCATGTAGCTGAATTATGGCATCTCTCCCACATTAACTAGGATTCTGGGTGAGTGGGAGTTAAGTTAGCTGAGTCAACACATGGGAAATGTGGCTGAGGAACCCAGGGTGTCTCACAGAGCTGGGGGCTGAGATGCAGGGGAGACAAGAATTAGGAACTGAGAGGTCTCAGGGTCCTCTCCTTTTATCTCCATTCCTCTCATTCCCATTACATTCTTCTTCCTGCAGACTTTCCTGATTCTCCAGGCCTTGTGGCAGAAAAAGTGGCCACTAAAGTCCCTGTTCTTTTCCTTCCCTCTCAGTTCAAAATCCTGGAGAAGGCATACCCATTGACCCAGGGGGACTCTTGTTTTTCAGAATGGCTGCTGTCCTGGGCCCACTCATGGTCACTGGGATATTTGTTCTAGAGCCCAGTTGCAGGGTACAAATCTCTGAGAGCCCAGTCAAGGACTTGCAGCAAGGGGGCTCATGAAAAGGACACCAAAGAAGGCAGCTTTTGACTCAGTGATGGTAGAAACAAAATGGAGTTCAGTGAGTGTGAATTTACAGTAAAGGCTTTAGCTGGGGCTAGGGGGTTGGACTTCAGCTGAAGGGAGACTTCTCTAGGGAGGAACCAGGCTGCTGCCAAAGGGAAACACAGGCCTTTGTTGGTATGATGAAGTGGGCTTGTTTGGTAACTTTTCATTGGCCAGGGGCATGTTCCAAAAGATGTTTTTCCTTGTGGTGACTCAATACCTGGTGGTCATGGTCAACTTGTCCTGCAATTTTGCCTTGCAGCTGGTGTCATCATCCCATGCAAACCTCCTGTCCTTGTATCTCAATCTGAGCCTTACAACAGGGCTGGAGGACTTGAGTGCAAGAGCTGCTAGAGCTGCCAAACATGCACAGGGGTAAAATAGAAGAAAACACATACCAGCTCCCATGAGCAATCACACTGTCTACGTGCAGAGCCAAGTAGAATCTGATCCAAAAGTTAAGGCATCAAAGGAGACTTAATAAGAAGACAGAGACCCCACCCTAGTCCCCCTTCAGACACCTGCAGGCCCAAGTGAAGAATCAATGTTTTCAGCAAAAAGAGGCTTTCAAGACCCTGAAAGAAAACCTAAGCAACTGTAATCATCATAACCCATATGTGAGAGGCATTATCAACAGCGAAGTTAATAGAAAACTAATAATGAATTGCCCAGTTGCGTGACTTCCGAAATTAGTAATTTTTTTTTTTTTTTTGTACTGAGAATTGAACTCAGAAGTGCTTTACCACTTAGATACATTTTCAGCCCTTTTTGAGACAGGGTTCCTCTGAGTTGCTCATGGCCCCGCTGTATTGCTGAAGCTGACCTTGGACTTATGATCCTTCTGCTTCAGCCTCCAACGTCTCTCACGGGATTACAGCAGGACTGCAGGTGTGTGCCACTGCACCCAGCCCTAAAATTAGTGATTTTTAAGTGGACTAGGAGTAACTGAAGTTGGAGTGTTTATTTAGTTTTTTTCCGGGTAACAATTTCACCTTATGCAAACATCCTGCTTCTGTGGATTTATGTCTCAGGACGGGTCTTGCTAAGCAGAGCACAGGGGGAGGAAGCAAAGTTCATGGTGATAGTTCATTGTACCCAAAGGGTTTATGTCATTGTCCCAACCTTTTTTCCCCACCATGTTGGTTCCTGATGGTCTCAAAGGAGCTGTGAGGCTACAGCTTCTGCTGTTCTTTCCTCCTCCAAGGACATTTATCCCGTCAGCCCTGCAGTTGTTCACTGTGCAATTCACGAAGTACAATGTGAACCTTAAGGAAATAGCTGCCTGAGACCTCGCTCCCCTCCACGTCTTTGGGAGATGAAATTCTTGGGCATTTATTGCAGCACAATATTTGGTTCCAGGTGGGTTCGAGGTAGTGAATTCCCGGAATAAGTCATGACGACCCAGCTCCTGTGGGACAGAACAGGCCTCTCTGGACAGTGGCCCCCACTGGAGCCCAGGCAGCCAAGCAGCCCATGGCATTTGCACTCCCTGCACAGGCTGGACTTGTTCCTGACTGTGATCACTTCCTGCACAGCCCAAGGTCATGGGTGCGGCTCCCACCTGCCTAGGTTACTGCTGACCTGAACCTAACTCAATCGAGACACAAATCCGGGAAAGGCAGTTTGCCCAGAACTGGGAGAGCCAAGGCAGCTGCGACAGCCTCTCTCCGCACATCTCAGCAAAGGAGGGTCTGTTTACTTTCTGCCGGGCCTTGCGTCATTCCGAGCCACACTGAAGCCTTGTCCACGTCAGCGTGCTCCTGTTCCTGAAGAAAGTGGGGTTGCCCACCCCCTACCCCCACCAGCTCTCCTGCTCTCTAGAGGCAGCTGCAGCCCTGAGGCTTCTGGGAAGAAGCTTTCACCTGGGATCCACCTGGAGAGAGGACTGGTGGTGTTGCTGTCCTACAAAGATGTCCCTCTAGGCCTCCTGAGTCAGCCTGCTGCAGCTGCCACAGTAAAATATTGCTAACACTCAGTGGGCCAGGCGTGGAGAGCTAGACCCAGTCATCCAAACTGTCCACTGAACATTTGCCCTGCCTGCACCCCAGGAACACCAGATGTTCCCGTCATTCACACACTCTTCTGTCCCCTCCTCTCTCTTTAAGACCTGCCCCTCTTCCAATATTCCCCCCACTGGGTGATTATGTCCTCAGTCACCTAAGCACTCAAGCCCAGGAGTTTTTCACTCCTTCATTCAAGAAACGTCTATTCAACCTGTCTTGGGCCAGGCCCTGTGCTGGGCCCTGGAGGTAGAGACAGGCACAGGAGGCTCACAGGTAGGTGGAAAATGCACACACACACGTGTTTCACAGATGAAGAGAGAGAGGCGACAAGCTTAACAAGATTCAGGAAGGTTTCCTGGAAGTGGCGACACAGAGTTGAGCCATGAGAGGAAGGCAGCAGTGGCCCTGTGTCAGGGGATTGTAAGCAGGCCAAGGCTGCGGGTGTCACATGCAGGGCAAAGGCATGTGGAGTTGAGGCTGCAGCCACCAAGAGGGGCGGGTTAAGATTTTTTTTTTTTTTTTTGAGGGAGGGAGCATCCACTATGATAGAGGACTTCGTCCTACAGGCGTGGAGAGCCATTTAAGGGTTCAGGGGTACAGGTGGGAGTGCTGGTAAAGAGAGCCTTAGATTTGTGTTCAAATGACTCCTTTTGGAGGCTGTACAGAGGTTTGACTGTGAAAGTGGGGAGAAGGAAGTTGAAGTAAGATCATGAAAACACATGGAACCTGAGCTAGGGCTGGGAAGGAAGGGAAAACAAAAGGATCATTCACTATTCACTGAGGATTAAAAAAAGAAGATGGAAGAGCCCAGGGTGACTTCCTTGTTTCCAGCTGGGGCGCTGGGCACATGGTAGGTCTGCGATGGAGCTAAAGAACACAGAAGAAACAAGTTTAGGGGAAATTTGATGAGTTCATATGTGGTAGAGTGACTTCGCCTACAGGATGTTCAGGAGGGGAAATTCAGGAAGAGGTGTTCAGGAAAAAAGGCAGACTCTCTGGAGGGAAAAGTCGGGACTGCATGTAGGACTCTGAGAGTAGTGAGGCTTGAGAAGAGAGTTGCATTGGTAGGAGTCATGTAGTCAGTCCAGCAAGAGAGGGAGGAATGGGAAAACAGGGTGGGGGACACATCTTACAGGGGTGGTCCAAGGAAAAGAAATGCAGACAGAGAGAAGGAACTCCAAGACACACAAGGAGGCTAGAGTAAGAAAATCAAAAAACCCAAACAGTTTTAAGAAATGAGCATCAAGAAATGAGGAGCTGGGTGTGGTGTAACCCTAGCGACTCTGGAGGCTGAGGCAAGAGGATCACAAGTCTTGAAGTCAGTCTCAGCAACTAAGTTAGGACCTAAGCAACTTTGTGAGAGCCTGTCTCAAAATAAAAAGGGTTAAGGATGTAGCTCAGCGGTAGAGGGCTACCGGGTTCAATCCCCAGTACTGAGGGGGGAAAAAAAGAGAAAGAAAGAAAAAAATGAGCAGTATCATCCATCACAGAGAAGTCCAGCAAGACAGAGACTGGAAATTGTTCATTAGACTTGACATTTTAGGGAGCCACTGGTGACCTGTGATTGGCAAGGAGCTGGTCTTGGCGGATACAGTAGCCCTGATCTCCCTGCAGTTAGGTATGTGTGGAAGGGAGAATGGAGTTGAGTTTGTATGCAGGAATCAGTCGTGTTCAGTTTAGAGGGGGCCTGATTTTAAAGCTAAACAAAGTTGCATTTGAGAATTCAACTTTAAAAAGCAAAGTTAAACACCATTAAAATACCATTTAAACTTTCAGAAGTCCCCCTCTTTAGGAAATAAAGACAAAGGTGCTCAGGAAGGAATGAGTCTCTGAGTTGGGTGATCTGGTGCACAGATCTATCTGTACTGCGTGCTTTCTGTGAATGAAAACAACAGAGCCCATTTTAGATATTCATAACCAAATTGATGACTTGTGCATTAAAGGGTTTGTATTTGGCACTTGGTTTTGTACAACAGTGCCCCCTGGTGTACATTTTATGCATAAACACCTTGAGCACAGGGGCAGAACTATAGAAATACTGCTGCTCTGATAATTTTTAACTTAAAAAGCAAGTTCAGAACATGTTTTGGATGGGGGAAATGTTTGATTTGGAGATCCTGTTTAGGTTTTAAAATTAAAACATTAGGGACAACAACACTATTTGTTTTGGATCGCTTATATATTTATTTTACTTTGGGGGAAAGTGCTGGGAGTTAGCCAGATGTGCTCTACAACTGAGCTGCATCTCCCAGCCATTTTAATTTTTTATTTTGAGATGATCTTGCTAAGTTGCAAGGCTGGCAATGAGGTTAAAAGTCTCCTGCCTCAGTCTTCTGAGTAGCTGAACATTTAGTTTTAAAATAAAGTTCATAAAACTTTATAGTAAAAATGGAACAAAACGTTGAGTATAATGAGTTTCTCCAAATTTAACCACTTGTGTAACCAAGCACATAGATCAACAAACAGAAAACTACCAACAGTCTAGATGCTGTCCTCTGCTCTCTACTACTGGTAGTCAGTACCGAGTCCTGTCAAGGATAACCAGTGTTGTGTCTTCTCATGTTACAGACCAATTTCCCTTGGTTTTGAACCTTTTTTTTTTTTTTTTCAGGACTGGGGATTAAACCCAGGGTGCTCTACTACTGAGCTACATTCCCAACTTTTTTTAAATTTTTGAGACAGGGTCTCAGTGAGTTGCTGAGGCTGGTCTCAAACTTGCGATTCTTCTCCCTCAGCCTCCTGAGTCACTGGAACCACAGGCATGATTCACTATACCCAACGTCATTTCTTTCACTTAACATCAAGTTTTCACTGTTCCTCAGATTTTGACTCAACAAAGGAATCTTCCATCTATGGATCAGATTTTACACTTGGGACATAGATAGCAGGTTTGTTCCTATTTATTCATTCCCTTTTTAAAAACATTGCTATTGGCTCACTTACTAGTGGACACATGAAGACCCATGTGATCATGGATCAGGGATGTGAGTTACTTGTCTACAAGCCAACCATATTGCTTGCACCGACTACAGAAATCAGGATTTAGTTTGCACTGTCAGAATCTATCTCGGCACAGGTTTGGAGAACTCTTTATCAGAAGTCAATCACTACCAGAAGGGATAATATAAAAATTACTCTTAGCAAGACATAAAATGAGACAATGGAAGAGGGAAGTTGTTACGTAGCAAACCTTTAATTTTACAACTAAGGAGAGGCTGTGGGGGATTCCAACACTGATGAAGGCTAAGAAAACAACAGATTGGCATGTTTTCTGTGTACACTGCTAGTGACTGAGACTGCTAGGTGTGGGGCTGTAGGTTATTATCCAGCCACCATACAAAATTGTGTTTCCATGTGTAAGACTAAGAACCAGATGTCTGAAGGAAATGTGGGTTACTTTCTTCCCAACAATTCACTTCCTCTCCACAGTGGGGAAATATCTGTACTGATTCTGCAGCATATTTCCAGACTGTAAGGTGACATTCAGCATTTCTGGTGTTTTTGTCAGCTTTTTCACCCCTGTGACCAAAAGACCTGAGAAGAACAATTAGAGGAGGAAAAGTTTATTTGGGGGGCTCATGGTTCCACTAGTCTCAGCGGTCTCTGTCACCCAAGGTGTGATAGAACATCATGGCAGAAGAGTGTGGTAGGGGAAAACAGCTCAGAAAATGGTCACCAGGAAGGAGGGAAGGAGGAGGGAGGGAGAGAGGGAGGGGAGAGAGAGAGAGAGAGAGAGAGAGAGAGAGAGAGAGAGAGAGAGAGAGAGAGAGAGAGAATGAATGAATATGAATCTAATCTCTAGGGACAAAATATGTGCCCAAAGGCACCTTCAGGAGCTCACCTCCAGCCACACCTTGCCTGCCTACAGTTACCACCTAATTAATTCCTATCAGAGGATTAAAGTGCTAATTAGGTTAAGAGTCTTATAACCCAATCATTTTACTGCTAAACATTCTTGCATTGTCTGACACATTAACTTGTGGGGGAACACCTCATATGTAAGCCATAACACCTGGCTGTCACTGTATTTTTCCCCCCTTCCTTCAGACTTTCTTATTCCATTTGGGGAGGCAGAGAGCCATATACAATGTTAAGGGCATGTGCACTGTAGTGCTATCTCAATTAGGAATCCACTCTATCAGTGGGTTGAAAGTTTCCTACCTGCAATTTTTCAGAATGCCAAATTTTGATTATTATTATTATTATGGTTCTAGGGATTGAATCCAGAGAAGACTTACCACTACCACTAAGCTTCATTCCCACCCCTTTTGATTTTCTTTTTTAAATTTAGAGACAGAGTCTTGCTAAATTGCCTAGTGTGGCCTTGAACTTATTTATCATCCTCCTGCCTTCGCCTCCAGAATAGCTGGGACTACAGGCATGCACCACAACCAATGCCAAGTTATTTTAAATAGCTGTGAATCCCAAAAGTGTTAAGCAAAACATAATTTTGGAATCTACTAATATTATAAACTCTTCTTTTTTTATTTTTATTATAAACAAATGGGATACATGTTGTTTCTGTTTGTACATGGAGTAATAGCATACCATTTGTGTAATCATACATTTACATGGGGTAATGATGTTTGATTCATTCTGTTATTTCCCCCCCACCCCTTTTCCCTCTATACAGTCCCTCCTTCCTCCATTCTTGCCCCTCTCTCACTCCCCATTATGTATCATCATCTGCTTATCAGCGAGATCATTCGTCCTTTGGTTTTTTGAAATTGGCTTATCTCCTTAGCATGATATTCTCCAATTTCATCCATTTGCCTGCAAATGCCATAATTTTATTATTCTTTATAGCCAAGTAATATTCCATTGTGTGTGTGTGTGTGTGTATGTATATCACAGTTTCTTCATCCATTCATCAATTGAAGGACATCTAGGTTGGTTTCACAATCTGGCTATTGTGAATTGAGCAGCTATGAACATTGATGTGGCTGTATCTCTGTAGTATGCTGATTTTAAGGCCTTTGGGTATAGGCTGAGGAGTGGGATAGCTGGGTCAAATGGTGGGTCCATTCCAAGTTTTCTAAGGAATCTCCACACTGCTTTCCAGAGTGGCTGCACTAATTTTCAGCCCCACCAGCAATGTATGAGTGTACCTTTTTTCCCACATCCTCTCTAACACCTATCGTTGCTTGTATTCTTGATAATCGCCATTCTAATTGGGGTGAGATGGAATCTTAGGTAGTTTTGATTTGCATTTCTAACTAAAGATGGTGAACATTTTTTCATATGTTTGTTGATTGCTTGTAGATCTTCTTCTGTGAAGTGTCTGTTCATATCCTTAGCCCATTTGTTGATTGGGTTATTTGTATTCTTCGTGTAGAGTTTTTTGAGTTCTTTATATATTCTGGAAATTAGTGCTGTATCTGAAGTATGAGTGGCAAAGATTTTCTCCCACTCTGTAGGCTCTCTCTTCGCATTGCTGATAGTTTCCTTTGCTGAGAGAAAGCTATTTAGTTTGAATCTATCCGTTATTGATTCTTGCTTTTATTTCTTGTGCTATGCGAGTCCTGTTAAGGAAGTCTGATCCTAAGTCAACAAATTGAAGATTTGGACCTATTTTTTCTTCTATAAGATGCAGGGTCTCTGGTCTGATTCCAAGGTCCTTGATCCATTTTGAGTTGATTTTTGTGCAGGGTGAGAGATAGGGGTTTAGTTTCATTCTGTTGCATATGGATTTCCAGTTTTCCCAGCACCATTTGTTGAAGAGGCTATCTTTTCTCCATTGCATATTTTTGGCCCCTTTGTCTAGTATGAGAAAATTGTATTTATTTGGGTTTGTGTCCGTGTCCTCTATTCTGCACCATTGATCTACCTGTCTATTTTGGTGCCAATGCCATGCCGTTTTTGTTACTATTGCTTTGTAGTAGAGTTGAAGTTCTGGTATTGCGATACCCCCTGTTTCATTCTTCCTGCTAAGGATTGCTTTAGCTATTCTGGGTTTCTTATTCTTCCAGATGAATTTCGTGATTGCTTGCTCTATTTCTGTAAGGTACATCATTGGGATTTTAATTGGAATTGCATTGAATCTGTATAGTACTTTTGGTAGTATGGCCATTTTGACAATATTAATTCTGCCTATCCAAGAACATGGGAGATCTTTCCATCTTCTAAGGTCTTCCTCAATTTCTTACTTCAATGTTTTGTAGTTTTCACTGTAGAGATCTTTTACCTCTTTGGTTAGATTGATTCCCAAGTACTTTTTTGAGGCTATGGCGAATGTAGTTGTTTTCCTCATTTCCCTTTCAGATGTTTCATCACTTGCATATAAAAATGCTTTCGATTTATGCATGTTGATTTTATAGCCTGCTATTTTGCTGAATTCATTGGTGAGGTCTAGAAGTTTTCTGGAGGAGTTTTTTGGATCCTCTAAATAGAGAATCGTGTCATCAGCAAATAGTGACAGCTTGAGTTCCTCTTTTCCTATTCCTATCCCTTTAATTTCTTTAGTCTGTCTAATTGCTGTGGCGATTATTTCAAGGACAATGTTGAATAGAAGTGGTGAAAGAGGGCATCCCTGTCTTGTTCCCATTTTTAAATGGAATTCTTTCAGTTTTTCTCCATTAAGAATGATGTTAGCTGTGGGCTTAGCATAAACAGCCTTTACAACATTCAGGTATGTTCCTACTATTCTTTTTTTTTTTTTTTTTTTTTTTTTTTCTAGTGTTTTGAGCATGCAGGGGTGCTGTATTTTGTCGAACACTTTTTCTGTGTCAATTGAAATAACCATATGATTCTTATCCTTAAGTCTATTGACATGATGGATTACGTTTATTGATTTACAGATGTTAAACCATCCTTGCATTCCAGGGATGAACCCCACTTGATCGTGGTGCACAATTTTCTTAATACGTTTTTGGATATGGTTTGCCAGTATTTTGTTAAGGATCTTTGCATCTATATTCATCAAGGATATTGGTCTAAAATTTTCTTTCCTTGATGTGTCTGCCTGGTTCGGGTATGAGGGTGATATTAGCTTCATAGAATGAGTTTGGTAGGGTTCCCTCCTTTTCTATTTCCTGGAATACTTTGAGAAGTATTGGAATGAGTTCTTCTTTGAAGGTCTTTTAGAACTCAGCTGAATCCATCTGGTCCTGGGCTTTTCTTGGATGGTAGGTTTTTGATGGCTTCTTCTATTTCATTGCTTGATATTGATCTGTTTAAATTGTGTGTGTCCTCCTGGTTCAGTTTAGGAGGAGCATATGTCTCTAGAAATTTGTTGATGTCTTCGGTAGTTTCTATTTTGTTGAAATACAGATTTTTAAAGTAGCTTCTCATTATGTTATGTATCTCAGTGGTGTCTGTCGTGATATTTCCTTGAATATTTCCATGAATTTTAATAATTTGAGTCTTCTCTCTCCTTCTCTTTGTGAGTGTGGTTAAGGGTTTGTCTATTTTGTTTACTTTCTCAAAGAACCAACTTTTTGTTTTGCCAACTTTTTGAATTGTTTCTTTTGTTTCATTGATTTCAGCTCTGATTTTAATTATTTTCTGTCTTCTACTACTTTTGATGTTATTCTGTTCTTCTTTTTCTAGGGCTTTGAGCTGTAATGTTAGGTCATTTAGTTGTTGACTTCTCATTCTTTTCTGGAATGCGCTCCATGCAATGAATTTTCCTCTTACTACTGCTTTCATAGTGTCCCAGAGATTTTGATATGTTGTATCGTCATTCTCATTGACCTCTAAGAATTTTTTAATCTCCTCCCTGATGTTTTCTGTTATCCATGTTTCATTCAATAGCATATTATTTAGTCTCCAAGTGTTGGAGTAATTTGTTTTTTATTTTGTCATTGAATTCTACTCAGTCCATTATGATCTGATAGAACACAAGGCAGTATACTTATTTTTTTGCATTTCCTAAGGGTTGCTTTGTGGCATAGCATATGGTTTATTTTCAAGAAGGTTCCATGTGCTGCTGAGAAGAAAGTGAATCCGCTTGTTGATGGATGGAATATTTTATATATGTCTATTAAGTCTAGATTATTGATTGTGTTATTGAGTTCTGTGGTTTCTTTGGTTGGTTTTTGTTTGGAAGATCTATCTAGTGATGACAGTGGTGCGTTAAAGTCACCCAGAATTATTGTGTTGTGGGCTATTTGATTCCTGAAATTGAGAAGGATTTGTTTGATGTACAGGGATGCACCATTGTTTGGGGCATAAATATTTACTATTTTATGTCTTCCTGATTTATGGTTCCCTTACGCAGTATGAAATTTCCTCCTTTATCCCTTCTGACTAACTTTGGCTTGAAGTCCACTTTATCTGATATAAGGATGAAAACCCCCACTTTTTTACTGAGTCCATGTGCATGGTAGGTTTTTTTCCCATCCTTTCACCTTTAGTCTGTGGATGTCTTTTTCTATGAGATGTGTCTCTTGCAGGCAGCATATTGTTGGGTCTTTCTTTTTAATCCATTCTGCCAGTCTATGTCTTTTGATTGATGAGTTTAGGCCATTAATGTTAAGGGTTATTGAGATATGATTCATATTCCCAGTCATTTGGGCTTATTTTTGGTTTTTAAGTTGGCTTGGTTTCTCCTTTGGTTTTTCTCTAAGGTAGTTCCTCCCTTTGCTGACCCCCATTGTTGTTTTTCATCTCCTCCTCATGGAATATTTTATTGAGAACATTCTGTAGTGCAGGCTTTCTATTTGTAAATTCTTTTAACTTTTGTTTATCATGGAAGGATTTTATTTCATCTTCAAATCTGAAGGTTAGTTTTGCTGGGTATAGGATTCTTGGTTGGCAACCATGTTCTTTCAGAGCTTGAAATATGTTGGTCCAGGCCCTTCTAGCTTTTAGAGTCTGGGTTGAGAAGTCTGCTGCTATCCGTATTGGTCTCCCCCTATATGTAATCTGATGCTTTTCTCTCGCGGCCTTCAAAATTCTATCTTTATTTTGAATGTTAGGCATTTTCATTATAATGTGCCTTGGTGTGGATCTGTTGTGATTTTGTGCATTTGGTGTTCTGTAAGCCTCTTGTATTTGAATTTCCATTTCATTCTTGAGGTTTGGGAAATTTTGTTATTTCATTGAATAGGTTGTTCATTCCTTTGGTTTGTATCTCTGTGCCTTCCTCAATCCTGATAATTCTTAAATTTGGCCTCTTCATGATGTCCCACAGTTCTTGGAGATTCTGTCCATGATTTCTTACCATCTTCTCTGTTTGGGCAACTTAATTTTCAAGATTAAATATTTTGTCTTCATTGTCTGAGGTTCTGTCTTTCAAGTGGTCTAGTCTTTCAGTGATGCTTTCCATTGAGTTTATTTGGTTGTTTTCCTCATTTCAAGGATTTCCATTTCTTTTTTAAATCTCTATCTCCTTGTTGAAATGATCTTTTGCTTCCTGCACTTCCTCTTTCAGCTTATTGGTATTATCATTCATTGCCTGCATTTGCTCTCTTATCTCATCCTTTGCTTCGTGAATCATCTTAATCATGTATAATCTGAAGTCCTTTTCTGACATTTCTTCTAACATACTGTCATTGGATTCTATTAATATAGAATCTAGATTTGTTTGGATCATTTTCTTCCCTTTTCATGTATCTTCCCCTCTAGCAGTGCAGACCTGGGGTATTGCAGATTTCCCCCTATAGGTTTCCAAAACCCTTTCTTTAAGGGGAGATCAATATTAGCAGTGCCCAATTCAGACACTATGCAATCCTAGACCAAATAGCCCCTATGAGGGCAATAACAATATTGTCATAATAAACAGAATGAGTTCAAATATTATCTTCAGTAAAACAAACAGATTTGCAATAAGGTCTGCAGTTTCTAATGGAGGACAAAGAGGATGCAGAGGGATGTAGACTGTAGCTGTTAATGGTATAAGAAAAGAATATACAGAAGTTCTAGATAACATAAAGGGTGAGAGTGTAATCAAAAGAAATTGGATGTTAGCATGCAAAAGAGGGAGAAAGAGACTCTGAGGGAACAGGTAAACAAAAGGAAAAGAGAGCAAGAAAAGTAAAGAAAATAAAAACTTAAAATTTTTCAATAAGGAGAAAAAAGAAAATCTACACTATAACAGTCATATAGTATTCAAACCTCCCAGTGTTCAGTAGCCTGATGCATGAGAGGTACCTGACAAGAGCTTCAAGCCTCCAGCAGGCGTCTCAGGATGGGTTTTGTCCCACCTAAAGATCGGAGCTACGGCTTCCAGGATTATCCAAGATGGCCGCTCTGACTTCAAAATGTGTTGGCAAATGGGGAGCTGCAGCTCAGGGGTGGATGTGGTCAGCTGGAGGTCCTGGAGGTGGGGTGTGGTTGGTCCGGCAGGGGTCCTGGAGGTCGGGTGTGTTTGGTGTGGTTGTGGGATCCTGGAGGCCGGGTGCAATCAGTCGGTCTGGGGTCCTGATGATAGGGTGCAGTCAGTTGGTCTAGGGGTCCTGGCGTCAGGGAGCAGTCAGTCGATGTGAGGGCCCCAGAGGCAGGGAGTGATCGGTTGGGCTGAGGGATCCTGGAGACAGGGCTCAGTCAGTCCGGCCAGGGGCCCTACGGGGCCTGGCTATTGTCTCAAAATGGCGGCAGCCACGTGTAATCAAACCTGCAGGTACTGTAACAGTGAACTTCCAGGCAACAGCATGCAGCTGGTGCTCCACTGGCGGTCAGTGATCAATTGCTGACTGTTGTCGGACGATCGGGAGGTGAACCTCGTGCGTTGGGTGATGGATAGGTGTAAGGGAGGCGATGGACAGGCGAGAGGCAGGCAAATGGCGGATGATAGGCACCTGACAGTGAGCAATCTACACTCAAAAGAGGCACTGATATGCTGGCAGACTGCAGGTGATCAGCAGACAAATGGGGTAAATAGCAGGAGATTGATAAGCAGCAAAAACTGCCTCACCAAGAATCAGATATCCTCTGCTTGAAACCGGAGTTACGGAGTTACGGAGTGACAAGGAACACAGCCTCCCTCTAGTCCGCCATCTTGGATCTTATAAACTCTTCTTTAAAAAATTTTTTTTTGTAGTTGTAGACAAAATGCCTTTAATTTTATGTGGTGCTATGGATGGAACCCAGTGCCTCGTATGATAGGCAAGTGCTCTGTCACTGAGCTACAGCCCCAGCCCATAAACACTCTGAATTTTATCTAGGACAGCATAAGGAAGTTCACACCAATTCTTTTTATCCCCTCTCTCCCCAGTACTGGGGATTGAATCCAGGGGCGCTTAACTTCTAAGCCATACCACCAACCCTTTTTATTAGAGACGGTCTTACAGAGTTTAGTGCCTCACTAAATCGCCGAGGCTGGCTTTGAACTTGCAATCCTTCTGCCTCAGCCTCCTGAGTCACTGGGATTACAGGCATGGGACACTGCACCCAACTTGTCTGCTTTTTAAGTATGTATCATTGCAATAAATTATGCTCAGTTATACTATACACTCAGTAAAATGCTTTTTAGTCATTATGTAGTGTTAAGGCATGTAATAATAAAATTAAGAAATCTTATGGTTCTTTAGGAACCAGATAACTTGGCACAGTTCTGGTCTACTTCTATGTCACCCAACAGGTGGTTACCATTCACATGGCTAATGTGCATTTAAAAGGTAGCCTGTTCAAATTGAGACATGCTTTAAGTGTACATACACATGATTTCAGACTTGGATTAGTTCTTTATACTGGTTATATATCAAAATGTTTTCTGAACATTAAATATATTTAAAAATAATTTCAACTGTTTTTACTTTAGTGCCTATGATACTGGTGATTGAACCTAGGTCCTAATACATACTACTAGACAAGAATTCTACCACTTAACACTTTTCTCTGGCTTTGAACTCATGATCCTTCTGCCTCAGCCTTTGGAGTTGCTGGGATTATAGGTGTGTGCCACGACACCCAGACACTGAACACTTTTTTGAGATAGGGTGCACCCCTGTAATCCCAGAGAGTTGGGAGACCTAGACAAGAGGAACGTGAATTCAATGCCAGTCTCAAACTTGGGAAAAAAGACCCTGTCTCAAAATAAAAAAGGGCAGGGGATGTAGCTCTGTGCTCTTTGGTAGACTGCCTCTGGGTTCAATTCCAATGTTAAAAAAAAAAAAAAAAAAAAAAAACTGTGACCCTCATTTCAGCTCCCAAGTAGTTGGGATTACAAGAATATGCCACCATGTCTGGCTTCCAACTTTTTAACCAATATTGTCCTACTATTTCAGATGTATAACACGTATAAAAACAGCACATAATTATATATAACTAGAATAAAATCAGAATTATGTAATATTAACACACTAGGTTCTAAATTATTTCCAACTTATTTTAATGCACCTGTGTAAATTTCATTATAATATAGATTTGAAAACTTGGTACACAATGGGTTAGTGTGGCTAATCACACTATTATCAGACACCATTATCTATCTAATTCAATTAGTCTGAAGTGCACAAAACTGAAATTATTGGCTTGATCACATTCATAAGAATTTTATCCCCAAGTGCTCTTCTGCCTCATCTTGGGCCCAGAGCAATGACCATGAATTGGCTGACCATGGACTGAACCTCTAAAACCATGAGCTAAAATAATCCATCCCTCCTCCAAGTTGTTCCTGTCAGGTGTTTTGGTCACAGTGATGAAAAATCTGACTAAAACAATTAGTGACATTGAGCATATTTGTCTGTGTTTCTTGGCCATTTGTGAATCCTTTTTGGAGAAGTATCTTTAGTCCATTTTCTAATTGGGCCATCTGTGGGTGGCTGGTTTGTCAGTACTGGGAATTGAATCCAAGGGCACTTAACCAGAGTCACATCCCCGGTCATTATTTATTGTTATTTTTGGTACTAGGGATTGAACCCAAGAGTGATTAACACTGAGCCATGTCCCCATCCCAAGTATTTTTTGAATTTTTAAAATTGTCTTTCATGGCTTCTTTACTACTTTCATGGCTTCATACTTTGGTAGTTATACCATCAAATTTTGGAAATAAATTCAGTCTTACAGAAAAATCACAAGAATGTAAATAACAGAGAACATTTATATACTGTTTGTTCAGAATCACCTACCTTCTACTGATGTTTCACTCCATTTGCTTTATAATTTTGTATTCTCTCCACAATGTTGAGATTTCTGAATGTAAGTTGTATGTATAAAGGCCCCTTACCCCTAACACTATAGTATGTATTTTCTAAGAATATTCTTTTGAAGAACTATAGTGCAGCGAGATTAATAATTTGATCACCTTGATGGTCTATTACAAATGTCTGTTGAATCAATAATATCCTTGATAGTTTTTCACAATGCCAGTACAAAATTCAATCTAGAGGTTCTGCACAGAAACCTTTCAACTTGCTCCATTATTTGAAGAACTGACAAAGGTTGTATAAATTTCTTAACCTGACAGAGGTTTTGATGTGTACCTTGTCCTCATTGTAACAATACTTATCAGTATCAGTAATCTTCAGACCATTAATAATGCTTTTATCCCTGTACTCAAGAAAAGGTCCCTTTTCCCACCTTATTCTAAACCTTTTATTTATAGACAGATCAATTGTTAGTTCTTTTCTTATTGATATTTGGGAATACCAAGGAAATGGTTGTCAGTTCCCATTCAATTAGTCTAGTCACCAGATAAACTGTGTTCTGGTCAATGGATTAGAATCAAAAAGGTACACTCACCCACTTGAGCCATTATGCACTCCCTACTGTACAATACTCCCAAGCCTGCAAGAATGCAACAGACCCTTTTCATGACTGACTTATTAGTATCAAAAGTATAGAATGGTATTATGAAAAAATTTTATCCCTTAGTGTAAACAGGAGATTATGATCTATTTAATAATTGTAGTGAATAATGCTTAGCAGTATATTTGGAATGCTTGTTGCTTAGCAGTATCAAAGCCTACTTACAGCAAAATTTTCAATGACTTGTAAAAGAGAGGAATAAATTGGCAAGGATGAAATAGTGATATATTAGTGTCCACAGTTCAAATTATTTTTTGGTACCACGGGTGTTTACCCACCATGCCATATCCCCAGCCCTTTTTTAAATTTTGAGACAGGGCCTTGCTAAATTGCCAAGGTTGGCTTTGAACTTGTGCTCTTCCTCCTCACCCTCCTAAGTCACTGGGATTACAGAGTTAAATACTAATGTACCTGGTTATTTTAATTTTTTTTTTTTTTTTTTTTTTTTTTTTTTGGTACTGGAAACTGAACCAATGGACACTTGAGCAACAGCAATACCCAGTTCTTTTTCTAAATCTTCAGATAGTTCTCTCTAAATTGCTGATGTTGACCTGAAATTTGCAATCCTCCTGCCTCAGCCTTGTGAGTCTCTGGGATTACAGGCATGAGCCTCCTGAAATGTGCCAGCACATCTTTTTTTTTGTAGTGGGGATGAACCCAGGGTCTTGTGCCTATAGGCAAGCACTCTAGTACTGAGCTACATCCCCAGATCTTACTAAGTCACTTGAGGCTGACCTTCAACATCTGTTTTTCCTGCCGTAGCCTCCTAGGTAGTCAAGTTTAGAGGCCTGTGCCTATTTAAAGGCTTCTAATTTTTGCCTTCAGAAATATGTGCTGAGGGTTGGTGGTTTTCTAGGGCAGCTCTTTTCCAGGGCTGCCAATATCACAACCAAGAGAAAGATTGTTGGCTTGTAAATGCTCTCACATGAAGAGGTCATAATAATCTATGTTTTCAAGTCACATGGCCCTCCCTCAGAGAGTAAAGTAAATGCCTTTGCCATAAGAGCACAAGTGTAGCATTGGAGGCACTGAAAATCTGACACAAATACTCTTCTGTGTAGTGAAAACGAGTGAAAAATCAAGAGTTCAATGTTCCTGTCAATTGAATACTGGACCCCATTACCTTCTCAAGTAACACAAATGGGCATATGAATAGGTGTTTTATCTTCATTCTTTTTTAGCCTATATATTTTCTATACAAACGTATAGAAAATGACAAGCAAAGGCTCTTCCCTGATGTTGACAGTAAACTGGATATAAACTAGAGCTAATGTGGACACATCTGCTCAATTACCTATTGTAATCTTTTCACCTGCACCTATGGTTACCTACTTATGTATTTCTACCATTCAATATGCAGGGAGCACATCTGTGGCTACACTTTCTGCTATCATCTTGGCTTTTTAAAAGACATAAATATTTACCATATATTATATGCCAGGCATTTTTGTGTTTCTAAGTTGTTTACACCAATACTGAAACACCTGAAATACTGTTTAAAAATTAAATCTGGCAGCTAGTAGCTCAACTCATTTCCACCAGCTGGAAGCCCATATACTATTCATTCTCTCTGCATACCCAACTTTTCCCTACCCTAACAGAGTAACATGAAACAAGAAATGTTTTAAGTGTACATCATACATTTATTACCAACAACCCTCTCAACTCCAAAATTGGGCACAGGGATTAAAAATAAAAATTCATTGCACTACTTAGTAAAGCATTACTAGTAACTTTCATAAAAAATGTACAAACTTTGTTAAAAATTTATCAAGCCTTCAAATGATTTGGTTACAGATATTTATAATACGTACATTTAAAACTATATGTTAACTGATACAATGGAATATGATTTGAGGAAATGTCTCAGCAAATGATTCCAACAGACACCCCTGTAAGCTTTCATAATCTGAAACAAACAGCAAAATGAGGTAACCAAATGTACCAACAGGGGGAAAATAGCTCGCTAATGAAGGTCTAAAGATATCTGTGAAAAATATCACAAGTGAGTTGGTAGATCTCATTTAAATTATTACAAGAGGTCCAAATTTAAGAATCTTAAATCACATTTCAGAGAGTATATAAAATCTAAATATATTTTCACATTTTCCAGATTTTGCTTAAAAAAAAATTTTTTTTTTTTTTTTTTTTTTTTTTAAAGGACAAAAAATCCTAATATGAGATCTTGATCCATGGAGGCCTTGAGTTAGTGTTGTGTTTTTTTTTTTTGTTTTTTTTGTTTTGTTTTGTTTTTCAGGGTGGGGGTTAAAAATAATACCAAACATGACAATTCATACCAAAAAAACAAAAAACCCCAAACCCACAGCTGAGTTAAGATGGTAAAGTCAATGTTGTTTTAGGAGGAAAGAGGACGAAGGCAACAAACCAACATCTGCCTGCAATCTGGTGGTAACAGCTGGTCAAGAAATCAACTGTTCTTTCTCATATGCTAGTCACAGAGTCACTCACTGTGGCTAGTCTGAGAAGGTCAGAACACACACGTGTGCTCCTAATATGCACTAACCACTTAGTAAGCAAATCTGGACACATCTCTAAGAGCTCCATACAAAGACAAGACAATCCTCAAGAGATCAGCCACAACAGTGCAACAATTAAACTTAGGATTTTACCATAATAGACCCTGCTGCCTCCTAAACTGCCAACTGCCTCTCAAAAATTTATTGGGAAAAGAGACGTTATGACAAAAATTCATAGAGGAAGGGGGAAAAAAAGTTACTTCTCCTAGTCATTAGTACAATGTGCCTTGTTAATTAGGTTTCTCTATATAAATTACAAAAGTGCTTTACTTGCATGCTTCAGTAAAATGAATACTGAGTGTAGTAGTGTTAATGTTAGATCTGTACAGATATAAATCTTTGCAGCTATACAAAAGAGTCTACAAGATGGGCTTCTGCCATTTTAAACATGATTTTTTTAATAAAAAAAATAAAAAGATAAAACTATACGTGATTTGTATGCAGCTGATTATTATATGCCAATAATTTTGGTCTTTAACATACTTTTTATTCTTCAGGAACAGGAAGGGGATTATACTAAATGATTTAATATTAACATGTGCATTTTACCACTGTTTAGGTGTATTACTGATGCACTGACAAATCTAGGGGCAAAGTATGCAAAATCCTATTTGTATGACTAGATAGAGGCAACAGTGTCTGGAAGAGGACAAAATTGTGCTTCTGTGTGAATTGACTTTACGGAACTCTAGGCTGTGATGAGCTTATAGAGGTTTTAAAGGAAGGCAAGCAGCATGGCAGTAACAAGTAGTTAACACTGTCTGAGCACAAAACTGACCCAGAGCCAACTGAGAGTTGAGTGAGGCTGGCAGCAAGTTCTCACAATCCTGACTAGAATAATGCAGCATGTGCTACTGCATACAAAGCAATGACATCAACTGCAGGAGGAGGCAGACAATGCTGAATACACCAAAAGAATGAGAAAGAAATCTAAATGTTGCTGGAAAAATGACTTTAAACAATCTGAATTACACTCAATGAACCTATTAAAAAAATACAGCTATGTATTATTTTAGATCAACTAAATGAGGGTCAATTCCTGTTTGACAGCATTATTTTATACAAAAATCAAATCTTCATTTATACTGCAAGTATTTTGGATATCTGTTGTATTAAACTTTTCTTATTCAAACAAAAATTAAAAGGAAAAGCAGCAAGACATCAAAGCAAATCAGGTCTAAGGAACACAAGCTGTCATAGCACTTGATCCATCCTGAAACAAGGGCTTCAAAAAGAAGCACATTTACTGAAGAAAGAACTAAGACAACGTTCAGAATTGGAGCTTGGCAAGTGAATTAATATGAACAGAAAACAGTTTTCTTGAAATAATTTAGTTGCCTACGGGAGCTTGAACAAAGAACACATTGGCGGAAATCAAGCTGAAATAACAGATTTTGTTCTGGTGGAAGTCAAAGAGGCAAGACTTCATGGGACCAGTGGTATTCTTAAAAATATATTACTCATATATCTTCAGAATAGACTACAAATCTAAATACACACACACACACACCCCAAAAATAAAAAAAAAAAATCATCACAGGTACTTTCTGTAGGAAGCTTCCTGAAAATGTAAAGGAAATACAAAGTATCGACATTCAAATCGTTGATTGAAATGCTAATATTGCTAACAGATGATGTATGATATTGCACCTTCTTTTTGGAAACAGCAAGTTGGAGATTTGAAATTTTCTTTCCACAACAGAATCAAAACTCAGGTTCATGGAGTGAGAATCTGTTACACTTTTTTCCTTAAGTGACCCACTTAGGACCACCAATGAAGAGAAGGTGACAGCTGCCTGAAGCACAGGAAGAAGGCTTTTCTCATTCCATTCACTGGGAAGAAAGGGGATGGAGTATTCAATGCTTATAATTGATGCACCCTTAGCAATCAGTGTGCAACAGCAAACACAAGGGGAAAAACCAGTGTACAGTACTAGTGCTGTTTAAATAACACACCAGATTATACATTGCAGCATAATTAAAACTACACACACATTCTTGGTACATGCTGGTATATAGGATCTCATACACACATAAGCTACCATGCCCTCTCACAAGTAGTTGCACACACTCTCTCTTACACACAGATACATGTATCAACAGTCATACACTGCATTCATTTCCACTCACAGTTTCTGAAGGCTCTATATAAGGTAGATTGCTATATCATCTGGAGCTACCACTTTTTATAAAAGCACATGCTAAAAGATCACGTCCACTGTAATCTTGCAGCAACACTCGGAATGATCACACAAAAACCAGGGAATGTTAGTGCACACACAAAATTAAGCTAAAGAAAAATTCTTTGGAGTTCCAATCACACGGTTAGTATAACAATCCCATAATTGTGAAGACTAATTGTAAGCTTTTATAGTTGATTAAGTCACACAGTGCAAAGAAAGGTCCATTGACCCTTTTGGTAAAGGGAGGGCTGGAAGCCACACAGATTAAGTTCAATGGATAGTCCGTATATACATGTGATGAGGAACACCCAAACTAAATTTGTGCTCTTAAGTTGGTCATTCTGAATCCCGATGCACTTCTGAAGCATCAGCTCGGCAAATTGGGCAAGTACGATTTGCCTAAAAAACAAGAGAGAAAACTTGTTTGCATTGTGACTCATATAATTAAATTTAATAAAAACAACAGAACTGCTTTCACTTCCAATACAGGTTATACACACTTTGTTCCTTTAAAGAGGCACAAAGTAATCAGTGCTTTAAAATGACAAAAAAAGAAAAACTCACAAAAACTCAAAGATTTAATATCCCATAAATTTTTTTTTTTTTGGTAGCACTTGGAGCTTTAACCCTGGGGGACTTTACCACTGAGCTACATCCCCAGTTCACCCCTAACCCTTTTGAATTTTGAGACAGGGTCTTGCTAAATTGCCCAGGCTGGACTTGAACTTGCCATCCTTCTGCCTCAGCTTCTTGCCATAAATGATTTTTCAATATGTCTGTTCAAACATAAAAACAAGATTACCCAGTACCAGTTTAGACATATTTAATAACTAACTTAAAAGTAAAGGGAGCTCTAGTAAGCTACCTTTCTAAACTCAGAGATCTGGCCTAACAAGTTCAGGTCTTGTCTCTATGTACCACAAGAAAATTAAAGAAAATTAGGATTATCAAGGGCAGATTTTAGGTTTTACATAATCAGTCTCATGTTCATCACTGCAGCAACCCCACCCTCCTTGTGCTGGGAATGGAACTCAGGACCTCATTCATGTTCTACCACTGAACTATAGCCCCAACCCCTAACTTTCACTAGCCTTTTCTCTTCATCTGGAGAGATCGTACTCTGAAAGCAATATTTCAATTTTGTCTCTTATACCCATACTCTACTAAACCATGGACTCACTCTAATGAACCTACGGTCAATAAAACAGAAAATTCAGTGTTATTTCCTTTATAGATACCATCATTTTACCTTAAGCCATTTGTCAACACACTTGGCATGGAACTCGTGGTTACAGGGTAAGACTCTAAGTAGCTGCCTTGACTCAAAATCACACATGCATACTACACACCTAAAAGAAGCAAAAAGATCAATTAAACATAAAATTGGGTGGTTTTCTATTTTGAAATGATTGTGGAAGTCTATAAAACCACTTATCATTCTCAGTTTTATCACAAATTTGTAGACAAAATAATCTATCAACCTGAAAAACAATGATGTTAAGGCATTTAGTAAGAGTGCTCTGCTTTACTGAAGGATGACTGAAAATCTCTGGCTAACATCCAAATGAAGTCTTAAAACCAAAAATACTTTACTATTATAAAAAAAATATAAATATACATGAAAAAGAAGGCAGGCAGATGTCCCTTAACCTCACACATTCAAAGCCAGTATGTAAGAGTTAAACTCTTAAAACATAGTTAAGTCTTTGTGATCTTGGATCAGGCAAAAGATAACCATATATCAGGTCATCTAAGAGATAATATCAAAAGAACAAGAAACAACAACAACAACAAAAAACTCAGGAGGTTGAGGCAAGAGGATTCCAAATTCAAAGCCAACCTCAGCAATTTAGCAAGGCCCTAAGCAACTCAGCAAGATCCTGTCTCAAAAAATAAAAAGGGCTAGGTCCAAGTGTGGTGGTGCACACCTGTAATCCCAGTGACTCAGGAGGCTGAGGTAGAAGGGCAAGATCAAAACCAGCCTCAGCAACTTATTAAGGCCCTAAGTAAGTTAAGTTAATAAGACCCCCATCTCAAAGTAAAAACATAAAGGGGGTGGGATGCGGGGCTGGGGATGTGGTTCAGAGGTTAAGCACACCCGGGTTTAATCCTCAGTACCAAACAAAAAAAAGGAGGAAAGAAATTTTAAAATGCTCAAAAGTAAGAGCTACCAGGGAAAGGAAAATTAAAATGTCAGTGTGATACCACTTTGAAGCCACTAGGGCAATCAATAAATGGGATGGACTCAAACTAAAAAGCTGCTTCTTCTTTTTTTTTTTTTGGCGGCGCTAGGGATTGAACCCAGGGCCTTGTGCTTGCAAGGCAAGCACTCTACCGACTGAGCTATCTCCCCAGCCTCTAAAAAGCTTCTTTACAACAAAGGAAACCATCAATAACATGAAGAAAGAGCCTACAGATTGGGAGAAAATCTTTACCACATGCATCTCAGAGCACTAATATCCAGGATATATAAAGAACTCAAAAAACTTAACACCAAAAAAACCAGCCCAATCGATAAATGGGCTAAGGGAACTGAACAGATACTTCACAGAAGAAATATAATCAATCAACAAACATGGAAAAATGTCCATCATCTCTTACAATTAGAGAAATGCAAATCAAAACTACTCTAAGATTTCATCTCACTCCAGTCAGAATGGCAATTATCAAGAATACAAGCAATAAGTGTTGGCGAGGATGTGAGGGAAAAGGTACACTCATACATTGTTGGTGGAACTGCAGACTGGTGCAACTATGGGAAGCAGTATGGAGATTCCTCCGAAAACTTGGAATGGAACCACCATTTGACCCAGCTATCCCACTCCTTGGTTTATACCCAAAGGACTTAAAATCAGCATATTAGGAATGATGCAGCCACATCAATGTTTATAGCAGCTCAATTCACAATAGCTAAACTATGGAACCAACCTAGATGCCCTTCAACAGATGAATGGATAAAGAAAATGTGGCATATTTACACAATGGAATATTAGTCTTAAAGAAGAATGAAATTATGGCATTTGCAGGTAAATGGATGGAACTAGAGAATATCATGCTAAGTGAAATAAGCCAATCCCTAAAAACCAAAGGTTGAATGTTTTCTCTGATAAGCAGATGCTGATCCATAGTTGGGGGTGGGTAGGGAAGAATGAAGGAACTGTAGATTATGTAGAGGGGAGAGGTGGGGTGCTGGGGATGGGATAATTTTTTTTTTTAAAGCCACTAGGACAATATAATAAAGACAAGGCAATAACAAATGCTGGAAAAAAACATAGTGAGATTGAAACATTTTTGTACAGTGCAGGTAGAAACAGAAAATGGCGTAACCACTTTGTAAAAATTGGCAGGTCTCAAAAAGTTAAACAGAAGTGATACCCAGCGATTCATTTCCAGGTGTATATTCCAAAAAAATTAAAACACACATTCACAGAAAACCTGTACACATATGTTCAAAGTATTATTCATAATATCCAAAAAGTGGAAACAACAAAAATGTACGTAAACTGATGAAAGGATAAACAATATATAATGTATCCACAGAATGGAATATTATTTGGCCATGAAAAGAAATAACTTACTGATATAAGCTACAACATAAATGTACTTTGAAAAGTTAAGTTAAAGAAGCCAGACACAGAAAGACCACATATTATATAATCTCATTTATGTGAAAGCTATGGAGGCACAAAGCAGGTAAAGGGTTAGGGTGTGTGTCAAGTTGGAGAGGGTTGGAGAGATAAGGGGAGTGTCTACAAGTGAGTGAGGGATTTCTTCTGCAGGCGATAAAAAAGGGTCTAAATTTGTGGTGATGGATGTACAACTCCATGAATTCTATCTGTTGATCTATTTATTTCAAAGTACTCTAGTCTAGCCCAGGGCCTCACATATGCTAGGTAAAGTACTATATCCCCATTCCTTTTTAAAATTTTACTTTCAGACAGGGCCTAAATTGCCCAAGGCTGCCTCTGAACTTGTGACCCTCCTGCCTCAGCCTCTTAGTAGCTTGGATTACAGTGTGTGTGTACTACCACACGCAGCAAGAAATTTAACTGTTAATTTCACTCAATTTAAGTAGTTAAACAATTAGCCAATACCTTATTGGTCAGCAAAGACCCAGAGTATGAAACAGAGGTAACTTATCTCTTTATATTAAGTTCTGAGTCTTAAGCTTTTATTTCATGATATTTTCCTTTAAATTAAAGGAAATTTAACACATGTCAGAAAAAAATATACTTACAAAGTCTGTTCTGACTGGTGATTGTTAGGATTAAACCGATAAGAAGGAAGTTGTTCAATATCTGCTTTAGTCAGTCCTCGAGGTTTAGCCTCTCCCAGTCGCTCTGCAAGGTTTAAAAGGGCCTACAGAGGAAAAAAAGACATTTTCATCTTTCTTTAAATTTCCTATTCCATTAATTTTAAAGATTTTATTTTACATAGAAAAATTCACATACAAAAAGTAAAAACAAAAACGAAAATAAAAAACAGTGCAATAGAATAGGATATACCCATTACCCAAGCTCAATAATTCATGGCTAATTTTATTTCATCCATCACTATCTACCCTAAACTCCAGATTATTTTGACCAAAAACTATGATAGTATCATTTCATAGGTAAGATAGTTCTGCATGTATTTGTTAAAAAGTTTACCAAAGTCAAACATCCCCTGAGGGACAAAACTGTGTCTAAGACTTTCACTCACAAATCTGTACCAGGAAGCATATAATCTTTAAAATGCACTGTTTTTCACAGGTAATTTAAGGATAGTATTATTATTTGATCCTAGAATCAAAGATGACATATAGATGCTTCAGTTTGGGGGCATACAATAACATCAAAATGACTGCCTAGTTAGGCAGAGCAAAGAAATTCAAAAGCAGTTTCTTTTTCCTTTGCCAATTCTTCTGCAGCAAGATCCATCTTCTCAATAAAATCACAGCATTTGCTGGTAAATAAATAGAGTTGGAGACTATCAAGCTAAGTAAGATAAACCAAGCCTCCCAAAAATCAAAGGCCAAATGTTTTCTCTGTTTTGACCCCCTCTGGAGGGGGGGGGGGCGGGGGCGGGGTGGGTGGGATGTGTCGCAGGAGAAGAATGGAGGAATTTTGGATGGTGTAGAGGAAAATGGGGTAGGGGAAGGAAAGATAGGGGACTGAGACAGATATTATTACCCTATGTACATGTATGATTACATGAATGCTGTGAATCTACATTGTGTACAACCATAGAAATGAAAAGTTGTACCCCATTTGTGTACAATGAATCAAAATGCAGTCTGTAAAAATAAAAATTTTAAAAAAATGTTTCTATAACATCTTTAAAAAAATGATTTCTCTTTTCATGAGAAATCATTAATAAGAAGACCTTCAACAAACTTCCAGGACCTATTCTTGATGACAATAGGGAATGAGCAGAGATTATGTTAACACCATGGGTACTGTCACCATGGAAAACAACCATGGACACAGACTCCCTTTGGATTTCAAACCCAATGTTTCTGATGTGGTCAGAGATGGCTTTTGTAACAGACAGTATACAGGATGATCTTTCAGTCTCGATGATAGAATACCATGCTGCTACCTGGTAACGAAGAATTTTCCCTTGAGCCAGTTTCATAAATACCAACTTCCTTTCCTTACAGTAATTTCACCTTGGCATAGCTGACATTGGATAGTGAGCTGAGGATTAGTTTCTTCAAATAATGACACTTTATGAACAGTAGTCATATCCAGTTTTAGAGCAATATGAGATTAAGCTTGGTTGTGATCTAGAGTCAAGTCTCCTTGGAGATAGAAGGAGTTAACTTGGAGTCACTCAAGCAGTTGATATTGGCTGGGTTTCCTAGAATGATAACCTTAACTGAGATCTTGTCCTATTTCTCAGAGGCGGCATCCTGCCTTTTGAATAATTTCACTTTTATACTTGGTACATTTTTCATCTCATGCTCTCCCTTCTTGGCCTCTTTGAAGGTAATCTTTTTTATCTGCTGCAATGACATCTTTCAGGAGAGGAAGGACACAGGTCTTGCAGTTCCACTGAGACAGCATTCAGAACACCCAATATGAGAGTGATATCCAACAGCACAAGAATTATAGACCAGTCTTTACCACAGACAGATCCATTTGCAATATTATATAAAAGTGAATGAATATGCAATGAATATGAAGCTGCCTCAGTCTCTGGGTTGGACATGACTGGGAACTCTACACTTTCAGCAGCTACAAAATAAACCTCGGGGAGGAATGGAGGCCACTCTACCATGGAATCAATTCCTAAGACCGACTTGTCAAAAGAACATAACTACAAAGACATCACTGCACCTAAAAAAAAATTACTAATTCTTCAACATCAAATATAAATTAATGTTCAAATGTGATGACTGTTCTGATTATTTTTAAGACAAATGTGGTCTATCTGAAAAGGGAGCCCAATAAATCAATGTTACCATAGTTTAATATGTCCTAAGTCTCTTTTTCATCCTTATATTACTTGAAGAAAACAGATCAATGACCTGTAGAACTTCCCAGTGTGATTTTGCTGACTGAATCTCCCTATTCTTGCTCTGTGTGTAGTTTTAATATATCCATGTCGCCTTCATTTCCTAGTTGGTGAATATTTTTTTTTTTTAATAAGGTCTACCATGTCTAGTCATGTGAGCAAGCACTGATGGAACACTATCTAGATTCATCAATTCACTAGGGATTGGCAAAATGACAGTATTGTAACTTCATTATTTTTTGATTTGTGCTGTACTAGGGATTGGACCCAGGGAGATTCAGTCAGCAAAATCACAACAGGCAAGACAACTGAAAGCAAGACATTATTAGTGCTTAAGTCTCATAAGAACAAAAAAGGAGACTAACTGGGACCTAGGAGATAGACTAGAAATGTTCACAGAGCTAGGGTTATGAATCAGTGTTAGAGTGCTTGCCTAGCATGTGAGGCCTTGGGTTATCAGCACTGCATGTAAATAAATAAGGATACAAATTTTTTTAAAAAAAAAAGAAATGTTGTTCACAAAGATGGCAGTTTTTATGGTATATTTTCAAAACATGGAGGAATAGAGAAAGATCTTAGTTGAAGAATCAAGGGAAGTAAAGGCAAGAACATGTAGGGTAGACTGGGCACGTTGGGGGAACCACCTAGAGGGAGCCAGTGAGCCAGGACTAGGGAGTGTTCAACAGCTACACTATGACATAAAATTAAAAAGGCAAGTAAGGTCTTTTTGATTGGTTGAAAGTATGACTTTATAGATTATCAGAATATTCAACCAAAAATAACAGTTTAGAAAGGGATTTCAAAGTCAAAATGAGATTTTTCTTATATGACAATTGTATTACTGCTTTTCCAATGATGTGTACATGATCAGCTATCTTTTTAAGCACTATAATTTATGGCAGATTAATTTTAATAAAGATAAGCAACTCACTGCTATCGATACTGCTGTATGCAGATGGTAGCAATAAAATAAGAAAATTATTAAAGTCTACTTTACTTTCAAGAAATGAAATTTAGATGGGTGTGGTGGCACATTAGGAATCCCAGCAACTTAGGAGGCTAAGGCAGGAAGATCGAGAGTTCAAGGTCAGCCTCGAGAGTTCAAGGTCAGCCTCGAGAGTTCAAGGTCAGCCTCGGATTCTCAGTGAGCTCCTGTCTTGAAGTAAAAAATAAAAAGGTCTGGGGATGTACCTCTGTGGTAGAGAGTACCAATAAATAAATACAAATAAAATTAAATTAAAAAGGGGTTTGGAATGCAGCTCATTATTAAAGTGCTTGGATAGCATGTGCAGGGCCCTGCATTCAATCCCAGTACTGCAAAAAAAAAAGAAAGAAAGAAAAGAAAAAAAAAAATCTAAAGGACAATACAGTATGGTTACGTAGGAAGAAAGAAATAGACGTAACATTTTGAGAAACTATAGAATATAGTATTGGGTTAGATCTCTTGTGCATTCAAAAAAAGGGGGGGGGGAGTTTATGACTCCTCCCCAACCCCACATTCATCTAAAAACTGTTCCAGCATTCATGTGAACAAAACAAAGTAAAGTTGAGGTAAGAAAGATGGCTGAGTACTGAATTAAGGTCAAGATTACTTACACTCAACATATTTAAATCTAAATCTGTCTGTCAACTCTCAAACCACACCTCTTACATTCCTAACTCAAATTATATAGCAAGATCAACATCATTTAAATGTCAATTATTTGACCCACTGACATTTATGTGTTTGCCTCCTTGACACAGGCTATTCCAGTCTTTGCCCCCCATCCTCCCGGGGTAGGGATACCAGGGATTGAACTCAGGGGTACTCGACCACTGAGCCAATCCCCAGCCCTATTTTGTATTTTATTTAGAGACAGGGTCTCACTGAGTTGCTTAGCAGCTCACTTTTGCTGAAGCTGGCTTTGAACTCACAATCCTCCTGTCTCAGACTCCTAAGCCACTGGGATTACAGGTATGTGCCACAGCACCTGGCTATAGTCCTTTTTGTAGAGCATCATCTTTTGCAATTTTCCTATCCTTACCCCTGAACACCACAATTAACCATTCAAGATCAAATCCTACTGACTCGAGTGTTAAAATGTCTTTCAAAGCTTTACTTTTCTTCTGTTTATTGTATGTATTTAAAGTACACGATATGATCATTTGATATATACACAGTGAAATGATTGCCACAGTCAAGCAATTTAACCCACTCATCACTTTCCATCTTTTTTTTTTTTTGGTGGTAAGAGTACCTAAAATCTATTTTCTTAGCAAGTTTACAATATACAATACAATATTATAACTACAGACCTCAAGCTATCCACCTCTAGACTTACCTACCAAATGGCAAGATTTACTTTTATTTCCCTCTCCTCACCTCTGTAACCAACAAACATTTTACTATGTATTTGACTTTTTAAAGAATCCTCATGTAAAAAAGATCAGTATTTCCTGCCCCCTCCTATATTTCACTTACCATAATAACTTTCAGTTTCAAGTTGTCAAATAGTGGATCTCCCATTTATGGCTGAAAAATAATCCACTCTATTTACACTACGATTTTTTAATCTGGTCATCCACAAGTTGTTTCCATAGCACAACTACTGTGAATAATGCTGCAACGGACATGGAAGTACAGATACCTCTACAAGGCACTGATTTCATTTTCTTTGGCTTCACATCCAGCAGGGAGATTATTGGGCCATATTGCTGACAGTCCTTTGTTTTCCCAAATGAATATACCAATTTACATCCCCATCAACAATATATTAGGGTTCTCTTTTCTCAACATCCCACCAACACTTATTTTGTTTGTTTGATAACAGGTATGAGGACATATCTCACTGTGATTTCAATTTACATTTCCCTCATGATCAGTGATGTTGAGCACCACTATTTATCATTCTTATGTCTTCTTTTGAGAAATGTCCATTCAGATTCTTTGCCCATTTCTAATCATGCTATTTGGTTTTGCCTATTACTGTGACAGCTCCTCATATATTTTGGATATTAATTCTTTATCAAACATACAGCTTGTAAATTTTTTTTCCTACTCTGAAGAGTACCTTCTCAGTTTTCTGATATCATTTCTATCTACTCCATACTGCTAGCAGAGTTTTGACTTTTTAGAGATATGATGCCATAAATACACCAAAAACAACATACAATACAATATTATATTACTAACTAACCAAAAACATTTAGCAAGGCACTCAAGGGCATCTAATTGAGTTTTTCAATCAAATCTCTACTTTCTCCCTTTCATTTTAGCCACAAACTATATATGCTATTCCTCAAGAATGTCCTGGACTTCCTTATTTGCATTCTCTCAATGGAACTGTATGAACTCTAACAGAGCATCAAGGTCTACCTACTTGATATAGATTCATGGCACATGATTAAATTAGCTATAGAATAATACTTTTATGACAAATTTGTATCTTGAAATACACAGTTTACCTAATATTTAATTAGATGACGATTAGAATAATACTTTCATGACATAATACCCTGCAATTTAATTCACAGTTCATCTACTGACCTCATAATTTTCTACTTCTCCATCTTCCACATCCAATTCAAAGCTGAAAGTTGGGCCCACTGCAGGTGGCACTGGAAGCATTGACCTGCAGTGAAAACAACAATGCTAGCATTGGTAAGTCAGTACACTCATTCAATGACAAGATGGGAAGGACAAAGGCCAGTGCAACCCTTACAAAGATTAACTTCACTACCAACAAAAAATTAAAAGTTAAGACGGGCACGGTGGCACATGCCTGAAATCCAGCAGCTTGGGAGGCTGAAACAGAATTGCAAGTTCAAAGCCAGCCTCAGCAACTCAGCAACATGCTAAGCAACTCAGAGAGACCCTTTATCTAAATAAAA
This sequence comes from Sciurus vulgaris, assembly GCF_902686455.1. NCBI lineage: Eukaryota > Metazoa > Chordata > Mammalia > Rodentia > Sciuridae > Sciurus > Sciurus vulgaris. The sequence goes on from NC_136476.1 coordinate 53,697,177, forward strand.
TACAAAACTGGGATGGGGATGTGGCTCAGTAGTTGAGCGCCCCTGAGTTCAATCCCCAATACCCGCAACCAAAAATTACAAGTTGATAATAAAAACACATCATTTATAATACCATTAAAAAACATAAATGAAGGGATAAATTTCATAAAACATATAAGACTAAGGAATAACAACTGCATAAATAATTTTAGGATAAACAGCAATATATCTTGTCAGCAGACCAGAGGACTCAAAATTAACTGTTTTCATTATAATCCCTACCAAAACCTAGCAGGTCTTTTTTTTTTTTTTTTTTTTTTTTTTTTTAAATAGAAACATATTCAGTTTAAAATTTATGTAAAAGTGCAAAAGACCTTAAATAGAAAAATTCCAAAAACAAGCCAAGACACTTATATGAAAGACAAAGGGGCTAATAGGAAAGGAGCTAAAACTATCACAACTGGGCTAAGGTTATGACTCAGTGGAAGAGCACTTGCCTAGCATGTGTGAGGCACTGAGTTTGATTCTCAACAACACTTAAAAACAAATAAAGTTACTGTGTCCTTCTAAAACTAAGAAAAAAAATTATATGTTGTATTTATATATAAATATATATAAATACAACTGTCAGACCAATGTGATATAGGAATGTGGTTTAACAGGTACATTTCCTATCTTTTCTGGTAGGTAATTACAGACATGTGACTAAGTTCTGGCTAATGAAATATAGGGAATAAAATGTGCTATGCTACTACTTTTAGGAAATATCCTTGGAACTCATTTTCATTTTTGCTACCTGGAAAATATATATGATAACTTGAGTCAGAGGGGCCAGTTTATATCACGTAGTCCCAAGATTATGACAGTGGAACCATTTCTCACAGTCACAGGGCTAACAAATCACCCTTAATCTTCCTACTGCTAGACTTCAATATGTGAGAGAGAGAACTATCATATTTTAACACATTAATATTTGTTATAGGTAAACCTAATCCTAATAGAGTAGGTCTAAGACACACAAGTAACTTCTAGTCTCCTTTCCCAAGAGAAACATGATCAAAATCTACATGATCAAAAGTGACAGGTGGTGAAGCTAGCTATTTAAAAGAAAAAAGAAAAAAAAAAAAAAAAAAAAGGGCATAAAACTTGCACCTTTTGATTTATTAAACCTATATTTTTGGCTCAGAGATTTCTTTTCCCCTATTTCTCCCATTTCCTTGCTCTTTCTTTTACCCTTAATTGACTTCCTGACCTCAAGCCCCTTAAGTAAAAACAGTATCTAAATAAATGACAAGTCTGTGAAGAACTCATAAGAATCTCAAGGTTTTAAAAAGTTAGAATTCAATAAAATAAGAAAGAACTTACAACACATATGGCAGTAAGCTGGGATGATAAGGGGGAGGTGGTATTGGTTGCTGGGATCGATATCTACTACGTCCTGTGAGCCTCCGAGGCATAAATGGAGGATAAGGCTGCAGGGAAAAAAGTATTAGAAGAATTTAAGATCATTCTACATTATGAATAATTAATATCAAATAAAGTGTCTTGGTTTTTGAAAACTTACAAAGCTGTTCACTGTTTAAGTGACATTTAATATTTCTTAAATGTTAACTTAGATGTAATAACCAGTTTAAAACATATACTCAGGTGCATTTCTAAATATAATTTTCCAAACAAATGCTATTAAGAATACATTTAAGGGGCTGGGGTTGTAGCTTAGTGGCAGAGTGTTTGCCTTAGCACATGTGAAGCACTAGGTTCAAACCATAGCATCACATAAAAATAAACAAAATAAAGGCATTCTGTCCATCTACAACTACAAAATAAGAAAAAGTTAAAAAAAAATTTTAACTTCTAAACGTTTCGAGAGCTACAATGAAACACTTCAGAACAAATAGTCTGTCAAGGAATGCATGAAAACTTACTACTCCAAAGGACACCTCCTGATGCAAAGGATCATGTGTCAAGAACTGCAAAGGAGCTGATGGAGGTAATGTTGGGGGATGGGCTGATGGGGGGTAAGTAAAACTTCCTACTTGAAGATGTTCTCCTAAGAGTTCCACTTCATTTTCTATCCTCTGCAGAGGCTGGAGAGGGGGAGGGGAGAGAGAGAAACACAATAATAATATACTTCCAGGGTTCAGACAGAAATGTAGACAGAATTTTATAATAATCAAAAATTAAGAATCCAAAAATATCTTTCTGGGGCAGGGGGAACTGTGGATTGAACCCATGGAAGCTTTGCCACTGAATATCACCAGCTCTTTTTATTTTAAGACAGAGTCTCAGGGCTGGGGAGATAGCTCAGTCGGTAGAGTGCTTGCCTTGTAAACACAAGGCCCTGGGTTCATACTCCCCCCGCCCCCCCCCCAAAAAAAGAGTCTCACTCAGTTACTTATGGCCTAAGATGCTGAGGCTAACCTCAAACTTACAATCCTCCTGCCTCATCTTCCCGAGTTACTGGGATTCCAGACACATGCCACTGTAACCAGCAGAATCCAAAAAATATCTTTAAGGTCATACATCTGACTTTTCCTTTCCCCCCCCAGTGTGAGAGATTCAACCCAGGGCCTTGCATATGCTGAGCTACACACCCCCAGCCCAAGGCCTCCTGATGTTCACATCAATCTAAAATTCACACAAGTGGAAATAAACTGTAGTAAAATCTTCCTACCATCAATTTCAATAAGAAAATCTCTGGGACAAGTTATTAAGGATTTCCATTACAAGATGTATTTCATTTACTACTTGAACATTTTTTTAAAACAAGAGGAAAAAAATGTTATATGGTAAGTCAATTATCTTTAAGTTAAAATTACTTTTTCAGTTGTGGCACTCAGAACTATTGAATCATTTCCAGACAAACTTTCTCAGATGAAATATAACATGGAGCGCATTCATAAATCAGAAAACAGGGCTAAATCCTGGGTACAGTGGCACACACCTGTAACCCCAGCAACTAAGGAGGCTAGTCTTAGTATATTAGCAAGGCCCTGTCTCAAAATAAAAAGGGCTGAGGATACAACTCAGTGGTAGAACACTCAGGGGAAAGGAAAAAGAAACGGCTAAATGCAATGAAGTACAGAAGCATTATGCTACAGTAAAAAGACTATGAACTTTGAACTTGGAATCTTGGCACTGTCACCAATTAGTCATGTGACTTAATCCACACCTCAGTATTATAAAACTGATGGGCTGAAATATTCACAGTATACTTCTGAAGTGTACTGTGAAGTCAGGTATAGTGGTACACGCCTATCTCTCAGTGATTTGGTAGGCCGAGGCAGGAAGATCACCAGTTCAAGGCCAGCCTCAGTAACTAAGTGTTCCTCAGTAACTTAGATCCTGTCTCAAAATAAAAACTAAAAAAGGGCTGGGGAAATAGCTCAGGGGTTGAGGGCCCTGGGTTAAATTCCCAGTATCTCCACCCCAAAGTTGTATTATGAACAAAGCTGATGTACATGAAGTACACAGTGCTATTCCAATCACATAGGACATTTAATGGAATATAATTCACACAATTTTAAAAGGAGTACAACTTGATGGATCTGGTTCATCCATCTTGTAGATTGCATAAACACTTCTTCATTCTATTTTATGGTGGAACAATATTCCATTGTATGGCTCCACCATTCTTTGTTGTTCATTCATTTATCAGTGGATAGATATCTGGACTCTTGACATTTTAGCTATTAGGAATACTGTTGCTACAAATGTGTACACATTTATGTGTTTGATGTTTTTAATTCAACTCTTTTGGGCACAAAGAATTTTACATGTTACTTTGACTCCTTTCCTCAGTTATAGAATAAGCAACAAATAAAATAATTACTAAAACTTTAATTTGGAAGCTTATGCATACTTGAGAGAAATCACAACTACTTACACTATGACAATACCAATATACCGAAGTTCTACGTTGGTTATGTGACTGAATCTTTTAAAGAATTCCAAACTCAGGGGCTGGGGTTATAGCTCAGCGGTATGGTAACTGCCTAGCACGTATGAGGTACTGGGTTTGATCCTTAGCACCACATAAAAGAATTCCAAACTTAGATACAAGTGACAAAATTTCAGTTAAACCTCAAATTCCCAGATATAGGAGGGTTAAGTAGGAGGATAATTTAGGCATGAACCCTATTCTGATTCCAAGATTTTCTTGTAGAAGTAGTTTAACTTTTCAGATGAGCCAAACTTTGATTGTAATTGTTTCTATACTTTTCAGGAGAACAAAGAGGTAAGTTCACCCTGTTTGGTACCCAGAATGGCTCATAAATCCTTAGTAAACAACTGTTAGGCTCTGCTATCAAAACTATTAAGTTACCTTCACAGAACTGAGACCTTTAACTCCAACAATTTCCATAGGTTATTTTTTTCTGTTTTCCCTTAATCCTTGAAGGTTTACATGCCGAGTTTGGCCTGACCGAAAATCATTTGGACCTTTTTATTTTTTATTTTTGGTGGTAATGGGGATTGAACCCAGGGGTGTTCTGCCACTGAGCTGTACCTGCAGACAGTTTTTTAAAAATTTATTATTATTTTTTTGGTTCCAGGGATTTAACCCAGGGGCACTTTACCACAGTCCCAGCCCTTTTTATTTTTTGTTTGAGACAGGGTCTCAATAAATTGCTGAGGGCCTTGCTAAGTTGCTGAGGCTAGCCTCAAACTTGCAATCCTCCTGCCTCAGTTTCCAGTCACTGAGATTACAGACATGTGCCACCACATTCAGCTACCTGCAGTATTTTAAAATTTTATTTTTGAGACAGGGTCTTGCTAAATTGCTGAGATTGGCCTTAAACCTGTGCTCTACCTGCCTCAGCCTCCTAAATTGCTGGGATTTATAGGCATGTGCCACCACACCTGGTACAAATGGAACTTTTTCCTGTGCCCTTCTTTTTATTTATACAATGTTTTTCCTATGTTAGATCCCCCAAATAATATGCCTCTCAGCTATATTCTAGTCCCAGGACAGAGTTAAATATTTCATTTGCTTTTCACCAGAACACAGAAAAGCAGATCCTTGGAAAAAATTGAGCCTTAGAAGTTAATTTACATACCTAAATGAATACAAATATTCTAACAGGCATTAATTTCACAATATTTTCAATTTAGACATATAAAGGCAAAAAAACAGTACAACTAAATTTTTCTTCAGATTTATGTCCAAAGGAATGCAGATATGAAAAAATTCAAATTGAAATTAGACAAGTGACATTAAAATAATTAGAAAAAATTAAGAAATCAGGCTAATGCAAGGTTTATACTTTTTTTTGATAGATTCCTTTAATTCTTTAAAGGATCATAAAAATAGCTAAGTTACAGTATTTAAATGGCAATAACCTACTAAACTACTCTGTCAGGTCTAAACATTCCGGGAAAATTAAAAACATAAGATACCTACCGATCGTGATTGCTGTGTTTGGAAAGGGACAAACTGGCCTGGTGGTGGCAAATGAGGAGGATGATGGGGAGAAAGGTGAGGAGGATGTATAAGAAATGGATCACTAGAAATGAGAGGTGGGAATGCAGCATATGGTACTGGTAAGTGCTGAACCGAACATGCCTGAAGCATCTGTAAGAGAAATTATTTTTTGGTTATGTATATCAGAATATATAATTAATTTTTTAAAAAGACAAAATGATTAAAATCACTGCCATACTTCTCACAAAATCATACAAAACATTTTTAATAACATTAAAAATTACAATACTGTCTCTGCATCTATTAGTAAGTGTTGGTCAGAATATATAATTTTTTAAAAAGGTACAACAGCATTCAAATTATTGTCATACTTCCCCCCAAATCATACAAAATGTTTTTTTAAATAACTTTTATTAAAAATACTACTGTATTTTTGTATCTACAAGCTACTATACTGATAAACTCAAACATTCTATTCTGCTTTTCAATCTTGTAGGAATTTTTCTTCCTAGGGCTTTTTCTTATTAAAACCTTTTTTTTTTTGCATACTAGGGATTGAATTCAGGGGTTCATGCATGCTAGGTAAGCACTCAACCTCTGAGCTATATTCCCAGCTTCTAGGACTTGTTTTATAAAAGCACAATTTACAACTAACTGCCGTATGGTCTCTATTTTGATTGACAATGGTTACTACTGAGAAACCAAGTTTGGATAAATTAATCTGTTAAACTGGTACTGGGATGTGTATATTCGCTTTAATCTCACATTCAGACCAGGTTATTAGAATTACAGTTAGATTCTTTTGATAAGTGCTTTCCTTTGAAGACATTATTAATGTTAGTTAAGTCATTTAGCGCCTCTGAATTTCAACACCTTCATTTGTGAAATGAGGCTGGATTATAGTTTGTTTGCAAGAGCTTTAGAGGCAAAAAGAAGTAGGTGTCAATCTCTTTTCTCCCATAGCATTCCTATGACATTTTTCTCCCATACTGTTCCTATGACATTAAGCAAGTCATTTAACTTTTCAGATTCAACATCTAGAAAATGAGGATGATAACCATGTCTATCAAAGGGATCAGGTACTCAAAATACCCATTAAAACCCAATAGATACCCACACTATTAACTGTTGAACACTACAATGTCAAGACTTAAATCAACCTTTATCTAGCTTTTTTTTTTTCTTTTTTCTTTTTAAAGAAGGGGTTACTGAGAATTGAACTTGGGTACTTTATCACTGAGCTACATTCTCAAACTTTTTTTTTTTTTTTTGAGATGGGGTCTCACCAAGTTGCCAAGGCCCAGAACTTGCAATTCTCTTGCCCTAGCCTCTCAAGTCACAGGGATTACAGGTAGGCACCAGTGAACCTGGCTTTATCCAGCTTTAATTATAAACAGTGTTCACAAAGGAAGGAATACGGTTTCATAAAATATTCAATTAAATGTACAATTTAAAATTTCAACTTAAAAATATGATATTTTAAAGCTACTTTTATTAAATGGTTAGTATAATCATGTTTTTGAGATTTTTACTTGTAAGGAAAGCTACAGAGTCAGTCTCTTAAATTTTGTTTGCTTATGTAATCACTTAGCCATTCTAAAGAGGGATTTTTGAGTTGTAAATGACAAAACCCAAACAGGTTGGTGTTTAACAGTAAGATCTAATGAAAGGAAAGGCACAGACTTACTGGAGGAGGCACACTACAGACAGGGAGGTGTTGTCCACTGAAAACCACAGAGCATCCTGGGACCTGTTGTGTACTGCAAGCAGGAATGTGCTGGCCTGTGCAGAGTGGAATCCCATGTGGTGCCACTGTTGTTACTGTATAGGAAACAGGGACTGTTCCTTGATGGAGCTATTAGGAAAGAAAAATAGAACTTTAGCTATTTGGCTACAATGTTAATTATTAGAAATTAATATTTGTACATTTATTTGTTCCCCTTCTCTGATGCACCAGTTCTCATAATGGACTTCCTTCAGCAGTTCCAACCAGGATATTCATGGTCTTTGTACAGGAGAGCTGTCTAAGAATATACACAACCCTGGAAGAACTGGGGCTAAACTCTTCCTTCAAAGAGACTTGAAAAGCTCAGAGTAATCTACTGCTATATTAATTCTTCCAGCATGCCATGTAGAGCAGAAAACTTCTACAAGAGAAACCTATAAAACAAAATCTTGTATACCTAGTATAGTCAACAGAAAAAGATGTGTTTAACTGCAACTAGTGAAACAATGGAAAGTAGTATTAAAAAAAATTATTTGGGTTAGGGATATAGTTCAGTGATAGAGGACTGGCCTCGCATGTGTAAGCCCTGGACTCAAGCCCCAGTACTGACGGCCCCCCAATATACACATAAAATTATCTCCTTCCCTTGTAGCCAATTTTAGTCCCATCTTCCCTACTGAGAGCAAATAATGTTAATAACATACCTTCTCCTTCTCCATGAGTATATAAACACTGTCATGTGAATGTTTTCTTAACAGAAAATAAGTCATAATTCCCTTTTTCAATTAGTTTTGTACTGTAGATACGTATTTACCTTGTTTCTTTTAATACTTTTTCTTTTTTTGCAGTCTTGGGGTATGAACACAGGTCCTTGAGTATGCTAGGTATGGGTTCTACCACTGAGCTATATCCTAGGCCCTGAGCACAACTGCTTAACAAAGTTCTATCACACCATGGTAACAGACATTCAAGTTGTTTTCATAACTTTTGCCAATACAAATGACTGTAAAAAGAAATCACCATACTACTGGTAGTACTGGTAGTTTTATTTATCTCCGAGGCACTACTGGATAAGGAGTAAATGCTTTTAAAGATACTGTCAAAGCAGCCAGGCGTGGTGGTACATGCCTGTAACCCCAGCAACTTGGGAGGCCAAGGTAGGAGGATTACAAAATCGAGGCCAGAATTGGCAAACCTGCATGACTCGAAAAAAAAAATAAAAGGGTAGGGGATGTACCTCAGTGGTAGAGTACCCCGGAGTTCAATCTCCAGTATAGCAACAGAAACAACAACAATAAAAACAGACTGTCAAATCACCAGCAAAAGGCTGCACGGAGGAAGTCATTCTTCCAACAGTAGCTTATGAGGCCCCAATCCCAGCATCTCTATTCAAAGACAATTTATTTGTATTAGAAGCATGCATACATATCCAGAAAGTGAAAAATGTTATTAGTATGCTTGCCTCAAATTTGCACTGCTCTGATTAGAGAGGATGAACTTCTTTCAGTATAGTTTATTACCATGTGGATTTTCTTCTCTGTAAATAATCTATATCCTTTGCTCACTGCCCATTTCTAGTTTGTCATAACCATTTTTAGTTTTGTTTTATTGTTTGCTGCCAAAACATATTCCCAGTTTATTTTTAGTTTTTAACCATTTTAGTTTTGTTTTGTTGTTTTAGCCAAAATATATTCCCAGTCTATCTCTGTTCCTAAAATTTAACTGAATTAAATTTTAAATTATTTTACAAAGTGTTCAATTTTACACTAAGTCTTTTTAGCTAGGAAGATTGTGCCACTATAGTCCTATTCTTCAAAAATTAGTATCCTTTGTAAAATAGACATATTATTATTTGCTTATAATATTTTATTTATTTTGGGTGGTACTGGTGATAAAAACCCAGGGCCTCATGCATGCTATGTAAGCACATTACCACTGAACTACAACCCTCTATATTATTCTTTATCAAATTTACCCCTCAAACTTCTTTTCTAAGTTTGAAGATTTTTTTATACTGTCAATAGGTTATTTTTCTCTATTTGCATGTCAAATTCATTTAGCGTTTGTACTAAAATACTGCTTTGTATTTATGGATCTGAACTCTAACAAACCTTAAGTATTATTTTTCAAAACTAGAGGGCTAAGGATATAGCTCAGTGGTAGAGCACATGCTTAGCATGCAGGGGCCCTGGGTTCAATGCCCAGCATTGAATGCAACAAACAACTAACTCCTCCCAACCAGATAGTTTTCCTTTCCTATATCTGCTAAGATTTAACTCAACTATTTGATTTTCTTATCCTTTTTAATAATTATATATATGTAGCCTGTATTTGACTTTAATGGAATTGTATGTGTTTTATCAATAAAAATTGATTTCTGATAAAGTCTTTGTCAGAGTTTAAATATATTTTACTGAATTCAAGATGTCAATCACATCATGACCATTTTTAAGTGTACTAAGAAAAATATTCCGAGTTATGTGACACAATGCTTTGTCACTTAGAAATTTTATATTTATTAAGTTTATTAAAGGCATAGTGATTGAAGTAACACTTGAGCATTCACAAAAAGGCAATTATAAGTAAAATAATGTGGTTAGTCTCAATACTTCTTCAATTTTAGAGTATGATTCCACTGAGTCACTTTTCCTCTCAATGTATATATGTTTTTTCTATAAGAGGGTCAGTGCCATCAAGGAAACTGGTAATGCAGCATTTCTTCAAACAATCCAAAACAAAGGCTATTTGCCACTAGATTCTTTAGTCAATTTTGTAATTATGTGGAGTTGGTCTACTTTTGACTTCTGCTTGGAGAATGATGTTATCTTGCCTCTCCCCTAAAACAAAGATTTGATGTTGGAACAAGCAAAAGCAATGACAACTAAGTTACAACTGCAACCTGGCTGACACCAAATTAAAATTGTAAGATACATCCCAACTTTGGAATGTTAAAATATGAAAACAGTACATTTTTGGAATCAATGAAATATAGTAGTTTCCTATTTTTTTTTTACACACTGCCAAGATCCCCATGGAGTTCCATAACAGTTACTTTCCAAAGTGACTTCAGAGTCACTCCCTAATCCCCCTTGCCAAAGCAACCATTATCCTAATTTCTGTGGTTATCTGTGTTTTTTAATGGCTGTACCACCTAGGTATGACCCTGTTCCCCTGCCATATAGTTTTGTGTTGGTTAAACTGTATTTTCACTGCCTTCAGGGTGAATATTTTTTCTAAAACAAAAGTCAGAAAGTGCTTAGGAGTGATATTGGCTAAATTATATTGTTATATTGTATGCATGTACAAATATGTAAAAACAAATCCCATCATTAGGTACAACTATAATGTACCAATAAAAAATATGGGGAAAAAAAAAAAAAAAAAGACCACTGTGGATACATGTACTCATTTGAGTATATCAGAATAGAACTGATGGATTATGTATGTTTGAAATTAGAAATTCTCCAACCATTTCCCAAAGTAATTATATCACTTTTTACTTTCACCAGCAATGAAACTGCCAGTCTTTTTCATATTCCTATGGTGATTTGTATGAACTCTTATAGATCCTAGTTCTTTCTCAAATATGGTACTGTAAATATTTTCTTCCAGGCAGTGGCTTACTTTTCTACTTTTTGAATATTGTTTCTGGAAAAGGACTAAGTTTTAATTTTAATGAAATGTGATGTTAGTATTTTATTGAGTGTGTCTAGTGCTTCATATATCCTGATTAAGAAATCTCTGATACCTCATAAAAAGGAATCTCTCTCATTAATAGTTTTATCTTTTACATTTAGATCTAGAATCCAATTTGAATTTTTGTATATGATATGAAGTCAAGAAGCCAAGGTTAAATTCATCCAATGGATATCTGGTTGCTTCTGCATCATTATTTAAAAAAAGAAAAAAAAAAAAGACCTTCCTTCTCCTTCTTGATCCCTGTGGAACCTTTGTAAGAAAAAAAAGAAATTAAGTGGCCAATATGTATTTATTTAGTATAATTAATCACTATTCTCTATTCAATTAGTGCTTTTCCTTTAAAGAAAGCCTTTCCTACTGAAGGCTATGAAGAGCATTTCTATGTTACTTTTTTGCCTTTAGTACTTAAATCTTTAATCTACCTGGATTTTACTTCTGTGAATAGTGTGAGATAAAGACTCTAGTTTCACATTTTCTTTTGGATATCCAATTTTCCTAGCATCATTAATTAAAAATTCTGAGTGGGATACAGTGACACATGCCTGTAATCCCAAATACTTAGGAGGCTGATGCAGGAGAATCACAAGTTTGAGGTCAGCCTGGGCAACTTAATGAGACCCTATCTCAAAATGAAAAGTAAAAAGAGCTGGGGTGTAGCTCAGTTGTAAATATCTCTGGGTTCAATATCCATTACTTATTTTTTAAGTATTTTAGGTTTGCTGGCCATCCTGATCTCTGCACAAAGTAGCCATAGACAACAGATAAACAAATGAGTACATGCTCATGTTCCAATAAAACTTCACCAAAATAACCAACAATAGGTTTGCTTTCTCCTGTTATAAACTGCATCAGGTCTTTTAAACCACCACAGAAATTACAGGATCAACTTTTCAAGTTACACCAATAATCTATTAGAGATTTATTTGTATCACATTAATTCTATGTTTTTATGCATCAATTTTGAAAACTGGCAGCTTTTGCAAAATTGAATATTTTATTTAAACTTCCTCAATTGTTACAATCTTTTACACAGAGGTCTTAGATCACTTTGTTAGGACTGATTCTTAATTTCCTTCATATTACTTTTATTTTTTTTTCAGTGTTACTTTTTTCTTTGAACTTTTATTCTGTATAGAATTTAAATCTCAACTCTTAAAAGGAATGAAGACCTTAACTAAAATAGCTACATTTCAGGTAAAATTAAAAAGAAATCTGTAACAAAGAATCAAACAATCTCAACAAACAATCAACTTATTATCATTTATATTTCTGGAACATTCTGTTATTATACCTGATCATGGATGTCAACCATTACTGCATTCTGCTGGGGTGGATGTGCAGCAGGATGTAACAGACGGGGAGATACATTCGGAGGGTGGAAGGCTCGAGGTTCCTCTATTGCTTGCTGCTGTGCATAAGGGAGATGGTGATAATTTTCATCCTGACTAATGGAATTATGTCGAGACAGACGATCCCTTCTTCCTCTCTGGCGCCTGACAGGAGGACTGAAACAGTACATGTCAAAGAGAGTCATTACTATAATGTTGTGCTATGATTCATCAGGATTCTATATTCTCTCTTTGATACCAATTGATAGTGTATTCTAAGGTAAGTTTAAGTATTAAATAATTGCTCTGGTTCTCCATCAGGTCTAAAAAGTTACAAATTTAAATACAAATTTCATCAATAGTTTTGAACATACATAGATTTGCAATCACTATACTAATGGTGATTTTCTATTCTAATATCTTGTATATTTATTAATAGTAATTCTATAAGGAAGGTGTCACACCTCTCTCATTTGTTTACTCAGTTACTTGTGATCAGTATGGATTCATGGATATTTACTTTACTCATTAGGTTATAATGTATACTACTGTTTTACTTTGTTATTCAAATTGTCCCAACCGGAGCACTTTCATTTTGGTTCCTGTGCTCTCTTTCAATATGCTCCCATGTTTTTAAGCACTTCCTTAATATTTGGCACCACAATCTGTTCCAGGCTCATCTTTGAAGTTTCCTTACTCTGGCTCTGGAATTAACCAGTTCTACAAAAAGCCATGGTTCCTTTGTTGCAGATGGTATTTGGAAGCCAAGATCAGATGCTAGTTGTATTCACTGCTCCTAGGAAATCACTGTTTCCAGGCTAAGAAAGCGGAACAAGGGCTGGGGATGTGGCTCAGTGCAGAGCACTTGCCTCGTATGCATGATGCCCTGGGTTCAATTCCCAGTACCACCACAAAAGTAAATAAATAAAGCAGAAAGACATATTTGTATATACACATATCTATGCTAACCCATGTTATATGGCATATGTAAACATTTTTGATCTACGTAAATATTTTAAAGGACTATTTTATGCCTAACTAAAAAAAGTTGCCCTTAAAGAACAATATACCAATTTTAAGTCTATCAGATATTAAAACATGTACTTTAAAATCCAAACAAAATATATATATCCAGATCATGCATGTCCTCCCACCAAAAAACAACCCCCAATCTGTCCACAAGCCTTTACCCTTTAACACTATTTTTTCCTGACAGTATTGTCACTTGCTGTTTGTTCCCTTCTTAAAAGTAATTTCAGTTAAGCTCTTGAAATAAAATAAGCTCTTGAAATAATATCACAAAACAAGATCCTGTCGTGCTAACAGGAAGGTCCCTACATGATTTGATCTCTTTCTTTCCTATATTGACTGCCTCTCATTGCCTCTGTTGCACACCTTTGTGCTAGAACATTTAAGCAGAATTACTGAAACCTAAAAACAAGAAAAGAGGCAAATATTTCTTTTAGTTGAAATAATTCTACCAGTGATGGAAATGTACTTTGTCATTCTGTTTCAGGTCTAACACTTGAAACAGAGCTATTCTTCTTGACCTCGCTTTTCTGCCTTTGTTGTACTGATTTTTCTACATGTTATCTATTTAAACATGTGGAAATCACACATTTTAATCTTCCAGTGATCAGTCTTAAGTTTTCAAATACATACACTCATTTTTCTAACATCGTCTAATCGGCAATTGTTGAGGTGGGGATATATACTTTTAGTTTTCTCTGTTCTACCTCCTTCTCAAGTTCCAACCTTTTCTGAATTTCTTTTGTAAACAACAGACCCTCACTCAGAGTTAGAAGGTTTTTGTTTTCATTGTTAACCAATGGTCTTGAACTCTAGTTGCGTTTATTATTCTGCTTCCTGGATGGAATATAATATTTAACAATACAAGCAGAGAGGAGCCCTTACTGGTCAATTTTCTAAGTATGTATCTGCATATCTGAAAATGCTTTTATATTATAACATTACGGGTAAATGATAAATCAGCAGGTACAATTCTGCCTTCTTATATCTAATGCTGTTAATGATAGATAAGCTTGTGGTCAATTTGGTTCTCATTTCTTTGTGGATGGTCTATTATTTTCCACCTTAGGATGTCTGTGAATTTTTATTTATTCTTGGTGTATATTTTGAAATTCCACCAAGATCCTGCTTAAAACTCAGTTTCTCCAATTCTGAAAAGTGATTTTGTATTATTTCTTTTAAAATTCTGTTTATATTGCAAAATATAAATATTATTTTACATATACAAATATTGGACATATCAGACATCTCTAACTGAAAATATTACTATACATATATATAACTGATAGTTCTGTACCAATATTTAAATTTGTTTTTCCATACTTTCCCATTTTGTCCTTTTACAAGACATTTTGGAAAACCCCACTTTTTCTGACCGCTTATTAAATTTTACTAATTGAGATTTCCAAGTTGATTTTTATGAATATAATATCTTCTTGCACCTCTCAGACTTAAAATTCTACTTTCTTTTACCTATTCAAGTTATTTTTAATTGAGTTTAATGCCCCTATTTATTCAAGTTGTTATATTACATTTAGTGTCTCTCTCACTTTGTTGGTTTCTTTCAAGTGTTTGGTTATTTCCTGATTCTGTACATCTTTGTTATCTAAAATCTTGCAAGATTACTGTGAAAACTGCATCTTCTTGCATAGCCGGCCTCTGGGAGAAAATCTGGCAGGTAAGCTTACCGTTGGTCTATATAGAATACACGAGAAGTTAAGTTTTCTGGATGGTGGTAAGTTCTCCCTATACCACCTTTATATTGCTATGAATGAAGAGCATAATGCTTATTATAATTCAAGAGCATATAACTTGTTACTATTGTCATCTGGAAACACATTTCTGACACTTTCTTCCTGATCCAGACATTTTTCTATAGCCCAGCAATTCTAGTTTTAAGATTACATCCTAGGGCAGCTTTTACACACATACATGAGGAGATAAATATATAAAATTTCCTAATAGTTCTTTGTAATAATAGAAAACTTGACTGAGTTATGACCATCAGTAGGTGGATACATAAAGTGTGGTACCCTTAATAAAATGAAAGATTACATCACAGTAAAAATAAACTACTGCCACCAATGCCCTTGGGTCCAATCCTCAGTATTGGTGGTTTAAAAAAAAAAGGAAAAACGTTAACAGTTATGAAAAACAATAATGAACAAGAGAACAACGACAAATTCATGGACGGAGTTTACTCTCTAGGAAGAAAGCAGGAAAATGGTGGGTGGAGAAGGTAGAGGCAGACAGTGGTAGCAACCTATTCTTTTGATTGTGGGATCAATAACGTTTTATTTTTAACCTAGGTTTTGTGTATGTGTTTGCTATCCTTTTGACCATATATTTGTTTTACATTTTTTCAACATATGACAGTGTACCATAAACTATAAAAAAGATTACAGCAGGTACTCAAACTGTAACTTTTAAAATTTTTAAAACTAGGCACTGAGGAAAACAAAAAGAAAACAAAACAAAAAAAAGCTGGGGCTGTAGTTCAGTGTCCCCGGGTTAAATTCGCGTTATCAAAAAAACAAAAACCTCAAACAAAACAAAAACTATTTTCTCATGCTTATTTAACAGCTATAAAACAATTGTCCTGGTAGCCACACATTATTTTACTTAAATAATTCCACATAATTAGCTCAGTCACAGGCTTTAATTTGTCTCACTTGGAGTACAGAATAGTGGTTGCAATATTTTTCCCATATTAATCTGCTCAGGTTGCCATAAAAATACTACAAATTGGGTAGCTTAAACAGATTTTATTCTCTCAAAGTTCTGGGGCTTGAAGTCTAAGATCAAGGTGCCACCACAACTGATTTCTGGAATAGGATCTCCTCCTGACTTGCAACAACCACCTTCTCGCTGTGCTGATACATGGCAGAGAATAATTTTCTGATGCCTCTTCTTAAAAGGACACTAATCCTGTTAGACAAAGGTCCTATCCCTTATGCCCACATTTAACTTTAGTTACTTCCTTAGAGGTCACATGTCCAAATACCACCCACGGTAAGGGTTATAACTTCAATGTATGAATTTTGGAGGTATACAAAGTATTTAGACCATAACACTTTCCTAATTCAAGATTATTACTTTCCTTTGATTATCAACATCCTGGATATGCAAACAGGTACCTCACCCCAATTAGACAATGTTTACCTGGAAAGAAACTTATTATTTCAGGCAACACCAAAAGAGGAAGCTCAGGAAGAAATGCATTCCTGTGACAATGAAAGGCAAGGACCAAGTCCGGTGGACAGGAAAACTGAAAAGCTAACTTCAGGTGTTTTTTCATACCTCAGGCTTCACAGTTTTATAAGAAACATAACTAAGTTCCTAACTGCTTTAGGGCATATAGAAGGAACAGGAATGGAGTGGACAAGAAACACATTATTCCTAAATGTCCACATTTCCTTACAGTTGTAAACTATAGAACGCATTTTTCAGTAATCAGGATTATAGCCTAGCACACATAAAGTCTTAAACCATAAGGTAAAAAGGCCTATGGCAGGGGATGTGGCTCAGAGGTAGAGCACTTGCTTGATTCGCATGCACGAGGACCTGGGTTAGATCCTGAGCACTAAAACACCACCAAAAAGAAAAAATATATATAATGGCATAGATGGACTTTAGGTAAATCACTTTATCCTCTTCTCAATTTCTTCACTTGTTAATTAAAAGATAAATGAGCTCTTATAACCTAGTGTGAAAGCCTAAACAACTTGAAAATGTTTTATATGTGTCCATGTATACATGTGCATTTACTACTGATGTGTTTATGAAATACCTACACAAACATGTCTTCTTGATGCTAAAAATACAAATCTACTAATGGAAGAAAATATAAGAAATAAATTATAACCAACTAACCTCCTTCTGTTGCGTGCAGGTGTGTTGCATCGTTCCCCTGAGAAGTGATGTTGGCTTGGTCGAACTGAAGGGGGCTGCCTATTTGATGTCATCTCCCATGGTCGCATTGGTGGTGAGGGAGCTGGTGATGCTGATGTATAATCAAAGACTGAATGAGAGAGGCGCTGTCTCTTAGGACTTGGACTATCTTCACTCTGCCAATGCAACAAAATCAATCAACTGAATAAGGTCTTTCAAGGATTTCATAATACTGTAAATGCATAGATACTTAAATATATTTACCCTAAAAATGTAAAGGAGGATACACATGCATTATCAATCTAAATGTAAAACCTAATGAAAATGCTATTGTGAAGGTAGAAAAAAGGGAGATGTACAACAAATACTATCAAATGAAAAATGAACTGTTTTTAAAAATTCATGATGTCAGGTAACAAAATATAAGGCATATGATAATGCAAAAAGTTTTAATACAGTACTTGACCTTCTCTTGAAAATCCTAATCCACTTGAGAAATTCTACCATGCTCTTTGCCAGTTACCAGTTAATCATTTAACCATCAATTGACAGATGAGTTTGGTTTTGGTTTAGGATGCCCCCACCACCTCACAAGCCCTCAACTTGGTTCTAAATACTACTACGACTTTCTCTCTCAATCTGTTTAGACTATTATACTTATTTTTTAAAAAATGATTACATAGATAAAGTAACACTTATATGAAACAGTCAATTCATCTAGATCATCATTTCTTAATTAGAATGTCACAGCACTTTGGGAGTAATGTCATTTTCAAGGGTCACAGTAGAGCTTACCAGCTATAAAAATGATACGATCATTTAATTGCATTTCTAACTCTCCAGTATTCTCCCCATCCAATTTGATTTCCCAAATGAGTCTTAACAAAAAGTGCCAAAATTACAAATTAGCTGAAAATCTGACAGGGCTACATGTTTTCTAACAGATTTATTTCCAATCTACTCCTACAAGTTCTAATTATTTAAGTATTAGGGTACAAATTTTGATTGCAAAAAAAAAAAAAAAGATACCTGCTACACACACAAATGTCATATTGAAACATTACCAAAAAAAGAACATAGAGCTACATATTACACAATGTTAGATTTTTTTTAAAGGACAAACATAAAACTGATTGCTTTCTTTAAATTGGGAGGAACGAAGCAAATTGCCAAATGGTTATATTTTATCATTTCAAATTATTAATCAGAGATATTCCATAAGCCATGCCTTCTATACTTAATGTTTATAATTAATTACCATAATCGAAATAGAAAATAGTTCAGAACCATTCGAGAGCATGCTTTATAGTTCCTCCTACTGACTTTAACTTATTCTCTTAATGATACTATAAAACATGCCTGTTTTTACCTTTGATTTTAATTTTTTAGAAGTTCCTATGTTCTGATAACCTCAGAATTTAAAAAATGATAAACACCTATTAAAACTTGAAATATTTTGAACTTTTTTTTTTTAAAAAAGAACAGAGCACAATTAAGACCTGAGAAACTCATTAAAGAACTAGTCATGGGCACCAGAAATAAGATGTCTCCACAGATGGTTAAAAAAGGGAGGCAGGGGGCCTGGGGTTGTGGCTCAGTGGTGGAGTGCTTACCTAGCATGTGTGAGGCACTGGGTTCAATTCTCAGCACCACATATAAATAAATAAATTAAGATCCACTGACAACTAAAAAAAAAAAAAATTTTTTTTTTGAAAAAAAAAAAAAAAATCAGTGTTATTCTTTCAGTATTAGGGATTAAATCCAGGGGCACTTAACCACTGAGCCACATTCCCAGCCCAACACTGACTTTGTAAAGTAAAAAAGATTAGTAATTAATTATGATCACCAACCTTCATACATTGATATATATATATATATATATATATATATATATCACACTGCACATACTTCAGTACAAAGCCTGATGCACGCTAAGACATGGGATTTTAATTCTACAAATTCATGCATTCAACCTCATTCAAGATGGAGGTTAATGTTACAGACGAACATGATAAAGGTCAAATGAAGAGAAAGAACTTGGGCTATGAAGTTTCACATATTTTCAGCATATTATGTTCAAACTGTGGGTTAACAAATTCTTACTTTATAGCAAATGCAACACTTTTAATAAGAGGAAAAGGAAAGGTGGCTGAGAAAAGCTCTCCTCTTTGTGCTCTGATGATTTCATATAAAGAAAGAAGAGAAACGGGAAGTGAAGGGAGGTGAGCTATTTATTCATTAGTTTTCTGGTAAGTTTTAGTGTTTTTACTCAAATAAGAAACCAGAATGGATAAAAACAGGGAAAAATTAAAAAGTGTACTATATACAATGCGGTTTCATGACATCCCTCATCAATTCTAGTACTTAAGGAACGCTTAAAAAATACTGTTTTCAGAAAAGGGAAGTGGAGTAAACTACAAAAATTTTTTTAAAAACACCAGAAGAAACAAAGGATGCTAAAAATACTGTAAGGTAAAATAGCATTGAATCTAGAATTTTAAACTCCAAACTAGTAATCTTGTGAGGACATAACAAGACCTTGCCAGACATATTAAGACTATTAAGATTTAAAGTTGATTCTTGTACATGAGAAAATATTGTGTATTTTATATATATGCTTGCTCACTTTCTCTCTCATATTTGAAAGAGATACATGATCCAATGAAAGATAGAACCCAAAAGTGCAATGAAAAGAAATCTCATGAATGGCAATGCAGCAAGTCTGAAAAATAATCATTCCAAATTAAAACAAGAAGTCAGGTGGCTCTAAGAAAAATGACCTAAATTAAATGAATAAAAAAACCATATGATTATGAACATGGTAGTAGTAGTAAGATTTAAGCAAATGGCTCCTGTCATAAAAGATAAAAAGCAATTAGATTCCATCAAAATAAAGGAAATCAACTCCATCTGATCTTGTCATCTAGAGCATTCTTTGAGTGGAATAGGTAGAGTAGTGAGATTACATTTCCTTCTCCATGGGTAAAACATATTCTTGGTTCTACAATGAGTAAAAGTACTGACACCTAACACTACGAAAAATGTTAATTGTTCTCAATAATTAAAATTGACCTAGGATAAGGCACGAAAGATCACGGCTATACTTCCTGAAAAGAGTCTGACACCTTGTAAACTTTGATAACTCTATAAAGACTTCCATTGTGACAAAATCAGACTAAATATAAAAATCATGATATAAAGATCTAAAGACAGAAGATAAGGCATCACTGAGATTCTTGGAAGAAATTAAAACTTCCAAAGTCATACACTTAAAATAACAGGAAAAGTCATCCCACTAGCATACGGTCAGCAAGGAAACATACCTGCTCTATCTGAACTTCAAGTGAAGGATGGATTTCTCTCTCAAGAATTTAAACCCAGGGTCACTCCTCATGTTAGATTTGAAGTTCAAATTTACCTATTCATACTGTGAACCTTTCAGCTTAGAAATTAAAATAAAAACTTATCCTTAACCATGCTACTACTTATTATAACTTTTTTTTTTTATTCATTGTACACAAATGAGGTATGACTTTTCATTTCTCTGGTTGTACTCAATGTAGAGTCACACCATTTGTATAATCATACAGGTACCTGAATAATGATGTTTGTCCCATTCCATTATCTTTCCTTCCCCTAGCCCCCTCCCACCCCTCATTTCCCTCTACATAATCCAACATTCCTCCATTCTTCCCTTACCTCTCCCCACTTCAACTCTTGATAGAAGTAAACACAAAGTTTAATATGGAGGATATTCCTATTACATAAGACAATAGTTTTTTTGGAGGGGAGGGTACTGGGGATTGAACTTAGGAGCGCTCAACAACTAAGCCACATACCCAGCCCTATTTTGTTTTTTTTATTTAGAGACAGTATCTCAATGAGTTGCTTAACGCTTCACTAAGTTGTTGAGGCTGGCTTTGAACTCGAGATCCTCCTGCCTCAGCCACCCAAGGCTCTGGGATTAAAGGCATGCGACATCATGTCCGGCAAGACAATAGTTCTAATACTTCTTCATGTCTTGGAAACACTGGATTGCTGGCCACACTCCCCAGTCTCTATCTACATCACAAGGTCTGGGATTGGCTCCCCAAAACTGGTGCTTCTAATATGATCCCAGGTGATGCCTGATCCTGCTGATATGAGATCAAACTTTGAGAACTACTGAACTAAGAGATAAGGCGACTCCCTTAGAAAAAGTGCAGATCCTGATAAATTACTATAAAAGATGTTTTGAATTTTCAGGAAGAGTAATTCTTTTCTCTCATTGATTCTATGCCAGTGGACTGACTTTTCAAACTACCAGATGTTGACAATTTAAAATTCATATGATACAGGCTCAAATCAGGTACAAGTACTATCCCTATTTGGTAGTGAATACTGTACAGAACACTGGTATGGGTTAAAAAGGAAGATATGTAGGATTTACACTTAGCACTAAGTGTCTGATAAAATGAATATAGGATTATACCTCTATTACTACCAAACCATTTTCTAACCAAAACATTTTTACAAGTGAAAACAACCCCGGAGGCAAGTATTAAGAATGTACTCCATGATTCCAGAAAAGTCAGATATCATTGAATAAATACAGAAAAATAATTTTTATATACATGTCTTAGGTAAAACTATCAGAGTCTTGGAAATAACAGGAGATGATTTGTCAGACAAACTTTCCCCAAAATGGAAACAGGTTCCAAGTTCTAACTAAGCCAGTGACTAAAATGTGCCTCTAATTTTAGCAATCATCATTAAGTCCCAAGATTTCCTTCTCAAAGGAGCAGCAAATATGTATGTGTGCTCAATGTCCTCTACTAACCTAGTCCTCTCTTCCTTCATCATTTAGCAGGGCTACCTTTCACCTTAGACTTACAAGAAAGCACAAATGATCAAAAAGTCCCCAATTTTTCTTTTAACTCCCAGATTTCTCAAGCCATAACTATCTTTAACAAAACATGAAGTTTTTCATTCTACAACAAAGTGGGTAGGAGGACAACATTTAACTACATATGACCCAGGGAGAACAAACTCTCACAGAATTTTATCCATCTTAAATAATAATACTTAGTATAATCAATTTGCTAGTAAAGTAAAAACCAAGACAGATTCCTTTTTGTTTTGCAATGGAAGGATATAAGGGAAAGTATGAAATTTTGTTTAGATCATACAATGCAGTTTACAAAAGTATAACTACAATCACATTTAACTTCCCACAGATGAAGTTTTCATTTTAAGCTATATTCAGATACACGTTTCTCTGAAAGATAATTTGGTAAATATACATCCCTTCAACTGTATAATGTACATAGTTCTTTTTCACATGACTCTCATTTTTTGATGTACAGCTCATAATCCTGAATTCAGAAACTTTACTATAAAATTCAAACCTCTCAACTAAATAAACAATACATCCTCACAGAATGATATGGTCCGAGTCTATTTTTTCATGAAAGCTCAAAGAAATTAGGTTTTATGTGCAATAGTGCTTAGAAAGGGACTTTGGTGACACACTAATGATATGATATACTGCAACTCCATCAGAATGAGAAGGATTCAACATTGTGTGAAAATACTGTGTCACTATCATTGGCTATATATCAGAACCCATAAGCTTTATATATAAAGTAAAACTTCCTAAGATCTAGAGAGGTCTTCATGGCTAGATTTTGACCAGCACAATTAGTGAGTGATGTTATGTCCTACATTTTCCCCAATTTTTAGTTACATAAAACACCACTGATTCACAAAAACTCATTCAATTTGATGCTACAGTTGTGTTGTTTTCAATCAGTATATTTTAGTTCCAGTACTAGATCTAATCATCATTTATCTGTAACTAATATTTTAAGCTATGAACACAGATCAATAGTTAAATTAAAAATCTAAAGAATAAACATGAAACCAGTGAAAAAGGAAAAGATACTAAGAATTACCTAAAACTAAGATTCTTTGATAGTCAGATATAGTGATGTACACCTGTGATCACAGTGGCACAGGAGGCCAAGGCCAGAGGATCACAAAGTTTTAGGTGAGCCTTAGCAACTTAGCAAGGCTCTAAGCAACTTAGGGAGACCCTATCTCAAAATAAAACAGATTGAAGATGAAGCTCAGTAGTAAAGTGTCCCTAGGTTCAATCCCCAGTACCCTTAAAAAGAGATAGACAACAGTAAGGATCTAGGGGAAGATCAATACCTTCTTTCTCCTCTATGACTGCTCTACTTATGAGCCATATATGCAAACACGTGCTTGCAGTATGTGTGTGTTGAGGAGGGGGGTTCAATAATGCCCCTAGAAAAGATGCAGGGCTTTTCTCCTCTGAAAAGAGAGAAGTCTTATCTAAAATAAGGAAGTACAGAGGGTGCTTTAAGAAAAAAATTAAGAGATAGGTAAATATATTTAAAATGAAGTACTCCAAAGGGAAGGAAAAGTAGAAAGAGTTGGAAAGGAAGGTACCTTGGGAAAAGCTAAGGAAAAGAAAGCATAACACATTAAGGGAATAACTTTGTGAGGATAGGAGATGGCTAGGTAGGTTTTCCTTGTCAAGTGACGGAGTTTCTTAGAAAGAAAAGCATAGCTGGAACTGACAAATTACACTCAGTTTTGGTATCAAATTAGCTGAGTTATCAGTATTTCAAAGGATTGTAAGAAAGATCTATTTTGTTTTATGCAGCGCAATGAAACATATGTCTAGCGTGTATGAGGTCCTGTATTCAATCACCAACACCAAAACCAAAAAAACAACAAAACAAAACCCCAAATCCAGTTAGGCTCTAACATTACTGTTTCATTTTTAAAACATGGGTTTAAATCTATTGCACTTGGCAGCTATCTATATCTAAGTTTAAGGTTAATGTTGAGTGAATGCCTGAAGACTCAAATGGAATATGGAGAACACAGAAAATATAAAATAACTGTTATTGGTAGCAGTAGTAAGGGTATTTATTAAGTCAATTTCTTAGCTATCCATCACGTACCAAATACCAAGCTACAGCAGACTAACACTATAATCAAAATCACAGTCAATATGCCATTCAACAGACAACTGTCTCTTAATATAGACTACGCAGTTTGTAAAAATATATCTAATGTAGTATAACATAGCAGACAAGATGTAGCTAAAGTTGAATTTGAGCTTGCTCTGTCAATAACTGGGTTTAACGACATCTCAGTAAGCTTGTTTTTGTTTTTGGTTCTGGGGATTTAACCCAGGGGTACTTTACCACTGAGCCATATCCTCAGCCCTTTTTATTTTGAGACTGGTATAAGTTGCTGAGGCTGGTCTTGATCTTGCACCCTCCTGTCTCCCAGTCATTAGGATCACAGGCAAACACCACAGCACCACCCAGCTTCAAGAAGCTTTTTAAAGTCTACTTCCTAATCTAGTGTTAGATGACTAGTTTGAGAGTCAAACAAAATTGACTTAATATTTGCACAGACCCTGGCACAAATTTCAACAAAGAATATCAGACTGAACACACCTTCAGTTTCATATGTTTAAGGTAATGTGTCATAAACATATCCTTTTCAAATCACTTCCAGGATTCAGCCTGTTACTCCACACAAACAGAAAATGAGTTGCCTTTCTCCAAGTCCCAGTGTTAGTTATCAAATACCTTACCACCTCAGGTACAAATATATGCCTTATCCACAAGCCTATCATCCAGAAGCAATTGTATAATTTGATTTCTTTCTGGTAAAACTGCAAGACTAACTTCCGTTACTGAAATGTGACTCTCTAGGAGGATGGTCTGAAAGTTTAGTAGCAGTGATTTATGTTTTAGCAGATCTCAGTAATTTCACTAATAATCTAAAAAGATGATTTTATTCTTTTTACATCTTAACTTTTTTTGTTTTTTTTTTTTTTTTTTTTTTTTTTTTGCAGCACTGGGGAATGAACCCAGGGACACTACCTCTGACCTATACCCTAAGTCCTTTTAATTTCATTTTGAGACAAGGTTTTGCTACACATTGCCTAAGCTAGTCTCAAATTTGCAATCTTTCTGCCTCTGCCTTCTGAGTCTGAGATTATAGGCATCAACCACTATATCCAGTCTTCATCTTATATTTTTTAAAAATTTAAAATTGTAATTAACGTATAGGAACTAAAAGACCTGAAGCCAAATAGTCATGTTTTCTCTCAGAAATATATATTACTAGAAACTCTGAGCATTAAGCAAATGAATAAATGATGGCTTTTAAAAGTATTTTGTATGCCTTCATTTTACATTTCCCACACACTTCACACATTCTGTATCTTCTACTTTCCTAACAAAACATATTAGGACAAGTGATTAAGACTAAGATTGAAAAACAAGACTATTATATTGTTAAATTAACAGTATCTCAAGAGAAGACAAACATTTTTCAGAGAAAGTGGTTACAAGTTATATTGAAGAAGTCCTCTAAGAAGAATATTTATTCCCACATACAACAGAAAATAAGAAGAAGATAGTAAGAATTGTTTTAAGTCTTCCTAGAAACAACCAAGAATGTATCTGTGAATTTCAGCCCTGTGTAGGGAAAGGGTAAATATATAAGAACCTGGAAGAAAGCTTTGAAGTGAGCATCCTCTTGAACGGTAGTGTTCTGATCACTTGGGAGGAGAGGGAACAGGCTCTGAAGTCTCACCCTTTCACAAATCACCTTGTTAGGATGGCCAGGTAGAGGTGCTGAATTGGCCCCGGGAGATATCTGGGAAAAAGAGGGAGAAGAAAAGGATAGTTCACGGCTAGCTGCACCAACATGGAGAATCAAGCCTATGAAGGACAGTGGATTTTCTAGTATTTGAAGATTCTGTTAGCAGAGACAGGAAAAAAAAATTTTTAATTATCTTTAAACATCAAAACATAAGGATGGCAAAGGTTGCCTCCGTCAATAGATCTCTTTACAAAAATTTTGAGGCAAAACAGCATGGCTCAAGAATACGAAATCCTTCTCATTTCCTAAATACTTAAGGGTACCTTTTCTATTGATGTTAATTCTGAAATCCTAAAGATCAGATTTCATGTAATGAAAACTTGAGGTGGTATCACATATTTTAAGTAAAGAATGCTGAGTGTGCGCCTAGGCTAACAATTTTTGTCCCCTCATTCTACTTTTAGTTAACTTTCCAAATGATAAGATATTTGACAATATTCATGGTAAAACTTTTATAGCTATCATACATATGACTGTATACCATTTGATATAAAGCAACCTTATTTAAATGGAAATCTTTGCTCTTCTATACACAAGCCTAGAGAATTTCTTAAGGAATAAAGGACAAGATCATAAGCCCCAAAATAAATAACTTCTTTTAAATGCTTGGCCTGTGGTGGTACACACCTGTAATCCCAGCTACCTGGGAGGCTAAGGCAAGAGAATTGCAAGTTTGAGGTCAGACTGGGCAAATTAGTGAGACCCTATCTAAATAAATGAATAAAGGAATGAATGAATGAATAAAAATAAAAGAAGTGGGGGTTAACTCTGGTAAGCACCCCTGGGTTCAATCTACTAACTCATTTAAATATGTTTAATCTACAGCATTTTAAAAACCATGCACATCACCTGTTCTACTCTACTGGGAGAGTGAAATTCTCAGTGGTTCAGGTTTACATACTTGTTTGTTTCTACACTAAATATCATGTGCTTTAACACTATCTTGTGTTTAAAAGTTGCACTGCCTCGTTTATTCATCTAGTCTTACATTAAAGTCTCTATTTGGTGACAGACACTAGATTAAAAAGAAAGGCACGGTTTCCTACCACTGAGAAATATGTTACAAAAATAAAAGGGTTGGGGATACAGCTCAGAAGTAGAGCACTTGTCTAGTATGAGCAAGGCCCTGGGTTCAATTCCTTGTACTGCAAAATAAAAAGAAAAATGAAATAAAAGTAAATCATTTATAGTGTAAGTACTTTAATAATAGTACATGCTGCAGATTAGGACATTTGGCAAAAGACGGTAGTGGAGTCAGGAAATTGCAAAATGTTCAGTATGGCTGGAGAGTAAGGAAGAAGTTGGAGAAGGAAGGCAGTAGAATGTTCATATATTAATATCCCTGCTGTAATAACTTTCCTTAGTTCTTTTATAACCTTTTTTCTTACTTGCCATGAGCCTGGTAAACATTAACCAAGCCCACTGATACAAGTAAAAATACTTTCAAAGACATTCCTATGAATAAAAGCAAAACACAAGGGCAGGTATCTTAGATTTTGTTAATTTGCTACACAACAAGTTTTGGACATAAGCTAAAGTTTATTTCTGTACTACAAAATGAATCTGCTAATATTCTTTACCACTATAAAACTGTAATATTCTTTACCACATCACTGAATTGAGGAATATTTTCTTATTGCCTCCCACAAGCCAAAGAGTTATAAGAAAGATGTGAAGATAAAACATGAATCCCACCTTCAATAAGCTTATTCTAATTAAGAAACAAAACAGGTGCAAGCAGTCAACTATAGTATAATATTTAAATGCTACGAAACAGGCAACTATAGAACAGAGAATCCCCAGGTTGATCTGAGGGTAAGTGTAATAAGAAAAGATTTCCTAGAAAGAGGTTGTATTTCACAATTCCTGGTTCCTCACTCAACCTAAGGAATGCTTTTACATTTTAAAGCAACTTTCTCTTAAAATGTTCAGTTCCTTTATGCAGATTTAATAATCTTTCTGCAATCCTCTAATGCTTTTAATTTGCATGTTAAGTAACGTTTGTAGTTGCTTTAATAAGGTTATTTGCCTTCAACAACCATGCCCAAAGAGTCTTACAAACTGCTAGTACAAGCAGCTGTTTGGGAAAACAGAAATGAGAGGTCAGGTTTCCTCTCCTCCATTATTTGCTCCTCTGAAAATTTAAGATTTAAATTATATTTTAAATATTTTGTATTAAAAAAATATAAAACAACAAAAAAAGCTAGCAAACCTGGCCCCTATGGTCTTAATATTTTCAAGCATATCCTCTGCTACTCAAAATAGCCTCCTTTGGTCAGAAGCTTCAACTGTCTATAAAAAGGGAGGACTAACAATACAGTGGAAGAAAGCTATATTCAAATCCTGTAGTTAAAGTAAGTATAGGACAAAACCATAGATGGGCTTGATTAACCCCCCCACACACACATAGATAAAATGACACACAGAACATTTTGTTTATATATATATGATATGTGGCAGGCAAAATACTTAGATAAGGTGCCCCCCCCCCAAGATTTCTACTTCAGATATATAAGCCCATTATCATATGTATGGACAAGACTGTGAATAGGACAGGTTTTATATGCCAAAATGGGAGATTTTCAGATGTAATCAAGATTCAAACTCGGTCAATTTTAAGTTGATCAGGAGGGAGATACGCCGGCTGAGCCTGACTTCATCAGAGAAAAATTCTTAAAAGAAAAGGAACTGAGCCACTCTTGAACGTGAAGAGGGTCTCCTGCCGACCCTTCAAATCAAGCTGCTGCACTGTGAGAAGGGATACAAAGAAGGTAATATGGTAGGGACCTGACAGCAGCCTCTAGAAGCTAGAAGGGTTACCAGCTGACAGCCAACATCACAATGCTGGGTGTCCTAAAATCACAAGAACCCCACCAGTGAGCATGAATGAGTACACACCAAGTCTCTGATGAAACCACAGCTCCAGCCAGGTAAAACCCAGAGCAGGGGGCCAAGCAGATAACTAATACCAAGACTCCTGATAAATGGAAATTGTGAGATTATAGATTTTATATTTTAAATTTGTGGTAATATTACAAATCACATAAAATTAACACAATGTGTATATAAAAATAGAATAAAAATTTCTGTTCCAAACTCAAAGGAAGATTCTCCGGAATTTAATTAAGATTAAATGAAAAGCATTTTAAATTTAAGTAGTTCAGCTGTTTTTAAAACTTCAATTTGGCTGGGGAGTTGTGGTGCACACATGTAACCCCAGCAACTCGGGAGGTAGAGGCAGAAAGATCAAAAGTTCAAGACCAGCCTGAGCAACTCAGTGAGACTCTGTCTAAAAATATAAAGGGCTGAGGTGTGGTTCAGTGGCAGAGAACTTCTAGGTTTCATGCCCAGTACCACAAAAACAAACAAATGAGCTAATATTTATACACTGCATATTAGGTTTAACTGACTTGCTTAAAGCAATATACCTCTGAAAGACCAAAACTATATAATTTGAACCCAAGTCCATCAGACATTAAGTTTCATACTCAATGCACTAAACCACTTTGTAGTTCAAACTTCACAAGTAACATTCTTTTTTATAATCTTTTTTGGTTAGTAACAATTATTCCACAGGCCTATTTAAAAATAGTAAGTATGTTTGCTTGTAAACTGTTTTAGATAACTTTTCACTAATTCTTCCTCAGTTAAAATTACTAAGGTATTAAAATACACTTGGAGACTGATAACACTAGTCTTTTTTGTCTAGCCTAGGAACTGTTGAGCATTACAAAGATTTGGTTAACTTCAACCTATTCTCAGGATGCAACCTGTACTTGCAAAGCCTTGCCACGGAAACATACCTGAGAGGGGATTAAAACCCAGGGTCTTGGGCAGGCTAGGCAAGCACTCAACCAACTGAGCTATATTCCCAGCCCACAGGTGAACCTTTTAAGCACCAATACTTTGTTATTTTATGACATCTTTTGTTTAACGTTACCTTGCTGTTTTAGTACCCATAATATAACCAACAATTTAATCTTTCTCTTGGAGAATTCAGTAATTATTATCAATTAATGTGCTAAAAATGACAGAAATTAGGAGACATTGTCCAGAACATGTTTCTTCTAAAACTGCTTCTGATCACAGTTTTCATATTTATTCATTTACATTTTTCGCATAAAGGTGAGGCACAGGATTTGCAAGTACATGGCCCCTAGGGCAGTATTAAATAAGCACTTTCTACAGAACAACTTGCTCAAAGGCCTAAACTGCCTTCTCCAAACTAGCCATGTTACTCTGCAGAAGAAAAACAAAACTGTTCCCTGTTACTAGCAGTGTATGGGCTGGTCAAAAGCACTCAATCATAGCCTAATACAAAAAGGAAAAACATCAGATGCTGCTACCAAGTCCTTAATTCTCTAGATCCAAGTCTTGGCATCTACAAAATGAAGTCAAATCCAACTTGTCTAAAATTCCAAATATTCTCATGCTTCCATGATGGCAAATGTTAAACTCTTGGGAAGCAATTTGGCAGATATTATGAACAGTTTAATAAGAATACCTATAATCTGCATCTGCAATCTTTAATCTGACAAATTCTGTTATACCCCAAACTAAGGAAAAAGCAACATGAACAAATATGTTCATCACAACACACTAATACCAGCAATTTAAAAGTAAGCTAAATGGTTTTTGTTCTGTTTTGGTACTAGGGATTAAACCAAGGGGCATTTAGCCACTGAGCCACATCCCCAGCCCTTCTTATTTTCTGAGACAGGATCTCACTCGCTAAGTTGCTGAGGCTGACTTTCAACTTGCGATCCTCCTGCCTCAGCCTCGCCAGCTGCTAGGATTACAGGCATGCACCTCTGTGCCCAGCAAGCTTAATGTTTGATAAATATTTGTTAAGTAAAATTATAGTGCACCAGCTTGGTGAAATATTACATAACCATTAAAAATATATATGCTATTACATAAGGAATAAAATCATGTAAATGTTATGATTAAAATTGGGGTTAAATTCCTGAAATCTCATAAATTTGAGATAAAATTTAGAAGATTATGAAGAAAAACCAATAACTCACTCTAAAGATTAAAGGGTAGGGGCTGGGGTTGTGGCTCAGTGATAGAGCGTTTGCCTAGCATGTATGAGGCACTGGATTCAATTCTTAGCACTGAATATAAATAAAGGTTCAACCACAACTAAAATATATATGTATACACACACACACACACACACACACACACACACACAAAAGATTGAAGGGTAGTCAACAATGAGGTGACTTGAGCATAACTTCACAAAAACATACCAAGTCTCCATATCATGTTCAGCATATCATTTCCATCTAAAAGAATATGTCAAGGTCCTGGGTTCGATTCCCAGCACCACAAAAAAAAATAAATAAAAGTATGTTAAGTAAAGCAGGAACTCAACTATTTGTTCAAAGAATAATCTTCCATGCTTGGGATATGGCTCTCCGTTGGTAGACTGCTTGCCTTGTATGCACAAGGCCCTGGGTTCAATTCCCCAGCACCACACACACAAAAAACAAAAAAGAAAAAAGGGAATAATCTTCCAAAGTAACCAAATGATAACATAGCCTTCTTTCTTATATATTTTTATCAGTTTATGAATCTGGTTATAATAAGACAAGCTAAAAGATGTGATCAGGAAAGTGGAAGAGAGCCATTCACTCACCTACAGATCACCACTCAAGTCAGTGGTTGTGTTGGGAAGAGTGGTGCCTAAGTTGCAAAAGGCCCAGGCCTGGGTTTAATCCCCAGCATGGAGAAACAAAAATAACAAGTCAGTTGTTGTCTACTAAGTTCACCTCATCCTACTGAGAATAAATCATTGAGATACTCATTTGTACTGTGCCCCCTTGCTGGGACATTTCCCCCTACCATTTTGAGAAAGAATTCAGATCTCACTGATGCCTTGCCTTTGGGGACAGTTCTATCACTGGGTCTAAAGCAAAAATTTCTTTAGCTTTTGTATTTTGGAAGCAGAATTATCCAAGAGGAGCAGGGAAAAGGACCTTGGAGCCAGCAATGGGTGCGGTCTGAAGTCAGGCAAAAGGTAGGCCTGGATGGATACAGGAATTCTGGGGGAATGATCAAAATGTTCTAAAAAGTGGACTGTGTCCATGGCTGCACAACTCTAAATTTAACAAAAGTCAATGAATTGAATGGGGCACTGGCTAATGAAAATAGCTAAGTATCCCATCTCCTTACACTTCCCTTCCACAGTCCAGAGTTTCATAAAATGGGGAGACATATGCAAGTAAGGAACACGAAAAGATTCAAGAGTGGGGAAAAATGAGACTGTATACATAAACCCTCTTCTTCATATTTGCTCCAAATTTATTTCTCATTAATTTACTAGAGTTCAAGCATTTGCTTTATATCCTCTAGATTAACAATGTCTTCTAAGGTATTTAACATTTGCTGATGAATAAACTAGAACAGAACTACACCTTCCAAACTGATGTTTATAATCTATCTGCTCTCTAAACACAAAAATAAGAAAAGTGAACTATAGGTTACCACAGAAGAACAGAAATGAAAACTGCTGTCATTTGATATACGAACTTAGCAGGAAACTAGAAAATTAGAAAAGCAACCTAGATGCCATGCAACAATAAAAATTAATCGAGAATTTTCTTCCCAACAAGATGAATTACAAAATGGTAGTGGCTAGTCAAAATTAGGGGTAGCATGAAACATAAATAGATGAAATAAACTGGAAGACAGACAATCTTTTTTCTTTTGTACAGGTGATTGAACCCAGGGACGCTTAACCACTGAGCCACAACCCCAGCCTTTTTTATTTTGAGACAGTCTCCCTTAAGTTGCTCAGGGCTTCACAAGTGGTCTAGGCTGGCCTTGAACTTGTTATCCTCCTGCTTCAGGCTCCTGAGCTACTGGGATTATACGCATGTGCCACCCTGCCCTGCTAAGACAGATAATTTTGACTAGGTCTTTCTATACTGACCAGGTAACTGATCATTTCAGCTATTTTTATCTTTATTTCTCACATTTTTCACACAGCCTAAGAAAGAGCTTAAAAATGAGCAAAAAACAGGCAATAATCTTAATTAAAAGCATTATTTGCTGCTGTTGGCAAAGAGAAGACAATAGACCTACATTCTACATTATGATGCTAACAGCTTCAGTTATGTCAGAGTATGCCATTCTGTTTACTCTTCCTCAAGTCAGGTTGTTTTAGTAGAGAAAATTCTCAGTACCCTTGCCAATTTAGTTTAGCTATAAAAACAGCATGCATATATAAATTTTAACATCTACAGAAACACAAACCACCTTCTGGAATCACAAAAGGCATCAGAGGTGGAGGGACCAGTTCAGTTCTTTCCTATTTTGGAGGCCCTGAGGTCCACATGGCCAGTCCCTCACAGAACAAATTCAATTATAGTCTTTAAAGCCTCCAATTCTCTTAGAAATGAGTCTTCAGAGAAAACATAGGGATCAACTTTAAAGTAGACCCCTATAAATGTGTAGATTTATGACTAAGTTTTCAAAGTGTGAAATGCATTACACCAGTACATTCATAAGCCAGGAACTCAGGTAAGAGATAAAGAAACACAACTCCTAGTTAAAATTTAAGTCAGAAATTTCGTCTTTTGATATCAAGTGTTCCACCTTTCCATACCCGTTTTGACACCTACGTATTTGGTTTTCCACTGTTACTTCTATATAAGTTGCATTTCTTTCTTTAGACGGTGTTCCTGAAGACAATTTCATTTTGATTTCAACTATCCCGACACCGTGAGTGGATTTTGTTTAAAACCTAGTTACAAGGTCTGCTTGCTATTTAAAGGAGCTTATGGTAAACATGTTTACAACAACAGTACCTGCAGGCAAAGCCAAATAGGATCTGGCAGGCTTGGAATTCTAAGATAATAAATGATTATGTATAAGCGTGTAAAAGTGTTGAACACATTTTACTTTTCTGTTAAAGCCACGGCTTAAGAAGAAAAAATGGCAATTCATAAGATGTTAGCAATGATTACATTTAAGTGTTCACATCTATTTATGGTAGAAGAATCAGCATACTCGATTTTTACTTAATAACATCGTACGTTTTTTCAACACAATGAAAATCTCCTCTTACACGGGGAAAAAAAAAAAAAAAAAAAACAAAACTTTATTCTCTTTGGCTCTCAACCTGAAAAACTCCCGTTTCAAAAACCAACCTCTCTCATTCTTCAGCCCTGAAAGGAAGAACTTCCATCCCCTGAGAACAAAACGCAGACTATCTGGAAACCCGCGGGGGCAGAAGGTCGCGAGAGGGGACCCCTGCGACCGGGTTCGGCGTTCTCCTGGGTGACATCATTACATCTGCGCCTCCGCAAAGAGGGAGGGAGCCAGAGAGCAGGGCCATCTGCCAAGCGGCAGAGGGCCGGCGCTCCCGAGGCGCTCGCACCACCTCGCCGCCGCTGCGGGAACAAAGAGCGCTGGGGCTGTAGAGCCAAACCTCCTCCCGGCCGCCAGGAGCGGCCCCGCAGGCTCCCATCGGCCCGCGGCCCGTCCCGCCCTTGCGCGGGAGCCAACGGCCGTAGCTGCCAGTACCTGCGAGGGGAGGCTCCGCCCTGCGGGGCTGCTCCCGCGGCTCCTCGCTGGGCCGCCGCCTCCTATTGTGATCGCTTGCCCAGCCAGCGGCCAGCTCGCCAGTTCCGCCGTCCCCGGGCCTCCTCACCCCCGGAACCCGGGCTCCGACTGAGGCGCTGTCACGGCGCTTCCTTCCTCCGGGCACCATCACACGGGCCGCGCCTAGAAACGACGGCTACACACCAAGTGCTGAGAGCCGGCTAACGCCTCGGAGGCCCCATTCTCTCTGCCCCGCGCCCCAACCGCCCGGGCTTCACCACCGCGCCGCACCGCTTGCACGAGGGGGGTCCTGCCCCGCCCCGCCGCACCCAGCCTCGGCCCTCGCGGACCCGGTCTCGCCGCGCGCCGGCGCAGTGCTTTCCGCTGCGCGCGCAGGCGACGCCCCTAGCCACTAGGCCGCAAGATGCGCGAGCACGCCCCCCCCCCCCCCCGCCGCCGCGACCCGCCCCGCCCCCTCTCCCGCACAAACCTAGCAAGCCCAGAGCCCGAGACAGCCTGAGCGCTCCGCCCCCTTCCCCCTCGGCTCACTCGACGCGCCGAGCCCCCTTTGTTTCCACCCCGCG
This sequence comes from Sciurus vulgaris, assembly GCF_902686455.1. Lineage (NCBI taxonomy): Eukaryota > Metazoa > Chordata > Mammalia > Rodentia > Sciuridae > Sciurus > Sciurus vulgaris. Next base: position 53,732,085 of record NC_136476.1, read on the forward strand.
GGGGCGGGGCAGAACGCGTCTCAGCGCGCTCCGAAACAGTTCCGGCAACAGAACCTGGAGCGCACTGCTACTGCGCAGCCCCGCCCCAGCCCGCTCCAGCCCGCCCCACCGAGCTGCCGCTTCGCGCCGGTGCTGGGCAGTGCTTACCAGTTATTTTTCTTCTCCATACGTTGTTACTGCTGCTCGGTATGTACCACTCCAAAACTCAGCACCCAACAATAATCTCACCTAATTCTCAAATATGTATTCTTGTGGACCAAGAGCGTGGAGATTTTTATTGATGTAGACAGAAGTATCTCGCAATGGAGCAAGCAGGTTGGAACCCAACTAGTTGGTCAGGCCTGATAGTTATTCAAACCTTCATAAGGATGAAGACTGAAACAGGCCTGGCTCCTGATCACGTTCAAGATCCAAGAGAGAAAACTATTTATAAAAGCACAATAAATACAATGATAAAATTGTTAAATGGTGTTGCAGTGGGGAGGGAGGAATGGGAGCGCATCACAGAAGACGTGGGCTTTTAAAAGCAAAAATTAGAGGATTCCTCCAAGGATGATGATATTTTTGGAGGGGAGGGGAGGGGGATAACACCCAGGGGCGCTTGTGAGCCACCTCCCCAGCTTTTTTTTTTTTTTTCCCTGAGACAGGGTCTCGTTAAACTGCAGAGGCCGGCTTTGAACTTGGCGATCCTCCTGCCTTAGCCTTCCCAGCTGCTGGAATTACAGGCGGGTGCCACCACGCCCGGAGGATGGTGAGCATATTTTAAAGGTGGTGAGGAAAAATTCGGGACCAGTCAAGCAAAGCACCAGAGCTTTAATTCTGTGGGCATAACTTAAACCTGGCTCCTACCCTCTCTGGACCTCAGCTGCCTCTCAGTAAGAAATGAGGGTACCAAACTAAACTGATGTTTCAAGACCCTCTAAACCTTGTACATTCTATTTTTGAATAATACTTTAAGGTAACGTGTACATTTGTCCGCCATATCACAATAGAGCACCAGGTCTGAAACCAAACCGCAGGTGCTTAGCAACTGCTGAATCAAAGTTCTGGCAACACTACTTCCAGGACAAAGGAAAGCTAAAATGAGCTAATGGGCCTCTATGAACATATTCCCCTCGTCGAGCCCTACACTCTCATTGTAGAGTTATCTAGCTGACTCTCCCCCTAAAGTCCTCTGCCAGTCTTTCAAAGCATCTAGCTTGGAGATGACCTCAAAAAAAAAAAAAAAAAAAAAAAAAAGATTTTTTTTTTTTTCCACTTGATGGCTCAGTCTCAATCACACCTTTAAAGTGCATCCAGTGTAATTCATTTACTAGCCTTTGTATTCCTTAACAATTCCCACTCTACTGCTGCGGATTTGCCTTGCATTACAGCTCTTCTATCAGAATCTCAGCTATAAAAGAAAGTTTTCATACATAATGCAGACCACCCTGAAACATCTTTTCCTTCAAGCTTGGCTGTTGATGGGAAAAGGGAGAAGAAAATTGGGAAATGGAAGGTAAATTACCATTTAGGAACTGTCCAATTATAAAAGGTGGATTCCTCAAGTGCTCATCTCAGCAAACGTCTCTCACAGTTCTGAGTTCCTCACCCATATGCTTATGTGAATTCTTCATGCCATTCAGTCAACCCTTTGTGAGGCAAACTCCTTGAGAACCTTTCAAACAGTTAAGATCTTTAACTGAGCTCTGAGAGCTTAACCTGCAGTCTGTCAAGATGTAAATAATGCTACCACAACTCCAAGTTGGATAGTTTGAAATTTTTACTACAATTTCTTTAACTGATTCCTTAACCAAAAAAATCAAGTGCTAGTTCCCAGTAAGCAAATAGGCCTTTAAGGAGGGTCAATTTCAACAACTAAATATGACAAGGATTAAATTATATCAGAGCAGTTCCTCAACAACTGTTCAGCCAAAATTTTACGTGGTGTTCGTTCACAAAGGTAGAAAATCTTGTTGGAGAAATATCTAGTAAAGCTTTCTGCAATGATGGAAATATTCTACATCTGCACCATCCTAAAGATAGCTACTAGTTAGCTATATGTGTCTACTGAGCACTTAGATTGTGGTTAGTACAACTAGTGAACTGACGAAAATCTGTTTAAGAGACACATGTGGTTAAGGGACAGCATAGCATTTGTAGGAAAAGTAGTTGCTGTGGCAAGAGCTTTGAGAATTCTGACTCCAAGGCTGTCCTTTACAACTAGTTTTCTTACCCTTTACAACTGTGAATGACTACTAAAAATTGTTCTGCTGGAAATATGCAAAGTCATTTAAGTACCCTAACTTCTAAAATAAAAACAATACCCCAAAACACTGCTTACCAAACAGGTACATATTTAAGTGCCTTCAAATGAATATGGTGGTTAATGAGATTGTCTATCCTGGAGTCCTGCCACTCTAATCCACAGGAATAACAGCAGTCATCACAAAACTTAATTTAGGTATCTGCTACTACGCTGAAATGCACAGAATTTTAGAACTAATCACTAAGTGAGCAAATTCAACCTATTCTTCAATTCTAAATCTCATCTTCTCAAGAAGTGACTCTAACAATTCTCTCTCTCACCTTTAATCATGTTTTTCTTTCTCCACGAGATCATACCTAACAAAACCCACCATATCTTGTTTAAGAAATTTTCCTGGGCTTGGAATGTACCTCTGTGACAAAGCCAATGCCTAGAACTTCAGACCCTGAGTTTGATCCCTGGCACTCCGAAAAATTAAAGGGGAGGGGTTCAGGGAAAGAAAAAGAAACCTGCCAGGCTGGGGATATAGTTCAGCAATAGAATGCTTGCCTAGCATGTGCCAGCAAGGGTTAGCTTCCCCCCAGCAATACACACAAAACCAAAACAAACAACAACAAAAAAACCTTCCTCTACTCTTGGATCATAAAAATTATTTTCCCATATTATTTTCTTAAGAGTTTTTATGCATCCCTTTTCACGTTTAGGTCTATACATGACCTGGAACTGTGATTTAGTTTTGGTAAAGTGGTAACAAGGTTGGTTGTTCGTTTTCCATATGGACGTCTATTTGACACAGCCTCATATATTGTTGTTTTCAACTGCTCCTCTGCTAAAAACCAAGTATCCACACATGCACGGGTTTGTTTCTGGGCTCAGCAGTCTGTTCTACTATTCCATTCATTCTTGTGCCAGTACCACACCATCACAATTATTGTTGCTTTATAAGACCTCTTTTTATGAGTTAGAGCAAGTTGTCCTTTTATTCCCCCCTCAAAAGTACCATGGCTTTTTAAAAAATTTCCACAGGAATTTTAGAATAAGAATTCAAAAGAAAGACGGAAAGAATAGAACAGAGGAAAAGAACCTGGGAACTTGCTGACATTTTAATTAGGGCTACACTGAATCTAGAGATGGATGAAGGGGTATTGATATCTTTATAATAATGAATCTTCCTATCTATGAGTCAGATGCATCCATCTATTTAATCTTTAATTTTTAAGAAGTGTCCACAGTATCCTGCAGTGGTCCTGTATATTTTAGTTTAGGTTTGTTCTATTTATTTTTAAATATAATTCAATTATTAATTACAATGCACATCTTAAATAAAAAACTTTTGAATTTTTTAATTTATGCAATTTTGTTTAAAATCTGTTTTGGAGGAAACAAATTGAATTTCTTTCCAACACATTATTATTTTCTTGTCTTATGCACTGGTTAGGGCCTCTAGTATGATGCTAAAAAGAGACATGGTAAGAGCAGTTATCTTTTCCTTATTCCAAATCTCAAGTGGAAAACTTTCAACTTTTAAGTATTAGCTTTTTGTACACCCCTTTAGCAAATTAAGGGAGTTATGTCTAATTTGTTAAGGTTTATTAAAAATGGACATTTTGTCAAAATTTTCTATAATTTTGAGATAGCTATATGATTTTCTATTAATGTATGAATTAGATTGGGTTTTGGCTATTAAGCCAACTTTATATTCCTAGTAAATCAATTTTGGTCTCATTGCATTACCCTTTAATAAATGTGGGTTTAGTTTTCTGATATTTTGCTTAGAATTTTACATCTGTGTTCTTGAGAAAGACTAGTAGTAATTTTCCATTTTTGAATGCCCTTGTTGAGTTTTATTAAAAAGATTTTAGTTAGCCTCAGAAAATGCCATCAAAGAGTATTCTTTCCCCCCCTATTCTCTAGATACATTGTTGTAAGATTGGTATTATGCCTGTTTTTACATGTGCAGGAGAATCCATTGGTTAGCCAACTACACTTGAAATTAAATTTCTTCAGGTGTCTGGTCAGATTTCCTGTTTATTTCTAAGAAAAAAAACAACTACAACCTTAGGACATAGTCTAAGGAAGCTCTCAACTGAAATACACAATCTGCTTGTAGAAAAACCATCTCTGAATAATGAAAAGTACTACTGCTGTAAATACATTTTCAAGCATGTGGCATAAACAATAATTGTAAACAAATTTTACATAAGTGCTACTTAATAATTCAAGTAGCAAATATAAAATTTATTTTGTGATCAAGTCTGCTTTTCTAGACATCAAGAAATATCTGAATAATTATTATCTGAAGGATCATTTTACAAAAACAGTGACTATGAGGCTATAGGCTCGCTCTTGTCCCTTCATACACTTCTATTGCAACAACTTGAAGCATTTACTAAAGGTCTGTTTCCCTATTAAATGTAAGCTCAAGGGCAGATCTGCTTATCTATCACCGATGCCCAAGTTGGGGGAACGTTGGGTGACTGAGAATGTACAAAGATAGAAAGAGAGCCACAGTCTATTTTAAGACATTGAAAGCCATGATTAAAGAGCCACAGATAAAGTTAATCACTTGTCTAGATGCTGAAGAACCTTTCCTGCAGAGGGAAAATGTCAAGTAGATGCTGGGTAGAGAATGGCCTTCCTACTAGAAGTACCCAGTCTCTACTAATGCAGACAGTTCCCCATTGGTTAATGCCGTCAGGATTAGGGCCGTTCTGCCATCATATCCACTGTCAAATGTCCCAACTAAAACCTCACTCCATCAACCCCAACTACTATACCTGAGGTCGTGGCCTCTCCTGCATGTTATAACATAGTATTAATCATGCTCTCTTGCAACTGTGTATTTACTTGACAGTAAACTCATTGAAGCCAAGGACCCTCACTGAATTGGGCAAAATGCCTAGGACATGCCATGTGTTCAATAAATAATTCAATTAATGATCTGTCAATATTTTATGGCAGTGGGAATTCCATTCTTCTTATCAGGTAAATTTCCAAGGAGAAATGAAGTACAAACAAAAAAGGAAAGTGGGCAGTGAAAAAAAGACTGAAAAAGATGACAAAAAGTAAACTTGAAACTTTCCCCTAAAGCTAGCTCTGCCCACTCTTCTCTCTAAAAGTTTCCTTCCTTTCACCAAAACCAGTTAAAAGATCCTAATAAGACGAAGCTGCACTGAGGAAAGGTGTCCTGGCTAAGCAGTATCTACCAGCACACCAAGACTTGATCTACTGCAAAACAATATATTGCAAAACAATCTGCATTATCAGTTTCACCCAGAAGTGGTAATGCCATTCAAGCACCAGAAGGGGGCAGCAAAGGTTCACCCAAATCCAAGTCCACTGAGTCTCCCTTAATATATACAGCCCATTTTCTGGCTTTGGGGTAGGAGAGTGATTAGATGGCTGTTTCCACAGTGCAGGTGAGAGATGACAGGGACAGCACCATGGCAATTGGAATGATGAAGGAAAGCTCTATAGCAGTGAAAGTGTGAAGGGGTAAAAGCAAATTCAGGCTGAAAAGTCATCAGCCAAATTCACTGGACAGAAGCACAGAAAAGTTTACCACATACAGATCTAATTATTCTTTTCAACAAAGCCTACCATTTCATTGTTAGGAATGAACCATCTCTTACTTTTCAAATCTTGTCTTACATTTAGGTTATTTTCAGTGTTATGCTATTACAAAGATAAATATTCTTGTATACATGTATAGGTTGGTATATACTTGAAAATATATCCATAAAAAGTAAAATTTCTAGTAGTGGAATTGCTGGTTCAAAAGGTACATGCTTTCTAATTTTTTTTTTTCTAAATGTATTCTAAATTGCTTCCTAAAAGGTTGCACCAATTTTATCCCAGTCAAGAGTAAATCAAAGTAGTTTATAAAGTTGACTCTGGAGTGGGGAATGGTAGTGTTTAAGGCAACTCCCTGTGGAAAGAAAGGATAACCCTACAGACAGCAACAAGTCAAGCACTCAGGAGAGGGAAGCCCTGAAGCCAAACAGGTCAGTATATTTTGAGAGCAGACATATTACATATCCAGCTTTTAAGTTCTCTTTAATATAATGACTATCTTCTAAATCCCTGAGACTTATTATAGCTTATTAAATGCAATAACCTAGGAACTGGGTCCAACCTTAAGCCAAAGGGACACCAGTGAGAAGAGCAACAGCTTATGAAAGCTGGTGACCAACAAAGCCTCGGGTTAAAGGACTGGCTGGAAGGGTAAGCCTCCAGGGATGTTGAGAGTCCCTCGGAAGTACCTGAGAAGGAAAACCAGACAAAACTGGTCAAGTGCAGTTAAGAGGAAATAAAAACTAGGAATTAAAGAAAAAATGTAACCTGAAAAGTCAGTTTAAAGGGATTTAAATGGATTATATACTTGTGTATATGCTTAAAAAAAAAAAAAAAAAAAAAAAGGATGGTAACAAGCACTGCTTAAGAAACAGAAGCACAGACAATTAGTTCCTCCACTTAGGGAAAACAATGGAAAAGCAGTTGCTAAAACAAAATTTATGGGCATGAGAGAATATGAAAGTTTAAGATGCAAGAAACAGAATGCTCTCTCATTGGACTAGACCATGTGTACATCTGGTTACTTTCACTATGTTTGATGAGGAGCAGCATTTCCTCTAGAGAATCCTAATGTATCTCATTTACCTGGGGAGTTAATCACTTGCTCAGGATGACTTACACTGCTGTAGAATTCTAGCATCTTCTGTTCATGAAATATAGGACCCTGCCTAACCTACGGTTTTGCACAGACATTTCTAATATGTGGTACCTCTCCACAAACCTTGAGCCTTCCTCCTGATGCCACAGGCCTTTCCAGACTTCGTATCTCAGATAAAAAAGGAAATCTGTTGCCTGAGCAGAACTCTACTCTGCATCACAAAACAGAAACCATAACCTTAAATAAAAACCCTTAAAGTAACACAACTCCTTAGGGAGTAAGTATATCATTTAAGCTCCCACAAGAAGTTTATGTATTGCTCCCCTGCTTATTTGTTACAAGTATCTCATAAATAAAAACAAAATAAAATTAATAGGAAATGACATTTTAAAGATCACCAAAATGTCAGCTATAATCTCAAAATATCTATTATTACATCATATTTCTAATTATGCAAGATATATCACAATAAAGATGGGAATCTATTTAGAAACACATAATACTATGTACTAAATAAATATCAGATCAGAAAAGATAAAAAGTTAATAAAACTAAGAAAACACAATATCTGAATGGAGACAGATTTCCTAAACATAAAAATAACAAAGCATATTTTAAAGGAATATGTCAATAGATTTGGTCCTCCAAAACACTTTAATATCTTTAAATGGAGAATTTCTTTGAATAGGATAAAAATCACTTAAAATAAAAAGGCAAAATGGGGCACTGGGGTTAGCTCAGTGGCTGAATACTTGCCTAACATGCATGAGGCATTGGGTTTGATCCTGAGCACTTGCCTAGCATGCATGAGGCACTGGGTTTGATCCTCAGCACCACACAGAAATAAATAATAAATAAATTGGAGGTACTGTGTTCATCTACAACTAAAAAAATTTTTTTAAATAAAAGGCAAAAATGGAAAAATTTTTGCAAGTATGCCAGATGATTAATGTCCCCATAAAGTGATGACAAAAAGCAATATCCCCATAGAAGAGAAAATATGTGCAAAAAGACACAATTCAAAAGAAAAACAATACAAATGACTAATGAACATGAAATCTATAAAACCTCAAGTAATTATATTAATAAGTATTAGTAGTTATAGTATTAGTTTAATATTAAAACAGATGCCACTTATCGATCGTATTTACATAGTAAATGACAATATGTGTGATATTCAATGATGTCAAAAGAAAATGAGACATTCTCATAGTTTAGGCAGAAGCAGAAACAGATGCACATGAATTTGTGAAAAAAATTTATAAAGGGACAATGACTAAAAACTGCCCATATTCTTGGACTCAGTAATTCTAAAGTAATAACACAGACTTAAGAAATAACCTACAAAAGTTCGTTACAAAGCTACAATACTCAAAATGGTGTGGTACATGCATAAAGACAGGTAAACACCAATGGAATAGAATATAGGCAGCTCAGAAATAAAGTTGCAGATGTCAAATGATTTTCAACAAAGATGCCAAGACCATTCAATGAAGACAGGACAACTTTTCAACACCTAGGAAAACTAACTATCCACATGCAAAAGAGTGAAGTTGGATACTTACTTCTAACCACATACAAAAATTTAATCAAAATGGGACAAAGACCTAAACTGAGAGCTGAAATGATAGATCTTTTAGAAAAAACCAAGGGCATAAAGCTTTATGTTACTGAATTTGGCAATGAATTCATGCATATGACACCAAAAGCACAGGCGACAAAAGAAAATTTAGATAAAAATGAAACATGCCTTTGTATCAAAGCACACAATCAACAAAAGAAAAAGTAATCTATGAAATGGGTGAAAATACCATGTTTAATAAGGGATTAAAATCAGAATACCAAAAAAACTCCTACAAATGAATGGGGGGGGGGGGCCTGGCAAAAAACTTGAACAGACATTTCTCCAAAGAAGATGCATATAACAAACGGCCAACAACCAACAAGCAAATGAAAGGATGCACAATCCTTTCATTTCAATCACAAGGGAAAAAGCAAAGTAATGAGTATGGAAAGAATGTGGAGAAATCAAAATCTTCTTACACTGTTGGTAGAAATGTAAAATGGTGTAGCTACTATGGAAAAGAGTAAGACATCTCCTCAAAACATTAAAAATGGAATTACTGTCTGATTCACAATTCCATTCCACTGCTGAGTATATACCCAAAAGAACTGACAGCAAATGTCCTGAGGTATTTGTATACCAGTGTTCATAGCAGCATTTTTCACAAGAATTGGTAGTGATGGTGCATGCCTTTAATTCCATCTACTCAGGAGGCTAAGGCAGGAAGAATGCAAATTTGAGATCAGGAAAGAAAAAAAGAAAAAAAAAAATTCAAGGTCAGCCTGGGGCCCAGGCTATCTCAAAAATAAAAAGGGCTGGGGATGTAGCTCAGTGGTAGAGCACTTGCCTAACGTGTGTTAGGCTCTGGATTCAATCCCTAGTACTGCAGAGATTTAAGAAAAAAAGTGGAGACAGTTCAGTGCCCAACTATGGATGAATGGATAAGCAAAATGTGATATATCAAACAATGGAATATTATTCAGCCTTAAAAAGAAGATGAATAAATCTTGAGGACATCATGCTAAGTGAAATAAGCCAGTCACAAAAGACAAATAGTGTATACTTTAACTTGTATAAGAAACCTAGAGTAGTCATAGTAGTCAAATTCACAGAAAGAATGGGGATTGCCAGGGGCTATGGAGAGAGATCAAAGAGTTATTTAAAAAGAATACACCAAGTTTCAGATGTACCAGATGAAAAGAGCTTGGGATTGCACACTAATGTGACTATACTTAATACTACTTAACTGTCCTGTGCTGCCAGTACAAGGGAGCTGGAGACTGGGGGATGGGAGGCGATGGGTGGCCAGCAAGGGGTGGAGGACAGGGGTAACCCAAGTACCAGGCGGGGCGTGGCCAGCACCCTGTGGCCCATAGCACAGTGAAGTCTGCTTTGATGGAGTTGGGGTGGGGAGGGAACCAAAAACAACCACCACCCTTCAATGGCTTCCCATAAAAGAAATAATACAATCTAAACTCCTTTCCCTTGGTTTACAAAGATTTATATGATCTGGTTCCTGCCTACCTCTCCAACCTCAAATCTCATACCATTCCCACCCCATCTACCTTGCTTACACACATCGGCCTTGTTTTTGTTTCCCCCATGTTTTCAGTCTTTGGGTTTTTTCACCACCTATATCCTCTCCCTGGAATGTTTGTTCATGATCCTGATTTTCACATGACTTGTTTCCTCTTATTATTCAGATCTTAGCCTAAGTGTCATCTTCTTAAAGGCCTTCCCCAGCACTTAATCTAGAATAGCTAACTGCCCAATTATTTATATAGCATTTAAGAGTATCTGATTATTTACTGGTTTACCAATTCAGTTTATTTTCTGCTCCTGCCACAAAAAATAAACACCCAAGAACCTTGTCAGTTTTTTCCCCACTGTACCATGGTGATGCAACAGTGCCTGACACATAGTAAATATTTGATGAACAAATGCGTAATAGTATCTTTAAAATGACCTGCCAATTTCACAATTAAAGACTTGTTAAATTACTATGTGTTCTTCTAATGGAACATTATGTAGCCATTTTAACTGAAGTTTCATATATATATTTAGTGTGCAGATTGTATTTTCAAACAGGGCCATAGCAAGTTTTTATATCTTAAATTCTCTTCTTAAAATGTTACATTGACAGGCTGGGGTTGTGGCTCAGTGGTAGAGCACTCACCTACCATGAGTGAGGCACTGGGTTCAATCCTCAGCACTATGTAAAAAGTAAACTAAAATAAAGATCTTGTGTCCACCTACAACTAAAAAAAATCAAAATATTAAAAAAAAAAAAAAAAAAGTTACTTTGACATTCCTCCCCAGTTTTATGACTGATGTTTTCTCCTCTGAATTTGGGCAGGTCTGTGACTATGTTAGAAGTGATGATTTGTGATTTTAAAGCTAGGTCATAAAAGGCCATACAGCATCTGCCTGGTCTTCGTGAGACCCTCATTCTTGGAATCAAGCTGCCCAGCTTTGAGGAAGCCCAGCATACATGTAAGTGATTAGGCTAAGAGCCTCAGGGAAGTCCCAGCTGACAACCATCAGACACAAGACTGAGGAGGTCTTCAAGATGACTCAAGTCTTTTTTTTTTTTTTTTTTTGTGGTGCTGGGGATCGAACCCAGGGCCTTGTGTTTGCGAGGCAAGCACTTTACTGACTGAGCTATCTCCCCAGCCCCCTCAGTCACCATTTGACTTCGATTGCATGCCATACTCCAATCAAGAGCCACCTAACTAAATACAGGAAATCCTGAAACCATGAAAGATACTAAAAGTACTGTTGCTTTGCACCAATGAGTTTTAGGGTAATTCATTATACACTATTAGAAAATAAGAACAATTTAGTTTGATTTTAACTATGCAGTGAAAGCGGAGATAATATTGAGGGGAAATGCTCAATATTCAATAGAATTTTTATCTATTGGCCTGGGCACAATGGCACAAGTCTGTAATTCCATCAACTCGGGAGGCTGAGGCAGGAGGAACACAAGTTTAAGGCCAGCCTCAGTAAATTAGAGAGGCCTTACTCGACTTAGCAAGACCCTGTCTCAAAATTTAAAATTTATAAAAGGGCTGGGGATGTAGCTCAGTGATAAAGCACCCTTGGATTCAATCCACAGTATTGGAAGGGAAGGAAGGAAGGGAGGGAGGGAGGGAAGGAAGGAAGGGAGGGAGGGAGGGAGGGAAGGAAGAGAGGGAGAGAGGGAGGGAGGGAGGGAGGGAGGGAAAGAAAGAAAGGAAGGGAAGGAGGAAAAGGGAAAGAAAAAAAAAACAGTTGTGGGCTGGGGATATAGCTTAATTGGTAGAGTGCTTGCCTTGCACGCACAAGGCCCTGGGTTCAATCCCCAGCACCAAAAAAACAAAACAGTTATCCAGTTATCTATTTCCCCATTTTCCATACCGACACATGTAATTATATAAATGAGGACATGGGTGAAAATTGTTGCATTTTGTTTTTGTTTTTAAGCACAAGGAGCAAACCAATAAGAGGTCCTTAAATTGACTTTTCATATAATTATGCAGAGAAATCCATAAAGACCATGAATAAAAATTAGGTCATTTTGCCAAAGATGATTTAGAAATGGTCAATAAGCATATAAAAGCATACTGGCATCATTAATCATTATAGAAATGTAATACAACTACAATGAGATGCCACTTCACATTAACTAAAATGGCTATAATCTAAAATACACAATCTAAACACATTGGTAAGGATAGAGAGAAATGTGAATGCTAATACATTGCTGGTGGGAATACAAAAAAAGGTGCAATTATTTTGAAAAATGGTTTGTTGATTCTTCAAAATGTTAAACAAAAACCTACCATGTGGCCAAGTAAACAAAAACATACTTACATGCAAACATTTGTAGCAACATTATTCATAGTAACCACAGAATGAAAACAACCTAAACATTCATCAACTGGTTGTATGGAAAATGTGTTATATCCATACATTCAAATATTATTCACTCGTAAAATAGAATGAAGTACTGATTCTTACTATAGCATGAACCTTGAAATGATCATGCTAAGTAAGGGAAGCCAAACACAATAGGATGTTACATATTTTATGATTCCATTTATATGAAATATGCAGAACAGGCAAATTTTTATAGACAGAAAGATCAGAGGTTGCCAGGAGGTAAGGAAAGAATGATGGAAAGTGACTCATTTTTGAGTATGGGTTTTTTTTTTTTTTAGGGGGGGGTGAAAATGTTCTAAAATCAGATGGTGGGGATAATTGTACAATTCTTTGAAAAATACCAAAAAACACTGATATATACACCAAAAGGATGAATTATCTGTATATGGATTATACCTCAATAAAGCTATTACTAAAATATTTAAAGAATGTTTTCTGATATTATAGGAACTAATAAATCAGCTTTCTATTCAAATTCTTTTGTTTGTTTGTTTGTTTGGTTGGTTGATTGGTTTTTGTACTGCAATCCTCCTACCTCAACCTCCTGAGTACTGGGATTATAGAAGTGTGTGCCACATTCTCCTTATGCTAATTTTTTAAATACCATGATGGACACACTCTCAGGTAATCAATGAGTCAATGCCCCTGTGTAATCTCCTCCCACTGAATTCAGGTGAAACCTCAGACTTACTTCTTCTTTTTTTTTTTTTTTTTGCAGTGCTGGGGATCCAACCCAGAGCCCTGTGCTTTTAAGGCAAGCACTTTACCAACTGAGCTGTCTCCCCAGCCCTCAGACTTACTTCTAACCAGAGGAATATGACAAGAGTGGTAGGATATCTTTCCTGCAATTATGTTTCCATATACAAGACTCCATTTCAGCTGACTAGAGAGATTCTCCTACTGGTATAAAAGAAGGAAACAGCTATGTTGTGAACTGATTACCAAGAAGATTACCACAGAACTGTGGGCAGTCTCTAGAACCTGTAGTTGTCTGGAGGCCAGTAAGATGCCAGGGCCCTCAGTCCTGCAGTCATGAGGAAATGAATTCTGCCAACAACATAAATGCTTGAACATGAATCCTCTTGGAGGAATCGATTCTTCCAGAGTCAAGATTCCAGATGAGAATGCAGTTCAGCCAACTCCTTGATTGTAGCCTGTGAGACCCCAAGCAGAGGATCTAGACCCAGTTCAGCTATGCCTGGACTCCAGACCCACAGAAACTGTGAGACAATAAATGTGTGTTGTAAGCAGCTGAATTCATGGTAATTTGTTATACAGAGCAGCACACTAACTTCTTAAATGATGTTTCTTCTTCCAAGGATCTCCATCCTTTCTACAGCTGTGATTCTATCAATTTCTTCACACATTTCTAATGATTTTTGGTTTAAATATTTGGGATGTTTAGTCAGGCTCGGGTTGTAGCTCAGTGGTAGAGCACTTGCCTGACGTATGTAAGGCCCTGGGTTCTATCCTTAGCACCACATAAAAATAAAGGCACCATGTCTATAAAAATAAATATTTTTAAAATATTTGGGGTGTTTAGCACAAACAATATGAATTTTTTTCTTATGCTCTCACAGTCAACATAGAAGACTTCAAAACATGGGGATTTCTCCCCACCAACAAGCAATGTTGCAGCAGCAACTCTAATATTATTTACCTGGAGATAGCTTCAGATCCCACAGGTTGAGGGACTCAGTCACCCTTCCACTTTAGATGCCAATCACAAGCCCCTGTTTGTGACCTGTACTTCTGAACAATCAGATATAAACTGAGGTTCCCGTAATGACCTCCTCAGATTTGATTAATTTGCTTAAGTGTCTCAAAGAACTCAGGGAAACACCTGCTTACCTGTTTATTATAAAGAACGTTACAAAGAAAAGGAGCACAGAACTATAATGCTCTCTCCAGATGCACCACCCTCCAAGAATGTCCATGTGTTCAGCTATCAGGAAGCTCTCTGAACTCCATCCTTTAAGGGTTTTCTGGAAACTTCACTGCCCAGGCATGATTAAAGAATGGATAACCATGTCTTTTTCTCTCCTTCCCTCTCTCCCTCTATGCCATGCTGGGGATAGAGCCCAGGGTCTAGAGCATGCTAAGTGTTGTACTGCTCAGCTATATCCCCAGCCCCTGGTAATGTGACTAGACAAAAAGTGTAGGACCTAATGATACTAAAATGGATGAGGAAACCCAGCAAAGTCTGTCTGTCTAGATTCTTTAGCATTCCTTTTTTGTGGGTATGGGGCAGAATCCCTCTGAAAGGGGATTCTATCATCTACTATCAGACAAGGTAGGTCAAAGAAATTATTTATGGCAGCTCCAAGGCAGGAGCAAAGTCAGTCTCTATGACAGCCTTGTAAGGTGAGATGGGGATTTTTGTTTTTGTAGTGGGGATTAAACACAGGCATGTTCTACCACTGAGCTACATTCCCAGTTCTTTTTGTTGTTGTTTTTAATTTGAGACAAAGTCTCACTAAGTTGCTGAGACTGGCCTTGAACTTGCAATCCTGCCTTAGCCTCCCAAGTAGATGAGATCACAGGTGCACACCACCACATCTGGTTTAAAGTTTTCGAAAGTATATGAGCCAGTAACCATGAACAAAATCCCAAAAATGTATATCATGATGTCAAAGATGTGTTGGTTCTATATTCACTATTCATTATGCCTTCTGCCTCTCATCCAGATTAATAATATATGCTTTGAATTCTATTAAAAATGTCACTTCTACCTGATGTATAATGCTTGATACTATCTTTATTTCTTCATTTTTCTGTCATTTCAAGTATATCTCATATAAAACATAAGGTGAAATTTTGCTTTTTAACCCAATCTATCATTTAATTGACAACCTTGATACATTCACCTCTTCTGTAATGGATTAATTTTGCCGTATTACTGTGTTTATTTTTACTCATATTCTAAAGGCTTCTAAACCCCTTGCTGAATTTTCCATTAATAAAGTTTTCAGTTCCTCATTTTTCTTCTTTTGATTTATATATATTAGCTGGGTACAATAGCACACACCTAATAGTCCTGGTGATTTGTGAGGCTGAGGCACAAGGATCTCAGCTTCAGCAAATAAGAGACCCTCAGTGGTAAAGTGCCCCTGCAGTCAATCCCCAGTACCAGGGGTGATAGTAGGGAATCGTGCATACTATTTATTTTTTTGTTTACTTTTTTATGTAGTGCTGAGGACTGAACCCAGTGCCCCACACATGCTAGGCAAGTGCTCTACCACGGAGCCACAATCCCAGCCCCGCGCGTACTATTTTTATTGTACAGGTTGAGCATCCCTAATCTAAATCCCCAAAATTTGAAGTGGTGGGAGACTCAGAGTATCTATGCCAACATTTCAAAATCTGAAAAACTCTGAAATCCAAAACACTTCTGATTCTAATCATTTAAGATAAGGTATACTAAACCTGTGGTGAACTTTAATTTTTAATACTTTAATTATTTATCTAATAACATGAATAAAATAGTTCTTTGATCTGCCCTACTCCTAGCACATTTTAAATAGATAAAGACTGTTCAGTTTTTTAAAATCTACTTCCTATCTTAAGCTAGTGGAACTTTCTTTACCAAGATATAATCAATGCACTCAAACACATGTCCCTAAGAAACTTTCTATTAAACAATTTTCTGCGGGTTTAACTTGTTCCTTTTCAAGTACTTTTTTGGGCTGTTAGAGGCCCTATAGTCCAACTGTTATCAGAAGTTCAATATCCCCCCAATTTACAATTACAGAATGGTAGAACTGGAATAAACTTAAGACCATCTAATCCAAGGATAACAAATAGGTTTTTTTCACATACTAACCTATTGGTCATGACTACCTTGAAACAATATTAAAGAGGGTTCTGAGGCTGTGTCAAATAGCAGGATAGAATATAGTTATCAATGATTGTTATCTGCCAGGGGGATTGAGAGGAAGAAACAAGACTCGTATGCCATAAATCTACTATTCCTCTTCAGGCACAACATCCCCTAATATCTGCATCACCGCTCTTCCTGTCCCCACCCCAGTCATACACACATACACACATACACACACGCAAACACACAAATTATCAGGACAGAAAAAGACCTCTGGCTTCTGCTAAACTGTCACACATCTTATATTAGAAGTCACATTTGATTGCAGACCTGTTTGTTAGCATGTTAGACTAGTAACATTTTTAAATGTAAGAGTGACACAACTTGAAAGGCAGAAACTGAAACATAACTTTTTCAAAAGATGTAATATGGTGAAAAATTAAAAATACCTGGGTAGCTACGATGGAATATGCAAATTAAAAAATTCTGTGACCTGAACCATCAGATAGTTTTTGTTTAATTTTTTTTTTGATGGGGGGGGCGGGTGCCAGGGATTGAATTTAGAGTTACTTAACCTCTGAGTCACATCACCAATCCTTTTTATTTTTTTCTTTGTGTTAAGTTGCGGAGGCTGGCTTTGATTTTGCAATCCTCCTGCCTCAGCCTCCCCAGGCCTGAGATCACACGTATGTGCCACCATGCCCAGTTGGATAGCTTATGGTTTTAATGAACTGGTTAATTTTAGTGTTTTAATTTAAAATCTAAGCATAAATTACATAGTTTAGAAGTTGGCAGAGCTAGGATTAAAACTTATATCTCTGAACTCCATATAACTCTTTCCATATTGCTTTCACTTCACAAACACAGTTCACAAAACACACTTCACAAAAACAGTTGTCTAATTAAAGCATACTTCCTTACTGAGCTTCAACATGGTCTCAGATCTATGAGACCTAAGTTATCCACTTTAGAGAATTAAAAGTCAAGCATGTTGGCATATTTGAGTATTTGTGTTTTATAAATATATTCTGTTCACAAAATATTGTTTGCAAAGGTGAAAAATAAATTATAAAATACATAGTCAGAAGACCTTTATCCATTCTCTTAATTTTGTTCTGGAAAACAACCATAGAACACACAGATCAAGCAGGCAAGAAGGGAGAGCAATCTCTGATGGTTCTTGGGTCTGCTTATCAAGTAATGATTTCTCGTAAACTTCTCTTTCCCCTCCCCCATGTATTTCTGGAAAAATCTCAATAGCACAAAATCAGCAATGTAAAGATGGAGAAAATAGGAGAACAACCATTTGAAGGAGATGGGGAAAGCCTGGCAGAGATAAAGAGAGAGATCTCATCCCCCACTGGACAGGGTGGAACATGCTTGTAATCCCAGTGACTCAGGAGGCTGAGACAGGAGCACTGCAGTTCAAGGTCAGCCAATAGTTCAAGGCAATTTAGTGAGACTCCATATCCAAATTTTTAAAAAGAGGGTGGGAGGGTTGATGATGTGGCTCAGGGGTTAGGAGTGTCCTTGGGCTCAATTCCCAGTACTGGGGGTAGGGGGGCACAGGAGGATGTCATCCTTAGACTCTAAAATCTGGAGGTTTTCTTCTATTCTATTCATGTTTTTTAACCCCAAAACATTTTTACAATTATGAAATGCAATCATATGTAATATTATTAACGTAAAGTTAATAGATTAAAAGATTTAATTTTAGATTAAAGATTTTACCTTTACCCTCTATTATCACTCTTAATTTTATCTTTTCTTTTTGGGGGGGGGGGGGGGATTGAGGATTGAACCCAGTGGCACTTTAGCACTGGGCTATATCTGCAGACCTTTTTAAATTTTTTTGAGACAGGGTCACTAAGTTGCTGAGGTTTCACTAAATTACTTGGAGGCTTATCCTTGCTGACAATCCTCCTGCCTCAGCCTTTTTTTTTTTTTTCCCCCCCTACCAGGGATTGAAACCAGGGGTGCTCAACTATTGAGCACATGCCCAGCCCTTTTTATGTTTTATTTTGAGACAGAGTCTCACTAAGTTGCTGAGGCTGACTCCTGCCTCAGCCTCCTGAGCCACCACCTCTTAATTTACTAGGATCACAGACATTCTGCCAGGGCACCCAGCTATTTAATTATAAATGTTCATTTCTTAACTCTGTGGTGTACATACTACATTTTATGGAGCCAATTATATAATTGGAAGTTTCAGTAGCTTGCCTCTGAAAGAAGTTAAAAGTGAAATCAATGCCCCTGGATTGCTCTAATAACAAAAGAAAGGAATGCTCTGGAATGCCATGAGCATACCACTTCCTTTGTAAACAGTGAAATCAGTCTGAGCAAAGCTTATAAAGACAGTGACTCCAACACACAAAACAGTTATCTGGACAATCCCAATGATGGACCAACTTTCTAGCTCCAACAGGACAAGGGAGGAGGATCAAAACAATGGGGGTGGGGGTTGGGGGGGTGTCTTGGACTGGTTTGCACTAGAAACTATGAATGGGGTAATATGGAGTAATATATTCCTGCACAGAAGACAAGAACATGGGAGGAAAGACTCTGGAAATGATGCTGGAAAAGACTAAATGTTAAGCCATTCAAGATCAGTAGTAAATGTTCCAAATATCCAGCCCACAGAAACATCTACTGCAAGGAGTGGGCCATCAGGGTTGCTGATCAGTAGTTCCCAAGACCAGGTTTATTTTGAGATAAAAAGAACAGAAACAAAAAAAAAACAACACAATGAAACAAAATCACCAATAGTTTGGATATGATTTAAAAAAAAAAAAAGTCCAAAGCACAAATCACACAGGTTCCATTCTCAATCCTCAAGACTTAATTTGGACTTTGGAACCAAAGAAATATAAGAAAACATAATTTAACATAATTAATCAACTCCAAAAGTGAATCATCTGGAATTTCCAAGATAATTCCAATTAGAAATAAACACAAGTTGCTAAGATAGCTACTAGTTTGGGAATACATGTTCATATATTAAGATGATCTATCTAGGCTGTACAGACAAAGAGGAAGACAAAGACAAAAATAGGAAAATGGAGTTACTTCTAAGTAAGAGTCCAGCCCACCTCCTATTGAGGAACTATTCTCAGGTTACACAAACCAGCGAGAGACCCTCTGCATCTCAACACTGTGCCCACCAAGTCACTGTCTAGGTTCTAGGTCCAGAGTTATGCAAGTGAACCCAGTAATATAAAGGCAGCATGCATTTTCATCATGGTAGACATCAACACGGACCTCACCTTGTCACTGTCATCATGACAAATGTGGTCGTGATGGATGGACTGGCACTGAAAAGAAGCACCAACACTACCTACAAGAAAAAGGGAGGAAAGGTTAACATGCAAAAATTGCTTATATTTGAAGTGCTTTACCAATTAAAAGTGCTTATATATCCATTAACCCATCTAATCCTGAACAACATTTATAAATTGGCAGGGTAGGGATTATCATTCATGCATTTTAACAGAAGAAAACAAGAGAGTCTGATTCTCACAAAATAGCAGAAAGTGAAGTGGCAGATCTTAAACTAAAATCCTGTTATTCAAACCCCTAATTCACCACTCTTTACTATCCCAAGTGGTCTATTTTCAAAGTAAGGCCACTTAACCACACAGCCTTCAATAAGGTAAACTTCTATTAGTGAAGAAAATATTTATATTCCTTTTTAGACTATACATACTTTGAGGGGAAAATTAACCCTATAAATACTCAGCATATAAAAGCATAATCTACAGAAATGTTTTTACTATTTTAAACGTACATATGCTTAATAAACCCAACCATTTGCTAAATTGAAGAACTATCTCCTAATAACTGCTCTATGACAATAGTAATATTTGTAACCAATAGGAAAATAAATCATTATTAAATAAATGACTAGGCCAACATATCCATTTTTTTAAAAAAATTGATTCCTATCTTTCACCATGTTAAAAAAAAATGGTGGCTCAAAGCTCTATGTTAAAAAAAAAAAAAAAGAAACAAGTTTTAGAACAAAATGTAGGAGTTCTTTTTGAAGTCTTGCATCAAGAAAAAATCTGCTCAAAGAAGATGCTAAACATGAACACAACCATAAATGAAAAATTAGCACACATGACTCCAGATCAAAGATGAACAAAACTTTTTGTCCTTATTTTAAGTAGTTTAGGGACACCAAGATGGCAGAGGTAGGGTCTAAGAAGGATGCCACTGGAGGACAAGACAGGGACACAAGTCATGTCCCTGTTATAAGTCCCATTAACATGACAACTCATGCCACAGGTTCAGTATTTTAAAATGAGCAGGGCAATAAAATGGGCAGTATTCTAATTATGTTTTCTAAAGTAACCAATGGGGGGAAACTGGACAATATTCTAATCGGGTATCATAAGGTAACCAATGGGGGCATATGGGGTAAGATCTTTAATCAGGTCTATATAGGGAAGAGAATGCCTCACAGTTCAGCAAATAAAGATAATTATTTACAGACTGTGGTGGGCGGAACCCAGGGCCCAGGGTTACACCACATGCAACTGAAGATGGCGACTGGCAGAGAGCAAACAGCGTTCTGATTATGAATGGAGAAAGGCAGAACGCTTTTACAACTGGCTGTATTATAATCAGTTCAGCTGCCTAGCACATGGACAGATATACTTTACGTGTATGCTCGAGCGAGTGACTGCTTGACCTTTAACAGGATTGGATGGACATATCTGGTTACAATTGCTTATGCATGAGACTGCTTATATATTGAGGGTGTTATTTGAATAAAGGGGAAGCTGGTGGGAGGGGTGGGGGGAGGGAAAAAAAATAACAGAATGAATCAAACAACATTACTCTATGTAAATTGTTTACAATTAAAAAAAAATACAAAAAAAAAAAAGGGGGGAAGCTGGTTGATGAACTTTTGAAGTATGTGTCCTCTGTCCCGCTGGTCGGGCAGTAAGCATGAGAAGCGGCGGTTTTAGGTAAGCGAAAAGGGAAAAAAGCTGCGGTTTTCCTCCATAACCAGAGCCGCTTGAAGCAGCCCTGGGGCTGCGGTTTTGCTCCCTAACCAGAGCCGCTTAAAGCAGCCCATCGGCAAACAGCAGCGGCTCTCGGTAACAGACATGGGGCTTTGAGCCTCTCTCTTGCTCAGTCCACTCTACTCTACCTTATGGAGTTGCTACTTCTACCATCCCTTCAATAAATCTGTGTTTTGCCTGTTACTTGTGCATGTCTTGCTCAATTCTTTGTTCGGGACACTAAGGACCTGAACCACAACTGGATGCCCTGATGACAACATTTATGTATGAAAATCTGACTTTCAGGTAATGCCCCATTAACCTAATTAATAGAGCATGCCAACTACATTACCTGGCAACAATGCTTATGAAAGAAATTACATTACCCAACAGGCAGACTGGGTCTAAATGAGAAACATGATAAATACCTAGAAGAAAGCCATGTTTCTGAGCTTTCCTACGAGTGGTGGTTTGTAATTGGGCATGTCCCTTCTGATCCTCACCTTGCAGAGGACCCTGGAAACTATGCTTATGAAGTTTTTGCAAGAGATATCTTCTCCCTTGAGAATTAGGGAGCTCTGGGCTCACCCAATATGAATGTCATCTCTTTGACCCTAAACTGTCAGAAGAGCACTGCTGTATGAAGTATGAACTCACTGCATTACTGACAAGTTGTGGTTTGTCTTACATATTTCTGAATAAACTGGTACCAAGAGAGACCCATGCTGGTTTTATCAGTATGAATGGAAGAACATTCAGTTGATTCTAAGAAGATATCTCACCATTACCCCTCTGGATGTTACACTTAGAGATACCATAGTTTATAAAATTTAGAATGCCATTAATTCATATGCCCAGTTATTTCACATGACATTGAAAAAGAAGGCTGTCAACTAAATTCTGACATGGTCCTTTAAAAACTCTTTATTTTGCTGGGCATGATGGTGCACACCTGTAATCCCAGCAGCTCAGGAAACTGAGGCAGAAGGATTGTGAGTTCAAAGCCAGCCTTAGCAACTCAGTGAGGCCCTAAGCAACTCAGTGAGACCCTGTCTCTAAACAAAATATAAAAAGGGCTGAGGATGTGGCTCAGTGGTTAAGCACAGCTGGGTTCAATCCCTGGTACCAAAAAAAAAAAGGAAAAACTTTATTTTACACCCACTGAAATAGCACTTTTAAACTTGTTAAATGTAGATTTGTCATACATTCTTTTTGTGCATTCATTAAAAAAAAAAGAGAAATATACCATTCTTACAATTCAAAATACTAGAGAGAGAATTCAAATTAGCAAAGCAGAGAACATTATTTACTTACTCATCTACTCATCTACCCAATATAAATTATCATTACCAACTCATTTTATATGGCATTGATTATAAATATGAGAGCACTAAAACAAGAAAACAATCTTACTCATAAACACAAGGATTAAAAATAAATAAAACTACAAGTAAGCAGCATAATGAAACATGTAATATAGTGGGTCACCATAATCTATTCATGTTTATTTACCCAAGCAAAACAACTGAGCCAATAAAAGAAAAAATAAGGAGCTGAGGGTGTAACCCAGAAACAGAGCACTTGTCTAGCATGCACAATGCCCTGGGTTCAATTCCCAGCACTGAAAAAGGAAAGTCCTAAGTATCAAGCATTAGAGTCAAAAATGATCTTTAGAAGTTTGATCATGTCATAATATTTATTATTTCTCTCAAAAAAAACTTTTCAAAAAAATAAATAAAAAATAAACTTGTCAATAAACTTAACAGTTTTTGCCATGGTGACAATTCTGCGAAGAATGAGGTATAGCAGTCCAAAAAGTTACAATTATGGATAAGAATAACATAAACCATAGAATTCCTTCTGGTACTAAATCTAATTCACGTCATTTAACATTTTTTAAACCCATGATTTGGAATAAAAAATATACAATAATGACAACCAAACATTAAAATCTTGGACAGTAAAATGACAAATCAAAATTAACTTTGTATTCAAAAACAGGGTAGATGTAATTTCAAGGGTGAGTTAGGAAAAAATATATTTCTATTAAATTACATTTCTTTAACTAGTCTCCTATGAACAAGGCTGAAGTTAGATGAGCTAAAATAAACCTAAGAATTGATAATCACAAGCACATACTTTCAAAGAGGGACCATGACAGAAAATATTATTTCATCCTACACAAACCCATGTATTTAATCTGCCATGTCAGGTTTGTTTCTATTGGATAAGGTACAGAAAGATAGAAACTGTAAACACTTCATATAATCTAATGAGTGTAGGGAAGAACATCATATAGGACCATCATCAAAACCTTAGCCTCCATGACAGCTGGAAACATGAAGGATTAAATACATTATTTAGCAACTTAAAAATCTCATCTGTGAGAGTGCATTAAAAATAAATGAACAGGGACTGGGGATGTAACTTAGTGGTAAAGCACTTGCCTCGCATGAGCAAGATCCTGGATTCAATTCCCAGTACAGCAAAATAAATGAACAAAAAAGCTGGGTGTGGTGGCTCACATGGAAATTAAAAATGAACCTAGACAATGACCCTATCTATACCTTCTCACAAAAACTAATTCAATGTAGACCATGGACCTAAATGTGAAATGTAAAACTATAAAACTTCCAGATTATACAGGTTAAAATTCAGGTGACCCTGTTAGATAAATTTTTAGATACACCACCAAGAGCACAATTCAGGAAAGAAAAAACTGATAGGATGAACTTCACTAAATTTAAAACTTCTGCTCTGTGAAAGACACTTTTATTTGGGGGGGGGTGCGGTGCTGGGGATTGAACCCAGGGAACACTATTTTTTTTTAAGTGAGGATTTTTTAATTTATTCTTTTAGGTTATACATGACAGTAGAATGTATTTGACACATCATACATACATGGAGTATAACTTCCTATTTTTGTGGTTGTACATGATGTGGAGTTATAAACATAGGGAAGTACATCCAATTCATTCTATTGTCTTTTCCATTCCCATGACCCCTGTCCAATTCAGTGAACATCCACTCCCCACCCCCCACCATTGTGAATCAGCATCCAAATATCAGAGAGACATTCAGCTTTTGGTTTTTTGGGACTGATTTATTTCAGATAGCATAATAGTCTCCAGTTCCACCCATTTACAGGCAAATGCCATAAATTTGTTCTTCTTTATGGGTGATTAACAGCAACTGTGTATATGTACCTCAAAGACACTGTTTAGAGAATGAAAAGACAGCCACAGGCTGAGAGAAAATATTTGCAAAACACATATCTAATGAAGAAATACCTAAAAATATTCAAAGAATTCTTAAAACTTAACAAGAAAATGTACAACCCCATTTAAAAAGAAGCAGTGCTCTTTGACCTTTTACCCTGAGTATAAGAACTCATTCCTGTGGCCAGGTGTGGTGGTCCATGCCTGTAATCTCAATTACTTAGGAGGCTAAGGCAGGAGGATCACAATATGGAGGCCAGCCTAGGGTATCATCCCTAAAGCAAAGAATAACACACCATGTCCTTCAATGCCCCCTTTCGGTTTCCAAAAACCTGGCCAAGTTAAGGGGGCAATGAGGAGCAGAGGAATTGGTTTCTTTTGTAATGACCATGTATTTTATGTCATGCAATTATCAATATTCTCCTACACAGGGCTTAATGGTACACACCTGTAATTCCAGCTATTTGGGAGGCTAGGCTAAGCAACTTATCAAAACCCTATCTAAAATAAATAAATTCAAATATACAAATGGTTGGGGATGTACCTCAGTGTTAGAAAACCTTTCGGTTCAAACCCTAGTTTAAAAAAAAAAAGAACAGTTACCAGGTAGGGGTGTCATTCAGTGGGAGCACTTGCCTATGATGTGTGAGACACTAGGTTTGATCACCAGCACTGGAGGGTGAGGGGGATGTGTTTGTGTGTGTGAATATAGAATTCATATGATTGCCAAAGTAGCTGAAGACAGACGTGTGTGCGCATGCACACACACACACACACACACACAGCTTAAAAACTTTTTTCATTAGCAAAAGATGCTGAGACCAAAGGAACAGACTTAATCAGAAGCGCTGAAAGGGAACAGACAAGAAACATCCTGTGAAGAGTAAGAAAAAAATGTGTGAAATTCAGGGAAAACAGCAGTGGAACTGAAATCAAGGTATGGAACCAAACATTTACAACTAGGGAACACAAAGAAGTCAAGATTGAACCAGTGATGGGGAGGTGGAAAAATTTCAAAGTAATTGCCCAAAATATCCCACTAGTGTTTTTGGTCCACAGGAGCAAAGTAGCCATGTAGAAAAATTTGTCATGTTTACAAAAAATCCCCCACTACAACACCTAAGGTCAAATCTTTCTTGATCTACTGGCAGTATTTGATCCAACTGATCCTGCTCTCCTCCTTGGTAAACCTTTCTTCATTTTGCCTCAGGGAAACTCATTTTATCACTGACTACAATTTCTCAGCCCAATTTGCTGGATTTTCCTCATCTTCCAATTCCTAAAAGCTGAAATATCCCAAAAATCAATTCTTAAATTTCTCTTTTCTTTCTACATCATTCTTTAGTGACCCCAAACAGTCGTAACTGATGACTCCAAAATACATACTTCCAAGCCTTGACTCTCCCCACTACTGAAACCCAGATTTCTAAGCCTTGCTACCTACACAGCATCATTTAGATATTCAATCAGCATCTCAAAAATAACAATTCAAAATTGAGCTCTTGGGTTTTCCCATTCCAGACCTACCCCTTGTCCAGTTTTAGTAAATGGCGGGAGTATTCACCAGCTGCTCTAACCAAAACCCTGGTGTCATCCTCAATTCCTCTTTCAGTCACATCCCACTTTTAACTAACTGGCAAATTCTTGTGGCTCTACTTTTAAAAAATGTCTGAAATATTACTTCTCATCATCTCCACATCAAAAATGCCTGGACAAATGCCTCTTTACTTGTGAAGTTCTATCTCCTCTCTGGTCTACTCTCCATGTGGTATCAAGAATGATCCTTGGGGCTGGGAATATAGCTCAGTTGGTAGAGTGCTTGCCTCGCAAGCACAAGGCCCTGGATTCAAATCCCCAGCACCGCAAAAAAAAAAAAAAAAAAAGAATGATCCTTAACTGGGGGTGGGGGGAGAGGAAAGAATGGAGAAGCATTGGATAGTATAGAGAGAAATGAGGTGAGAGAAGGTGCAAGGAAGGAAAGATGGTGGAATGAGACAAACATCATTACCCATGTATATGTATGATTACATGAATGGTGTGACTCCACATCATGTACAACCAGAGAAATGAAAAACTGTACCCCATTTGTGTACAATGAATCAAAATGCAACCTGTAAAAATAAAAAATAAATTTAAAAAAAAAGAATGATCCTTTTAGCTGGGTGTGGCCCCTTTGGTGGCAATACCTGTAATCCCAGTGGTTCAGGAGGCTGAGGCAGGAAGATTGTGAGTTCAAAACCAGCCTCAGCAACATAGCAAGGCCCAAAAGGCCCTAAGCAACTCAGGGAGGCATTCAACACAGTATAGCTTTATAAAGAGTGATTGTATCAGGTCTAACACTTATCACTGAGGTCACATTTCTCAAGTCACAATTATATGTAAAGTGTGGAAATAGTTTCTAAAAGAAGATTCTACTAGATTCCAGTTTCAAATCTAGTTAACGTCTAGGGAAGGAGAGGTATAATACAGAATTTCTCAAATTGTGTTCTTTGGGATATGAATGTACATGACATGAGTTGTTTCCATGGTAATAAATTATGCAACTATCCAGGCAATTTTCTTAATGTAAGACTTTTCAGTACCTTAAAAAATATTTTTAATAAATAAATAAATGCAGACATCCAAAGTATCAGGTTATGAAATCAACATACAAAAACCAATAGCCTTCCCAATATCAACAATGAATCTGCTGAGAAAGAAATCAGAAAACAATTTCATTCACAATAGCCTTAAGAATAAATAAAAGACTTATGAATAAATCTAACGAAGGAGGTAAAAGACCTCTATGATGAAAACCACAGAACATTGAAGAAAGAAATTGAAGATGACCTCTGAAGATGGAAAGACCTCCCATGTTTCATGGATAGATAGAATATTTGTTAAAATGGCCATACTACTAAAAGCAATATACAGATTCAATGTAATCCCCACCAATACAAATCACATTCTTCACAGAACTAGAAAACAGTCCTAAAATTCATTTGGAAAAATTAAAGACCCAGAAGAGCCAAAGCAATTTTAGGCCAAAAAAGCAATGCTAGAGGCAGCATAATATCTGACTTCAAATTATACTACAGAGCTATAGTAACAAAAACTGCATGGTACTGGCATCAAAACAGACACATAGACCAATGGTAAAGAAAAAGACACAGAGTCAAACCCACATACATAGAGTCACCTGATCCTTGATAAAGGTGCCAAAAACCCACTGGAGAAAAGATAGCCTTTTTAACAAATGATGCTGGGACAACTGGTTATCCACATATAGGACAATAGGACCTTTTCTCTCACCCTGCACAAAAATCAACTCGAAACAGATCAAAGAAGCTGGGCACAGTGGCACATGCCTGTAATCCCAGCAACTCGGGAGGCTGAGGCAGGAGGATCTCAAGGTCAAACCCAGCCTCAGCAACTTAGCAAGGCCCTAAGCAACTCAGTGAGCTCCTATCTATAATATTAAAAAGGGCTGGGGATATGGCTTGATGGTAAAGCATCCCTGGGCTCAATCCCTGGTAGGTAGGTAGGTAGGTAGGTAGGAAGGAAGGAAAAGAAAAAGAAATGAAATGGATCAAAGACCTTAGAATTAGGCCAGAGACTAGTCAACTCCTAGAAGAAAACACAGGGCCAACACTCCAGTTTTTAGGCAGAGGTAACAACTTTCTCAATAGGATCCCTAAAGCTCAGGAAATAGTGCCAAGAGTTAACAGATGAGACAGCATCAAATTAAAATGCTTCTGCACAGCAAAGGCAACAATTAGGAATGTGAAGAGAGAACCCATAGAATGGGAGAAAACCTTTGCTAGGTACTCTTCTGACAAAGGATTAATAGCTAGAATATGTAAAGAGCTCAAAAAAATTTTACACCAAAAATCAAATAACCCAACCAATAAATGGGCAAATGAACTAAACAGACACTTCTCAGAAGAAATACAAATGGCCAATAAATACATCAAAAAATGTTCAACATGTTCTGCAATTAAGGAAATGCAAATCAAAACTACACCGAGATTTCATCTCATACCAGTCAGAATGGCAGCTATCGAGAACACAAATAATAATAAATGCTGGAGAGGATGTAGAGAAAAAGGAACACTTTTTTACACTGTTGGTGAGTCTATAAATTAGTACAACTGCTATGGAAATCAGTATGGAGGCATGGAACCACCATATGACCAGTTATACCACTTCTCAGTATTTATCCCAAAGAATTAAAGTCAGCATACTGTAGTGATATATGCATACCCACGTTTATAGCAGCACAATTCACAAATGCCAAACTATGGAAACAGCATAGGTGATCATCAACGGATGAACGAATGTGTATACACACACGCACACAAAGGAGTTTTATTCAGTCATTAAAAAAAATGAAATTATGGCATCTACAGGAAAATGGATGAAACTTGAGACCATAATGTTAAAAAATAAGTCACACTCTGATGATTAAGGGTCATATATTTTCTCTTACATGCAGAAGCTAGAGAGGAAAAAGAAAAACAAAGGTGGAGGCTTGTCTCCTAAACACCAAAGTTAGATCATAAAGAAAAGGGGCCAAGAAGGAGAGGCAGGGTGACAGGGGGGAAGAGATTGCGAGTGACACTGGCCAAATTATATTGTTATATTGTGTACACACACAAATATGTAACAACAAATCCCATCAATATGTAAGCTATAACACACCAATAAAAAATGGGGAAAAATAAATAAAAGACAAAGTCCTTACCTTGGTCTACAGGTTCTTATATGATCTGATTTCTTTATACCTTTTTTAAATAAAAGATTTTATTGTCCTCATAATAAAACAAAAGATAAATTTTAGAACTAGATCACTTAAGCCCTTTCTCGCTTTTTTTTCAGTACTAGGGGTTGAACTCAGGGGTGTTCTACAACTGAGCTACATCCCCAACCCTTTTTATGTTTGTTATGTATGTATGTATGTATGCATTTATTTTGGTACCAGGGTTTGAACCCAGGGGTGCTTAACCACTAAGCCACATCCCTAGACCTCGTTTCTTTTTTTTTTTTTAATAATGTTTTTTTTTTTATTGTAAACAAATGGGATACATGTTGTTTCTCTGTTTGTACATGGCGTAAAGGCATACCATTTGTGTAATCATAAATTTACATGTTGTTTGATTCATTCTGTTATTTTTTCCCTTCTCCCCACCCCTCCCACCCCTCTTTTCCCTCTATACAGTCCTTCCTTCCTCCATACTTGCCCCCCTCCCTAACCCTAACTCTAACCCTAACACTAACCCTTCCCTCCCCCCATTATGTGTCATCATCCACTTATTAGCGATATCATTCGTCCTTTGGCTTTTTGAGATTGGCTTATCTCACTTAGCATGATATTCTCCAATTTCATCCATTTGCCTGCAAATGCCATCATTTTATCATTCTTTATGGCTGAGTAATATTCCATTGTATATATATACCACAGTTTCTTTATCCATTCATCAATTGAAGGACATCTAGGTTGGTTCCACAGTCTGGCTATTGTGAATTGAGCAGCTATGAACATTGATGTGGCTGTATCTCTATAGTATGCTGATTTTAGGTCCTTTGGGTATAGGCCAAGGAGTGGGATAGCTGGGTCAAATGGAGGGTCCATTCCAAGTTTTCTAAGGAATCTCCACACTGCTTTCCAGAGTGGCTGCACTAATTTGCAGCCCCACCAGCAATGTATGAGTGTACCTTTCTCCCCACATCCTCGCCAACACCTGTTGTTGCTTGTATTCTTGATAATCGCCATTCTAATTGGGGTGAGATGGAATCTTAGGGTGGTTTTGATTTGCATTTCTCTTATTACTAGAGATGTTGAACATTTTTCCATATGTTTGTTGATTGCTTGTAGATCTTCTGTGAAGTGTCTATTCATTTCCTTAGCCCATTTGTCGACTGGATTATTTGTATTCTTGGAGTAGAGTTTTTTGAGTTCTTTATAGAAAAATATGGAACGCTTCATGAATTTGTGTGTCATCCTTGCGCAGGGGCCATGCTAATCTTCTCTGTATCATTCCAATTTTAGTATATGTGCTGCCGAAGCGAGCACCCTAGACCTCTTTTAAGAGACAAAATCTTACTAAGTTGCTGAGGATGACTTTATGGCTTTGAATTTGCAATCCTCCTACCTAAAACTCCAAATTCACTGAAATTATAGATGTGCTCCACTGTGCTGGGCTTGTTTCTATTTGGAGACAGCATCTTGCTAAGATTCCCAGGCTGGCCTGGAACTTGGGATCCTCCTGCCTCAGTCTCCCCAGTAATAGAAATTACAGGTGTACACCACCGTGCCCAGCCCTTTGTCTTCTTATCTCCTCCCAGTACAAAATGCTTGCAACTCTTAATAGTCAGCATCCTCTCAAGATCTGCAGGGGGCCTCAACACACTCAAGTCTCAGTACAATCTTCTTTGAGGTTTTAACTTTTTCCTGGGAAACTGGCTTAGTCTGCCCACCATCACTACACTGCTTTCCTGTCATAATATCACTTTCCCTGGGCATACAGAGAATTCTTGTCCTTCTTGTACTATGTCACTTTGTGGGGCTGGTGCTTTCCACACTTCTTACAGGAAGCCCAGTGGGTTTCAAGAATCCATGTTGGCAGGAGTGCTACTGGCATGGTAAGCCCTGTAAATTTTTAGATGTTGAGAGACCTTTTTATTTTATTCATTTATTTATACATGGTGCTGAGAAATGAACCCAGCACCTCACACGTGCTAGGCAAGTGCTCTACCACTGAGCTACAACCCAAGCCCCCCCCCCCCATAATTTTGGATGGTATCTCTTGCCGCTTCTCCTTTCTAAGAAGGAAACTAAAATGTAGTAAACACATGTGTAGCAAATTAGCAAATGATCATGATATTTTAACAGACTTAAAATATCAGCCTCTCCTAGTGTCAATTCCATCCGGAATTCATATTCCCCTCTGCTGACATGTAGCTTTTCAAATGTCATGTTCTATCAACAATAGCTGAAATATAACACTCTTTTGCACACTGCTTTGTAAAAAATGCTATATTGGGCTGGGTTTGTAACTCAGTGGTAGAGCACTTGCTTAGCATATGTGAGGCACTGGGTTCTATCCTCAGTGTCACATATAAATAAAATAAAGGTAATAAAGGTATTGTGTCCATCTACAACTAAAGTATGTATATATATATATATATATATATACACTTTATACTAATTTTAATATATATATATATATATATATATATAAATTAGTTATAGCTCAGTGGTAGAGTATGTGCTTACTACGTGCAATGCTCTGGGTTAAAGCCCCAACACCAAAAAATTTTTAAAAGTGGCACTGAGTACTGTCAGAATTATTCCTCAATGTATACATGTGAGACAGGGGTCTTCTATCTTCTAAAAACAATGTGTTAATCTAGAAAAAGGATGTGGGTCCCTCCTATCCATTTCCTAGACTCCCTCAATAGCTAGCAGCCTATCACCTCACAAAGATTTTTGTTTTCTGTGGTGCTAGGGATTAAACCCAGGGCTTCACACATACTACACAAGTGATGTACCACTGGGTATGTCCCCACAGTCCCCAAAAGATTGGTTTATAAAAGCAAAAGATTTGAACTACAAAACTAGAGAATGGGAAGGGCAATAGCACCAACCTAAGTACCATGCTTTCTCAGTCCTATTCTGAAAGACCAAAAGAAAGGGGTCAAAGTTTTAATAAATACACACACAGACTTAATTTGTTTAAAATACATATATATATATATCTTCTGTTTTATATAAATATATATGTTATATATACATTTGTTATGTATATATTTATATATGTTAAATGTATAGATATACTTTAATTTTATTTTTTAAAGTCAGTTAAAAAGATCAGTGGTTGCCAGGGACAAAAGGAAAAGGAGGTATGAGTAAGTGAAACAGAACTTATTAGGGCAGTAAAATTACTCTATATGACGTTATTCAGTAACATGGTAGATACATGTCATTATACATTTGTTCAAATCTGCAGGATATGTAACACAAAGAGTGAACCCTAACATGTATTATGGACTCTAAGTGATAATCTTCATCAATTGTAACAAATGTATCACTGTGGTGAAGAAATCTTTATAACAAATAGGGAAGGCTATATACATGTGGAACAAGGAGTATATGGGAAATCCTCAATTTTGCTCTGAACCCAAAATGGCCCTCAAATATAAAATCTATTTTAAAATAACAAGTGTAGTTGACTAAAATTTATCTTATCAATGAAAATCCCTGAGTCCCTAACAGTACTCCATAAAAAGGAAAATCTTTGCTTCTTAAAGTATCTATTTTAAAGAGCTTTTTTACTTCAGAAACTAAAAAATCATGCATTTTTCCTTATCTTTCAGGGTAACCATACAACTCTGGTTCTATTTACAAAAGAATGCCAGCTAAAATATGCAGAAGGAATTTTAAAATTAGAAAACATCATTTTTCAAACTTAATAAAATGACTTGACTGATCCAGTCAAGATTATTAAATGGAATAAAAATCATTAGGTTAGGTAAATGGCTGATGGGGATTTGTTAAGTGCCAAAGTAACACTACAGAGATTACTGTTAGCTGCAGGAAGAACCTAACAATACAATAAAGATATCAACTCCTATCATCTTAATTCATGGTTAATCTTAACATCATTAACTGTAAGTCAACCAGCTATGTCTTTTGATATAAAATACAGAACCGGTTTGATATTTAAGCCCAAAATACTTCAACTGGCTCCATCATGCCTCTGGATATGATTTCCAGTTTACAAGAAATATAAGAGATGGATGAATAAACATCACAAGAAAGTAAATCAATTCATCCAAAAGTTATTCAGCAGAACAAACAGCTTAGGCCCTCAATAAGCCAGTGATATTATTTGAAAAAGAAAAAAGAAAGGACTGTTAGATTAAGAGACTTAAAGAAAATAATTAGATATAATGTACAGTATTAGATTGTATATTAGTTTGGAAAAAAAACAGTTGAAAAGGATATCTGAGAAAGAACTGGAGAAATCTGAATATGGCAAAATTGGATGAGATGAAAATTTATTGAAATGAAATTGAACTTAAGAAAGCAGGGTTTGGCCAGGTATACTCCTGTAATCTCAGCTACTCAAATAGCCGAGGCAGAAGGATCACAAACAAGTTTGAGAGTTTCAGGCCAGTCTGAGCAACTCAAAAAGAAAAAAGAAAAAACTGGAAATGTAGCTTAGCCGTAGAGCACCCCTGAATTCAATGTCCAGTACCCAAAACACAAACAAAAAAAACAAAATAATAAAATAAAACCATGTATACAGATACACATAAGAAACTGGGTGCCGTGGGTGTATTAGAGCAGCTCAGGAGGCTGAGGTAGGAGGATTACAAGTCCGAAGTCAGTCAGAGCAATTTAGCAAGGCTTTAAGCAACTTAGAAAGACCCTGTCTCTAAATAAAATACAAAAAAGAGATGGGGATATGTCTCAGTGGTTGAGTGCCCCTGGGTTCAATTCCCAGTACCAAAGCAAAAACAAAAACAAAAAAAAAGAGATAACATATAAGAAACTTTCAGATAGACAAATACTGAGAAACAGTGTTTTTCTTTCTTATTTTTGCCTGTTTGTATTTTCTGATTTTTCATGATGCCCATGAAAAAAAGGAACTAGCCCCAAGCTCATGTCCCTAGGTATACTGGACCTGATGAGACAATCTATCTCAAGAGAGACGGCAAAGAATTCCCACACACTCCATGACCACGAGCAGGATCCTTGAGGTAAACTAATTACCTTTTCTCTCTTTTGAGACCCTTCCTACATAATGATCTTGGTGAAAACTGGTGTTGTTAGGATGCAACTTAGCATAAGTGCAGAAATATTTTTAGACTACATTAATTTTGTTATTAAGTGCCAGTACAAATCCCTAATGGTTTCAGACAAAAATACCTTAGGAGAAAGCAGCTCAGACCAACCTGTGAGCACTGGCCTACCTTGTCTATGAAACTCCTCAGAAACAAAAGTCTCTCTCCCCTCTACCCCATCCTTCCCAACATACATACAGGTTAGCAAGACAGAATCATTGACCTAAGCTGGCACTAGAGAGTCACAGGGTACAGAAGGACTGAATCCCCATGCCATAGTGATCTAACCGGGCCTTCCTATATACCAGTTAAGAATGCAAGCTGATGATCAAGGTTTTGACCAACTACTGTCAATATATCTTAAGAGCTCAAAGTAGTAAACTTGGAGTCACATGTGAGATATGACAGAAGTCATGTCTCAAACTGGGTCACACTGACCAATCCAAAGACAAGCTAAGTGGAATTCAACAATACATTGTTGGCAATATAGATTTATAAGTTCCCTCAGGCTAAAATTGATATAATAAAGATAAAATATACAAATTTACATTATATTTTGATCCTTTAGGACACTAGTACAAGCTCTTACACATAGCAGGCTATTATTATTATTATTTTGATACTAGGATTGAACTCAGGGGTACTTAATCACTGAGCGCCACCCACAGCCCTTTTTTGTATTTTATTTAGAGACAGGATTTCACCGAGTTGCTTAGGGCCTTGCTAAGTTGCTAAGGTTGGCTTTGAACTCAGAATTCTCTTGCCTCAGCCTCCCAAGCTGCTGGGATTACAGGCATGCACTATGTGCAAAGCCATACTAGGTTATTCCATACCTATCAGTAAATTGGCCTGAAATCTAGTCCTGATCTCTAAGGAATTAAATACAACCTCTTCCCAAATCAGTCTTTTTAAAACTATTAGTCTACCAGTCTCCATGATCCAAATAATAGATACAGGTGCTAAAAAAGCACTTAATCAACAATAAAGAACTAACCAGCTACATGTTTTCTGTTTTGACAGTGACAAGGAGACCTTTTTTTTTATTTTTTTAAATTCAGTCCCAGGCAGTAACTGTCACTGCAATTACTACTCAAAAGCAGAACAGCGCTTAAGTCTAATTTTTGGTTCTGTTCCCATTTACCATTGTTGCAAGGCTCTTTTCCTTTCACTTTAGCATAAATAATTTTTAAGTGCCTGATTTTATAGCTGGATATGAAAACATGTTGAGCTTATCTAATATTTGGCCTAGAGGTTGCTAAATTCTGGGACATGCTCTCCCTGGGTTTTACTTCTTGATTTACCTATCCATGTGAGTCTTAATTGCATCACCTGCAACTAGCTGCCTTCACAATTGCTACTGAGACATAAGGGTTTAAGGCTTGCCACAAAGAAATGTGCTAAGAGGTTTCCAAGTTTTTTTTCTTTTTTTTTGTACCAGGAATTGAACCCAGGGGTCTTTCCCACTGAGCAACATCCACAACCTTTTTAAATATTTTATCTAGAGACAGGGTCTCACTAAGTTGCCACAGCTGGCTTTGAACTTGCAATCCTCCTGCCTCAGACTTCCAAGTTGCTGGGATTACAGATTCCAAGTCTTAACAATCTACTAACAATTTCCAGATTTCCATTCCAAAGACTCATATATCATCCAATTGGTAATACTCAACTTTACTCAATGTTTTAGACTTTTTCCAAATGTATTTACAACAAAATAGTGTTTTTAGAAAGCTTTCCTAAAATTTAAAGGACAAACTAGTGGTTCTATTACATAATACACTTAAAAACATTAATAATGTTAGGTAAATGCTGGTAAGTGAAATGTGCAGTAAGAATCGTTGTCAATCTGTGCGATTCACCCTCCTTATTTGCTATTGCAAGAATTTTTTTTTTTTTTTTTTTTGGTGGTGCTGGGGACTGAACCCAGGGCCCTGTGCTTGCCAGGCAAGCACTCTACTCACTGAGCTATAATCCCCAGCCCTATTACAAGATTTTGATGCTTTTACCTATGTATAGAGAAAATTCAATTTCAGAATCTTAAGTTTTCTTTTAAACAATCTTATTGAGATATAATTCATCTATTACACAATTCATCTATTTAATATACAATTTCAATTTTAAAAACATATTCAAAGTTGTACAATAATCAAACATTCACCTCATTTTTCCCTTCCCCAAGCCCTTGACAACCAATAACCTAATTTCTGTGTATCTGCCTACTCTGAGTATCTCATATAAATGGAATCATAAAATTATGTGGTCTTTGTGACTGGCTTCTTTCACCTAACAAAATGTTTGCAAGTTTCATCCACATTATAGCATATATCAATTCATTCCTAAGTAAATAATGCTCAAGTAGATGAATATATTACATTTTCTAATCCATTCATCAGAGATTTTTTTAGAGTTAGTAGAGGTGGTTTCACTTAGGTAATATTATGAATAATGTTGTTTTGACACTTATTAACAAGTTTTTGTGTGGATCTCTGACTAGGATACATGGTACCTCTACTCAACCTTTTGAGGAACTGCCAAACTGTTTTCCAAAATATCTACATCACTTCACAATTCCATTAACAATAAAGTAGGGCAACTCTAGTTGGGTTTTGAGTAGAACCAACTCTGGAGTCAGACCTGAAAATTACGCAGGACTAAAAAAACAGATAAAACATTTAAAAAAATCATATGCCTTCCTCACATGTAAAATGGGAATAGTATTATCTGTTTATGTAGATTCAGGAGCTATTCTGAGAGTTAAGATTAAACGTATGAAAAGGCTTATAGCACAGCGCCTGGCACATAGCAATTCAAGAAATATTATAATTAACATTTCTATTCAAACCAAGGCTTCTGATTTGCCTGTAAGAAATGCCGAAGTCTTAAAATCAGCAGTGACACAGTCACATCAATGTTTACAGCAGCACAATTTACAATAGCTAAACTATGGTACCAACCTGGGTGCCCTTCAACAAATGAATGGATAAAGAAACTGTGGTGTGTGTATACACACACACACACACACACACACACACACACACACACACACACACACAGTGGAATATTACTCAGTCTTAAAAAATGAAATTATGGCATTTGCTGGTAAATGGATGGAATTAGAGAATATTATGCTAAGCAAAATAAGCCAATCCCAAAGAACCAAGGGCCAAATGTTTTCTCTGATATGCAGATGCTAATTCAAATAAGGGGTGGGGGAGAAGAACAGAGGTATTTTGGACTAGACAGGGAGAAGTAAAGGGAGGGGAGGAGGCACGGGGTAGGAATAATAGAATGAATCAGACATTATTACCCTATGTGTATACATGATTACATGACCTGTGTAACTCTATATCATGTACAATCAGACGAATAAGAAGTTATACACTCCATTTAGGTATGATGTGTCAAAATGCATTCTACTGTCATGTATAACCAGAACAAATTTAAAAAAAAGAAATACCTGAGTCCTTAATTCTTTACTGGAACAAAGGAAGAACACAGGGCTGGGGATGTAGCTCAAAGGTAGAGAGCTTGCACAGCATGATCAAGGCCCTGGATTCATCCCAGGACCACAACACACATACACACCCCAAAAAACAAACAAAGAAGACTGAATGGAAAAGTAAAAGGGAAGAAGGGGGGGGTGGGGGTGGGAATGATACCTTCATGATTCATCCCCTCCCTTCTCTGGTCTACACTTACATCAGTTCCTCCAAATCTCCCAGCCCCAATGAGATTTAATGTCATTATCTTCCTTTCTTCCATACAAGTTGTTTAGGCCTTGCTACCAAAATTAGTATGCTGCAGGCTACTTCTTAATGTGAAGGTATCTGGATGCAAAGCATGTGGAAGGTGATTAGTCATGTTCCAGGGCCTTCATGAATGGAATTAGTACCCTTATAAAAAAGCCCTAGAGAACTCCTCACCCTTTCCAGCCATGTGAGGATTCAACAAAGAAGTCCTCACCAGACAATGAATCTGCTGGTGCCTTGATCTTGGACTTTCCAAGAACTACAAGAAATAAATTTCTGTTGCTTATAAGTCACTTCCTCTATGGTATTTTACTTTCAGGGCTATAATTCCTGAGTGGTACACTCTAAACAGCCCTGAGCATTGACTGATTACCTACTGTACATCAGACATGTGTGCAAAGTACACAAAAAGAAGCAAGACTACTAGCTCTATGTGCTTGATAGCCCAGTAGAGAATATTTGCATGTTATCATGAGGAATCTAAACTTATTCTCGTTCCAGAACTCTCAAACTGCAATTGCTTCATTCATTCAATGTATGTGTCAAGCTCCACTATGTGTCTACCCTAGGCACTAGGGCATAGCAATAAAGAAGACAAGGTTCCTACCCTGTATGAATCTCATATTTTTAACCAATTCTATACAGACACATTTCCAGCCAATAATTCTATAAAATACTCAAATGCTTTATTTATTTATTTGTTTGTTTATTTATTTATTTATTTTTGTACTGGGGATTGAACCCAGGGTGCTTTACTACTGAGCTATATCCCCAGCCCTTTTTTATTTTTTGTTTTGAGATAGAGTCTCACTAAGTTGCTTACAGCCTCACTAAATTGTTGAGGCTGGTAGAACTTGTCATCCTTATGCCTCAGTTTCCTGAGTCACTGGGTTTCCAAGTGTGTTCCACTGCACCCAGTGCTTTAACTTTTTACATAAATTTTATTTATTTTTCATATATTTTTAGTTGTAGATGACACAATACCTTTATTTTATTTATTTATTTTTATGTGGTGCTGAGGATAGTGCCTCACATGTGCTAGGCAAGTGCTCTACCACTGAGCTACTGCCCTACATAAATTTTCAATAGATTTTTTAAGTGTCAGATGTGATGGCACATATCTATAATCCCAGCTACTTGGGAGGCAGAGGAGGACTATAATTTCTGGGTCAGCCTGGGCAAATTAGCCAGACCGTCTCAAAATAAAAAATAAAAAGGGTTGGGGATATTGCTCAGTGGTAAAGCACACCTTGGGTTCAATCCCCAGAACCACCTACACCCACTCACAAAAAGATTCTTGCAATGAATAAATTTTAGTCCTTATTCTTCCATTCATGAACTGTGACATTTTGGACAAGTGACTCCTTTTTTTCCTCTTACCTGCAAAGGTGTATAATACCTGTAACACAGGGTTGTTGCAAAGCTTATATAATGCAGGTAAAGACTTTAGCATTGTGTTAGGCACAAAAATTGGTTAAGTGATTACTCTTACACCAATGGAAAAATTTAACAGTACCAATCCTCCTTTCTCCA
This sequence comes from Sciurus vulgaris, assembly GCF_902686455.1. Lineage (NCBI taxonomy): Eukaryota > Metazoa > Chordata > Mammalia > Rodentia > Sciuridae > Sciurus > Sciurus vulgaris. The sequence goes on from NC_136476.1 coordinate 53,771,644, forward strand.
GATCTTCAAAAATAGTCTGGCATAGTTTATAGCTGGGAAAATTTTATTGGCATCCATCAATAGGAGTGATTGAATAAACTGCTATTCCCTCCTATGGACTACTTAATTATATAACCCTCCTGAAAGTTACTGACATGGAAAGTCACCAAGATATAGTATTAAGTGAAAAAAGCAAACTATAAAACAATAAATATACTACGGTTCTACTTATATAAACGTGGAGACTGGAAACATATAAAACTATTTTTGCTTTGTTTTGTTTTGTTTCTGCAGTGCTGGGATTGAACCTCAAACACACTGGGCAAGTGCTCTACCACTGAGCTATATTCCCAGTCCAGTGTATACAAACTATTAACAGTAATTATCCTTAAGAAGTACAATAACGGCTGGGGATGTAGCTCAGTTGGTAGAGTGCTTGCCTTGCAAGTATAAGGCCCTGGGTTCAATCCCCAGCACCATAAAAAAAAAAAAAAAAAAAAAGGTATGAGACCAGGGACATGTTTATGCATTTTTGTATTATTTGCATCTTCTATAATTAAGCTCTACTTGTCTACTTTAAAACTAATAACAAAAGGAAAAAGTACTACTTGGTAATTAAAATGAAAATTACTTACACAAGGCACTTATATAACCTCAGATACTGGTAAACACCTATTGTGACTTCAGCTATCTATGTACAACATAGTCAAGTTCTCCATGAATGTCAGCTAAGAAACTGAAAGATAAAATTTATATAATTTCATTTTGCAGGTTTTTTACCTGTTCGGGGCACTCCAGCAAATCTTTAGAAATATTTATTATATTACCTAGGATGGATTCCAAATGAGATGTTTCATCTCATTTTATTTAACCAGATACTACGAAAGGTCTAACAAACATTCATATTCACATTCTTCAATAAAACAAACAAAACAACTTGTGTACGTCCTTAAAAAAGGCTTTCTTTGGGAAGGTAATAATAATGCTTAATAATGACTTTAAGCCATCCAAATTAGCAAGGGGAGATGGCCTTCTGTTCAAAGCAATCAGTTATTTAAGGAATTACTACCTCCAAGAAAGATTATTTCCTAGTATATTAAACCATTTGTACTTCCAAATTGATTTACAGAGAAGGTTGGATTGTAGGCAGATTGGCTAAGGTTTCTTAGACACTAATGAGAACATATTTTATACAGTATATTAAAACATAAATTCATAAAACTTACCCAACATATTTCCTTTACCTTATCATTCCCCTACCTAAGAACCAATAGTTTCCTGTTACTTAATAGGGTCTAACTTGTTAATCAGGCATTCAGTTTTATACAATTTGCCTTGGCCAATCTTCCAAGTCTTATCATTACCAACATCTTACACCAAAGCCTTTGCTCAAACCAGCTGTCAGCTTCTAGTCTCGGAACTTATTTTTATCTGTGTGAATCTATCTTCTCTATTCAATCCACCTTTAAAATCCTATCTAGGGGCCTGGGGTTATACCTCAGTGATAGAGCACTTGCCTAGCATGTGCTAGCAAGGTCCTAGATTCCATGCCCAGCACTGCAGTAAGATAAAAACAAATTAATCAAAAAGGAAAAAAAAAAAAACTGGGCTGGGGTTATGGCTCAGCAGTAGAGCATTCATTCACCTAGCACGTGTGAGGCACTAGGTTCGATCCTCAGGACCACATAAAAATAAATAAAAATAAAGGTGTCCACCTGCAACTAAAAATAATAATAATAATTTTAAAATAATTTTAAAAACTGCCTCAATTCCACCAGTCCTTAATATTCAACTCAAACCTCAAAAAGGTTGGAAGGGTTTATCTTCCTTATGAAATTTTTTGCAATGATTACTATCAGGGTTTAAGAGATTGTTAATAAAATCCCTTCCCCTCATTCACCTACCCACCCGTTTCTGGATTAATTGAGAAATACGACAAAAAGTCAAACATATGGTGATGAAACTGTCAGCTTTATTATAAAGCCCATATTTTTAAAATGTAGGTTAAAGGGACAATAACAATGGACTTCCAAAAATCACATCCCACATACTGAGCCAGTACATCCACCCAATGTCAATCACTGTTGGAAAACCAGAAGCCTACCCATGATCTCTTTCTGGAAAACTTGCAGTTTAGAGAATCAGGCTACAAGGAGTTGGTTTTCCAGGAAAGGGACTGAACTAGGCCCTGTCTACTTCCTCACTCAAATTCTCTAGGATGAGTCACTTCTCGGGGCAGACAGACCAAAGGAATTATATGCAGTGATGTCCCTTTACATGGAAACATGAACCTAAGAAAAAGAGGTGTCTACCTCTTCAATAACAATTTACATTATTTGATTAACAATTTTTCAATTTTTATGCCAGATTTGAATGTTATGAATATGATGCTTTAAAATGTTGTCTTTTTACTATTTATATTTACTGTTATCTCCAAGTAGATTTTAAGCTGATAGAGGGTGGTACATTAAAATGGATTTTCCACAGGCATAGTAGTGGCAAGACAGAGTGGAGATAGCAACACTTTTGTACCAGATGATAAAATCTCTTGATGAAGTGAGGCAAGCAGGACAAGAAAAGTTTGGACCAGGAGTTTGAGCAGATGACAGCAACGAGGGGTAAAAAGTGAAATAGTGTAAATCTCAGAGAAAAGTATTCTACAGAGAGATGTGAAAAAAAGTTTAGAGACAAAAAAAAAAAGCCAGTGCTGCTATATATTCACATTACAAAGTAAAAACTAAGCAGCTTTATATTTATATATACAATACAACCACTCAGTTAAGACACAGAAGACTCGAATAACAATTACAAATCAATAATCAAGGCCATCAAATCAGACAGACCAGAAAGCAACAAAAGGAATGTGATTAATGCAAAGAAATGAACTCAAACACTGAAAGTCAGGCACAGCATTACTAAACTGAAAAAAAAAAAACAAAACAAAAAAGACCCCTTAAGATGGCAAAGAGACTTAACCAGGTAGGCAAAAAAAAAGTCCCTGATAAAAACCATGCTAAATTTAATAGGGAAGACAGATTTGTATTTTTATGTACAAACTGAAAACATACAGAGACAAAATTAACCACAATTAACTCTGGTTAATCAATGAGTGAAGTGCACTAGAGCCAGTATGGGCACTCTGCAGAAGAGCAGCCATAATGGTCACTGCCACTTTCACTGACTTCCTCTTAAAACAAAACATATTCTTTTTGGGGGGAGGGGTGTGGTACCAGGGATTGAACCCAGGGGCACTTACCACTTAGCCACATCCCCACCCCTTTTTAATATTTTATTAGAGACAGGACCTCCCTGAGTTGCTTAGGGCCTCACTAAGTTGCTGAGGCTGGTTTTAAACTCATGATCCTCCTGCCTCAGCCTCCTAAGCCACTGGGATTACAGGCGTTTGCCACCATGCCCAGCTACAAATGCCATATATTCAGATTTTTAATATGAAAAGTCACATTTTTATTAATAGCAACTAATATCAACTTTTTTTTTCTGTACTGGATTGAACCCAGGGATGCTTAACTATTATGCTACATCCCCAAACCTTTTTACTTTTGATTTCAAGACAGGGTCTCACTAAGTTGCCCAGGCTGGACTTAAACTTGCTATCCTCCTGCCCTTACCTCCCAAATAACTGGGACTCCATGGGTGCACCACCATATCCTGTTCAACATTTTCACTCAGAAGGCCAAATAAAACATGTCTGCAAATGAGACTTGACACATAGATTGTCAGTTTGCCACTGGTGGTTTGAGAAATGAACAAACAAAAAGCCACCAAAGCCTGTGAAAAGGAAAACTAAAAAGAGATAGTGAATGATCAGGACATAACAGTTCACTGAAGCCAAGAAAGAAGAATTTTAAGAAACAGTTTGATTAAAAAATCATGACTGAAGTGACCAAAGATCTGATTCACTAGAAATTCATCAATAAATAAAGGCCTGAGAAGAGGCAATAAAAAGGTTGCTACTTTGTAACAAAATATTTCAGAAAACTGCCATTTTTGAGAATTTAGGGAATTTACAGTTCAGAAAATCTTGCTAAACTAACAAAATTATCTATATTTCCGTGGTTAAAAATCAAGCTGACCATGGCTTTCAAAATACTAGAGCTAAAGTTTAGATTTTCATTAAAAATGTTTTTAAAATCTTAAAAAGTTTGAGTAAAATCTGAATTAAAGTAATTCCATCATCACCCCCCAAATGCTGTGTTCTTTACTAACCTAAAAACTTGGCATAATTTCATGCCAGAAGCCTTAAGAACCATTATCCTTTCTCTTCACAGCCATCTCTGATGATCACTGATAATATATTCTGATTAAGCCATTCTTTTTTTTTTTTTTTTTTTTGGTGCTGGGGATCGAACCCAGGGCCTTGTGCTTAGAAGGCAAGCACTTTACCAACTGAGCTAGCTCCCCAGCCCCCAAGCCATTATTCTTGAGGTCCAAGCAAATTCTGTGTAGACTACAAAGGCTCAAATGTCCCTAGGTTAAGGTTGGGCATGTAGCTTAGCGGTAGAGCACATGCTTACCTGGGTTTGATCCTCAGCACCAAAAATAACACAGGACACATAATATCCCACTAGGGGTAGGGGTATGGCTCAATGACAGAACACTTGCCTAGCAAGCCCAAGGCCCTGGGGTTCATTCCCAAGCAGTAACAAAAAAAAAAAAAAAAAAAAAAAAGAAAAGAAAAATCTACGTGGATAGACCACCTATTTCTCACCATGGGACAGCATGTTATGACATGATGCTTCCACCCTAAAATGACAAGGCATATATGTTTTAAGACAATTTATCAGCAATAAACAGCAAATATTAGAACCAAAGAAATATCCAATGAGATAAAGCTAATCATTAAATACTTTCTGGGAAAAATCTGAGCATGACAGAAAAATTTAAAATGACAGATACAGACAGCAGATATATGACATAGACTTTGTGAACATGTGTCCCCAATATCATGTAATTTTTTAAAAAATAACAGTTGCTAGTGCTGGGCTCAGTGGTAAAGCACTTACCTGGAACGGGTGAGGCACTGGGTTCCATCCTCAGCACCACATAAAAATAAATAAAATAAAGATACTGTGTCTATCTACAACTAAAAGAAATGTTTTTAGTTAAAAAAATAAATGGCTGCTGGACATGGTGGCACACACCTATAATCCCAGCAGCTCAGGAGAGTGAGGCAGGAAGAATATGAGTTCAAAGCCAACCTCAGCAATCAGTGAAGCCCTAAGCAACTTAGTGAGACCCTCCATAAAAATATAAAAAAGGGGGCTGGGGAGATAGCTCAGTCGGTAGAGTGCTTGCCTTGCAAGCCCAAAGCCCTGGGTTCGATCCCCAGCACTGCAAAAAAATAAAGAAAAGAAAAAAATATAAAAAAGGGCTCAGTGGCTAAGTGCCCCTGGAAAGCCCCAGGATCAAAAAAAAAAAAAAAAATTAACAATAATGATGATAATAATGGTTATATGTGCCAGGTACGGGCATACACACCTGTAATCCCAGCGCAAGGCTGAGGCAGGAAGATCTTAAGTTCAATCCCCAGTATCACAAATAAGTGAATAAACTTGTTTACTAAATATATAATTAAACAATTTTCATTTGTTACATTCTTCCCCATATTAATAATTTTTGCAAATTGTATCATTAGACTTTGTACACAATTTTAGTATTAACTGGTTACACTACATGTAGGTAAGAAGGCAATGAAAACTATACTGGTATAGAAATGCTCTTGCATGAATCACAGAGATGGGGAGGAGAGGCAGTACAAGCACAGTCCATGTTAAGAGTTAATGCTAAGATCAGAAACCTAGGGACGGCGAAGTAGAGGGAAAAGCAACTGGTAAAGACTCTCCTACAGCAAGGAAGCATGTAGTTCTCTGAAAGTCAACCTACAAAACTTAATCCACCTTTCTAATTTAGTACTTCAGACTATCAGCTGATCTCAAGGAATGTCATTTTTCAAAAATACTATCAGCTAACACTTTTCTCTATAAAACACAATTTAAATGTGTCACCTGAAATAACAACCTAGGAAAAGATGTATATGTAGACTAGTGATTCTCCTGCCTCAACCTCCCAAATCACTGGGATTACAGGCATGCACCACTACACCCATTGGAGACATTTCACTTTAAAGTGGAAAGGGAGAGCTATTCCTACTCAGTGCAGTATTAAGACTTGAATTGTCTAGTTCTTTCATACTCATTCTGCTTTTATTTAGTCCTGTCTTCCCTTCCTTCTTCTCCTCTCCCACAAAACAGAATTTTGTCTCTTGCACAGGAAAGCCCACCAAACTTGGTGATGTGCTAAAATCCTCATGTTTGGGGGCCATGTACACAACTGAGTCTCTGCTCATGGCAGAGAAGTTTCTCAGTGCATTAGCCCTGTCCATGTGCTAACCATGCTAACAGACTAGATCTCTGGACTTCCATGTACAAACTCTGGAAATTTTATACTGATTTGTGTTACATGAAAGGTTAATTTCTGTTCCTGGATTTAGAGGGAAAGGAGCTGTTAGAAATGGCTCGTATGTAGTAAGAATTTTCGCAAAAATCTGTAAAAGTTGAAGGCAATAAGAACTCAACATGACAGTTTACATCATGACGGTTTTTATCAGATATATTTTTCTTCCCTATGCTTATTGGAAAGAAAATTGGGGACAAGGGAACAGTTTGGGAACATTTTGTTTATTTTAGTATTAAAATAACATCTATAAGCTATTAGTTTAAATATACATCAAGTTAGACTGATTACACTCTTGTGATTAAGTATGTAAAGAAATGTTGACTCCAGAATCTCAGCCCTGAGACTGAATAACCCAATTTAGATACCTCTCCTCTGTGCTGCCATACACCTCTACATTCATCCGACAAATACATCACACTGCTTCAAAAGCTAGCCACCTGAGCAGAAGCCAAGACACAGATGCTTGGACATATAGCCTAGCACAGACTGGACACAAAATAGGTGTTAAAAACCTCTAAATGTAAAGTCATAATATGCATTCATTTACTATGAATTTAGGAGATGAAATTCTGCTACCTATGAACATTCCAAATTAGCAGTAAATAGCTACACATCTCAAGCTCTTGATGTGTGGGCATATGGTAATATCTAATACTAGTAAATGTACAGTAACAAACAATCTGTCAAAATAGGTACAAAGAAGGAAATATGTTCCCAAAGAATCATAATGAAAATAATGTTTTTAAATACAAACTAAACTTTTAAGCTCTGCTACCACACTTAGTATTCAAAAGAATTATTGAATAAGTAATAAAAATGTAAACACAGAAAGGAACGGACAGCTCCAACTATCATTTGCTTTCCCTCAAACCCTGGACTTAGGACCCAGATCAAGAGGATTTTTAACAGTGGAAAAAAGTATTGACTATATTAAGGACTAAATAAAAATTCATTCAACTGAACTTCCTAACTACATTATATTTCATTATGTATAACTACTATCATGGATAACCAAGAGCAGTAGCTTCTACCCTGTGAATTGTTCTTCACTAGAAACATAGAAGAGGTATTTTATTTTTGTACTTGGAATTGAACTCAGGACGCTTTGCCACTGAGCCACATCCCCGGTTCTTTCTGTTTTTATTTTGAGACAGGGTACACCAAACTGCTGAAGCTGTCCTCAAACTAATCTCCTGTCTCAACCCCCTGAGTTACAGGGACTGCAGGTTTGCGCCACATCTGACAAAAGGGTGATTCTTCACTGAAATGTGAAACTTATAAGGCAGCTCAACAGCTCTGGACAGCAGCACAGAAAAGAACCTCTAAAGCCCTGCAAATCTAACTCTACTATTTTACACTGAGCCTAAACAGAGGTCCACCAAGGGAAAGTGACTTGCCCCTGGGCACACAAAGTTAATGGCAGAATGAGGACAGAACAGGTCTTAAGGCCAAGGTCAGTGATCTACTATTCCAAACTACCTCCCTGCAGCTACTACAGTGTTCACTGTTATAAACTATATCAAAGTATTATTCAAATGTGAATTAAAGTGATAAAATATAGCAAAAACTTCTAATCTAAGAACTACATATTCTAGTTGTTTTAACTTTCTGGTTACCAGAGATTGGCACTAGAAAAGAACCTCACAATTATCACGAGGAAAAAGAAAATGAGAAAAGGGGAAAAAACAAACTGAAGAAATAGTAGTCATGTCCTTAGATATAAAAAATGAGCTATATTTTTTGATAAATATCTCCTATAAAGTAGTATAGTACAAACAGTACAGCCCTACCATTGACTGTCTAGCTATGCAACAATGTGCAAGTCAATTTCTGCAACTGTTTTCACATCTTTAAAATGAAAAGGCTGAGCTTCCTAATGTAAGATAATACCCTGCTCTGAAACTCGGAGCATCTAGAACACTAAGCACAGTTTCCTATACTTTGCAATGTCCTCCAAAAAGGGCCTGCCCTTCCTCCCAGTCTGAATACATGATTACCTCAAGTTTAAACAGACCTGAAAGATAATTAAGTTTAAATGAACAACACTTGGATCTCCTCTACACTTAATTCTTCTTGACAGTGGCTTTTGGTAGAATTTTTTTTTTTCTTTATCATCATTAAGAAACTACTCAGAGACTAGGCATGGTTTAAAACATTTAGGGATCCTACAGTTTGTGGGGGGGAGGGCATTGCCCAGCTGACAGAAGGAAGCTTTCCAGACTCCTCACTATATCAAAGGAGTGCCAGTATTATATGTTTTACTTATCATTTTGGAAGTTCATTGATTTAAAGGATGGATTAGGAGTTCTCTGCAGACGTAGGTAGTGTGGTAAACACAACAGCTCTTTTCATAAGAACCATACTAAAGAATCCTCTCAAACATTTATATACTATCATAAACTGTCATGAGTTTGTCCTTTTTTTATTGTGGTAAAAGAAACATAAACTTTATCATTTTAACCATTTTTAAGTGTGTAATTCAGGGATGTTAATTACATTGACGATGCTGTACAACCAATACCACTTCCCATTTCCAAAACTTTTTCATTACCCCAAACAGAAAACTGTAACCATTAAACAATCAATCACCACTCCTCTCGTCCTTTATTTTTTAAATATAGTCTCAGAAGACTTAATAACTTTAAAATTATTATATGCTGCCACCAGGTGGCAAGAGTGTGTCATGGCTATCCACAATTGAGACAGAGGGCAGAGAATTTCTTGTGCCTTCACCAAAATCATTAAAATGATAACTTCATCCACTAAAACCACCTAGATATATAACCACACTATACCTTAAATTCCCCTGAGAAACTACAATATATCAGGATTGACAGTGCACAACTGTAATCAGAGCTTTTTGAGAGGTCGCAGAAGAACTACATATTCAAGGCCAGCACAAGCAACTTAAGAACTTTTCTCAAAATAAAAATTTTAACCAGGCCTAGTGGCTCTTGCCCATAATCCCAGTTACTCAGAAGGCAGAGGCAATAGGATAGCAAGTTCAAGGCTAGCCTCAGCAACTTAGGGAGACCCTGTCTCAAAAAAAGGGGGAGCAGAGGGAGCTGGGGTATAGCTCAGTGGTCCAGAGTCCCTATGTTCACTTCTCAGTACCACAAAAATAAAAATTCTATAAGGTCTGAGGGTGTAGTTCAGTGGCAAAGCACTAACAATATATCTAGACTGAAGAAGGTTAGTTCAAGGTTAGCCTGGGCAACTTGGCAAGACTCTATTTCAAAATAAAATTTTTAAATCAGGGCTGGGGATGCATCTCAGTGGTAGACTGCTTGCTTGGCATGCCCTGGGTTCACTCCCCCCGTGCCCCAAAAAGAAAAAAGAAAAAGCAGTATGCCTAATTTCAAGACTTATATGATCACATTCAATATTCTCTAATAAATCTAGGCAATATCAATGACTTCTGTTACCACAAAACTGTGAGACAATGAAATATCATGGGTCTCCTGATGAAAAAACCACATCTTATGACATATTTTTGCATTTCCCCACAAACAAAAAAAATTATGCCCGAGTCTACCTGAACCTCTCATTCTAGCAACCAATGTAGAATAAAGAGAGTGAACAGAGGGCTGCATTAACAGACACCTTAAGGATGCAATCAGCAAAATTCTAGTTAGAAAAAAATACAGTATACTGGTTGAATATTTGATAGAAGTATTAATTTTAATAAGCTTTACTAAGATAATTCACATATCCTGAAACTCATCCTTTAAGAGTTTTATTAGTTATTAAATTCAGAGTTGTGTATCACTCACCACCAGAGTATTTTCATCACCCAAAAAGAAATGTCCACCCATTAGCAGTCCCTTCCCTTTTCTCCCCCCTCTAAGCTAACCACTGTTTACTTCCTGTCATGATGAATTTGCCTGTTCTGGAATATCACATAAATGGAAACACAATATGTAGTCTTTTGAATATTACTTGTTTCATTTAACATGGGTTTTTTTCTTTTTAATTGTAGATGGACACATACCTTTATTTTATTTTTATGTGGCACTGAGAATGGAACCCAGTGCATCATATGTGTGAGGTAAGTACACTACCACTAAGCCACAACCCCAGCCCATCATTTAACATGTTTTCAAAGTTTATCCATGTTGTGGCAAGTAACAAACCAGTGTTTCTACTTATTAATAATAGTGCATTGTATGGAGGTAGCATGTTTTTGTTTGATTTATCAACTGATGAACATTTGGACTGTTTCCACATTTTAGGTATTATGAACTTGCAAACATTTGTGTACAATTGTTGCATAGACTTATGCTTTCAATTTTCTTGGGCATATAGCTAAAAGTAGAATTGTTGGGTCTATGGTTACTCTTGTTTAACTTCTCAAAAACCAAACTGCTTTCCCAGATGGCTACATCATTTTCCATTCCCACCAGCAGTTTGCATGTTCCAGTTTCTCCACATCTTTGATAACACTTGTTGTCTTTTATTATAACCATCCTAGTGAGTATGAAGTAGTATTAATTTTTAAGTGTTATAATGATACAGTAGCCACGTATACTATTAGAAAGATACACTGAAATATTTCCAGCTAAATAATAAGATGTCTGGAATTGTTTCAAAATAATATAAAGTAGGGATGAGGGGAGTGGGTGAAGGTAATAATATTGTCAATCTAGTAATGAATCTAGGTAATGGATACACACAAGTTCATTACACAAATCTTTACTTCCCTGTATGTTTGAAATTTTCCGTAACAAATACTAAAAAGTGCTGGGTGCAGTAAGTGGCACACACCTGTAATCCCAATGGCTCAGGAGGCTGAGGCAGGAGGACTGAGAGTTCAAAGTCGGTCTCAGCAAAAGTGAGACACTAAGGAACTCTGTAAGACCCTGTCTCTAAATAAAATACAAGAGAGGGCTGGGGATGTGGCTCAGTGGTCAAGGGCCCCTGAGTTCAATACCCAGTACCAAAGGAGGGACGGACGGACGGAGGGAGGGAGGGAGGGAGGGAGGGAAGGAAGGAGGGAAGGAGGGAAGGAGGGAAGGAGGGAAGGAGGGAAGGAGGGAAGGAAGGAAGGGAGGAGGGAAGGAACCAAATACTAAAAGGTAACTATAATATTACAAATGCACAGAACTATTTCATGAATTTTTAAACTCTAGGAAAAAAATCATACCTGTGTCATTATTTCACATCAATAGCAAACAAATATATTACTTCAAGGATATTTAAAACCTTAAGGAAAAAGTCTGATGTCTAATATATCAATTATACATTGATTTTAAATCCTATAACTAAAAAGCAGATTTATAAGATTATGTATTTATGCTAGTTAAAAAAAACTTCATATTTTACCCAACTAAACCACATTAGCTACAAATGTGAAATTGGTCAGGTGCAGTGGCGCTTGCCTCTAATCCCAGCAACTCAGGAGACTGAAGCAAGAGGATCACAAAATTTGAGGTCAGCCTCAGAACTTAGCAAGAACCTCAGCAACTTAGTGAGACACTGTCTCAAAAAAAAAAAAAAAACTATAGAGGATGGGGATATAGCTTGGTGGTAAAGTGCCTGCCTCGAATGAAGCCCTAGGTTCAATCCCCAGTGGTGGTGGGGGTAGGGGGGTGAAGAACACACCATACCCCTGGGTTTAATCCTCAGTATCAAAACAAAAAATAAATGTGAGAACAGCAAATTTATCAGTATTCAACTCCCACATATATGAAGGAATAAATTCCTATACAGTAATAATCTTCATTTCAATTGGTAGGTTTTCTTTAAATAAGTCAATAGTTGAGCCTCGGGTTGTGGCTCAGTAGTAGAGCACTTGCCTACCATGTGGGAAGCACTGGGTTCGATTCTCAGCACCACATATAAATAAATAAATTAATTAAATAAAGGTCCATCAACATTTAAAAAATATTTTAAAAAATAAGTCAATAGTTTAAAAGTACACTCATTTCTCCTTAACTTTTTTTTTTTTTTTTTTTTTTTCTTATTGCCATTTGCCAAGTCACAGAAAAGGTACCTGGTAATTTTTTGTTCCCCTCATAATAGTAGAACCACTCATTTGGAATCATTTTCATTTTTATTTATTTTTTCAATTGACAGATAAATTTATATGTAATTGTGTACAACATGATGTTTTAAAGTATATACACACTGTTTAATGATTAGATCTAGCTAATTAACAAATGCCCTACTTATTGTTGTCATTTTTGTGGTGAGAACATAATTTTCCAGCATCATAACACTAATCCAACAAATAATTATTTCATCCATCTTTAAATTATTCAAAAATATAATTATCCATTTCTATGCTTTAGAAATTATTAAATTCAATGTTTTCTTAAATTTTTCATGATAATCACTATTAACATCAATTAGATGCCTTTTTAAAAATGCTTACTTCTGTAGAATTAAGGGAGAAACATATTTGCTTTCATGAATCTCAGACTCTTGCTTTTCTCCTTCAAGTATCTATCTTAGGCTCTAAGACAGTGAAGACACTGGCCAGGTTGAGAGTTTCTTTGAGCCACTTTCTGTAATGCACCTGTCAGCCTACTGAGCACACTGAATCTAATGAATGCCCACAGTGCTTCTCCATTTCGGGATAGCCCAATACTCAATCTCCGTAGTTCCCCAATTGTTATATCCTGCATTGTGCCAAGTTATGAAAATAAACACAGTGGGGTTGACCACTGTGCTGACCTATTTAATGGTAGATATGTTTCAGAATTATAAAACCTATGAACCTTAATGATCTTAAGTGATAAGACTCAATCTCCCTGTTTTATAGATGAGGAAAGTCCGGGAAGATTAAGTGATCCATCCTAGGTCAAAGAGTTGTTGAGTGGGGGTTGGGAGGAAGGTATTGTTAGAACTGCTGATTTCTTTTTTCTTTTTTTTTTTTTTCAGTTGTCATTTGACAAAATACCTTTATTTTATTTATTTTTATGTGGTGCTGAGGATCAAACCAGTGCCTTCCTGCTAGGTGAGCGCTCTACCACTGAGCCACAACCCCAGCTCTAAGAAGCTGACTTTTTTTTTTTTTTGCGGTATTGGGGATCAAACTCAGGGCCTTGTGCTTGCAAGGCAAGCACTCTACCAGCTGAGCTATCTCCCCAGCCCAGAACTGCTGATTTCTGATCCAACTGTTTTTTTGTACTATTTTCATCCACACACATTTTACAATATTATTATCGAATAAAGTACAAGCTAATAACACCACTAGAAGGCTGGGGATGTGTTTCAATGATAGAGCTAGAGTTCTTGCCTAGCATGCTGAAGACTCTGGTTCAATCCCTAAGACAACAAAATAAAAACCAAAAGGGAGCCAAATTCTACCCTAAGTTTTCTTATGTGTGTGGTACTGCAGATTGAACCCAGTTCTTCACACATGCTAGGCAAGTGCTCTGCCACTGAGCTATACCCCTAGCTTTATCCTAATTCTAAAATCTATGGATGATATTCCTTCCAGGAATAAAAAACTAACAAATTCCTAAAATCTAATTTCTACTGGAAGAATTTATATTAAAGTAAGACTAGGATTATCACAGGTTCTTGCTTTTTTCCTGAACATGGAGGCATTGAACTCAGAGAAAAAAATCAATCATACTTACACCAAACATGAAACCAAAGATGAAACAATCTTACTGAACGATGGGAAATGCAGAAAGGTTAACAGTTTAGGAATGGGCAGACTTTCTGACTGAATTTAAACCATTTAATTGGCGATTAATCTACTAATTTTAAGTCTTTCCTAATGAGTTATAACAGAAAGACACACATCTACCCCTTCAATGGAGTTCTGCTTAGACCATGAGATTCTGAGAGTCTGTACATGGACACAGATGTCAATTTTTTCTTAAATAGTTTAAGTTTTTCTTAAATAGTTTAAACTTTGTCAAAATAACTTTAGAGCCCTTAGGTATAAATCTTTTTGTTGATGTTAAACTTTACGGCACACATTCTCAAAATGAAGTCCTCAGGCTTAAAAAAGTTTACCAACAGATTTCAAGAAGTCTGTAAACCCCCTAAAACCATATGTAAAATTGAGTGTATACGTTCATGTGTCAGAGAAGATACAGTTTTTATCAGATCAAAAAAGACTCATGATGTTAAAAAGATTAAAAATTAAAATTACTTGTTAAGTAAAACAAGGTAATGAATTTATTTTCTTCAAACACACACCCTTTTGGAATAGAGAACCTCAGTATAGTAGCAGCACTAACAGACCAGAATCAGTATTCATAAAACAGAGAAACAAGTCCACTATACATCCTGCCCAATAAGACTTTTTTTGGGGGGTGGGGATTACTGGGGATTTAACCTAGGGGTGATTTACTACTGAGTTATATCTCCCAGTCCTTTTTTATTTATTTATTTACTTATTTATTTTTGGTACCAGGGGTTAAACCCAAGGGTTTTTAACCACCATGCTATATCCATAGCCCCCACCCTTTTTAAAATTTTGATACAGGGCCTCACTATATTTCTGAGGCTAGCCTCAAACTAGTGATCCTCTGGCCTTAGCCTCCTGTGTCGCTGGATTATAGGTGTGTTGCCACCATGTCTGAAAGAATCAAGGTATTTTCTAAGAAAGTAAGGCTGCCCTCCATGGCCACACACTGAAAATATTTGGGAAGGGATAACAGAATCCCTAAAGTAAAGGCCTTCCAGCATCCATAAACAGGCAAAAACCATTCCTGAAATGATTTTATCTCAACTAGTACTACCACTTCTTATGGTTGCTTAAGTTTATTAACCCGTGGTAAGGTATTATTAACTTCTTCTATTTGTCCAAAATGAAAATCTCTCTCTCAAAACCCAGGGATAGGGTATTGCTCTCACTCTGGTACTTTGACCAGTGTGTATTTTGAAATAAATCCATTATTGTGGTTTTATAAATTTTGAACACAAATTTTGTATTTTCTGAGACTGAAAAATTCTTTTATACTTAACACTCTGATGTATGAATATGTATGTATATGTAGACACTTTATCATACACCAATTACATAAAACATTATTGTATCATGCTGACAAGAGAAATCCTGCTTCACCACTAAATATTGTCTTCACTTTAGCAAGTTTATGAACTTTAGAAAAAAAAATTTTCATCTTTATTGACATGAATAATACTCACTGCCCCCCCCCCAAAAAAAAGAGAAAGAAAATAAAAAAGCAGTACACACAAGATTCTCTAAGGTGACTGGTAACATCAGCACAAATGTTCTATTTTACACCTATGTATGTAAAGCTACTGCTACCCAATGTTTTAAGGGAAAATCTCTTTATTTGATACAAAAACAATTTTTACTTCTAAATTAAAAAGCAGAAAATTAAATCCACTCACCAAAATTGTGCTTCTTAATATCTGAAAACCATATTCAGGCCATAATTAGTACTTAGAATTAGAGAATAAGGTCATAATCAACAGTCTATAAGGCAATGAGGATATTTCCTTTAAGATATTATGGATTACAAAAAGGAGTAACAAATATACTAGAATTTCCAACTCTCCCACCTATTGTCACAAAAATTATTTGATATAAGCACAGAGAGTTAATTATGGAAATACCTTCTTTATGATTCCAAATAGGTGTCTAGCAAGCAAAGAAGGAAGTGGGGAAAATTAAAAATAGGTTATTCTCAGTTTGCAAAACTGATGGCTTACTTCTCTAACAAAGTGATCATAGGAAGGCAGAAACTAACCTAATGTGGAGGCGAAGGCAGTAGGACAGAAATCAAAGCCAGTATCAGCAACTTAGCAAGACCCTGTCTCAAAAAATAAAAAGGGCTAGACTCAGTGGTTAAGCGCCCCTTGATTCAATCCCTGATACCAAAAAATGAAAAAGAAAAACAAAATTAAGCTAAACCAGAATTTAACCAAACAAACAAAATCTAAAGGCAAGAATAAAAAGAGCTTGTCTGTATTGCTTTAGTCAAGCTATCATATACAATATTGGAATAAATAGAAATGACGACATTAAGTGTATACTAGTGCATGGTCCCAAACCTGTCACCAAGAACAGGGTTGATCCTGAGAGTGAGGCAAATCAAAATATAGTGGTAAGAAACAGACTTTTCTGGGCTGTGGACATAGCTCAGTTGGTAGAGTGCTTGCCTGTCAAGCACAAGGCCCTGGATTCAATCCCCAGAATCACAAAAAAAAAAAAAAAAAAAAAAAAAAAGGAAGGAAGGAGGAAGGAAGGGAGGGAGGGAGGGAAAGAAAGAGAAATAAACAAACCAAGCTGTTCCTGGGTCCAGGAACACCTGACAGACAACACCTGATAAGACTGGGAAGCAGAACTAACTTAATCAGTAATGTGAGCACACAAAAAACAAAGTACCGATGGGCGGTAATGGGCTTGGTGGCACACACCTGTAATCCCAGCAACTCAGAGGAGGCTGAGGCAAGAGAATCTCGAGTTTAAAGACAGCCTCAGCAATTTAGCAAGGCCTTAAGCAACTCAGCAAGACCCTGTCTCTAAACAAAATATTGAAATGGTTTGAGGATGTGGGTCAGTGGTTAAGCACCCCTGGGTTCAATTCCAGTCCAAAAGAACAAAAACAAACGAAGCAGCACCTGAAGTTGGCAATCAGCAACCAGAAATGGACTCTAAGGCATAAACTTTGGTCACATTCAGCTCTGCCCAGAGAAAAAATAGTAAAAGGGAATGGTAGCTGGAGGTAGGTAGACAACAGCATTCCGAGTATCAGAGGAATGAAAGGAAAGGAAGCCCCACAATCATTAAGATGAAGTTCTCACAAAATAACCACCAGCTTTTGCTCTAGTCCTATTCCTTGTCTATGTACTAAGTGCCAGGAGCTAGATTTAACACCAGGTATATCATGATGATGAACACAGAGAAAGACCATCTCATGCTGCTTGCAGTCTAGTAGGAAAGAGAATTTTAAAAGGGAAGAAGGATATAGGACAGGGGGACCCCGGTTTCCTCCATTTCCTCTGTTCTTTCCAATGTCAAACTCCAAGTCAGAAGGAGGTACTTTAGGATAACATATTCAATTTATATTGGGAGAGGTGGCCAAAATAAGGCAGAGGTCTGTCTGTCCTGCAGATCTTCAATTTTAAAGAATAAGATGATCCAAAACCACCTTACTAGAGCCAGGATCGGGTCCTCTCAGGCCTGAACACAACCTATCAAAGATCTTCCCAGTCTTGGGCAAAAGGAAGGTGATCAGGATAGAAAGGGCCAAGTATACATGAAGAAAGAAGAAATATCAAAGGAAAATGGGCTTCTGGAAACTCACCCAAAGCAAACTAAAAAATTATTTGCAGACTCTTTCAAATTCACTTTCTTTGTGATACATAACCATCAAGACCAAACTTTCTTACTAAAGGACAGACTCATCTGTCCTGCCAGACACAGAGGGACAAAAATGTCTGGACCAGGTATGTAAACCCATGACTGAGTAATAGTAAATTTTGGCTTAGTGCTAAAGAAAGAAAAAAGCAATATGAAAGAGGAAAAAAGGTAAAACTGTCTTTAAAATGGACAATCAAGAAGGGCCTCAGAAAAAAGCTAAAGCCCATATGAGTAGGAGTTGATGTCTAAAGGAGAAGAATGAGAATATTCTATACAGAGAAAACAACTTAAGGAAGAGACAGGAAAAACTAAGTCCAAGTGCAAAGGAAGTCACTGAACAGTTTTAAGTAGCCACGTGACCTATTCTTTTAAAAGCCCTCTGGCTGCTGTGCAGAGAGAAAATGGGAAGAGGCCAAAGAAGTAGTATGAAGACCAGTTGAAAATCTACTATGGTAGCTCAGAGGGACAGATGGGATGGCTTCAACCAAAAGGAAGGAAAGATATTTTAGAGATGGGTTAGAAAGATGGGTCACTGAAAAATGTGTAGGGAGAGAAAGGTATGTGACAAAAACAAAGTAGTCCAAAATGACTCCCAGTTTTCCCAAACAGCAACGGGGTGCCATTTTCTGGTGAAAAAAAACTATAGGAGCAAGAGCAGTTTCTCTGCATAATTTCACTTTTAGACATGTAAAGTATGAGCTGCAAGTAAAGTACAAATATGAGATTTCTCAGCATATAAGTGATATTTATATCCTTGGGAATAAATGCTATCTTCCAGAAAGAAAACACAGAAAAGAGATGAGGGCACAACTCCTAAAGAACTCAAATATAAATTGATGAGGGGAAAGAAAAACAAAAAGTCTACATGATGCCAGGTGTAGGTGACACATGCCTGTAATCCCAGTAACTGGGGAGGCTGAGGTAGAAGGATCTTGAGTTCAAAGTCAGTCTCAGCAATTTAGCAAGGTGCTAAGCAACTCAGTGAGACCCTGTCTCTAAATAAAATACAAAAAAGAGCTGGGGATGAGGCTCAGTGGTTAAGTGCCGCTGAGTTCAATCCCCAGTACCAAAAAATAAATACATAAATAAATGGGGGGGGGGGGAGTCGACACAAAGGGAAGAGGAAAAGGATTATGAATTACAGAGACTATAATCCAAGAGGAAGGTAAATTGTGAGGAGAATTCTGGTAAGAAATGCAATGAGAGTGGCCTGATGTCCACTGTTTTAGCGGCTGTCACTGATGAGCAGACAAACACAATTTCAGGAAAGTGAAAGAAAGGGTCAAAGCTGACAAGGGATGAAGGGTGACTCACTATATACTAAGCAGACTGTTTCTCACTCAACCAACTTCCCAGCTACAACCAATTACCACATAAAGCACCTTGTCTTTCTCCTGCTCTACCACCACAGCCTAACTGCTTCTCCTGCTTCAACCCTCACCCTTCTATACTCATTCTCTGCACAGCAGCCTGAATCATCCTTCTGAGAGGGAAGTCTTTCTTTTTAATATATTTTTAGATTGTAGATGGACACGATACTTTTTTTTTTAATGTGATGCTTTCTTTACCCTGCTTTACTGTTCTTCTTAGTAGCACTTATAATCCTTGTGGTATATTTATTGGTTATTATCTGTATCCCTCTAAGGTACACTAGACAAAAATCATTTAAAATAATGCAGAAACATGGTCAGAGAGGGTACAGTGGTACTGGTGAATCACACAAATATGAAGATAGGTACCTATTATATTTGAACAAGGCTCTGGGCATGATGACACATGCCTGTAATTCCAGCAATTCAGACGGCTGAGGCAGGAGGAGCAAAAACAGGCAAGCCTCAGAAACTTGGCGAGACCCTCAGAAATTTAGCAAGGCCCTGGTTCAAAGGAGAAAAGAAAAAATACTGA
This sequence comes from Sciurus vulgaris, assembly GCF_902686455.1. NCBI lineage: Eukaryota > Metazoa > Chordata > Mammalia > Rodentia > Sciuridae > Sciurus > Sciurus vulgaris. The sequence continues at coordinate 53,791,301 of NC_136476.1, forward strand.
GGATGTAGCTCAGTGGTAAAGCATTCCTGGCAACCAGTATCAAAGAAAAAAGAAAGGCATTTGACTTCTACTCTGAGGAAAACCCAATAAAAAAATTTTCCTAATTTGTCAGGTTTTGGTTCCACAGTTAACCCAACAATAAACAGTGAAACATAACCAAGACAGTCTTAATATACCAAATAAAGTTGAATATATGACATTTTCCTGAATAACCCAACAGTCTTAACGCACTACATAAAGTTCAATATGTGACATTTTCCTGAATTTTATGGTCTAACCAATGCAATAAAAAAGGAGGGAAATATTCAAAGCAGTCTAAATCAGCAAAACACAAGAATATCTATGGAAAAAAGTATGAAAGTAATAATGTGATATAAGAAGCTTGGGAAAGTCGGTGAAATAGGAGTTTTTCCTAACTCAGCAAAATTCAGAGAAACACAATGTAAAACTTCTCTCTGTCAAAAAGAAAGAAGACCGTTGCCAGGCATGGTGGCACATTCCGGTAATCCCTGGTACAAAAAACAAACAAAAAAAAAAACAGTTAAACTCTGGTATGTCCATATAAAATACAATGGAATATTACACAGCTATTAAGAATAAGGTAGACATTTAAACTGATATACAAAGATGGCCACAATACAGGACAGAGTTAAAAAAAAAAATTACAGACTAAGAAATATAACAATAGCATTGTGTGTATATACACACACACACATATACACAAGAGTCGTGGTGAACAGAAAGTATTTAGAAGAACAAGCAACAAAATGGCACTGATTACCACCTTCAGGATTACAGTAAAGAGAGGAACAAGAACATAAGAGACCATCAAAAAAGATCCCAACAATAAAGGCATAACAGACACAAATCAGAATAATATAAGTGCTAGACTGGGGTTTGTAGCTCAGAGGTAGAGCTCTTGCCTAGTACAGGTGAGGCAGTAGGTTGAATCCTTAGCACCACATGAAAAACAAATTTTAAAAAAGGTTAAATTCTTTGAAAAAAAGATTAATGAGTGCTTATTTATAAAAGGAACAATTACAAAATTGGGGTGGGGAGTCCACAGAAAATATATCAGATGAAATCAGAGAAATCAAAACCAATAAAAGCAGAACAATTATTCCTCTAGAGGCCCCAAAAGTAGACAGGAGACAACTGAGTAGAACCTGATCCTATAATGCAGACTGCTCTGGGAGGTGAGGATAAATAAACTCCTCTTCTTCCAGTCCTTCAATCCAAAGTGCCTGAGAGTTCTTTATCTGGGGTAAAGAGGCATGTAGAAAAGGTAGAAAATGAACCTAGAAAGGTAAACAGAAGACATCTGGCCCAGACTTCTAACTTTTTAAAAAATTAATTATAAAAGCACAATCTCTTCATTAAAAAGTATAACCTTACAGGGCATGGTATTACATTCCTATAATCCCAGCTACTCAAGAAGCTGAAGCAGGACAAGTTCAAAGCCAGCCTGGGCAAGACTGTCTCAAAATAAAAGGGGCTGGGAATGTATCTCAGTGGTAGATATACAGGCCAAAGTTCCTGGATTCAATCCCTGATACTACTAAAAGAAAAAAAAGTAAAACCTTACATAGACAACTGAAGTCCCACCCTCCACAACCCTACATCTTTCTTCTCTTTGGAAATAATCATCTTTGTTAGCATCAGTTCAGAGGGGTTATTCTTGACCTTGTTCTAGACAGATGGTGAAATGCATACACAACAAAATTTAGAGAATTGTTTTACAGGGTGTTATTTAACATGAATGATATATTCTATTTTGTTCAAACTTCTTTTCTATCATTTTTAGTCCAGTTAGAAAATAATGCTCAAGGGTTGGAGTTCAGCTCAGTGGTAGAGCACTCTTCTAGCATACTTAGGTCCTTGGGTCATCTGGAGCTCCAGGAAAGGGAAAAAAAAAAAAAAAAGTGGGAATGGAGAGGAGGGGGAGATGTTCAAGAAGCCAAGATGGGGAAAAAAAAAAAAAGAACAAGAAGGGCCAGGGATGTAGCTCAGTTGGTAGAGTGCTTGCCTTGCATGCACAAGGCCCTGGGTTCAATCCCCAGCACTACAAAAAAAAAAAAAAAAAAAAAAAAAGGAACAAGAAGCCAAGATGGTCTGGGTATGGTGCACGCACACCTGCCATTCCGGTAACTTGGAAGGCTGAGGCAGGAGGACCGCAAATTCAATGACAGTCTCAGCAACTTACCACAACCCTCTTTCAAAATAAATACCAGCTACTTGGGAGACTGAGCCAGGAGAATATCAAGTTCAAGGCCAGTCTGTACAACACAGCAGACATGGAGGGGTTGGCGGGGCGGGCAAGATAGATCCCATGATTCTCCTCAGGGTTTTGTTGCTGTTTGGTATTGGGGATTGAACTCAAGGGCATTTTACCACTGAGCTACATCCCCAGACCTTTTTAATTTTTTTATTTTGAGACAAGGTCTCATTATGGCCTAGGACTCACCATCATCCTGCCTCAGCCTCCTAAATCACTGGAATTCCAGGCATACACCACCACACTTGGCTCCTCAGAGCTAGTTATACTCTACCTCAGAAGTTCTCTAATCTTGCCCCTCCCCCTCAGTTATATTAGCATCAAATAAAAATTTGTTTGAAATGCAAATTATCAGGTCCCACCTCAGTGAGCTAAATAAAAAACTCAAGTGGTGGGGCCCAATAATTTTTCTTTTAACAAGCCCTCCCGGTAATTGTGATACATGCTAAAGTTTGTGAAACACTACTCCATCTGCTGGCTACTCAAAACTAGCTCCACCATCACCTGGGTCCTTGCATTTAACAAGATCCCCAGGGAGTGCATAAGTGAAGCGTGAGAAACACAGGTCTACCTCAGAACCATAAATCATAATCCCAATCCTTATTACCCTGTACCCATGTACACAGTGTCTATGAGTGGCTTCTGGGGATGAGACAAGGAGGAAGTCAGAAGAAAGCAGTGGTTTTAAATCTCTATGAATATAAATGTATCACTATCAGTCCTGTGGGAAAAACATCAGCTCTTCATGCTCTAGTTAGAGCATGTTAGCAGTGTCATCCTTGTGTGTGACAGACAGCACATAACCACCATTAAATCACCTTGGAAATTTACTCTTCTTGGGTGACAATGTTATATCATAAGTTATTTTTAAGAGAATTTTGATTTTAATTCCAGGCATAATAAAATTAACAAGATTAGCTAATCTTTGTATTGTTAATATTACAGTGGGAATTTTTTTTTTTTTTTTTTTTTTTTTTTTTTAAAGTACTGGGGTCAAACCTAGGGCCTCCAGCATGCTAGGCAAGCACTCTACCACTAATTTAAATTACCAGAGTTTTTGTTTTTTATTTTGGGACAGGGTCTCTTGCTAGATTGTCCAAACTGGCCTTGAATTTAAAATCTTCCTGCCTCAGCCTCAAAGAGTAGCTGGGATTTCACGCATGCACCTGCTGGAATCCATCATCTTAAACCATGGGGATACACTTTCTCTGTTCTAAACTGAACAGTTTTACCATCATATATAAGTGTTACCTACTCCCCACTTTCATGTCCTCACCTCCATATAGTTTAGTGGGCTGGTGAAATATCCCCAGCATTCCACCTTTAGTTTTCTGCTGTCTCCCTGGAAAGCTCAGATTTTATTTCAAAACCTGCATCCTGAAGCCCCTGCCTGCATGATCCCTTTGCCTTTCTTATTTTCCTCCATTCTGTATTACTGCAGTCACAATGAACCTCAGGAAAACTACAGGTGAACTACATACACATCTGTACAAGTAGTGCACGTCTGTAATCCCAGATTCTCAGGAGTTTGAGGCAGAAGAATCACAAGTTCAAGCCCAGCCTCATCAACCTAGTGAGACTGTTTCAAAATAAAAAAAAGAAAAGAAAGAAAGAAAGAAAACTTAAAGGGCTGGGGATAAAGTGCCCCTGGGTTTGATTCCTACTACCATAAAAAAGAAACAAACATTTGTGCAGTCTCACTGCTCAATTCTGCCCGATTTAACCTTATCACACAACAATCTGCCTTTTTTAAGGCACTTCCAGTTTCACTTCTGGCTCCTACCAGGCTTCTGTCCTGCCCCATTACAATAGTCCCCCTCTCAGCTTCCGAGACCCAGGAAGGAGCATGGTCAATTCTGTGGGGCCCATAGCCAATTTGACTTGCCTCTCCCTTCATAAAGCAATCTTAGAATCAAAATTTCTAAAGCCCCCTTTCAATCTGATAACTTCCTGTAGAAACAAAGAGGTTTAATTAAGCCTTCAAATAAATTTGGCCTTGAGTTTTTAATCACATGGCATCAGGAAAATAACACTCTACCAAATAACTTGTATTTCAAAAAGAAACATTTATATTTCCTACTCTACCAAATAACTTGTATTTCAAAAAGAAACATTTATATTTCGAAAGTGCTATAAAAAGATTTCGGTATAATACTAGTTTCATTTTACCCTACACTCCACACCTTTTTAAATTTCTCCAACATAGCTCCAAAATTGTCTGTTAAAATCACTTCTGTCTGGGTGTGGTGGCACACACCTGGAATTTCAGCAACTTGGGAAACAGATGCAGGAAGATCCTCCAAGGCCAGTCTGAACAACTTAGTGAGACCCTGACTCAAAATAAAAAGGGGGGCTGGAATAATGGTTCAGCGCTTATCTGGCATGTGTGAGGCCCTGGGTTTGAACCTCAGCACTGCATATAAATTAAATTTAATTAATTCAAAAGATCCATTGACAACTAAGAAATATTTTTAAATAATAATAATAAAGATAAAAAGGGATAGGGATGTAGTATGGTGGTCAAGTGTCCCTGAGTTCAATCCCCAATTCCCAGTACCAAGAGAAAAAAAATCACTTCTGTCAACTGAGACAGAATTCATTTTGTAAATTATTTTGTTCACCAACAGTGAGATTCAAAATATCTAGAATCAAATTCTGCCAGACATGATGGTACATGCCTGTAATCCCAGCTACTCAGGAAGTTGAGGCAGGAAGATTATAAATTCGGGGCCAGCCTCTATAACTTAGCAATACCCTGTCTCAAAATAAAAAATGAAAAGGGGCAGAGGATGTAGCTCAGTGACAAGACTGCTGGCCTAACATGTGCAAGGTCCTGAGTTTGAGATCTTTAGTAACTAAAAAGGAAAAAAATGGCCAGGCATGATAACACATGCCTATAACCCTGAAAGGAGGCTGAGGCAGAAAGACCCCAAATTTGAGACCAACCTCAGCAACTCAGTGAGATCCTGTTTCAAAATAAAAAAAAAATAAAAATAAAAAGGTCTGGGTATGTGGTTCAATGCTAGAGCAGTCCTGGGTTATAATACCCAGGACCCTCCCCCTGCAAAAAAAAAAAAAAAAAAAAAAAAAAAAAAAACTACAACCACATCACATAGCAGTAGCTTAAAGTTTTAAAATATCACAGAATAGCACTAATTTCTAACTGTTCCTGACAATGTATGTAGAGTTTGGGGTTGTGGGGCGTTGTTGTTTTCTATATTTGGTTTTGTTTTTGCAGTACTGGAAGTGGAACCCAGGGGTGCTTTACCATTGAGCTACAACCCCAGCACTTTATATTTTGAGACAGGATATCAAATTTCCCACACTGGCCTGGAACGTGTAATCCTCCTGTCTCAGCCTCCCAAATCACTGGGATTACAGGCATAGGCCACTGCACTCTGTTTATGCACAATTTTGATAGGAAACACTGGGGTTGGGGATATGGCTCAGTAATGGAACTCTTCTTGCCTAGCATGTGCAAGACCTTGGATCCAGTACAGAAAAGGAAAAAGAAAAAAACCTTGGATAATAAGGTCACAAAAATACTGGATTCAGGCCAGGTCTGGTGAAGCACACCTATAATCCCATCAATTCTGGAGGCTGAAACAGGAGGCTCAATAGTTCAAGCCTAGCCTGGGCAGCTTAGCAAGACCCCAACTCAAAAAAAAATTTTTAAGGGTTGCCAGGAGGGTTTTATCTCAGTGGGAGGCACTTGCAGAGCATGTGCAAGGCCCTAAATTCAATCCCCAGTAACACACATGACAACACACAGAATTCCTGACTCATATTTTTGCTGTAAGCAAAGACAGTCAACATCATTCTCCTTAAGAGCCCCCAAACATTATACTCTATTCTGAGGCTAAGATTAGCATTGATAAACCAGCAAGGCTGGGTAAATACAGCCCAGGTGGTAGAGTGCTTGCATGGCATGCACAAGGCCCTGGGTTCAACCCCAGCACCACGAAAAATAATAAAAATAAGAATAAAAATAAACCAGCAAGTATATGAAAACTCCTCAACTGTCTGGATTAATTTTTACTGATTTGTATAGAAATGTGTTCTCCCATGAATTAATTCCATACTGTTCAGTAACACTGAGAGGCAAAAAGTTCATTTGTTCTTTCTAAGTATCAATAAACAAAGTAAGAGGGTTAGGAGTGTAAGTCAGTGGTAGAGCACCTGCCTAGCATGCAGGAAGCGCTGGATTCCATCCTTAGCCACACACACACAAAATCTGGCAGAGGAGGAGAAAAAAGACTGAGTTGGCAAGTTCTCAACTCAAAAACAGGACACATTCCAAAAGCCTATAAGTACTGTACCTGGTTTGAACCTTAGAATTGCATTTTTCCATTTAAAACTGCTTATGAGAAAATTTACATAATGTCAGATTCCATCTTTAGGCCACCCCATGATCAACCTTATGACAGAGAATGAACAAGGATTCCAACTAATTTTGAGGCAGAACATTTGGGAATCACTATGTTAGATTATCTTCCTCAAATTATCCACTGTTTCAGACAGTATCGACACAATACTAGGTTCTCCAACTAATACCTGGAATATTCATATTCATTCTACTAAACAAAGGGATATGTTTATATTTCAGCTTGTGAAAAAAGTTTATTATGAAAAGTAAGGCTTTAAAAAAAAAAAAAAAACACCCATTCTTAAGCTGATTTGGGGGCAGTCAGGGTACCCATATGCACAAAAATACAGGATTCAGAAGTTCCTCCAAGCAGTGCCACATTTTTCCTTGACAAGTTTTGTATCTGCTCGAGTGCCCAAAAAAGTACACGGTTAAGATCTTAGAATCAGCCAGGTGTGGTGGTGCACACCTATAATCCCAGCAGCTCAGTTCAGGAGGCTGAGGCAGGATTGAGAGTTCAAAGCCAATCTCAGCAATTTAGGGATACCCTGTCTTTAAATAAATACAAAAAAGGGCTGGGCATGCGGCTCAGTGGTTAAGTGCTCCTAGGTTCAATCCCTGATACCAAAAAAAAAAAAAAAAAATCTCAGAATCACAGAAAATGGAAGATTTTCTAAGAAGCAATTTGTATATGTATATGCCTAATTTAAAGTGAACCCATTCCAATGTAGGTATATTCCTACTCCTGATTTGAAAACATGATGAATGACAAAAAAAAAAAAAAAAAAAAAAATCAATTTAAAAGTCCTAACACAGTAACTAAGAACTAAGGGGAAAAAAGAATATTTCTCAGGAAGGGCAAAGGTAAACTAAAGGCTGCCAATTCTCTTCATGAATTAACCAGTGATTATTTATATTCATGTTCAGTCTTCTATTACCAAAATTAATTGCTTAGTTTGTTGAGTCTATCCATAATGATATGCAATAAAGTATGATGACTTTATTCGAGCCTGGAACTAAATTGTGTGGGTCAATATCCCAGATAATACTTTAATATCTACAGCATCTCTATCAAGATATTTAACTTCTTTGTGCTCGTTTCTTCATTTGTACAGCAAGTATATAGTGTCAACTTTAGAGGACTATAGTAAGGGTTAAATGAATTCATATAAAACACTTAGAACAGAATCTCACATGTAATAAGCACATAATAACTAGCCACTAGATATTTAAGAATAAGTAGAATATGGAAGAGCAACTGAAAGAGGATATGCATTCCAAGGCAATGTAATAACAGAGGAACAGAGGTTGATAAGCAACAAGGTGTTTATCATTTTTGAGGAAGAATAGTAGACTGGAGTAATGAAGACCCAATTATGTTGATCTTGAAGGCAAAACCAAAAAAATATGAATTTTACTTAGAAAAAACATGAATTTTTGGTCTGATTCTGTCTGTGCCTTAGTAAGTAAGGTTAATTATCAAGGTTATCAGTACTATTAATGCAATTCTGATTTGCATTGTCAAGAGTTAATTCCAAAATAAATATAAATGAAATGAATAAAGTAGCCCAGATTATAATTTTCAATTGAAATAAAATACAAGTTACTGCTGATCAACATAATTGACCAAAATAAACTAAAAAAGACTTTCTTGCACGTGTGATTATACAACCAATGTACTTCTACATCCTGTACAACCAGAAGAATGAGAAATCATACTCCATATATGTATAATATGTCAAAATACATTCTACTGTCATGTATAACTAGTAGGAACAAATAAAAAATAAATAGAACCAGAACAAAAAAAAAAAGTAATGATGATGGGCTGGGGCTGCGGCTCAGAGGTAGAGCACTTGCCTTGCATGTGTGAGGCACTGGGTTCAATCCTCAGCACCACATAAAAATAAATACATAAAAAGAAGATATTGTGTCTATTTACAACTAAAAAAAAAAAGTAATGATGATAGTAGTGTGAATGGTCTTATCTCACCACAGAAAATACCTTTATTTAACTATATAGTTTATTAGTAAACAATCCTGGAAAATTAAAAGTTAGTTGTAATAAAGAAATAATTTTATTAAATATAATTTTATATGGCTGGCATATAATTAAGGATTTCACCTTATTGTTAGCATAATAAAATACTTTGAAACCAAAAAAAAAAAAAAAAAACTGTTTTCACTAAAAGCAGATAAAATAGATCCTTGTATATTTTTAAATCTCATAAATTTTAGTGCCAGGCATGGGGCCACACACCTGTAATCAAAGCAACTCAGGAGGATGAGGCAGGAGAATCAAGTCTGAAGCCAGTCTCAGCAATATAGGGAAGCCCGAGGCAACTTAGTAAGACTCAGTCTCAACATAAAAAATTTTTAAAAAGAACAAAGGGCTCAGATGTGGTTCAATCCCCAGTACAGGGGAGGGAAAAAAAAAAAAAAAAACTCACAAAATGTAGTCAGCAAATTGGTACAGGGGATGGGGGATATAGTTCAGTTGGAACCCAAGGCCCTGGGTTCAAACCCCAGCAACACCCATACACACAAAAAAATCTTAACAGTCTTTTCAAATGATTATCTATCCAAGATCTTTTTAATGGGCTACCCAGAAGTCTTATGTGAAGATAAATTTAAGGTAGATTTCCTCAAACCAGGACAAAATCATGCTAGACAGTAAGAATAAAGTCCAACTCCTTACTGGACTCCAAGGAATTAGAAGAAAGGGTCAGTTTACAGTAGCTATATTTCCATGGGGTACAGACTATCTACCTGTACTCTACAGATATCAGTACGAATTATGGCAACAAAGAGGGTCCTTTTCCCTCATCCTGAATAAACACTTCTGGGGTCCACTATCCTAAATCTAAAGATCACCTCTGCAAGAAACTATATGGTATGCTTTTTTTTAAGCACTTTGAGATACTAGTAACAAGTAATAAAGTAATGGTTAATTTTTTTTTAAAGTTTTCACTCAAAGATTGGCAAGACAGCTTAGAAGCACATCATGACAGAATGATAGATATAGTTTATTGCAGCCAGGTGTAGTGGCACATGCCTATAATACTAGCTACTCAGGATGCTATAGCAGGAGGATCTCAAGTTCCAGGACAGCCTGGGCAATTTAGCAAGAAACTGAATCAAAATAAAAGGGGCTGGGAATGTATTTCAGTGGTAGAGTGTATATACAGGCTCTGAGCTCAATCACAAGTACCAGGGGAAAAAAAAAGTTTATTAAGCACATATTCCAGATTGATCCCCCCCCCACCGTGGCAGCAGGGGGGGGGAATCAACCTCCCCAAAATGTCAGTTATTACTTACTTAAAAAGAAAAAAAATACCGGCAATATGCCCTAGAGAGTAAGCAAGTTTATATATTTGGCTTTTTAGAACTCAGAACTCAATCAATCACTCTGACAACACAAACATAAAGCAAAGTAGACCCAGATTTCTATATACCTTCTTCTAAAGTACTTTTCGGTTACAATTTCAGACAAGAGGGGTGAGTTTCATGCTCAATCTCGTGTTTTTTTTTTTTTTTAAACCTTAATGATCCTGCCAGTAGTAGAAAACTCTTAAATGTACTCACTTAAACGTGTTCCTGTCAGCATCACCAACCACGCTCCATTATCCACTTTTGGATACTATCTCCAGATGATTTTTAATCCCTGCCTGACTTTTCCCTACCAACAAGTACTTGGATACCATCTTTACCCTGCCTGCCCCCATTACTTGGTTGTGCTTAGGGAATTATAATTACAGTGATCCCGCCTATTAGAATATCCTCAGAACACAAAGCCTCTTTGTATGATGGGCAATGGAGGGATGCTTTCCAGGCTCCACAGCAGAGGGTGGGTGGCAGCAACAGAGGAAGAGGAGTTGGATCTGCTAATGGTGGCCCTCAGTTCTGCTTCAATATTGTTTGTGGGGTTTTTCTCAAGGCTGACCAGTAAGGATTCTCTCAGCCTCCGCACCCCTTCCCATGGGGGTAGGGGTGGAGGCTGTCCTGACAGATGGACACAATCACCACAAGCCCAGAAGGCCAGGGAGCAGAAGGAAGCAAGAAATAAGCGAGAAAAGCAAGCAACAGCTGTCCTGAAGTGCACCCTCTGTGCTCTCCTCAGTATAGTGAGGTTTCTGATAATGAATGTATCACTGCAGTGAATCGATGATTAATATTAGCATTACTGGCACCCAGCAGATGCTCAACTATGTATTAAGGTGGCAATAAAAAAATCTATATAGGAAGACAGATCCATTCAGAACTTATTTTTAAATAAGATAGCCCAAATGAAAAATACGTTTTATTATGAATCCCAAGTACTGTATTTGCAAAAGTAATTATGAAATGAATACTTGATTTTTCTTTCAGCTTACCCTACTGCAGTTTAGTCTGAGAAACAGCCCACTTTTTAACTCTGTGACAATAAAATGGGTTTCAACAGAAGTTCAGCAAGCACCATCTACAAACACTGAAATCAAAGGTGCTAAAGCAGAATAACCAACTTTTCAACTCAAGTAATGTCCCAAAAGCACCACAGAATGCCCTACATATACCCTGCATATACTTCTTCCCCTTACCACTTCTTTCCTCCATTTTTCTTTCAAAGAAATCAAATGATGGGCTGGAGCTGTGGCTCAGTGGTAGAGCACTTGCCTAGCATGTGTGAAGCCCTGGGTTTGACACTCAGCACCACATATAAATAAGTAAAAGATTGACTGACAACTAAAAAAAAAATATATATATATATATATACATATTATATATATATTTAAAAAAGGAAAAGAGATCAAATGGGTATTACAACAAAACTTGTAATCTCTCACTCCCCTATTTCTACATATCTATTTACCATGAAAGCAGAAAATGCAGTGAGAGCTTTTAATACCATGAAGAAAACAAATGATAAACCCTAGTATAATACCATCATTCTCCACCTGTCCAATATCACTTTGGTTAACTTTAGAATAGCACCAATATCCATTTAAGAAGAGGAGGGAAAAAAAAAAAAGAGGAGGGAAAAAACTGAAACCACTTTGGTTAAGACCTATAGGTAAGATCTATTTATTCTCCTTGTGTAAACGTAAGGTCATTTTTGTTAAACATTAAGTTTTATTTATATAAAATTTCTCTTAAAATTTCCTTAAAGACAGTAACAAAAGCACAATGGAATTCTCTAACATGCTTGATCATGTTTAAAAATAATAAAAAGACAAGAGAAACCTGTACCTCCCTTGAGCCCCTAGAATATTACTCTTCCATGACAACTATCCTGGAAAACACACCGCCATTATTTGCAAAAACAGTAGGAAGTCCAGTCTTGTCCTTGGTTCATACTCCTCCCTCCTCTCCAAGAAAAAAAATGAAAGAGCAAGAAGCACAAACAACCACTTAATGGAAAATACAAATGGATAAATATTTTCCAAAATGGCTAAAAAGCCTCAGGTCTTCAGAAATTCAGGAATGCTGGTGCAAGGAGAAATCAGAAGAGAAAAATAACATATTTCCCTCTCAAAGTAATGTCAGGATATCAGAGCAAATGAGGCACATAGCTACTTTTTCTCTCTCACTTACCTGATACTTCTGTATTTTAAATGGTTTCTCTCATTCCATATTTCCATAAATAATAGGGATCATCAAATCCAGGGCAATTTGCCTGAGAATGATGATGTAAAGCCAGGGTTGGGGTTCTTTCCCATGAAAAGTTTACATGAAGAACTCTTTTGGTGCCTCAAGTCCAGCACCAACTCAGCCCTCAAATATGGACAAATATGGATGACCCAGTTAATTATAGCTAGACCTTGAGTCCCAAAGCAAGTGGGCAGCACTCTTCATAAGGCACCTTGTGTGAATGAGATAAAGCCACACTTTCTGAAGACACACAGTTCCACACCAGATGCTCATCTTGGTAACAGATCTCTACCCTCACTTGTAGCCCAAAACAGGTGTCCTTGTGCTGGAAGCAATCTACATTCCTACACAGCAGCCCCACTACAAAAAGTGCACCTGGAACAACGTTGTACTTCTAAAGTGAGTTTACAGAAAGATCATCAACATAAACAGGCACTTCAGAGCTGGGGATGTGCCTCAGTGGTAGAGCACTTGCTTGCCTGGCACGTGAGGCCCTGCATCCTATTCCCAGCATCACAAAAACAATGAATAAAACAAACACTTCGCAAATTTCTTTATCAGAAAACCTCACATTTAATATGAATTCATCCCTAACCACATGGGGACTAAAACACGAACTAGAGGAAAAAGAAATCTCACAAAAGCTATAATCCCAGCAACTAGGGAGACTGAGGTAGGAGGATTCCAAGTTCAAGACCAGCCTCCATAATTTTTCAAGACTGTCTCAAAATAAAAAATGCTGAAGGTGTAGCTCAATGGTAGAGTACCCCGATATAAAAAAAAGAAAAAAGAAAAAGAAATCTAGCAGAGGAAAAAAACTAGCAAATCTGGGAGAAAGGAAACTCTTCCATCTTGAGGGTTAACCAGTTATTTCCTAAAGACTGGAATCTCCAACCATTTGTTCAAACAGCTGAATGTCAAATGTAGGTCATAAGCTAAAATACTAAAACAATTCCTACAATCTGCAGAGGGAGGAACCACCTTTCTCTTAAAAAAGGCATAAGGGCCAGGCATGATGGTGCAAGCCTGCAATCCTAGTTACTGGAAAGGCTGAGGCAGAAAGACTGCAAATTCCAAGTCAGACCAGGCAATATAGCGAGACGGGTCCATAATTTTAAAAAAGAGGGAGGTGGTGCTGGGGTATGTAGCTGAGGTATGTAGTGGTAGAGTGCTTCCCTGGCACATGCAAGGTCCTAGGTTCATTCCTGGTGTCCCACTGGTGTTTTTTTGTTGTTGTTTTTAAAAAGGAACAAGAGCCCTGAGGGTATAGCTGATTGACAGAGTTCATGCTTACCATGTACATGGCCACAGGTTTAATCTCCAACACATAGACACAAAAAAACATGATCACATAGTTTACCTTTTGGGTTTCTTTCCTCCAAACTGGTTAATATTCCTTCTAGACCCTTTTTACTCATCCTAACTATAAGACCACTGACACATGTATAAGTCCATAAATACTGATAAATAGTCCTGGTTAACTGCCTGAAAATAAGAATTGACAACATGGATTAAAAAGGGTATGGGCATCCAACCCAACAATTCTTTAAGGTTTCACCAAAGAGCTGAGTACTGCATGAGCCCAACTCATATCCATCACAGGAAGAACAACAGAACACAGCCTGAGGAAGAGCCTGGAGGGCTGGATGGGGCAAAGCTAAGATAGTGCTTCTCAAACTTCAGTGGGCAACAGTCTACTTGGGGAGCAATTGGGCATAGTAGTACATGCCTATAATCTCACTGATAACAGAAGGACTGCAAAGTTCGAGGCCCAGCTTGGGCCTTAAACTTATAGTGAGACCCTGTCTCAAAATAAAAAATAAAGGACTGGGTATTATAACTCAGTTGCTAGAGAGTTTGCCTCAAATGCACAAGGCCCTGGGTTCAATACCCAACACCACAAAAGAAAAAAAAAAAAAGGTAAAATAAAGTGCTCTGGATGTAAATCAGTGGTTCACTCCCTACTCCCTAGTAGCAAAAAAAAAAAAAAAAAAAAAAAAAAAAAAAATCACTGGGGAGTTTTCTCAGAATCAGATGTTTGAGCCCCTCCACATACCTACTACATCAGAATGTGCTACAGCATTTATTTTGACAAAGCTGAAACTGCTGACCTAGGGCCACTAGAAAGTTTAGAAAGACTGGGAAATCCTCCACACCTATCAGCAGTTCCAAAATAAAAGTCATCCACAGCAGAACTAGGTTTAGCAAGTCAGAAGAGGGTGGAAGAGAATCACCAGCCGGCATGCCTAACAAGCTGTACTGAGTTGGAGTCTGTAGCTAGAGTTCCATTATTATGGGACAAAAACTCTAGTGTTCTATAAACAAGAAAATGTTCTGCATGTGAAAAATATTTCAAACATCTGAAAAATATTTAGAGTAATATACTTAATATCTTCATACCCCACACCCCAACACTAGCAAATCTTAAATCTTAATGTGCCTTAGGTTTCACAAATTATAGGTATTAAAGCCCACTGCATGCCCTTGTTCAATCCTATCCTCCTCATCTCTACCCAATGATAAGCACTACTTGTGTTAGCTGTTCCCATGCATGTTTTTATGCTATTACTACATATATGCATAACCAAAAACCATATTATTTTACATGTTTTCATATCTTACACAAGTAGAAAGATTCTGTAAAAATTTTTCTGGGACTTGCCGAGCTACATCCCCAGTCATTTTGTTTTTCAGACATGGTCTCTTGCTAAATTGCCAGACTGGTCTCAAAGTGGTCATCCTCCTGCTTGGGAGGATTGGGATCCTGAGTAGGACTGGAATTACAGACACATGCCTCATAAGATCATTTTAATGCACTGGCTATAATTTATTTTTCACATGGCTATAATATTCAATTGTGTGGTTCTGAAATTTTATATGTTGCCTGTTGGTGGGCATTTAAGCTGGAATGAGCAGTCTTGTACTTTTTTGTATTTATTTTCTTAAAAAAGGGTGCAAGGATTTCTTTGGATGTATACCCAGAAAGGGAAATTTTAGGTAGATGGGTATGTCTGCCCACTTTCAACTAGACATCACTACTCTCCAAGGTAGTTGTACCCACTTACATTCCCCCTAGCAGTATATAAAAGTATTTCCCCACAACCTTATAGCATTTAATTTTGCCTATCCAATGGGTGTAAAAGTGCATCCACTGTTGTTTCAATTTGCATTTCCCTGATTATAAGTCTAAAAAGTAAATTTTCTTGTACAAATGTGAATTTCTGTCAA
This sequence comes from Sciurus vulgaris, assembly GCF_902686455.1. Taxonomy (NCBI): domain Eukaryota; kingdom Metazoa; phylum Chordata; class Mammalia; order Rodentia; family Sciuridae; genus Sciurus; species Sciurus vulgaris. The sequence continues at coordinate 53,806,798 of NC_136476.1, forward strand.
GCCTATGTTCCTGACAGCTTTTTAGGAAAAAAACCTAACCTGTCTTGTCTGAAGCAGAGCAGTTCTTCCCAAAGCACCCAGTCAAGAGCCACCACATCTGGAAAGCTTAGGTGCAGGACACCAAGAAAACAGCTGACTTAAACAAGGAATCGTGCTGGACAAAGGGCCTTAATAAATGCATTGGTTAATTAGTCTTTCCCTTCCCTCTTTTGTCAAGACTTATTTCCAAGATAATAGTAAGGGCACTCTGGGGCCTGCATCCTTAGAACAGGAGCAAGAATGGGGTGGGATGGGGGTGAGGAGTGCTAAAGCTAGAACGTCTCTATAAAAGTATTATGACTGTTCTTACTCAAAGAAAATGAAGTGACTGCAGACAAATACAATAAACTCAACCCTGTAAGGTACCATCCACCTCTAGCAGACTCCTTTCAAACTCATCACCTTTGGCTTCCTCTTTGAAACACCCTAATCTTTCTCTCTAGACTAGACACCCTCCCCCTCCCTTCAGAAACCCTTTCATCTCCCTTCCCCCACAATGACTGAATACCCTCTCCTTTTTCCCCATTCCACAGTTTTTATTTTCTGGTTTCATGAGACCCTCTTCATTGCCTGCAACTGCGTTGCTCTCTGCCCCTTTCCTCTAGAACTGCACATCCCTCTTCTCTTTCCAAGATATGCCCACAGTAAAAACAACCCACCTAATCACACACCCCAAATAAAAACGGATTTCTGATGCATTACATGCCAGACGGGAGGGTGACTGATTCTAATCCTCCAGCTTCCTTCCCCCTCCACGCATGGGATAGCTGTTCTTTCTCTGGGAGTTCTCCAAGTATGGTAGGTCCAGACCACCTGGAAAAAACTCATGGCCTTCGGTGTAAATGCCTTTACCAGGGCCATGCATGCAATTTCTGGGTTTGGCATGAACGAACCTCACTCAGGTCATTTCGTGAAAAAGACACCTTACCCGCATCTCCACAAAAGCGGGCAGGCCTCCCTCCCATTAATTCCAGCTGAACTGGCTTAGTCTGTGCAGCGGTGGGGAAGGTGGCCTGGCAGAGACCAAACGGTCCCCGCAATAAGAAGTTTCCGAAGCTCTGCCCGACTCACTTAAGAAAGCCCTCTCACCAAAAGCACATCCCTCACAGCAGTCTCTGCCCCCTGCGGCTCCCCAAGTAGCCCCCGCTCTTCCGTCCCACCGCAAAAGATCTCTTCCCTAAACCAGCCCAAAGAGGAGTGGGTGGGTGTGCCAAGGACCAGGCCCTAGCCCCCTCCTCCCCAACCAATCTCTCTCTGTTCTCGGGGCTGGGGGCCTCCTCCCTCGGCTCCGAGCCCGTGCCAGCCCCAAGGTGGCCCCGGGTCCCTACGACTCTCGCTGGCTATGTGACCTTGGGCAAGTCACTTCCCCCTCTAAGCCTCAGTTTCCTCCTCCGCCCAGCCGAGACCTATCGAGGTCTTGCCCTGCCCACCCCGGGGAAGAGGGCCACCCACCGGGTGGGAAAACGCTTTGTGAGTCGCTCGGCTCAGCAGAGGCGCAGGGCTCACAGGGGCTCCGGAGCCGGACAAAGCTGAGCCGGACAACGCTCCTCCCCCTCCGCGGCGCCCGACTGCTGGACCACACGCCTTTGGGGCCCCCACCCCCGGAGCCGACCCACGCCCCTCCCCGCCCGGCCCGCTCCAGGACCCCGTACCTGCTCCCGGCGCTCGGCCACAGGCGCCGCCACCCTGCGCGCCCGCCCGGAGAGGCCCGTGGCCCGGAGGACTGAGGCGGTCGGCGGCGGCGGGCTCGGGCCGGGGCGGCGGCGGCGGCGGCGGCGGCGGGGGGCGCGGGCGGCGCGGGGGCCCGAGCTCGGCGGGGCCCGGCCTGGGAGACGACGACTGAGGCTGGAAGTGCGCGGCGGCCGCGGCTGCTGAGGCGGCGGCGGCGGCGACCGCGGCGGCGGCGCTTCCGCTCATGGCGGGGCCGCAGGCAGCGGCTCCGGCTACGACTGGACTCCGGCGCGGCGGGTGCTGGCTGGGCCCCGGCCGGCAGCAGCGGCGGCGGTGGTGGTGGTGGCGGCGGCGGCGACGGAGGCGGCTCCCGAGGGGAAGGAGGCGGAGCCGGGAAGCGGCGGCGGCGGCGGAGGGGGCGTGGCCGTCGAGGGGGCGGGAACGCCGAGCCGCGCCGCCAATGGGCACCAGGCTCCTCGGCCGCGGCTCCCCGGGCGGGCGGGCGGCGCCGAGGGGTATCCTCAGCCGCCGCTGCTCTCTGATGCTGGGAGGCCGCGGGCCAGTAGCTCGCCGGGGGAGCCCTGCTCCAAAGGCTGCCCCGCCCCCGGTCCGCCCACGGGGCGCGGCTGCGGGCCTCAGGGGCCAGGCCTCGAGCTCCCCAGGCCCCGGCAGCTCCAGGGCTGCGCTGCGCGGCTCCCTCTTCCGCGGGGGTTTGCTCCCCAGAGTGTGCCAAGGGCTCGGCCTGGGGAGCTGCTGCCTGCCCGCCCGCTGGCTTCGCGTTCCACGAGTTTCGCCGCCTCGGCCTCCTTCTTCCTCTCCCCGGAGCTGTAGCCACCCACTGATCTCCCTCTCGGCTGTTTCCTCAAAGTTTTCCCCTTTCAGACACTTAGGAAAGAAACTCTGCTTCTCTTCTTAGGCTGTGTTTCGATGATAAATCAGTCCCCCGCGGACCCGGAGAGGCTAGCACAAGCGGAAATTAAAGAGATGGAGATGAGCTGCCTTCCCCGACTTTCAGAGACCCATCTTGAATTCTCAGCAGAAGTCTGTGGGCTCAACCCTGGCCCCTCGCCCTCTTTTCTGACTTTCTCTTCCTCTCTCACTTTAAATGCCCTTGTTAAAACACTAAGAGGAAACCATCCAGCCTAGCTGGGCCTACTCTCAAAAGAGGGCGAGGCTGTGAAGCGGGAAAGGCTGGAGCTGTACTGGTAGCTTTCGTTTTCCTATGAGAGCAAGAATTGTGCGAAATCCTGACCTCAGGGCCGCCTGCCTTTCCCCGATGTGAGGAACTTGGTCACTGAGACCATTACCTTCCCAGGTTCCTCTGACTCTGATATCAAAGGGACAAAATAAACTCAACCATATGCTAGGAGTACCTCTAACTACAGCTTATGGGTGAGGGTTCAACCAAGCTGCTAACCAGATCGTTTCAATGAAGTACTAATCTCAGCCTTTCCCCACGTGCAGTCACCAACTGCAACTGAGGAGAGCGCCCTACAAGTTGACAAGTCACAAGAGATGTGCGACTGAATCTTTGGCAACAGAAATTTCAATTCCATCTTGACATGAGGTGCATGATCTTTCATTCATATAATTATCAGCAAGGATAGGCACTGGGAAATACAATGATAAAGTAGATATGATCCAGGCGTTCATATAGTTTACAATCTCCTTGGAGAACAGTGAGATATTCTCAGAAGTTAAGAACTTAAGGATGAGTGGGAGTTGACCAATTGGAACAGGTTGAGGAAAAGTGGAGCGCAAAGATGTTAATTTATCTTTGGCCGCCTGGCACAGTGACAGACTCCTGTAATCCCAGGGGCTCAGGAGGCTGAGGCAGGAGGGTTGTGAGTTAAAAACCAGGCTCAGCAATATTGAGGTGCTAAGCAACTCAGTGAAACCCTGTCTCTAAATAAAATACAAAATAGGGCTGGGAATGTGGTTCAGTGGTTGAGTGCCCCTGAGTTCAATCTCCAGTAACAAAAAAGAAAAGAAATCTTTGGCCAAGAGACCAAAGATTTCCTGAATTCAATCCTTGGCTGTGGTAACAAAGGAGCAGGAAATGTCATATTACTAGCTAGGGCTTCCATCCTAGTACCAACTGAAGAACAGGTGGAACATAGTGTATGGAGGGATCTTTCTTTTGATGGGTCTCGGCACTCTTAAGGAAAATCAAGTCTTTGTGCCCCAAAGCCCAAATCCCAGTTTCAGCTATTACAACTCCAACTGGAGCAAATTCGCTAGAAGAAAAGGGACAATCTACCAGTTTAATCCAGTAACCAGGCGTCTCTGGGATGCCTTGAAGCCAGGAAGAAGTAAAGGAGAAGTTCAGGCAAAACCCTACCTCACCTTGCCAACTAAGGGAAGCAAAGGACAAAATGAACTTCATCTTGTCTGCAATGGTCTCTGTTTCTTAAAATTTCCATCCTCCAGTGATGATTAGGAAGAGAGACGAACATTATGTGCTTAGGAACTGGGAATGTAGCTCAGTGGCAGAGCACTTGCATAGTCCTGGTTTGATCCCCAGCCCTGCAACAAATGAATGAATAAAATTTTTTAAAACCTGAATTTAGGAAACAACAGGTTTAATGGACTAGAGCACAGCCTGGGTGATGAGTGGTAAGACTCTTCTTACCACTGGAAAGTTAAAAGGCATGTGTGTGTGTGTGTGTGTGTGTGTGTGTGTGTGTGTGTGTGTGTGTGTATTCATTCCCATAGAAGGGGGGATTCCTGCCACGCCCAGTGTGGGTGAAGGAAAGGGTTTCTGTCAGAGGATGGTGCCGACTATCGATTAATCACTAAGAAACTTATTTAATTAAATAAACACAGGAACCAGTTATCTTACCAAATGGAAGGGGGTGTGATGGATTGAGCCATGCCAAGATCTGGCCTCCAACAAGCTAGAGAAGCCCACCTTCCCTTTATTTATAGTCGCACGAGTAAAGGGGGACAGGGAAGGGCTTCTTCTGTGAGGAACAGGATGGGGTGGGGTTAGGGAAGCCATTTGCTCAGAGAATTAGCATTTCCTCTAGTGGTGAGCCACTTCTGTACAGTCATCTACCCCAGGCTATCTGAAACAGTCTCTCATGACTGCCAGTTCCTGCGCGAGTCAGACCTCTGTATCCTATGGCTCAGCCAAGCCTGATTTCTGCTAACCATGGATGACTTCCCACAATTCATATTCAATGGAGTGTATTAATCAATCAAAGAAGAATGAAAGCCAGGTGCAATGGCTCATGGCCGTAATCCCAGGTACTTGGGAGGCTGAGGCAAGAGGGCTCAAGTTTGAGGACAGCCTAGGCAACATAGCCAGACCCTGTCTCACTAAAAAAGTACAAGAAGGATGAATGAATGATGAAATTCCATCATTTTCAGTAAAAAGGATACAACTGGAAAAAAAAGTGAAAAAATTCAGACATAAAACTGGCATGGTGGTGCAAGTTCGTAATCCCAGTGACTTGATTGGCTGAGGCAGGAGGATCACAAGTTTGAGGCCAGCCTCAGAAACTTGGTGAGGTCCTAAACAACTTAGACCTTGTCTCAAAATAAAAAATAAAAAGGCTGGAACTGTAACTCAGTGATAAAGCGCCCCTGGGTTCAATCCCCAGTCCCCAACCCCCACCAGCAAAAACAAGTCAGACACAGAAAGACAAGTAGCACATGTTCTCTCTCATATGTGGAAGCTAAAAAAAAAAAAAAAAAAAATTGACCAGAAAGTAGAAGAGTGATTACTTCAAATCGGATGGTACAGGAGAGAGGGTGGAAAAAGGATGGTTGGATTTGATCAGTGCATACTGTACGCTTGTATAAATATATCAAACTAAATCCCATTAGTATGTCCCATTAATACTTTTTTTTTTTTTTGCAATCCAGGGCCTTGTGCTTGCAAGGCAAGCACTCTACCACCAGAACTATATCTCCAGCCCCTGGCATGGTTATTAATGGTGCTCCACTCTTTCTCAGACCTGTCGTGGTGCGGCTTCCCTGCTCTCTCCAATCTGTCAACAAATTCTGAGAACTCCTCTTGAATGCTCCATCCCACATAGCCCTGTTCTTGAGTCTCAGGATCTCAGGCCACCATTCCTGTTTAGGCCTGTCTGCAGGGCAGCTGCCTCCTATCCCCTCTTCTAACTCACCTGTGTGCTTCTCCTTTAAAACACTGCTTTCAACTTGTAGCACCTACCTGCAAGTGGTTAGCCATTCCCAGTTTTCTAGAACTGTAAACCTAAATAACTATGAGCCACCTCTCAGATCCTGGTTCAATCTCCTTCTAGTAGCCGCACTCTTCACTGCTCCCTAAGCTGAACAGTTGCCTGTGGCAGGTCTGGCTTTCTCGAGTTCCCCTCCAGGCAAATTTTCTCATCCATGCTGTTGCTGATGCAGTAAAAAATAACCCATTAATACATCTTATTTAAAAAAGATGAGGCCAGATTATGGAGGACTCTTTCCTTTGATAGGTCTCAGCACCCGTGAGCAAAATCAGTTCTACTCTATCCCGAAGCTCAAACCCCAGTTTTAACTCTTATAACTCCAATTATAAAGAGTCTTGAATGCCATATTAAGGCTTTTAAACTTAACCTGAGTAACCAAAGGGAGTCATTGGAGAATTCAATCAGGGAAGAATGTGATTAGAATGTGCTTTGGAAAGAAAGAGATCTAAACTGAGACAAGAGATGGTAGAAATAGTTATTAAGGTAGTATAATCAACAGGGCATAGCTATTGAGGAAAATGAGAAACAAAAACATCAAAGATATTTGGCAATGAACAATGAGGTGATGATGGTAGTACCATTCCTGAAGAGAGGGAATACGGTGTAGAGGATAGAAGGAGCAGAGAACTTTGATTCTGGTTAAATCAGTTTAATTCTTTGACCCTCCACAGAAGGCAGAAGCACTGAGGTGGTTGGACTGGAATCACTTCTATAAAATTACTAATGCCCTTCTGAGATTGGGATTCAAAGATTTTCAAAGAAGCAGCAAAATAGCAGAACTGCCCATTTGATTTTCTTCCATTTTTAAAAAATTGTGGTAAAAATACATCTAAATCACAAACTGTATTATTTCGACCATTTTCAAGTGTACAACTGTAATTTAAAGTGGCATTAACTATATTCATAATGTAGAACCATTACCACTATCCATTTCTATCTTCATTATCACAAATAGAAACTCTGTCCCCATTAAATAAACATTCCCATTTCCCTTTTCCTCCTTGCCCCTGATACATCTATTTTATTTTCTATCTCTATAAGATCATAATGCTTTTTCCCACACACACTCGTAGGGATCAAACCAAGGACCTTGCACCTGCTAGGCAATCCTTTTTGTCTCTATGAATTCAGATATTTTGGGTTCCTCATGTGAGTGGAATCACACAATATTTGTGTTTTTGTGTCTGGATCACTTCACTTAATATAATGTTTTCAAGGTTCATTCATTTCGTATCACATAATTTCCCTCTAGAAAGGAAATTTCTCTTTTAATCTGAATTATATTCCATTGTGTATGTATGTGTGTGTGTGTGTATACATATACACCCACAGTATTTATCCATTCATCTGTTGATGGACAATTTAGGTTGCTTCTACCTTTTGGGTATTGTGAATAATGTTACTATTGACATATTAAGTGTCTGTTTGAAATCCTTCTTTCAATTTTTGTCCAAATATCCATAGAATTGTTGAAACATATGGAAATCTATGCTTGACCTTTTTTTTTTTTTTTTTTTTTTTTGAGACAGGGTCTCACTGAGTTGCTGAGGCTGGCTTTCAATTTGCAATCCTCCTGCCTCAGCCTCCCAAGTCACTGGGATTACAGCTGTGCACCACTGCTCCTGGTTTTTTTATTTTGAGACAGAGTCTCAATAAGTTTCTAGAGCCACACTAAATTGCTGAGACTGGCCTTGAACTTGCAATCCTTCTACCTAAGTCTCCCGAGTTGCTGGCATTATAGGTGTATACCACTGTGCCCACATCTGCTTAACTTTCTTTTTTCCTGCTTAACCTTTTGAGGAACCACCAAACTATTTTCCACAAGATATGCACCATTTTGCATTTCCATCTGGGAATGTACAAGGATTCTGATTTCTCCACATCCTCACCCACACTTATTATCCTTTTTTTTTTTTTTCTTCGTAATAGCTATCCTAATGAGTATGAAATGTTATCTCATGGTTTTTATTTGCATTTCCCAGTTCACTTCCAAGCCTCACACAAGGTCTGTTACCTGAATTTGTCTCCCAGCACAGCTTCCAAGTTATTATTTTATTTGGCAGGTAAGTAGAATGAAGGGTAGAAATGATAAGGAAATACTGAAAGAACCGTTTCTTCTCTTTTTTCTTTTTCTTTTTCTTTTTCTTTTCCTTTTTTTTTTTTTTTTTTTTTTTTTTTTTCTGGTGCCAGAGATTAAACCCAGGGCCTCACACATGCTAAGAACATGTTCTACCATCCCCAGCCACTAAAAGAGCTATTTCATGAAAAACTATACAAGGCGATAATAGACCTTTAATAGTATGTAAAGTGAAAAAAAAAGCGAGATAGTATTATAAATATTACAGAATAATACTTTGCAGTCTCACCAACTGAAAGATTCCAGACAAAGCAGTGGAAATAGCATTGCCAAATGAGAGACTGAAACAGGAAATGACAGATCCACCAATACCCCATGACTATACTTGTTCATAAGTATATCACAAGCACATTTCAGGTTTCCCTGAAATACTTGGGAATGTAAGTGTCAGGGTGTGAGCAAAGGAGATATACATACTGACCATTTTTTCTCACTGTTATAACATTAATAAGCATGAATTTCTATTTCCTATGCTGAATTCCTACAGGTTGAAATGCTAACTCAATTTTTGTTGTTGTTTGTTTGTTGCAGTACTAAGTACTGAACCCAGGAACACTCTACCTATGAGCTACATGCCCATCCCTTTTAATTTTTTATTTTGAGACAGGGTCTTGCTAAGTTTCTGGGGCTGCCCTCGAACTTGCCATCCTCCTACCTCAGCTTCCCCAGCAACTGGGATTATAGATTTGTGCCACTGCACAGGGTTTAACTCAATATTCTTGAAAGTTTTACTTTCTTTTTCTTTTTAGGGGGAGTAACCAGGGATTGAACTCAGGGGCACTCAACCACTGAACCACATCCCCAGCCCTATTTTGTATTTTATTTGGAGACAGTCTTACTGAGTTGCTTAGCACCTCGCTTTTGCTGAGGCTGGTTTTGAACTTGAGATTCTCCTGCCTCAGCCTCCATAGTTGCTGGGATTATAAGCATGCACCACTAAGCCTAGCGGAAGGTCTTACATTCTAAAGAGATTATAGCAATTTATTTATTGAATCACTTACTTAGTTTGACTTAAATTTAGGAGATTGAATTGATCATATTCCTGTCTTACAAGGTACTTCTTATTATTTGGGAGTTGTATGTGGTTTTATTTGTGATGCCAGGGATGGAGCCCAGAGCCTTGTTCATGCTAAGCATGAATCTACCACTGTGCTTCAACCCCATCACTCTTTCATTTATTTAATTTGTGTTCTTTCTCTTCTATCCACATTCTCTAATCTTTACTTTCTCACTGCAGTCATTCCAGTGTATTTCATGTATATCCTTTTGTTTGTAGGTGTTTATTTTAAATGTGTATTATCAAAAAGAATAAATAAAATAAAATATGCATTATTATTTTAGATACATATTTTTTACTTATGTACATAGTGTTGTAATTTAAAAATTTTTTTTCTTCTTCATAGCCGCATATTTTAAGATATGGTCCAGTTGCTTCTGATTATTGCATAGTACTCCACCCACCACATTCTGCCTAAGGACTTCTTTGATTATGGACACCCAAATTACTTCCAACTCTTCATAATCAAAAACAATGTTACCGGGGCTGGGGTTGTAGCTCAGTGGTAGAGCACTTGCCTAACACATGTCAGACACTGGGTTCCCTCCTCAGCACCACATAAAAAAATAAGTAAATAAAATCAAGGTATTATGTCCATCTACAACTAAAAAAATGTATTAAAAAAAAATGCTACCACGAATATATTTCTTTGTGCCCTTATATAAGCTGTGTGAGAATTTCTTTGGGTTGTAAATACAGTAGCAGCTGGGGTCTGTGGCACAAGCCTGTAATCTCAGGACTGAGATGGGAAGATCCCTAGGTCAACCTCAGCAAGTTATCAAGACCCTGTCTCTAAACAAAAAACAAAGAGGGCTTGGAATGTAGTTCTGTGGTAGAGCTCCCCTAAATTCAATCCGTAGTACCATAAATCAATCAATCAATAAATATGGCAGCATAATTGAATACTTTATAAGTTTTTCCTCCTCTTCCTCTCCCTTCTCCTCCTCCTCCTCCTCCTTCTTCTTTTTCTTCTTCTTTTTGTGGTAATGGGAATTGAACACAGGGTTTCACACATGCTAGTGAGCACTCCACCACTGAGTGACATCCTCAGCCCTTTTTTAAATTTTTTAAAATTTTGAGACAGGGTCTCCTAAAGTTGCCCAGGCTGACCTCCAACTTACAGTCCTTCTGCCTCAACATCCTGAGTTGCTAGGATTAGAGTCTTGAGTCATCACCCCCAGCTGGATTTTTCATTTATAATTTTTGATTACTGATTAGGGTAAACATGTGGGTATGTGTGTATGTTGAGTGTGTTTCTTTAACCACTGTATTTTAGGAATTTTCTGATCACATTCTTAGCCCTATCTTCCCTTGCATCTTTAAAGAATAATGTAGTCTGTAATTGATTATAATACATTGAACAAATGTGACACGAGTTCATGATGATACTCAAAGACAGAGAGAGAGAGAGAGAAGGAAAAAACACATTTGCCACTATGATAGGGTAGGAATGCTATGACACCAACTTCTTTGTCAGGAAATTGGTAATTAAAGACAAAGAATGAAGCATTTGACTTGCCATTTTAGGAAGAAATTAGATTCTTCCCTATTTGATGAGGGGAAACTTCTTTACAGAAGAATGTCAGCTAACAAATGTACTAGGATTGATAGAATTAGAAAATCACCATTTTGCAATCTCCAGTGAGATAATTGATTCAGGCAAGGATCATCAGTGAATGTTAAACTATTAAAAAAGAAAGAAAAAAAGGCCAATCTACCCTTGTATCTATTTCCTACCATTCACTTGTTCTACAAACACTTCCAATTTCCCCCTGTTCCTGTCATTCTAGTGAAACTGCATGCTTGAAAGACAATGGCGACTTCTCAATTATTAAATACAATGGCCTTTTCTCAATTATCTTCCATGATCTCTTCATGGTATTTTACATTAGTGGCCACTTTTCTTTTCTTATGACCTTTTCCTTTCATTGACAAAAAGACTGGTTTTCTGTTGCTATATAATGTACCACTCTAATATTTAGTGACTTAAAACGATAATTTATTATTTCTCACAGCTCTGGTGGTATGCCAGGCTAGGTTGGGTTGTTTTCACTTGGGACCTCTGCTGAGGCTGCTTGACCAGCTGGACACCTGAAAGCTTGACTGGGCTAGCCTACAAAGATGGCTTCTTCACTCACTTTTCTGGTACCGCAGCTGGCATGGCTGGAACAATTGGAGATGAGTGGGGCATCTTTCTCTCCAGGTGACTAGTTTGGGCTTCCTAAATAGCATGGTGGATTCAGGGTAGCTAGTCTTCTTACATAATACCTAGCTTCCCCCAGAGCAAGTGTCCCAGGAGGAAGCTGCAAAACTTCTTATGAGACAATTAGTGATCTCTTTTTCACCCAATATGCATTAGCCACTATTTCCAGCATTGGTTTCTTTAGAAGGGAAAAAGAATCTAAAGTCCCTTCCAAAGTTAAGTGTAAAATTCCTCCATATTTTTACAGTTTCATGTTTAATGATGCAATTCATCCATATCTAATCCCAAAGCAGTTTTGTCCACCTTTATCAAGTCTTTGGAAAGCATTTAACTTAGTTTTCATAGAATCTGGAACTAACTATCCTCTTGCATTTGTGTTTCCACAGTTAATTTAAGAATTAATTAAAATAGCATAATTTCAGTAATAAATACAACTAACATACAGAGGTTTGGGGACAAACATCTCTCTCAACTGATAGGATCAGTAAATACTAGGTAGTAATCTATTGGAGGTGAGTGTTAAATATAAATTAGAATTTTTTTTATAGGGATGGATTTTATATAGGAACGGAGAGCATTGATTAATCTGATTAAGGAGCTAAAAGAGTTTCTAATGTATCTTTTTTGAAACCATCTGATTTGAAGTAACATAAGCCTCCTTAAGATACAGAATTTCCAGTTACTTGGGAGATCAGGTCAGGAAGACGATAAATTTGAAGCCAGCCTGGGCAATTTAATGAGAGCCTGTCTGAAAATAAAACTAAAAAAAAAAAAAAAAAAAAAAAAAACAAAGGTCTTCAGGGGATGTAACTCAGTGGTAAAGTGCTTGCCTATCATATGTGAAGTCCTGAGTTCAATCCCCAGTACCACCAGAAGATAAAAGAAAGAAGGAAACATAGTATTGATTGGCTCATATAACCCAAAGTCTGAAGGGGTGAATCTGGCATGGCTTGATTCAGGAGCTAAAATAATGTCATCAACTCCCAATCTTCCTCTGTTTTTCAGCTGTACTCACCTCCATATTGGCTTCATATTAGACCCCACATGCCAGCAAAGTAGTGAAGACAGTACACTCCACAGAACATGTATTCCTCTTTGCAATCCAAGCAAAAATGTCACTACTTTTCATTGGCTAAGATTGGGTATATGCTCACTGGTGCTGACCTATGGCAAGGACAAATTTATTTAGGACTGAGTCCTATTCCTCCCTGAAGATCCACCTAGTAGAATTGCCCTGGAGCTTTCCAGTATGCCATTATGGAAGGAAGTCTGTTCCTGAGGTAGTAATTGGAATGAAGGAAGGAACATGTGCTACCTGAAAGTGTGAGTGTAACATCATGTTCTTCTCTTTGCACTCTCCATATCAGCTCCAGCACATGTCCCTGCACAAAGCAAGCATTGCTTATCACAAACCTGAAATTTGCAAGCCATCTTCCTCTTCACTCACTGTGCATCTTATTTATTTATTTGGTACGATGATTGAACTCAGGCATGCATTACCACTGAGCTCCATCCCAGTCCTTTATTTATTTATTATTTTAATCTTTGAGACAGAGTCTTGCTAAGTTGCTGAAGCTGCCTTCAAACTTGTGATCCTCCTGCCTCAGCCTCTCAAGTCACTGGTATTACAGACATGTGCCATCAAGCCTGGTCTCACTGCAGTTTATAGAACATTTGCTCTGACTGAGCAAAACATCAGTTCACATTTGCCCAAGTTTTGTTACCTTTTGATCTCTGGTGCAGTCAAAAGATCTCAAAGCATAGGTTTGAATGGGGTTTGGACTTCTAGAACTGAGCTCTGTATGGAATTCCCTAAGGATAAAGTCATTCCTGCTCAATCTCAAGTCTCATATTGCTTTATAATGCTGGTTATATTGAGGCTGTAGTTTTAATTTCACCTTTTGGGCTTGTACTACAGACACTTTAAAAAACTCTCTTTGGGTCTGTCTTCTAATCCCCTTCCCTAACTCTGACTTCCCTTGGCCCCTCTTCCCTCAGACACAGCTGCCTGGCTGGAGGGCACTCAGTCAGCACTGTTGCCTAGGCAACCCAGAAGGGGGCTTCAATCTACCGCCTCCCCAGAGGGGCTGGGCTGGCTCTGAGCCAGGAAGAGGCAGGGGGCAGGGGACCTAACTGGCCCTGCGCAGGGCATGTCGGGATATAAACAGACTACTCTTGTTCTGCCTGCCATAGAGACAGGGGAACGTCATGGGTGTGATTGTGTGTCTAGCAAGCAAACAACCAAGGATGTCACTGCCTGCTAAGACAACAGGAATGGAACAGAAGACCCTCCCCTACAACTTGGGCTCAGATCTGCAGGGTTGGGATTAAAGGTCTCAGGCTTTGTATTAGTTTCTAGGGTTGCCATAACAAAGTGTCATAAACTGAGTGGCTTAAAACAATAGAAATTTATTGTCTCTCAGTTTTGAAGGCTAGAGGTCTCAAAATCAAAATGTCAGCAGGATCATTCTCCCTCTGAAGCTTCTAGGGAAACCCCTTGCCTCTTCCTGGCTCGTGGTTTCTTGGCAATCTCTGACATTCCTTGGCTTATGGCTGTGTAACTCCTATCACTGCATGACCATGAAGTTTGTTTTCATGCAGCCATCTTTTTATGCGGACACTAGTTATATTCAATTAGGGGCCCACCCTTACTCCAGTATGACTTCATCTAACTAGTTACATCTGTAATGACCCTACTTCTGAACAAGGTCACATTCTGAGAGTATAGAGGTTTGAACTTCGACCCTTTTGTAAGGGACACAATTCAACCCATAAGAAGCTCCCAGGTGAGTATGAAATAATGAGGAAGATTTTTTTCCTTTTGGTGCTGGGGATTGAACCCAGGGCTTTGTGCATTCGAGGTAAGCACTCTACCAATTGAGCTACAACCCCAGTTCCAGGAAGATGGTTTTAGAAGTTCCTATAGTATAAGACAAAGTCCTGGAAACGTTAATTGATCAGACCAAGGGAATCCTGGAACACCAGACTGAAGATGTTGGCTTTTATTTAGTAGAACCCTGAAGGGTCTAGAGCAAACAGCAGTGTGTCAACCTATGAGGCTTAAGGTTTTTGTCAGTGGTTGTTTTTTATTTTTTTTAATGCTGGTGGAATTAGTCACTTTTTTCTCCAGTTATATTCCTCAGCTGCTTTTTAATTTTTTAATTTTTTTATTTAAATTTTTTTGGTATTGGGGATTGAACTCAAGATGCTCTCTCTGCCCCTGAGCTACATCCCCAGCCCTTTTTATTTTGAGATAGGACTTATTAAGTTGCCCAGGCTGACCTTGAACTTGTGATCGTCCTCCTTAGCTACTTCTTTAAATCACAGCCCAACCAGATAGCTGAAGCATGGCATAAAATGAATAGCACAGACTTTGGAGTGGTTCAGAAGTAAAACTGTCATTTACCAGCTGTGTCAGCCTTAGTTGCCTCAGCAGTCAAATAAGAATAGTAAGAGAGATGTTGGAGGGATTAAGGGAGGAAGGGAGCTAGAAAGGGAGGGAGAGGGGTGGAGAGGGAGAGAGGGAAAGGGAAAGGGAGAGAGGGCCTCAGAAGAATGTCTGACAACGCAAGAACTCAGTAAAAGTTCACAGCAATTGTGCAAAGATGAATGGTTCATTTGGCTAAGGAGGGCAGGAGAAGTCATTGTTATTAGTGCTGGTTGTTACACTTCAGACCCTGAAACTACCCCTCCCTTCTTCCTTCCAGGAATAAGTCTCTCACATTTGCATAGCAGTTTTCAGCTTTCCAAGTACTCTGTCATCCATTCTCCTTCTCTCTATGTAATCTTCACCACAATCGCATGAGGTAGTCAAGACTGTCATTTTTGTCTCCATTTTGCAGGCAAGAAACTGAGACCCAGAAGAGTTCAATTTGCTGCTGTGAACATTTTTTTTATTCTGGGACACATAGGGCACATGATGCTTTCAGGTGACACACTCCTGTGTATAATTTCTGCCATATCTTTACGCTTTCTCTCCCAATGGTAAGTATGTAGCCATTAAGAAAAGTAAAAGGAAGCCAGGCCATGCCTATAATCCCAGCAATTTGTCAGGCTGAAGCAAATTTGAGGCCAGGCTTGGCAATTTAGAAAGATCCTCAGTGACTTAGGAGGGAGACTTTGTCTCAAAATAAAAAATAAAAAGAACTGAGGATGTAGTTCAGTGGTAGGTCAAATCTGGGTTTAATCCCAAGGAAGGAAAGACGTAAGTTATATGTAATAGATATAAAAAGAGGTCTTCAATATATTTTGATGAAAAAATCAGATTGCAAATTTACAATTTATGTTAATATTCTATTACTATGTCTATTTAATATATGTATGTTTACATGTGCATAAAGTTGTCAGAAAAGCCACACAGGAAATTGTTAACAGTGGTAAACTCTGGAATTGTAGGGTAAAAGGTGGTAGAGTAGGGAGAGGATGTTGGTACTTTGTATATTTTTAAGCATGTATTATTTTTATAATGAAAAACATTCTATTTTGAAAAAATAAAGCATCAACTATGCAAGCAGAATTATAGACAGACCTTGAATCTGCTCTGATTTTCTTCAAGGAAATTATTCATGAATATGCATAGGCTATCTCTGGAAAGATATTCAAGAAGCTGATGACAGACTTCCACTAGAGAGGAAGTTTGGGGGACTACTGCTTAGAGTCAGGGAGGGAGGAAAATGGACTTTTCAGTGTATACTCTTAGAAGATTAAATTTGTTTTCAACCAAGTGCCTTATTATGAATTCAAATAAGCTAAATGAATATTATTAAAAGCTTCAGTGATTTATAATTGCCAATGGATAATTTGTAACTCACCTTATGACTGATTACAACACACCAGCTATTCTTATTGGATTAGATGCTAAGTAAAGAGCTGACATTCAAACTCAGGAGTCCTGACTTCAAGTCCATGGCTTTTTACATCATTGCCCAGTGTGGTTGCTTCAAGCCCTGTATGTTCACAATCCCACTATCCCCCAGGTTCACTTCCCCAGGCTCAACAAGCCATGGCAGAAATATCACAATTGCCTGAGCAGAGAAGTCATAACTGTGGAATGAACTTGCCAACCAGTCTCTAACCAACCACATTCTGTATTGTTTTGCCCGGTTCCTTTTTTTTCTTCTCCTTGAATTATAACTTGCATGCTCTTAAGTGTACAACTATTAAGTATTCAGTTCAATGAATTTTTACACGTCCACCTGTGTAAGCAACACCTAATCAAATATAGACCCTACTCTAACATTGGTCCACTTTATGCTTTGAATATAGTCCTTGCTTCTCTGCCACTGTAACTTTTTTTTTTTTTTTCCGGTGCTGGGGATCAAACCAGGGCCTTGTGCTTGCAAGGCAAGCCCTCTACCTATCGACTGAGCTATCTCCCCAGCCCTGTAACTTATTTTTTAAATGAACATTTTTCCTTCTCTGCTTCTCTTCCTGCTCCTTCCTAATATCTCCACCTCCCCAATCTCAAGGGGAAACAATTACCTTTCTTCCCTTTTAGGCAGATTTATCTGTCCTTAAGTAGGCACCCAACATAGGAACGAAGTAATCTAGAGTTTGAGGATGGTACCAGATCTCAGAAATGACTATCTCCCAAATTAACAAATGGATTACAACTCCAACAGAAAGCACATGGAATGTAGCCTTTGAATCACCTCTTAAAATCCCCCTGTTCCTGCTGATGGGCAGAATCCCAACCTTTGGGACAGGAGTCCCCTGTGTTTCTCCTTTGTGATCAAAGCAATAAATCTTCTTTTTCTCAAAACTGTGTCCTCTTCATTGGATTGGCATTGGGGACAAGGACCAAGCTTTCAGCAACACTACCATCTCTCTGGAAGACTCCCTCATGCCCCTCCAGTCTATCCTACCCCCTAAAATGGAACCACTATTCTGACTCCTATCATTGTAGGTTAATTTTACCTGTTTTAGAACTTCATATACATGAAATCATACAGTACCTACTCTTTGGTTTCTGGTTTCTTTTGCTTCACACTGTTTGTGAGATTTATCCACATTATTGTGTACAGCAATTATTTGTTCATTCCTGGGCTAGAAGTGCTGAATCACAGGGCAAACATATTTAACTTATAAATTCTGTCCAACAGTTGTCTAGTTTATACTCCCACCAGGAATGTAAGAAAGGTTCAGTTGTTTCATGTCTTTACACACACTTGATACTGTCAGTCCTTTTAATTTTAGACATTTGGGTGGGGGTCGCCACCTCTATTTTGAACCCCCTCTTGTTTCTATGGTTCCCATCTGCTCAGTCCCTCAATGGATTGTTTGGACTTTTGGCCAATCCTTCCTGCCCCTCCTTTCCTGGAACAGAACCCTATCCTTCTATAACCCCAGCCCCTCCCTGAATCCTAGTGTTCACCACAAACAAATCTGATCCCTGCCACAGGCTGAGACCCGATTCCAGCACAAACTAAGGTCTAATGCTAATCACAGACTGGCATCAACCCTAATCACAGACTGTGCTCTTAGCCCACCACACACTGAGCCCTAATCACAGCTACAGGGTGAACCCCGATCCCAAACACAGTCAGAGCCATGAACCCAGCAACAGACTGAGTTTTAATCCTAGAAGGAGGTTTACACTGACCTGATCCAAACTCAGATTAGTAAACACAAATGCCAAGCACAATGTCAGAAACTATTAGGCAATGTCAAATTGCATGAATAAAATACATTGTAAAGCAAACTACTATCTATCTCATATAGGGTCTCCTTGGTTCACTTCAAATTTTAATTGTGACAACTTTGCTAAATTAGGGAAAGAGATTACCATCAACCCCACCGTGACATGCAGTAAAAAACAGGCTGGGGGTAGGAGTGGGGCTGTGTGTGGCTCAAGGAAACCTAAAGCTAAGCTAGTCCTGCAGATGGTGGTAGAAAGATGGGTAACCTTCTTCCTGTCCTCACAAGATGGCAGGTTTATTTTAAGGGTGTTTTTGGCAGCTTAAAAAATGGATTCAAAGAACACTGGGGGAAGCCTCTGATTTTTGGGTTTCTGCCCATAGTTCCTTTTTTCTTTTCTTTTTTTTTTTTTTTAAACAATGGTATTTGACTCCCAGTGAGATTTGTTCCTTCATTACATTCTGATCATATTGCTATTCACATCCCCCTCCCTGCAGAGGCTATTAGGAAGGAAAAAGGAGCCAGAGCCTTAAAGAACTAATGCTTAGAGGTTTTGTTTGCCCTATGTCTGCTAATCAGTAGCAAGCTGAGAACATAATTTTCACTTGAGAAAAAATCTTGATTTCTCCCTTAATGGTGGAAGGCGCACCTCTGAATGTCCTGTGTCCTATGAAGGATGAGTGAGGAGTCCTTAGGGCAAAATAGACCTTCACAAAAATGTTCTCTTGAGGACAAAAATCTTGATTAGTTTGAGATTTCTGAATTCCTACACATTAACTGGATAAAGTAGCTTTTGTAATAGGCCCCATGGCATTGTGGAAAAGACAGTGGGATGTATAAGTCAGGAGACCTGGACAGTCCTGCCACCATATTTGACAAGGTACAGATCCCCTTCTTCTCTCAAGGTCTCTCTCACCATCTATAACAATAAAGTTAAGTGTAGTTTTGTAATATCTTCTATTTATATTACCTCATTTGATCTTTAAAAGAACCCCGGTAAGATGGGAACTTTTATTATTCCAATTCTTCAAAGCAGATAGAAGAAATTGGGCATGGTGGTCCATGCCTGTAACACCAGTTACTTGGGAGGCTGAGGCAGGAGGGTTGCAAGTTTGAGGACAACCTGGGCAACTTGGCAAAACCTTGTCTCCAAAATCAAAAACAAAAAGTGCTGGGAATGTTGCTCAGTGGAGGAGCAGTTCCCCAGCATTGAAAGAGTGGGGGAAAGAAAAAAAGAAAGAAAGAAAGAAAGAAAGGAAGGAAGGAAGGAAGGAAGGAAAGAAGGAAGGAAGGAAGGAAGAAAGGAAAGGAATTTTCTAGAAATAATCATGTTGGTTAACTGCCCTATAATGGTCAATGTGTCAATTGAAGGGATTATGAATAAAGAGTTTCTCTTTTTTCCTCCTTTTAGAGCAAATTTGTTTAACTTTCTAGCTCTGCATCTTTGAAAGCCTAACTAATAAAGAGGTAATGTGAGTTATCATGTTAAGCATCATTAATTATGCTAAAAATAACTTCTGATTGGTAAACTGCCTCTTGGTCAGGATACATAAGTACCTGCTGGGAAGCTATCCGTGACTTTGGGCCTTCCTAATTGTACTGATTCTTGTAACTAGGTTCATCTCTTATGGGGATCCTTAAAGCTGTGTCCATGGGATATAAGATTTTAATTCCTTTTTGGGACAGGGCATTTCTAATTAAAGTTGTTACCACAATCACTGAGTGATCTTATCTCCTTGCGCCTGAGCTGTCACCTGAGGGGAAGAAAAAAAGATTGATCACTCCAAGAATTCCTGCTGAAAGAAATGATGGAAGCTGTCCTGCTAGCATGGGATCTCTTATTTTGGACCCTTCTGAAGTAATCTGATGTCGACTGAGGCCTACAGTAATTGGGTGACATTAAATATCCAGTTGAACCCAAAGACAACCTGATAGTGAATATTTCAGGGGCAAATCTAAGTCCAGTAGTTTGGAAGATAGGATTCCAGCCCTGTTTTGTCTGCCTCTATAACCATGGTTCTCAATCTTTACCACATACTGGCCTCATATTGAAATGATATTGAATCACTTGCCACGATAGATACAGCAATTAAAAAGAACAAAATATTGCTATATACAACTGGAATGAATCTCTCAAACATGAGGGAAAGAAGCAGACACAAAATAGCACAAAGTGGATAATTCCACTTGTCTAAAGTTTAAATACAACAAAATTTACCCAAATATTGACTGTCATGAGGGGTGAGTATTGACTGGAGGCAGAAAGGAGCCTTTTAGGGATCTATAAATGTTCTATACCTTGATCTCTGTGGTTGTTACACGAGTGGATGAATATATTCATGTATGTGAAGACAGCCTTAATTACAGCATCTAGAAGTGGAAAGATAGACTGGACCCAAGGTGAGTGGGGCATTTTATTGGACATTTGTGTTCTTGGGCTAGAAGCTACATGTTAGTGAGAATGTCCCACTCACCATGGCATTGTGGAAAAGACAGTGGGATGTATAAGTCAGGAGACCTGGACAGTCCTGCCACCATATTTGACAAGGTACAGATCCCCTTCTTCTCTCAAGGTCTCCTCTCACCATCTATAACAATAAAGTTAAGTGTAGTTTTGTAATATCTTCTATTTATATTACCTCATTTGATCTTTAAAGAATGTGAGCCTCATGGTAAAGTATATAATAGTATTTCAATCAGAGACATGATACTTTGAGAGAAGAGAAATAGGGGCACTGAACTTTCAATTTCCAAGGGAAGCAAAGAAGCAGAGCCTGGTGCTGCAACCAAAAGGTAAAACTCCACTCTTCAAGGAGCTAGTCATACAAAACACAGGGAAAGTAATATTTGTGTATACCGAGTGACAGTTTTGGGAATAATATTTTACTTTTAATCTCTCTCTCTCTCTCTCTCCACTTATTTTGGAAGAGGTTTCATTGAAGGTTAATTTTTTTTTTTTTTTTTTTTTTGGCAGTGCTGGGGGTTGAACCCAGGGCCTTGTGCTTGCAAGGCAAGCACTCTACCAACTGAGCTATATCCCCAGCCCTAAGGTTAATTTAATAAAATAATATATAAGCCATAATTTTAGCCAATTTGGAGCCCATTCAGCGCCTGAAATTAAACCCTGCCCTGGTTAAAAAAAAAAAAAATTCATTTCTGGCTTCCGATTGGCACAGAACTTCTATCATAGGATCAAATTGAAAGAAAATTCTGGAGTCAGGTCTTACAAGATATGGCTGAAAATATGAAGACCATTGTCCTGGGTAAGCAAAGACCTTGTAGGAGGGGACAGAGCGTGAGAAGTATCTACATATTTGAAAGTTTGTCATAGAAGAAAGGTCAAATTCACCCAAGATGACTTCAGAGAGGAATGAGGACTAGTGAGGAGAAATATTCTGGGAAATAGAGTATAATGAGGAGAACCCTTCATGGAGAATCAAAGACCTCATGATGTTTCTAAAATGGAGTTCATTCATATAGTAATTCATTTCCTGTGCTAGGCTCTTGGTCACAGAGGAGAACATGACCCCCCAGGTCCCTTATCAGTGGTATAGGACTGAAAAAATAGTGACTGAAATTTTAGTTGCCATCTTGGTCTATGAGATATCCTTCAGAATGGAAGCCACTAAGGATAGTAGAAGAAAAAATGCCTAAGGATCTTGGGTCTCATGACTATGGTATCTCCATATCAGCTATATTGAATATTGTTGGACTTCTTTTACATGAAAGAATATCTACTTAATTTTTGTTATTTGTTTATTTTTCAGTTATATGCAATCAATCCTAATCTTGATACATAAAACAAAGTATAATTGTTTTAGTAAAAAATACTTTTAAACTAAAATTGTGTACAATGACAACTGAGACCCCTTTTAGTTTAAACACCTGGATACTTCTTGTTTTATTCTCCTAGGCTCCAGTGTGATGTCATCTTCTATATGAAACTTCCCCAGATGCTTTAGAAGCACTGGATTTCTCCCTCCTTGCTTTTCCTACAACACTTTGTTATACTGGTAATAACACATAAAACTGAGTTTTTTGCTTTTGTGTGTGTGTGTGTGTGTGTGTGTGTGTGTGTGTGTGTGTGTGTGCTGGGGAATTTTTATTTTTTTATACAGGAGACTGAATCCAGGTGCACTCTACTACAGAGTTACATCCCCAGTTCTTTTTATTTTTTATTTTGAGACAGTGTCTCACTAAGTTGCAGTCTGGTCTCCAATTGGCAATCCTCTTGCCTCAGCCTCCTGAGTCATTAGGATTACAGGTGTGCATCGTTGTCCGTTCCAGTTGAATTTTATGACAGGTCTCTGATATATACATTTATGGCTACTGTCCATTATGGATCCGTTGGTAAAGACGAAGAGTGTTTAAATGGGGAGGGCACCCATGTTGCTGTCCAAGGTTCTGAATCTTCAAAGCACACTATGACAGCTGTTTGCTCTGGTCTCTAAAACCCTAATTAATACACCTGACCAACCTTGATATTCTGACAAAGGAAGGAAGAGGCAGAGGTAGAAGACAGTGAGAGCTGAAAAAAGAGACAGCAAGCAGAGGCTTCTCAAAGCTTAGCCACTGAGAGGAGGCCAAGCAAGTAAAATGAGAAAAAATTTTTTTTCTTTTAACACTGTCAAATAATGTTATCAAAGTTAACAAAGATGGAAGCTAAAGATGAGTAATAAATTTGTGTTCTAAGTGATGCAAAGCTGTGCTTGTATTGATATGAACAACTACATTTGTGCAGACAGGGAAGCAGAATATCATATAGATAGAGATGATAAGAGGGATGATCTTCACAAGATTTATATTAGCATGCCCGTGCTTTTATTTTTCAGTCTTAATTAATAGTTTGTGATTTTTTTTTAATTTCTAGTTGTAGATGAACACAATACCTTTATTTTTATTTATTTATTTTTATGTGGTGCTGAGGATTGAATCCAGTTTCTCACACATACTAGGCAAGTGCTCTACCACTGAATCATAACCCAACCCCTTGGTTTGTGATTTTTAAAAAGTAGTGTCACAGGGCTGGCTGGGGATGTGACTCTGTTGTAGAGTGATTGCATATTATGCACAAGGCCCAGGGTCTAATTCCTACCACAGCAAAAAAAATAAAACATAAGAAATAAGAAATAAAAATAGTTCCACAGAACAACTTGAATAATGACTTATGTTTTACAATTCATACAGCTAATTTCAGGTATTTGAAAATGATTATGATATTTTGGGTTACAAGAAATGTTTTCCTTTCCCAAATTTGGAGAATGGAATGTTCTTCCCCTATCTCCCTCCTCCCTGCAACCTCGTCCAATTGCTTACCCCATGTTTAGCTTGGCTAGTCAAGTGAGTCCCTCCTGCACTATAATTTTATGTTGCTCTTGATTCAAATTCATGCTAGGTGTTTAAAAATGCATTATCTCAGTTAATCCTCTCAACAGCCTACTGTATCAGTATAATTATTCTCATTATGAATACATTCATATCATGGATCTTTGAGGCTGTTTGTGAATAGTTGAAAC
The DNA here is from genome assembly GCF_902686455.1 of Sciurus vulgaris. Classification (NCBI taxonomy): domain Eukaryota; kingdom Metazoa; phylum Chordata; class Mammalia; order Rodentia; family Sciuridae; genus Sciurus; species Sciurus vulgaris. The sequence goes on from NC_136476.1 coordinate 53,830,265, forward strand.
AATGAATAGTAATTCACAAATGTCAAGGGTGTATTCTAATTTACCTGTCTCCCAAAATAGCTTTTGAAAACTTTGAAGTCATGAAACATGTCTTATTCATCATTATATTCTCAACAATAACTAGCATGGTTCCTGACACGTAGTAGGGGCTCTAACATATTTTTTGAATAAGTGAATTAATTACTGGAAATGTATAATAATCAGCATTGCATTTAAATCATTTAAATATGGTGAATTTCTACATAATAAATCAAAGATATATAAGGGAAATATCAAAATGTCTTAACCTAGTGAGTGAGTAGGTCAGGGAACAATCTTACACATAGTGTCTTTTATACAAAACAATGTTTTCTTGAAAATCAAAATAGGGGGCAGAAATACCGAAATAACCCCTCTTCACATCTAACAATCACTCTTGCAATAAACCAAAATAATTCAGTTTATTCTAAAGAATAAAAAGATTCCCGGGTGCAGTGGTGCATGCCTGTAATCCCAGTGGCTCAGGAGGTTGAGACAAAAGAATCACAAGTTCAAAGCCAGCCTCAGCAATTTAGCAAAACCCTGAGCAACTTAGTGAGATTCTGTCTCAAAATAAAAAATGAAAAGTCCTGAGGATGTGGCTCAGCAGCTAAGTACCCCTAGGTTCAATCTCTGGTACAAAAAAAAAAAAAAAAAAAAAAAAAGGAATAAGAAGGTTATCCCTCCAGTCTCTCTCCTCTTTCTTCCTTCTCCTCCTTACTCCTTCTTCTTCTTCCCCTATGTTCCCATTTTCAAGCTACTGAGATTCAACTGCATTAATGCACTACAAGGATGTCAGACACTTCCTTCAAGAGTTTACTCTCTAGTCAAGAGGAAATAAGGTCACAAATAACAATGTCTATAACACAGTGATAATGTCTGACTTTTATTTGGTGGGGGGAGCTCTTGGGGATTGAACCCAGAGGTGCTTTACCACTGAGCCACATCATCAGCCCTTTTTATTTCTATTTTTTATTTTAACACAGGGCTCAATAACTTTCTTAGGGCCTCATTAAGTTGCTGAGACTGGCCTAGAACTTTCCATTCTCCTGCCTCAGCCTCCTGAGTGACTGGGTTTACAGGAATGTATCACCATGCCTGGCCTACATTTGACTTTCCATAATAACATCAACCCCACAGTTTTGCCCTGAGCTGCTTTTTTGCCCACTATGAATCCCATCTTGGAAGACTTGCTTGATCTTGTTTCCTGAGCACAGGAGCAAAGAAAATTCGTCTCCTCAGTAAGTACTATTGTTATCTGGCAGAACTGCAATAAAAACGGGACTTTCCTTTGAGATTAAAAACTAGGGAAAGCCTCAGAAAGACATTCACAATTACTAGATCTACTCATAAAACAGACTATAACAACTGGAAGGAGCTTTATAGATTCTCCACTCCACCCTCCTCATTTTTCAGATCCAGAAACTGGGGTCAAGAGAGGGGGAAAGATCTGCAACAGGGCTAGAGCATAGGTTTACAGGCTCCCACTAAGTACTCTTCCTATTTTCTACTGTTTCTTAGAGTTACCAAGATTCATTCAGGACTGGTGTGTATGACCACAGACTGGGCCCTGAAAAACTCTGACATGACCATGATGCAAATGACCCTGTAGGAGTTTGCATGTGGTCACCCAGATTTCACTGGTTCACTCCTGAGACTATTCTAAGTACTGTAGATAAACTGTTAAAGATATTAATAATTATGTATTTATTTTCATGTTTAAAAAGCATAAAAAACATATTGAACTTTTATTTTATAGATGGGGATTTTATATAGTGCTAAAAAGTCTTTTTCAAAATTTAAGTTGAAAAAGTGAATGAATTAGAATAAAAATATTCTAAAAAAGTAAGGAAGCTAGTACAAGAATGGAGTATAAATCATGAAAGTGGTATGCAAATTGTTGAAGTTTAGGAAACATGTATTTAAGGACTGGGGCTGTAGCTCAGGGGCAGAGTGCTTGCCTGGCACACGTGAGGCACTGGGCTCAATCCTCAGTACCACATAAAAATAAATAAAACAAAGGAAACATATGTTTATTATATTATATTGCATCTTTCCAAGACAAGATGAAGGACCTTGACAATTTACCTGCTCAGAAGATTTTGAGAAGACAACTTTTTAATGTGAAAGTGATGACTGAATAGCTGGACTTGTGCATATTTAAGAGATACTGACTAAATGCAGTTAGAAGTAGGGGTTATATTCAGTGAGCATAAAAGACAACTAACTGGGCGCAGGGGTGCATGTCTGTAATTCCTGAAACAGACAGGAGGATTGCAAGTTCCAGGCTAGCCTTGGTAACTTAGCAAGATTCTGTCTCAAAATAAAATATAAAAAAGGAGTTAAGGATGTAGCTCAGTAGTAGGGAGCCTGAGTTCAATCCCCAGTACTGCATAAGTAAATACATAGATAAAATAAAATAAACAACAAATAAATAAAAGGCAACTAGCTGGGCCTGAATTTTGGCATTTGATGGAAATGATTATATTTTCAAATATGCAGTTGGATTAGCAAAGTGTCAATTAGAAGCCCTGTGGTTTCTTTTCCTGTAATTGAATGTGCTCATCAGATGAGCTGGTTTTGAATTCTGCTCCTGCCACTTAGTTTGTAGCCTCTGCCAAGTCACTTAACCCCTTTGAGTTTGTGAAAAAGCTGTCATGAGGAAAATCTATGAGAATGTCAAAAGACTTTGAAGGGAAAACGAGAAAAAGACTTGAAGAGAAAGGAAGAAAAAGAAGGATGACATAAGAGAGGAAGCCGGGTTTGGAGGGACTGTAAGAAGAATGGGAGCTGGTGAAATTATTTCAGACTTCATGTGCTGAAATAGTCATTCTTGTCACAAGCTGCTAGATTTTCTTCTTATGAAAACATTTCTAAGGTGGCAGATGAATATATTTTTAAAAATTTTCCTGAAGCATAACACTTGAACAGGATGTGTTAGAGAAATGCCAAGAAAAGAAGGCAGAAGGAGGTAAAGTCCTTGAATGAAGAGGAAGATAAAGGGATTTATTCATGGACCTTGAGGCAGGTGGCCCACCTCCTCTATGAAGCTCTCTTGGATAAAATTGACAGTCTCCTTGTTGGACCCCTGCGGTAATTACACACCCTCTACTGGGGCAGATGCAATGGTTTAGGTACTTCTCTGTTGTTTCCATCAGATGATAAGTCACCTGGGTGCTAGTCTTCATTTTTCCTATTCCCAATGCCTTCCATAGAACCTGGCATATGAGATATGCTGGGTAAATGTCTGTTGAACAAATGAGCCTGGATCTAGAAACTTGAAGACATGATCTCTGAGGAATGAATGAAGTCCAGTGGACATTTGGCTCGGAGAAGAGAAGACTCTGGGAGACATACTATTTTCCAATATTTGAAGGACCATCTTGAGAATATGTGTTTGAAATGTGCTTTGTGGTCCCAATGCACAACTGGAATTAAGAAAGAAAGTCATAAGAGACCTATTATACAACAGGTGACTCCAGTAAAAAAACAATGGATTGTGTTCTTGAAAGTTGTTAAGAGTGAATTTTTAACTGTTCTCACCTCACAAAGCATGTGAGTTAATGCATATGTTAATTGACACTAAAGTATTCTGCTATGTAAAAATATCTCAAAATATCATGTACATGATAAATGTATATAATTTTGTCAGTTGAAATAAAATAATTTTCTAAAAAAAGGAAACTAGTTTTGACTTACTTTAAGTAATTCTAATAACAGAACTGGCCAGCAATACCATGGCCTATCTTAAGGGGGCCTGAGCTGATTTAAACAGAGAACAAACCACTTTTCTATATTCTCCTCTTCCTTTTTCTCCTTGTGATGGGAATGGAACTCAGAGCTCATACCTGCTTAAGCATATGCTCTGCCACTGAGCCATACCTCCAGACCCCCAATCCCTTCATTCTGTGGATGAGAAAATCAAGACACAAGTCAGACAGCAAGACTGTGGTGGAGACAACCCAAGAACATAGATCTCATTATGTCTGAGCAGAAGGACACTCTTCCCTTTTCTGTGTCGGACTTGCTGTATATCAGTAGAAATTGTACTTCTATTCTTCATTCTTTCCCTTCAGAATAAAAACTGAGAGGGGCTGAAGGTGTACTTCAGTGGTAGAGCACATGCTTAGCATGCTCAAGGCCCTGGGTTCCATCCCTAGCACAAAAATAAATAAATGAATAAACAAACAAATAAATGAATAAAATTTGCAGAATTATTACAGATTCGCTGTAATAGAAATAACATCATTGTTTGGATAAGTCACATTGCATAGTGGTTAAGGGATATGGGGCTGGAGTGCAATGTGCTGCCCATGTTCATGTGCCCAGAGGCAGGGGCATTGGTTTTTAATCTACATACAAGGTAACATAAAGGATTGAGGTTTGAGAGGCCAAAAAGACCTGGGTTCCAGTTTCACTTTTGTCAAAGCAGGACTTTGGACAAATTAGTCCTTTATGCCCATTTCCTCATTTCGAATATGAGAATATATCTACCTCCAAGGGGTGCGGTAAGGCTTAAATAAAAAAGCACATAAAGCTCTTAGCACAGCACCATAATAAGCACTTAATAATTTTTAGAAGACTGTCCTACTCTTTTTTTTTCTCAGATATAAAAACAGATAATTGAATAAGCTTTCCAAACATTCTAGCCTCTTGCCTTTCTACTGCTCAATCCCATTGTCTGCCTCCATGAATACTCTGCACCCATTTATTTATTTATTTTGGTTATTCCGGGAATGGCTCCTGCTAAGTAGGCACTCTACCACTGAGCTGCACCTCAGCCCCACTGCACTCCTTAACTAGGTGATATTACATCCTCACTTCTCCGCATGAGCTTGTTTTTCCATCTGTAAATGAAGGCAGGAGAGGAAGAATGTCTACTTTCTATTTATAACAATCCATTTCTACCACTGTTTCTTAATTTTGTAATGTAAAGAATTTAAAAATTGGACTAGACTATTGTCTAAGTTCCTTCCTTTCTCTCACATTGTTTGAGTTGGAGAATCTAAACTTCCATCTTCTCCTATTCCCATTCCCTTCTATCCCTCATCCCTGTCCCCATCTCACCTTAGAATGCAAAACTCCAGCAAGAGTAAACAATGGCTGGATGCAGTGGCACACACTTATTATCCCAGAGGCTCAGGAGGCTGAGGCAAGAGGATCACAAGCTCAAAGCCAGCTTCAACCGTTAGAGAGACCCTGTCTCTAAATAAAATATAAAAAGGGCTGGGATGTTGCTCAGTAGTTAAGCCCCTCTGGGTTCAACCCCCAGTCCCCCCCAGAGGGGAAAAAATATATATATAAAATCAGTTTTCCACTATTAAGCCCATTCCAATTCTCTAGAGCCTGATTCCTATAGACAAATGAGTTTATGACTCCAAGATTAGACTATAACCACAATCATCTATAAATTAACAATTATGTACAATTATTTGCAGTTAATTAGTAAAATTTTAAATGCAATTAATGGAATCACTTTACAAAAGTTTCTGTACCAGACTTCCCCCAACCCCCAGCCCCGGGTACTGAAGATTGAACCCTAGGGGCACTATACCACTGAGCCACATCACCAATCCTTTTTTATTTTGAGACAGGGTCTCACTGAGTTTCCAAGGCTGACCTCCAACTTGTTGTGATCCTCCTGCATAAGCCTCCTGGGTAGCTGGGACTATGGGCATATGCCACCGCACCTAGCAAGTCTGTGCCCTTTGATTTAAAGGACTCTGAAAATATCTCCCTCACTCCTTCACTGATTCAACACTTACTCACTTACTCCCTCATTCATTTCTTTAGAGAGCAGTGATCATTCATTTAATGCACTTTCTTTGAGTCTTTAGTCTGCTTGCTGCACTGGGGACAGTGTTAGATGAGCAAACCTAAGGTTGGCATTAGAAGCTCAAAATCCATTCAGGGAGGTGGCTGAGTAACCAGATAACTTGCAAAGAATAAAATAAGGTCACTGGCAAAGGGTCTGTCATGAGCTTGCCGTCAAGATGTTGGCCTGAGGCTACAGAATCTACTTCCAAGATGGACTCACATACCTGCTGTCTGGTTTGATTTTTCTCTTTTTCCCTTTTATTTATTTGTTTATGTATTTGTTGGTTCTTTCTGTCAGGAGTTTCTCACCATGTAAACATCTAGGACTGCTTGAGTGTCTTCACAACGCAGGAACTAGCTTCCCCCACAGTGAATAATTCAAGAAAGAGCAAGGCAGAAACCTTATCTGTCTTTTATGACCTAGCCTTGGAAGTCACCCTCCATCACTACTATAATTTTTTTATAGGTTACACAGGTCAGCTCTCTTCATGTGAGAGAATTCATGAACACCAGGAGAGGAGACTCAATGAGGAACATCTTGAAGTCTGGTTACCTCAATACCCCTTGAGAAAAAAAAAAACAAAAACAAACAAAAAAAAAACCTTTAGGTATCTAAGTTTGTGGGTTCTCTCTGTCCTTTCATGGAAATTCTCTCAGGAAATCAGTGGAAGAGAGTACTGGTGTACTGCCCCTATTCTTCCCCTCAACAAACCTTATCTTGGATCTCTGGCCTGTCACTATTTTCACACATATAAAAAATACAACCATACCTATTATCATAGAATGAATGGAGGTGGGATGATATATAAAATACAACTTTTAACTGTTGCTGGCTCTACCTCTGATGCTCTGCTACTTTCCTGACAACCTCTCATGCTATTCCCAGCTGCTTCTCTAATGGAAAGCAGTCTTACCATACCCTTCCCCATCCTCCCGGAATTCTATCGCAAAATGTTTTCTCCATCCTTGTACAAAAGTGTTTATAAAGTGGGAGCCTAGAGGAATCACTGGCTCTGTATGAAGATGATGGCAAGGCACCACGGGGATTTTTGTTGAGGATGGAGTCTCTCCTCAAAGTTTCAGGTATCCATATGGCAGGATCTCCTAAAGGGAATAGTAGCTTACATAATTGGTGAGTCTGGGAGAAGAAACGGCATATACAGAGCACACCAATTACCTCTCTTTTTCTTTGGCACAAACCCACGTGGATCTGTCACATATTCTGATTTGCTTCTTTATACCTTGAATGTTATAGGAGATCAATGATTGCCTGAACCTGAGTGAAAAGAGGTTGGAGGATGTATTACAAAGAGCTATAGCATATTTTTGGTGGAGAAAGGATTATGGAATGAGTACTGAATAATGAGTCAATAGACAGTAGCATAATCAGTTATAAAACACTGAAGATTCTGGTATACCAGGGAAAGACACAGCTGAAGCATTTAGGATGTGTATTGCAAACTGACAGGAGAGGATGCTGTTCAGTCACATGCCTGGGTCAGGATCAAAACTGGCGTATATGTTTTGAAGGCAGGAGTTCATGTTTATCATGTTTTCCACTGATTTCCTAGTGCTCAGAATGGTGTGTAGCTCAGGGAAAAGAATGAGGGGCATTTTACACTATGTTGAATAAATTGCAAATTCCCTGTGGGTGATGGAGAATTTGGGCCTGATTCACTTGCCATAGTTCAGTCCTTTAATCTCTTCCATGAAGAAATCTAAGACATCTAAAGTGATTTCAATAGTGGGCCACAATTCAGAAATCCCTGGGTGTGCATCCACTGGTATTTAAATGAATAAACATGGCAAATCAAGAGAGTCCATATGTGTACTAGACGGAAGTCAAGTGTGTGTATTTAAGTCAAGTGTGTGCAACATATGAATGAGCAGAAGCATTAAACATAACCTTTATGAAGAGACAACAGGCAAATGCAAACAAAAAGAAAGCAGAATATGAATTATTCATATTACAAAACAAATTCAAGGACAGCAAAATCTATTTAGATATTTACCAAAAGAAGAGTACTACATAACAAAGCTCATGGGAGTGGGCCAAATCTATACTTATGAGAAGATGAATAATCTTAAAATGTCTTGTTATAGAAATAAGAATGTGAGTAGTCAATTTAAGAAATGCGACAAAGGTAAGGAAGCAGACAGAATGAGAAGGGCGTGTGGTTGCAGTCCAGTTCATGATTGGGAGGCAGGGCACAGATAATGTGAGCAGAGAGGGGCAAGAACAACCAAGATAGCTCAGTGTCATAGAAGCAAAGAAAATAGAGGTTTTTCTTTTTTTTTCTTTTTTTTTTTTTTGTGTGTGTGTGTGTGTGTGTATGCTAGGGATCCAGTGGAGTTCTACCATTGAGCTACATCCCCAGCCCTTTCTGCTTTTTATTTTGAAAGAGGTTCTCCCTAAGTTGCTTAGGGTCCTGCTAACTTGCTAAGGCTGGCCTTGAATTTGTGATCCTCCTGCCTCAGCCTCTTGAACTGCTGGAATTACAAGCATATACCACAATGCCCAGTGAAAATGGAGTTTAAATGACTAAGTAGTGAGTTGCAGAAGGGAGCTAATAATCATGACCTGGCACAGTGGCACATGCATGTAATCCCAGTGACTTGGGAGCTAAAGCAGGAGAATCCCAAGTTTGAGGCCAGTCCGGGCAACTTAACAAGACCTTGTCTCAAAACAAAAAATAAAAAGGACTGGTGTGTAGCTCAGTGGTTGAGCACTTGCCTATTATGTGTGAGGTCCAGGGTTCAATCCCTGGTATTGCATACACAGAAAGAAAAGAAGGAAGGAAGGAAGTGACTCAAATCCTACAGAATTTGGCAATTACCAGTAAGAATTCACTTTTTTTTTTTTTTTTTTACCCCAAGGGCACTTTACCACTGAACTACATCCCTTGTCCTTCATTTATTATTTTAAGACAGTTTCTTGGTAAGTTTCTGAGGGTCTAAGTTGCTGAGGCTGGCCTCAAACCTGCCATCCTCCTGCCTCAGCCTCCGAAGTCATTGGGCTTATAGGCCTACATCACCATGCCCAGATCATTAACCTACTTATAGTAGTGTCCTCCCCTGCTTACTTTCAGTCGTGTGATTCAAGTGAAGCTGATGCACTTCCAAGTGGGCTAAATAACGAAATTCCCATTCCCAGCTCTCTTCTCCTTTGCCTGCCTCACTTGTATTCACTTTTCCAACCACCTTATAGCAGTAGTGGCAAGGTGGCATATGCCACGAGAGAGACATGATGCCCAGAGGGACATGGTGACTAGAACTAGAGCATCCATCTTGTGAGAAAGTAAAAGGATCAAGAGGATCACAGCTGTCCCGACCCCTGAAGCCTTGATCACTGGATCAACACCACCTGCTATATGACTCTAGACTTTTTATGATGTGAGAGAAATAAACCCCTGATGACGATTCCTTTTTTTGTGTGTGTGTGTGTGGTGCTGGGGATTGAACCCAGGGCCTTATGCATGGGAGGCAAGCACTCTACCAACTGAGCTGTATCTCCAGCCCCTGATGACAATTCTTGATGTAAATTCTGTCCTTGTAGCTGAATTAATCTCTATTACAAAAGACTTAGGACTTACAGTGTGGCTGACATTGTCTGTAACTCCAGAGGTGGGTATGTGACTCAGGCTTAAGTCGGTTCATACAGAACATTTCCTTGACAACAGTGAATTATTCAGAAATGGGTACAAGAGCCAAGCCAGGACACTTAGAGCCAAAGAAAATCACTTTCCAGGACATTCATATGTACTATGTTCCAGAAAGAGAAGCAGACATCTTTTTAACTGTAGTAATTGAGCAAGAGAAGATGTGTAGATGAGCTTTGGCAGCCTCTTGCCTCCATGAGGGGGAGACTCTTTCTGGGGCTCCAGCCAGCACGGAAAAAGTTGAACCCAGAGATGAGGAGAAACTGGTTCTGATGACAAAGCTTGAGAGGCATTCAAGCTTTATCTGGAATCAGCACTACCCCTGGAGTTTTCAACATGTGAGTCAATAAATTTCCTCTTTATGTAAGCCAGTTAGGCTTGGGTTTTCTGTAACATGAAACAATAAGAATTTGTTGCAGATTGTATTTTCCAAACATAGAGCTATCAATATATTTATCTTGTTCTTCATGCTCTTCTTGCAAATGTGACTGATACTCCTCCTACTGAGCGATGGGAGTCTATGTTCCCACCTCTTTAGTCTGGGTGGGCCTTGTGTCTGCTATCACCAAAGGAGGTCAGCACTGTCATCCTATGTGATTTCTGAAGCTAACACACAAAAAGTGTTATAAGTTGCTCACACATTTTAATTTTTTTTTTTTTTTTCAGTGCTGGGGATTGAACCCAGGGCCTACCAACCGAGCTATCTCCCCAGTCACACACATCTTATCTCTCTTTCTTCCTCTCTCTCTCTCTCTCTCTCTCTCTCTCTTTTTTCCCCCTTTTTGTACCAGGTATTGAACCCAGGGGTGCTCTACCACTAAGCCATATCCTCAGCCCTTTATTCTTTTTTGGTGGTGGGCACCAGTGATTGAACTCAGGGGCACTCAGTCACTGAGTCATATCCCCAGCCCTATTTTGTATTTTATTTAGAGACAGGGTCTCACTGAGTTGCTTAGCACCTTGCCTTTGCTGAGGCTGGCTTTGAACTCGCAATCCTCCTACCTCAGCCTCCTGAGCCACTGGGATTATAGGTGTGTGCCACCGTGCCCAGCCCACATTTTTTTTCTCCTGATAATTGCTTTTGACACCCAGCCACTATACTGAGAGGAAAACATAGCCACTTGGGGAAGGCACTTATAGGTGTTCTGGTCAATAATCCCAGCTAAAGTCTCAGCTGCCTGCCAGAATCAATCACCAGATGTGAGTGAGCCCCCAGTTTTCAAGCCTTCAGCTGAGACCCAGACATCATGGAGCAGAGACAAGCCATTCTGGCTGTGCCCTGTCTGATATCCCAACCCACAGAAATTGTGAAAGATAATAAATGCTTGTCATTGTTTCACTGAAGCTAAGTTTTGGGAGTAATTTGTTCCGCAGCAATAGATAAACTAATACAGAGCCTTAATTAATATAATTGATGTTCCATGCGAGAGTGTTTTAAGAAGAATAGTAGAATGGGAAATAAGATCACAAAGTAGGAGGGGAGAATGGGAAATGAGAAAAATGGAGCCAGAAAGTAAGACACTCTGGAAAATTTCCATGAAAATTTCTTCTTTAAAAAAGGATAAAAAAAAAAAAAAAAAAAAAAAAAAGTCTGAATCCAAAGCAAACAGCAGCCATTCATGCTTCTGCTGATCATCAGAGGAGTAAAGGTTATGAGTTTGATAGAATGAAGGAAGAAGAGCTTCTGCTAATAGATTTGTGAATTCCTCTGAATCCAAAAGGCATTAAACAGGAATCAAAGGGGAATCAGAGAAACCCTTGAGAAGGCATTTATCTGCAGATTCATTGCCTCTGATAAAGATCAGATTGTCTACCCTGGCGCTGGAGGGTCTCTTTGCCATTTCTGTTTCCCAGTCCTCTCCTTCACATACCCAACACTCTAGCAAAACTTCACTACTTCACGTTCTCCAAACTTTCCTTCACTTTGTCACATCTAGGCCTTTCCCTCATGGGGAGGAAGCTCTGGAACAGCAACGAGGGTCACAGAGCTCTTCAGGGCCTGTGTACATACATTCTTAGTCAGAGGAGAGAAGCCTCCTGGAGAGAGGCATCAATGGTGAGACTCTGGGGCCTTGTGATGGTTAATTTTGGTTGTCAATTTAACTACTTGACTGAATTGAGATGCTTTGAAAATTGGTAAAACATACTACTGGGCGTATGGTGTTTTCAGAGAGAAGTGGTCAGTCAACTAAGAAAGACCTGCCCTGAATATGGACAGCACGATCCAACAGACTGGAGGCTGATGAAACAAAAAAAAAGGGTGAAGTTCACACATGCCCACTGGATTCTTATTACTATTGTTTTTTTCCCTTTTCTTTCCTTTATTTTTTTGGTACCAGGGATTGAACCCAGGGGTGCTTAACCACTGAGTTGCATCCCTAGCCCTTTTTAATCTTTATTTTGAGACAGGGTCTTGCTAAATTGCTCAGGTTGGACTTGAAATTGTGATTCTTCTGCCTCAGCTTCCCAAAATGCTGGAATCACGGGAATGTGCCACTGAGCCAGTTTAACAAAATGTTTTTGAGATTCATCTGTGCTTTTATATGCAATAAATATTTGTTTCTTTCTTACTTTCTATTTTTTGATACCAAGGATTAAACCCAGAGGTGCTTAACCACTGGGCAATATTCACTGCCCTTCTTTGTTTTACATTTTGAGACAGGGTCTTGCTGAATTGTTTAGGGCCTTACTAAATTGCTGAGGTTGACCTTGAATTTGTAATCCTCCTACTTCAGTCTCCAGAGCTGCTGGGATTATAGGTGTGTGCCACCACGCCCAGCTATTTGTTTCTCTTCATTCTGAGTAGTACTCCATTGTTTAAATATAAAACAATTTGCTTATCCATTCTACTGTTGATGGGCATTGGATTTGTTTCAAGTTATAAACTACTGTGAATAAAGTTATATGAACATTCTTTTTAAAAAATTTTTTATAGTTGTAGAAGGACAGCATGCCTTTATTTTGTTTATTTTTATGTGGTGCTAAGGATCAAACCCAGTGCCTCACACAGCTAGGCAAGTGCTCTGCCACTGAGCTCCAGCCCCAGCCCCTATATGAACATATGAACATTCTTTTTTTTTTTTTTTTTTAATTCTTAATTAACTTAGATGTAAAAATTCTTTTTTTAAAATTATTATTTTTTTATTTTTACAGACTGCATTTTGATTCATTGCACACAAACAGGGTACATCATTTTGTTTCTATGGTTGTACACAATGTAGATTCATACCATTTGTGTAATCATACATGTACATGGGGCAATGAGGTGTCTCATTCCACGATTTTTTATATCCCCCTCTCTCTCATTTCTTTCTACATAATCTAAAGTTCCTCAGTTCTCCTCTCACTCCCTACCCCTCTAACCCCCATTATATATCATCATCCACTTATCAGGGAACATACAAACATTCTTAAACAAATGTAGTGGAAGTATGTTTACTAGAAGTAGAATTGCTGGATCATTGGATAAGTGAATGTTTAACTGTGCAAGAAACTGCTACAAACAGTTTATCTAAGTAATGTGTCATTTCATGCTCTCACCAACAGTGTATCAGAGTTCCAGGTGCTCTACCCTTGCCAGTGTTTGGTATTGTTAGTTTTTGGTATTATCAGTGGGTGTGAAATCATCTCATGATTTTAATATGCATTCCCTGGTGACTAAAGATATTGAGAAGCTTTTCTCAAAATGTTTATTCATATATCTTATTTTGTGAAGTATCTTTTTTTTTGTTTTGTTTTGTAGTATGGGGGATTGAACCCAGGACCTCATAAATGCCAGGCAAGCACTCTACCACTAAGTTACACTCCCAGCCCGTATTTACTTATTTGTTTTGAGCCAGGGTTTTGCTAAGTTGCCCAGGATGGCCTAGAACTTGCGATCCTCCTGTCTCGGCTTCCTGAATAATTGGGATTACAGGCAAGTGCCACTGTGCATGATTGTCTTGCTATTTTTAAAACTGATTTGTACCTGCAGACTTCTCTGTTGTCAAGGTTACAGAAAGAATCCAGAAGCCCACATGGAATTCACCTGGTCCTGGCACATGTGTCAAGGCAAGAAGAAAGGCCAGGTGCCTAGAATACAAGGGATTTGAACTTACTTAGGGGTTAGACTACACAAGATTATGAAAGAGTTACAAATTGTGTTTTTTGGCATTGAACATGACACAGTGCACCTGGACAAAGAGCAGAAATCCTGACTATCATACTGTAGTAGTGGCTGGTAATCTTGGATGCAAATTAGAATCACCTGGGGAGTTTTGGCCCTCAGATTCTGATTTAATTCATGGAGGTACAGTCTGGGCATTTGGAGGTTTAAAAGCTTTCTAGGTGACTCTAATATGTAGTCAAGGTTGAGAATCACGGACTTAAAAGAAACATTCTTTCATCACTAAGCATCTGCTGTGCTATTTTGCTAAGCCATCAAGCTAATTTAAACAGAATATTAGAGTTTTTTGCATAAATAAATTGGAGGAGCTAGAGATTTTTAGTTCTTTACCAACATCAAGTATCAAACAGTAGAAATGTGGATCATGATCGGTTACTTCCCTGTCTCCATAATTCTCTCAAGGTCTCATCTCAAGTATAACAATCATATTTGAAATAAGTGAGGATTTAGCCCTCATAGTTTTCTCTAGACATATTCACCCAGCAGTTAAAATTAGATAGAAAAATTAGCTAGAAAAGCCTTTCATCTCCCTCCCCTTTTTTATACGAGGTCTTGCTTTGTTGCCCAAGCTGGTTAAAAAAGCCATCTTTATTTGTTGTCTTAAGCTAATGTGGAGACATCCCATGTATTTGTAACCATGTCAAGTTCCTTCCCCAGAAAAGCCAGATTTTAAATTTGGAAAAGGCTGTGGAGAAATTATGACATAGGGCGAAATTCAGCAAACTATGCCTAGTAGATCAAAACTTTCCTGTGGGCCAAATCCATTCTGCTGTCTGTTCATGTAAAACCTGTGAGATGAGAATAGTTTTTATAATTTTAAATTATTGAAAAATTCAAAATGAGAATAATTACATGAAAATCAAATTTCAGGGCTTATAAGTAAAGTTTTATTGGAACACAGATGAGTTTATTCATTTCTTTTGGTATTACTTCATTTACTTCTACTTTTTTAATCTAATGGTGGAATTGAGTAGTTGTAATAGAAACTGTATGACCCACAAAACCTGTATTTACTATTCGACTTTATTGGTAAGGTTTGTTGTATCTGGTTTAGATAAAGATTCTCTGAATGGAGAAGGGGAAGAATTAAAAAATTGAGGCACATGCGGATATTATGGATCTTTCACAAAGAATGAGCCCTGTTCTCCCCACTCTTCCACTAGACTAGGAATTGGGGGATAAGGAGTAAGATAGTAGTAAGTAATAGAACTTCCAGGGCTGGAGTGTTGCTTAATGGCAGAACATGTGTATAGTATGCATAAGGCCCTGGGTTCAAGTTCCAGCACCGAACCCTGCTCCCGAAACAAACAACTGACCCAGAAACAAACAAACAAAAACCTTCCAATTTGTTTGGGTAACCTGAATGCAGAGGGGTACTCTCCTTTCAGATTAAAGGCGT
Organism: Sciurus vulgaris; assembly: GCF_902686455.1. Classification (NCBI taxonomy): domain Eukaryota; kingdom Metazoa; phylum Chordata; class Mammalia; order Rodentia; family Sciuridae; genus Sciurus; species Sciurus vulgaris. The sequence continues at coordinate 53,845,323 of NC_136476.1, forward strand.
GTATCCATGTGGGTGGCCTGGTACAAAGTACAGCCATGGGAATGATCAGAAGAATTTTGTAAGGCTGAACAAATGAACTTGGCAGTTTTTTCTCCAGAATCCCTTTTGTAGCCCCAGTTCTTCCAACTGGAATGGATGTGTTGGCGCGGAGTCCAGTTGGCCTGGAAACCACCGTGGATCATGCTCCTTTAAATTGAAGTTTGCATGAGTATCCTGATTATTAAAAGTGGTTCAGCTGTTGAAGGATGTCTAGTTGCAAAGCTTACTCAGTGCTTGCTTTTCAGTCTATATGCCAAAGTTTTAGGACTAATGAAGAATAAATAGTTGAAATTTAATGTTTAAACTTTTATACTGCATTGAAAAGTTTGTCATATAAAATGAGAATCTTGGTTGGATCTAATTAAGAGAAATTTACCAAAGAGGAATTATAATTTTTTAAGTCAAAAATAATAATACTTAGTTTCTTGCTGGGAGGAGATGCCATGAGTCATTTGAAGAATACCACCCTAAAACTCAGTGGCTTAAGAAAAAAAGTATATTATTCTCATGATTCTGTGGATCAGAAATTAAGTCCATGTGTTGTGCTTCTGTTTCACATGACAAAGACTGGTACCACCATTCACCTGGTTGCTCAGTTCCAAGAGAAATCTTTTTTTTTTTTTTTTTTTTTTTTCTGTACCAGAGATTGAACCCAGGGGTGCTTAACCACTGAGTCACATCCCCAGCCCTTTTTAAATTTTTTATTTTGAGACAGGGTGTTGCTCAGTTGCTCAGGGCCTCCCTAAGTTGCTCAGGGCCTTGCTAAGTTGCTGAGGCTGGCTTTGAACTTGTGATCCTCCTGTCTTAGCCTCCCTCTGCTAGGATTGCAGGCATGTGCCACTGTTCCAAGCTTGGTTACTCAGATCCATGTCTGGGTCATGCTAATTGTAAAGTTTCAAGATTCTGTGAGTGAAATTAATTCAAGGGTTGAGATAATCATCTCCTGAATGAGGTAAGATTTAAGATCCAGAGGTGCATTACTTTCCCAGCAGAATGTCCATAGAGTTCAAAGGAGGTATAAAAGTGACCAAGACCTAATGAGACATATTGTAGGAAATGGTTACAGATATATAAAAGACTAAAACTGGCAGGGCGTGGTGGCGTACACCTGTAATCCCAGTGGTTTGGGAGCCTGAGACAGGAGGATAACGAGTTCAAAGACAGCCTCAGCAATGGAGAGGTGCTAAGCAACTCTGTGAGACCCTGTCCCTAAATAAAATACAAAATACAACTGGGGATGAGGCTCAGTGGTTGAGTGCCCTGAATTTAATCCTTGGTACCCGCCCCCAACCCCGGCCACACACAAAAAAGAGACAAAAACTGAATCCTATAAAAACATGCCACAGATGCCTTGGACACATTTCAACTTCTAGCAATATGGTGTAGTGATAGAGAATGGGATTTGGAATTAGAAGCCCTCATTTTGATTTCTGGCTTTTGTACTTAAAAGGTATGGGATCAAAGCCAAGTACAGTGGCACATGCCTGTAATCCCATCTACTCAGGAGGCTGAGGCAGGAGGACTGCCAGTTTGAGCAACCTTGGCAACTTAACTAGACACTGTCAAGGAAGAAAGAGAATTGGGGGCGTGGCTCAGTAGCAGAGTGCTTTCCTAGTAAGCTAAAGGCCCTGGATTCAATTCTCAGAACTGCAAATGAATAAATAAAATAAAAATTTAAAAAGAGCTATGTGATCTTTGATGAATCATTTGACCTCTAGACTTCAGTTTATTCTCCTTGAAATCTAGAATGGGGGATACTTTAGAGGCTTTTTGTAAAGATTAAGAATGTTGATATGCGCTGTATTTTAAACAAAAACACACTGCACTTAAACGATACAATTATTGATAAGAAAATTAGAAATATTTGCTATCTGGGCAGCCTCCAACTCATCCCAACCAATATTTGACGAGCACCTTTTATGCAATATTTACTGTACAAGTTCAATTTTATTGTTATAATTTTTTAGTAATTATACTTTTTTATTGTGCCAATTTTAAACATGCACAAAAGTAGAAAGAATATCTTAGTGCTTTTCAAACCTCAATGTTCCTACAGGTCACTCAGGGATCTTGTTAAAATGCAGATTCTGATTTAGCAAGTCTGAAGAGGGACCTGGGATGCTGTCTTTCTCACAAGCTCCCAGATGACACTCAGGCTGGTCTGCTGATAATGAGAGGCAAGGATATGAAAAACTTCCAAGTATCAAAACTCAGGTTCCACAATTATTAACTCTTGACCAGTTTTGTTTCTGTCTCCTTCTTTCTTTTTAAAAAAAAAAAAATTTAATGTTCTTTGTTTTGAGACAGTCTTGATGAATTGCTGAGGCTGGTCTAGAACTTGGGATCCTCCTGCCTCAGTTTCTCTAGTTACAGGCATTATAGGTGTGGACTACCACACCCAACTGGTTTCTACCTTCTTACCTCTTCCCCTCCTTTCCAGATTATTTTGAAGTAAGTTTTAGACATTCTATCATTATCATATGTATTTCATTAGGTATCTTTAAAAACATTTTTTGTTTGTTTTGAACCCAAGGGAACTTTACCACTGAACTACAGCCTCTTTTTATTTTGAGACAGATCATGCTAAATTGCTAAGGACCTTACTAAGTTGCTGAGGTTGCCCTCAAATTTTTGAACCTCTTGCATAAGCCTCCCTAATAGCTGGGATTAGAGGTATACACCACTGTGCCCGGGCTATCTTTTTTGTTGTTGTTGTTGTTGTTTTTCTTTTTGGTGGTGCTCAGGATTGAACTCAGGGCCTTGTGCATGCAAGGTCAGCACTCTACCAACTGAGCTATATCCCCAATCCCCTGGTCACCTTTTAAATTGTTTTAAATTAATTAATGAGTTATTTTTGGAACTGGGGATTGAAAGCAGGGACGCTTAACCACTGAGCCATATCCCCAGCTCTTTTTGAGACAGGTTCTCACTGAGTTACTAGGGCCTTGTTAAATTGCTGAGGCTGGCTTTGAACTCACTATCCTCCTGCCTCAGCCTCTAGAGTCTCTGGAATTACAGGTGTTTACCATTCCACCCAATTTATATTAATTAGTGTTTTGAAAGACCCTGCTGTGTTTGATTAAGGGAATCAGACACTGGAGTTTGAGGAAACATACAAACGCAGTTGATGTGCAATCCTAGCATTTATCATTTCCCCAGTATTTTTCCTTTTTAAAAAAGTTTTATTTATTTATTTACTTTTTGTGGTCCTGGGGATTAAACCCAGGGTGTCACACATGCTTAGGCAAGTACTCTACCACTGAGCCATAACCCCAGTCCCCTTTTTAAGTTTATTTATGTAATAATTGTACAAATTTATGGGATACAATGCCATGTTTTGATATGTATACATTATGTATGTATCCTTTAAAACGCTTCAAAGAGGGAAAAAATTCAAAGTACTGATTATCATCACAATACTATCATCACCCCCTCCAAAAAATTTATCTGATTCTTTAATATCACCAATATCCAATCAGCATTCACATGTCCCTGATTGTCCAAAACATGTTTTTTCATTTTGATTTAATTTGCCTCTTTAGTGTTTTTAAATCTAAACATTCTCCTTTTACTTTTTTCTTTGTTTTTATTTTCTAAGAAACTAGGTATTTATCTTGTAGGTTTTCCAAGATCTGAATTTTGCTGCTCACATCCTCATGATGTTGTTTGGCATGTCCCTTTCTCTCCTCTTTTCCTTGTAAATTGATATTTAGATCTAGAGCCTTAAGTGAATTCATATATATATGAATTTATAAATTCATATATATGAATATATATAAATTATATATTATAAATATTTATAAATTATGTTATATATTATAAATATATAATTATATATTATAAATATTTATAAATCATAAATATTTATAAATTCATATATATTCATATGAATTTATAAATTCATATATATATGAATTTATATATATATAAATTTGGGAGGGGTCACTGTTATATCCCCATCCCTTTTTATTTTTAATTTTGAGATAAGGTCTTGATAAATTGGTTAGGGCCTTGCTAAATTTTTGAGGCTGACCTTGAACTTGGAATCCTACTGCTTCAGCCTCCTGCCTTGCTGGGATTACAGGCATACACCACCATCATGCTCAGTTACCCACAATCTTTTTAAAGGATTTATCTCACCAAGCAGTGGAATCTGTGATTGGGGTATGCTGCCACCAAGTGGTAAAAGTATTCCAGAGCCACAGGTTTAAGTAGTAAGACAAGAGGAACATTGCTGTGAGATCCCAGAGAATCGAACTTGTTCTTCTCACTGAACCTACCATAGATCACTCCAGTTCTTAAATATGATACTTCAAAGTTACTCTTTTTAAAAAATTTTTTGTGGTACTGAGGACTGAATACAGGGGTGCTTTACCACTGAGCACATCCCTGGTCCAGAAATTGAATTTTTGTATATACACAAGTTACATATTTTTAAATACTTTTTTAAGACACAATACCTTTATTTTATTTATTTATTTATTTTTGTGGTGCTGAGGATCCAACCCAGTGCCTCCCATGTGCTAGGCAAGTGCTCTACCACTAAGCTACAACCCCACCCCACAAGTTATATTTCTTAAAGTTTATTGGGTTCCTCTGGTGTACCAGGTTGGGATCAGCCATCCAGTCTCTAACTTCCAATGTTTAACTCTTGTCTGGATAGCAACATTTGAACAACCAGTCATATATCTTGGTACTAAGAGGCCAGCTTCACAGATGTGTAAGGCTGTATGGTCACAGAGTGAAATATGCTTTGTTCTGAGACACACGACTTAGGCTTTGCAGATTCAGAAGACACAAGTTTTTAGGGTTCTCACAGCAGTTACAAAACTTAAACTTATCCCATGGGTATATCCTTCAAGGGCTACTCACTTTATTTGGGGTGCAATGGTGTATGCTTGTAATTCCAGCTACTGGGTAGTATTGCATGTTGAAGTCAGCCTCAGGTTCTCAGTGAGAACCTGTCTCAAAATAAAGGCCTGGTGATGAAGCTCAGTGGAAGAGTGCCCCTGGGCTCAGTCCTCAAAACCACAAGGGGGAAAAAAAAAAAAAAACAGACAAGCATGTTGGTTTTTTCTTCATGTAAATTATGCAACACTATAAATATTCTATGATTTGCATTTTCCCCATTAATTTAATGATACTACTTTTTTTTTTTTTTGTACTGGGGATTGAACCCAGAGGTGCTTTACCACTGAACTACATCTCCAATCCTTTTTATTTTTTATTTTGAGACAGTCTTGCTAAGTTGCTGAGACTGATCTTGAACTTTCCATCCTCCTGTCTCAGCCTCTGGAGTTGCTGGAACCACACCTGGCTGTCTAATACTTTAGTAGTATATAGCAGGTACAGGTCTGAACACTGATTTCAGAGCTACGCAGTAACTCATTTTATCCTCACGACGACTGTTTGTGGTTTGAACCCAGGAACACCAATGCAGGTGCCACTCTTTTTTTTTTTTACTGAGGATTGAACTCAGGGGTGCTTTAACACTGAATTACACCCCTAACCCTTTTATATTTTATTTTGAGATGGGGTCTTGCTAAGTTGCCTAAGGCCTCACTAAGTTGCTGAGGTTCTCACTAACTTGCTGAGGCTGGCCTTGAACTTTTGATCCTCCTCCTGCAGTCTGAGTCACTGGGATTACAGGTATGTGCCTCTAAGCCTGACTATCAAACTCTTTGATATTTGATAATTTGTTAGTAAAACATGGTATCTTTTCAAAGTTTCAGTTTGCATGTCTTTTATTATGGGTGAAGACTGAACATCTTTTCATATATTTGAGTCATTTTTTTTCTTGTCCATTCATATCTTTTACTATAGTAATTTTGGGTTAGTTTTCTTATGGATTTAGCTTTCTTATTGATTTGTAGAAACCATATATTAAAGCAGCTATTCCTTCATCTATTCATAAGTGATAAATATTTCCCAGTTTGTTTTTGAATTTATTTGATTTTTACCATTTGATTTTTTAATAATATTATTTATATTTTTTATGTAGTGCTATGGATTGAACCTAGTGCCTCACATGTGCTAGACAAGCATTCTACCACTGAGCCACAACCCCAGGCCAATGGTGATGTTTTAACAGTTTTATGTAGTTTATTATTTTTAGATATAAAAATTAGTTTACAAAATGAATGTGATGCAGGGAATACAGCTTAGTGGTAAAGCACTTGCCTTGCATGTATAAAGCCCTGGATTTGATCCTCAGCCTCCTCCACCCCAAAGAACATGAACAACTTGCACACAAATGTTAATAGCAGATTTATTAGTAATAGCCCCAAACTAGAATCATCTCATGTCACCCAGTAGGTAAATGGTTAAACAAACTGTGGCAAATATACACAACCATGGAGTATCTGCAATACAAAGGAATGAACTATTAAGACACACAACGACCTGGATGAATTTCCAGGGATTTATACCAAGCGAGTAAAAAGCTAATTTACAGATTAGATCTGCAAATTATATTTATAAACCAGGTGCAGTGGCGATACATGTCTGTAATACCAGCAACTTGGGAGACTGAGGCAGGAAGATTGCAAGTTCAAAGCAGTCTCAGCAATTTAGAGAGAGCCTAAGCAACTTAGCCAGGCCCACACTCAAAATAAAAAAATAAAAGGGCTGGGAATGAATGTGGCTCAGTGATTAAGAACCCCTGGATTCAATCCCCAGTACCAACCAAAAAAAAAAAAAGATTTCAATTATAAAACCTTTTTGATATGACAAAACTTTGGAAATAGAAGACAAGGTTAGTGGTTGCCAAAAATTAGGATATAGGATCGGGGTAGGAATAAGGTTGGGATAGGTATGGCTATAAAAGTGTAGATGAAACTCTTCATTCTCTTGGCTATGGTAGAGGGTACATGAATTTACACAGGTGATAAAATTATATAGAATTTAAGGAACTCAAAGGCTCCAAGCATAAAGTAATGATGAGATAGAAATGTTAATTACCTTGATTTGATCAGCGCACATTATATTCATGTATTGAAATATACATTGTATCCCTAAATATGTACAATAGTGTTAACCAAAAATTATTTTAAAAAGTTAAAAAAGATGAAAATGCCTAATATCCTGATTTTTTCTTAACACATTGTGTACATGTGTGGAATTATTATACTGTATCCCATAAATGTGTACAGTAAAAAATTAATAAAAATTTTGAAAAAGATAAAAAAACTGGCACAATATAAGATGAAAAATATGTAGAATTTATTGTAGAATTTATTACATACACAAATGAGTACCACTGGGAAAATCCAAATAAAATTAGTGGATTATTTAATCAATGTCAATATTCTGATTGTGATATTGTACCATAGTTTTGCAAAACATTACCATTGGGGGAAACTGAACCAAGCATACAAGAAATCTCTGTATTATTTATTTCTTAGTAATAAATGTAAATTTCCTTTTTTTTATTTTTATTTTTTTGGTATTAGAGATCAAACCCTGGGCCTAAGGCATGCTATAGGTAAGTCCTCTCCCACTTTCCAATATCGTTACCTTTTTTTTTGAAACAGGGTCTCACTGAGTTGCTCAGGCTGGTCTTGTACTTATTATCCTCCTGCTTCAGCCTCCTGAGTAGCTGGGATTATAGAAGCCACACCTGGCTTCTTATATTTTCTAAACAAAGATGGGGCTATGGTATTTATTTATCTTGGTAGCTTATTTTGTTGACTTAAAAAACAGATACCCTGGGCTGGGACTAGGGTTCAGTGGCAGAGTCCTTGCCTAGCACATGTGAGACACTGGGTTCAATCCTTAGCACCACATACAAAAATAAGCAAATAAAATAAAGGCATGCTGTCCATCTACAACTACAAAAAAATTTTTTTTTTAAATCAGATACCCTTCCATGGTATTTAGGGTTATTAGATATAGTAAATAAAAATATAGGCTGCCCAGTTAAATTTGATAATGGATAATATTTTAGTATAACCATGTCCCTAATATGTTGGCATTCTATCTGGCAACCCTGATAGCATTGTACTTACCTAATTTTTTGAAATATTGGTCGCATAATACTCCACTCTAGAATATTTTGCCTGTGCCTTTTTTTTTTCTGTGCTGGGGCCTAGCAGTTTCCACATGCTAGGCAAGCACTTTCCCACTCATCATACCCCCAGCCTTAGCCTTTGCCTTTGCCTATTAATGAAAGTAATCTTTAGATCCATATTCTTTGTTATTTTCATTAATACACAACATCTCTTATATTTGTATGGTACCTAAAATTTTAATTGTTCAAACTGCTCCCATATTCAGTTCAGCAAACATTAACTGAGAACTATGATAGAAAAAGCCTGGGCTTTGAATCTCTGGATCTCTTTCTCACCAGATGCTGAAATTCCTTGAGTCTTAGTTTCTTCATCTGTAAAATGAGAAGAGGAATACCTACTTTAGAGGACTAGAAATAATGTATATACAAGCCCTCATATAGTGTTTAGCAAAGAATGATGACTCATGGGGATAAGTTGCTGTTTATTTATAGTGCTATTAAGATAGTCTAGTGTGTACTAAAGAATAAACAATAATAAGAAACATAGTCCAGGGGCTAGGGCTGTAGCTCAGAGGCAGAGTGCTTGCTTAGCATGTATGAGACACTGGGTTCCATCCTTAGCACCACATAAAATAAACAAAGACATGCTGTATATCTACAACTACAAAAAAATTTAAAAAATAGAAACATAGTCCAGAAAAATTTTAAATACATCATACATAAGTGGAGTATAATTTCTCAATTTCCTGGTTATACATGTTGTAGATTCCCACCAGTTGTGTAGTTATATATGTACATAAGGTAATAATGTCTGATTCATTCTACTGTCATTCCTACCTCCACACCCCCTCCCTTCTTTTCCCTCCCCTATGTCTGATCCAAAATACCTCTATTCTTCCCTAGCTCCCTGCTCTTATTGTGAGTTAGCATCCACATATCAGAGAAAACATTTGGACTTTTTTGGGGATTGGCTTATTTCACTTACCATGATATTCTCCAGATCCACCCATTTATTGGCAAATGCCATAATTTCATTCTTTTTTAAGGCTGAGTAATATTCCATTGTGTATATACACTACAATTTCTTTATCCATTCTTCTGTGGAAGGGTACCTAGGTTAGTTCCATAGCTTAACTATTGTGAATTGAGCTGCTATAAACATTGATGTGGCTGCATCACTGTAATATGCTGATTTTAAGTCCTTTGGGTGTAAAATGAGAAGTGGGAGCTGGGTCAAATGGTGGTTTCATTCCAAGTTTTCTAAGGAATCTCCATACAGCTTTCCATAATGGTTGCACCAATTTGCAGTCGCACAGCAACTTATGAGTGTATGTTTTCCCCCACATCCTCACAAACATTTATTGTTGCTTGTATTCTTGATAACTGCCATTCTGACTGGCGTAAGATGGAAATCTTAGAGTAGCTTTGATTTGAATTTTTCTAATTGCTAGAGATGTTGAATTCTTTTTTAAAAATTGTTTATTTATTTCATTTTTAAAATTTTTACAGACTGCATTTTGCATTTTGATTCATTGTACACAAATGGGGTATAATTTTTCATTTCTATAGTTGTACACAATATAGATTCACACCATTCTTGTAATCATACATATACATAGGGTAGTACTGTCTGTTTCATTCTACTATCTTTCTGTCTCCCACCCCTGCTCACCTATTTTCCTCTATACCATTCGAAGTTACTTCATTCTTCTCTTCCATCCGTCACCCAACCTGGTTAAATGTCATCATCCACTTATCAGTGAAAACATTTGGCCTTTGGTTTTTTGGGCTTGGCCTATTTCACTTAGCATATTTTCCAACCTCATTCATTTACCAGCAAATGTCATAATTTTATTCTTATTTATGACTGAGTAATATTCCATTGTATATATATATACCACAGCTTCTTTATCCATTCATCAGTTGAAGGGCATCTTGGTTGGTTCCACAATCTAGCTATTGTGAATTGAGCTGCTATAAACATTGATGTGGCTGCATCATTGAGTATGCTGATTTTAAGTCCTTTGAGTATAAACTGAGCAGTGGGATAGCTGGATCAAATGGTGGCTCCATTCTAAGTTTTCTGCTTTCCAGAGTGGCTGCACTAATTTGCAACTCCACCAGCAATGTATGAGTGTGCCTTTTTCTGAACATCCACACCAACACTTACTATTGCTTGTGTTCTTGATAATAATCATTCTAATTGGAGTCAGATGAAATCTTAGGGTGGTTTTAATTTGCATTTCTCTAATTACTAGAGATGATGAGCACTTTTTCATATACTTGTTGATCACCTGTATATCTTCTTCTGTGAAATGTCTGCTCAGTTCCTTAGCCCATTTATTGATTGGGTTCTTTGTATTTTGGGTGTAAAGTTTTTTTTTTTTTTTGATGATGTACATCTTTTATTTGCAAAATAATTTATGAGCTAAAGAGCTAATAGTAAAATTTATATAACTATTTACAGTTAGTAACTAAAATTTTAACCACTTACTATGGTAACTGATACTTGTACATATTGAGACTACTTATACCTAAAAAGAAAAAAAAATCAATATTTCACAAAAGTCAACTTTCAATTCTTTATAATGAACTATTTTTTTTTTTTTTTTCCAGTACTGGGGATTGAACTCAGGGCCTTATGCTTGCGAGGCAAGCACTCTACCAGCTGAGCTATCTCCCCAGCCCTATAATGAACTATTACCAAGTTTTGTCCTGAATCAAATAAACACAAAGCTTCTCTCAAAGAGTGCTAGTTTCAAGACTGGATTACTCAATATAGAACAATGTTTGAAAATAATTTAAAGAACAACACTTTATATTAGGATTTATAGATGGTCCATAAATATTCCTTTGAGAATTGTGACTCCCCCTTTCATTTCAGTAATGTGGAAGTCTTCAAATAGTGAAGTTCTTATTACATATAAATCTTCAAATTCTTGATCACATGAATATGACAAATGATGTTCTAAGAAAAACCTTCAATGTTAGTCCTTCCCTGCATATTTAGAATTATCTTCCAAGATCCACATGTCTTTTCCCATTTCTTCAAGAGTTAATTCCTTGTCCCCAATCTTTCTGGCTGGAATCTCATTTCCTTGATTCCCTCTAAGTAGCAAAGCATCATGCAGAAAGGGGTTCTTTGAATGAAGAGTCGGAGCATGCTCACTTCAGACTCTTCCCTCAAGCTCCTCTGGAATCACATTTTTAAAGCCAACCAGACAGCAGCTCCTACATTCTCTCCGAATCAGAGAACCTAAGTCCCATCAGCATGCCTCAGATTCGCCTCAATTTTGGCCCTTTCTCTCTGCTTCGCATTCTCAGAATTGGTCTCACAAAACACGCGATGGCGCCGCATTGATCCCAAGTAAGAAACCCTGGAGGAAAACAATCCAGTCACAGCTAAACCCACCAAGCACCCGACCTTGGGTGTAAAGTTTTTTAAGTTCTTTATAAACTTTGGAAATGAGTGCTCTTTCTGAAGTGTGTGTGGAGAAGATTTTCTCCCACTCTGTTGGCTCTCTTTTCACATTATTGTTTCCTGTACTGAGAAAAAGAAATTTTAGTTTGAATCTATCCCATTTATTGATTCTTGCTTTTATTTCTTGCACTATGGGGGTCTTGTTAAGGAAGTGTGGTCCTAAGCCAACATGCTGGAGATTCGGGCCTACTTTTTCTTCTATTTGGTGAAGGATCTTGAGCCTAATTCCTAGATCCTTGATCCATTTTGAGTTGAGTTTTGTACAGGGTGAGAGATAGGGGTTTAATTTCATTTTACTGTATATGGATTTCCAGTTTTGCCAACACCATTTGTTGAAGAGGCTATCTTTTTTTTTGTACGTTTTTGGCACCTTTGTCTAGGATGAGATAGCTACTTATGTTGGTATGTCTCTGTGTCTTCTATCCTGTATCATTGGTCTACCTGTATATTTTGGTGCCAATACCATGCTGTTTTTGTTACTATTGCTCTGTAGTAGAGTTTAAGTCTGGTACAGTGATACCTCCTGCATCACTCCTCCTGCCCAGGATTGCATTGGCTATTTTGGGTCTTTTGTTCTTCCAGATGAATTTCATGATTGCTTTTTCTTTTTCTATTTTTATGAGAAATGTCTGTACAGCACCTTTGGTATGGCCATTTTGACAATATTAATTCTGCCTATCCAGGAACATGGGAGATCTTTCCATCTTCTAAGGTCTTCTTCAATTTCTTTCTTTAATGTTCTGTTGTTTTCATTGTAGAGATCTTTCTCCTCTTTGGTTAGATTGATTCCCAAATATTTTATTTTTTTTTGAGGCTATTGTGAATGGAGTTGTTTTCCTCATTTCCCTTTCAGATGTTCATCGCTTATGAATAAAAATGCTTTAGATTTATGCATATTGATTTCTGCTATTTTGCTGAATTCATTTATGAAGTCTAGAAGTTTTCTGGAGGAGTTTTTTTGATCCTCTAGATATAGAATCATGTCATCATCAAATAGTGACAGATTGAGTTCCTCTTTTCCTATTCATATCACTTTAATTTCTTTGGTCTAATTGCTGTGGCTAGTATTTCAAGAACAATGTTGAATAGAAGTGGTGAAAGAGGGCATCCCTATCTTGTTCCAGTTTTTAAAGGGAATGCTTTCAGTTTTTCTCCATTAAGAATTATGTTGGCCATGGGTTTAGCATAGCCTTTACAATGTTCAGGTATGTTCCTACTATCCCTATTTTCTCTAGTGTTTTGAGCATGAAGGGATGTTGTATTTTGTCAAATGCTTTCTCTGCATCTGTTGAAATAATATGATTCTTACCCTTAAGTTTATTGATGTGATGAATCACATTTATTGATCTCCGTATGTTGAACCAACCTTGTATGCCAGGGATGAACCCCACTAGATCGTGGTACACTATCTTCTTAATATGTTTTTGGATGCAATTTGCCAAGATTTTGTTAAGAATTTTTGTGTTTATATTCATCAGAGATATCGGTCTAAAATTTTCTTTCCTTGATGTGTCTTTGTCTGGTTTGAGTATGAGGGTGATACTAGCTTCATAGAATGAGTTTAGAAGGGTTCCCTCCTTTTCTATTTCCTGGAATACAATGAGAAGTATTGGAATGAGTTCTTCTTTGAAGGTCTTGTAGAACTCAGCTAAGAATCCATCTGGTCCTGGGCTTTTCTTGGTTGGTAGGCTTTTGATGGCTTCTCCTATTTCATTGCTTGATATTGATCTGTTTGAATTGTATATGTCCTCCTGGTTCAGTTTGGGAGGTGCATATGTCTCTAGAAATTTGTCAATGTCTTTGATATTTTCTATTTTTTGGAGTATAGATTTTCAAAGTAGCTTCTCATTATGTTATGTATTTCAGTGGTGTCTATCATGATATTTCCTTTTTCATCACAAATTTTAGTAATTTTAGTTTTCTCTCTCCTTCTCTGCTAGTGTGGCTAAGGGTTTGTCTATTTTGTTTACTTTTTCAAAGAACCAACTTTTTGTTTTGTCAATTTTTTGAATTGTTTCTTTTGTTTCAATTTCATTGATTTCAGTTCTGATTTTAATTATTTCCTGTCTTCTACTACTTTTGGTATTGTTATGTTTTTCTTTTTCTAGGACTTTGAGATGTAATGTTAGGTCATTTAGTTGTTGACTTTTCATTCTTTTCTGGAATGCACTCCATGCAATGAATTTTCCTCTTAGTACTCCTTTCATAGTGTCCCAGCGATTTTGATATGTTGTATCATCATTCTCATTGACCTCCAAGAATTTCTTATCTCCTCCCTGATGTTTTCTGTTACCCATGCTTCATTCAATTGCATATTATTTAGTCTTCAGGTGTTGGAGTAATTTGTTTTTTATTTTGTCGTTGATTTCTAATTTCATTCCATTATGATCTGATAGAACACAAGGTAGTATCTCTATTGTTTTGCATTTACTAGGGACTTCTTTGTGGCATATATGTTCTATTTAAGAGAAGGTTCCATGTGCTGCTGAGAAGAAAGTGTAATCACTTGTTGATGGATAGAATATTCTATATATGTCTGTTAAGTCTAGGTTATTGATTGTGTTATTGAGTTCTATGGTTTCTCTTAGTTTTTGTTTGGAAGATCTATCCAGTGGTTACAGTGGTGTGTTAAAGTCACCCAGAATTATTTTGTTGTGGTCTATTTGATTCCTGGAATTGAGAAGGATTTGTTTGATGTACATGGATGCACCGTTGTTTGGGGCATAAATATTTACAATCATTATGTCTTCCTGATTTATGGTTCCCTTAAGCAGTATGAAATGTCCTTCTTTATCCCTTCTGACTAACTTTGGATTGAAGTCCACTTTATCTGAAATAAGAATGGAAACCCCTGCTTTTCTACTGAGTCTGTGTGTATGGTAGGTTTTTCCCATCCTTTTATCTTTTCTCTGTGGATGTCCTTATCTATGAGATGAGATTCTTGAAGGCAGCATATTGTTGGATCTTTCTTTTTAATCCACTCTACCAGTCTATGCCTTTTGATTGTTGAGTTTAGGCCATTAACCTTCAGGGTTATTATTGAGATATGATTTGTATTCCCAGTCATTTGGGTTTACTTTTGGTTTTTAACTTGACTTGGCTTTTCTTTTGCTTAGTTTTTCCTTTAAGGTTGTTCCTCCCTTTGCTGACCTCCATTGTTGTTTTTCATTTCCTCCTCATGGAATATTTTGCTGAGAATATTCTATAGCACAGTTTTTCTATTTGTAAATTCTTTTAACTTTTGTTTGTCATGGAAGGATTTTAATTCATCTTCAAATTTGAAGGTTAGTTTTACTGGGTATAGGATTCTTGGTTGGCAACCATGTTCTTTCAGAGCTTGAAATATGTTTCAGGCCCTTCTACCTTTTAGGGTCTGGGCTGAGAAATCTGCTGATATCCATATTGGTTTCCCCGTATATGTAATCTGAGGCTTTTCTCTCAAAGCCATCTTTATTTTGTATGTTAGGCATTTTCATTATAATGTGCCTTGGTGTGGATCTGTTGTGATTTTGTGCATTTGGTGTTCTGTAAGCCTCTTGTATTTGATTTTCCATTTCAGTCTTCAGGTTTGGGATATTTTCTGATACTATTTCATTGAATAGGTTGTTCATTCCTTTGGTTTGTATCTCTGTGCCTTCCTCAATCCTGATAACTCTTAAATTTGGTCTTTTCATGATGTCCCACAGTTCCTGGTGGTTCCATTCATGATTTCTTACCATCTTCTCTGTTGGGGCAACTTTATTTTCAAGCTTAAATATTTTGTTTTCATTGTCTGATGTTCTGTCTTCCAAGTGATCTAGTCTGGTGATAATGCTTTCCATTGAGTTTTTTATTGTTTCCATCATTTCAAGGATTTCTGGTTTTGTTTTTTTTTTTTTTTTTTTTTTTTTTGAGAATCTCTATCTCTTTGCTTCCTGCAGTTGCTCTTTCAACTGCTTATTGGAGTGATCATTCATTGCCTGCATTTGCTCTCTTATCTCATCCTTTGGTTCATGAATCATTTTAATTATGTATATTCTGAACCCCTTTTCTGACATTTCTTCTACCATGCTGTCACTGGATTCTATTAATATGGAATCTAGGTTTGTTTGGATCATTTTCTTCCCTTGTTTTTTCATGTTGTTCATATATCTTTCCCTCTAGCAGTACAGATCTTGGGTATTGCGATTTCCCCCTATAGTCTTATAGTTACCCAATAGGTTTCCAAAACCTTTTCTTTGAGGGATAGATCAATATTAGCAGTGCCCAGTACAGACAATATGTAACCCTAAACAAAATAACCCCTATGAAGACATTAACTATATTGTCATAATAAACAGAATGAGTTCAATTATTACCTACAATATAACAAATAGATTTGCAATAAGGTCTGCAGTTTCTAATGGAGGACAAGGAGGATGGGGAGGGGTGTAGGGTATAACTGTTAGTGGGATAGGAAAAAAGTATATAGAAGTTCTAGATTGTAGAGTGAAAGTGTAATCAAAAGAAGTTGATAGAATGAGAAAAGGGAGAAAGAGACTCTGAGGAAACAGGTAAACAAAAGGAAAACAGAGTGAGACAAGTGAAGAAATAAAAACTTAAACATTTTCAAAAAGGAGAAAAAAAAAGAAAAAATCTACAGTATAACAGTCATACAGTATTCAAACCTCCCAGACTTCAGTAGCCTGATGCATGAAACATACCTGACAAAAAGCTTCCAGTCTCCAGCAGGCATCTCAGGATGGGATTTGCCCCACCTAAAGATGAGAGCTACCACTTCCCAGATAATCCAAGATGGTTGCTCTGGCTTCCAAATGTGTTGGCAAATGAGGAGCTGCAGCTTGCAGGTGTGGGCGGGGGTCCCGGAGACAGGGCTTGGTCAGTCCGGCCTGGGATCCAACAGGTCCTGACTGTTGTCCCAAAATGGTGGCAGCCGTGTGTAACCAAACCTGCAGGTACTGTGACAGTGGACTTCCAGGCACCAGTAGGCAGCTGGTGATCCAGGAGCAGTCTGCAGTTGGTCTGCTGGCTACCAGTGGTGGGTGATGTTTAGATGAAGGGCAGGCAAGAGGCAGGTAAGTGACAGATGATAGGCACCAGTTAGCGAATAATCTGCACTCAAAAAGTAGTCGATATGCTGGCAGACTGTAGGTGATCACAGTAGACAAATGGGTAAACAGCAGGGGATTGATAAGCAGCAAAACCTGCCTCACCAAGAAACAGATATCCTCTGCTTGAAACCTGAATTATGGAGCGACAAGGAATGCAGCCTCCCTCTAGTCCGCCATCTTGGATCCTCCAGCTTCTTTGATTATTATATTTTTTCTTAGAAAAAGTAAAACTAGCTTTAAATGGGCATTGGTTTTATTTCAGGAGTATTGTTGCCAAAAACTTGGTCCTTATTCCTGATGCCAATCCAATAATGAGGACACAAGTTTGAGAAAAAGGAAAAAGATTTATTGCTTTCCCAGCAAAGGAGAAACATAGGGGACTCCCGTCCCAAAGGCTGTGATACTCTGAATTCTTAATTTATTATTAAAATTTTGAGACACAGCCTTGCTAAATTGCTTAGGGCCTTGTTAAATTGCTGAGGCTGGCCTTAAACTTTTAATCTTCTTGCCTCAGCCTCCCAAATTGCTGGAATAACAGGTTTGCACCATGGTACCTGGCCTGTTTAAAAATTTTTTTTAAGATAGGGTCTTGCTAAATTGCTGAGGCAGTCCTGAAATCTGTGATCCTTCTGCCTCAGCCTACTGAGTCACTGGGCATGAGCTGCTGCCACATCAGGCTCTGAAGTATTTTTCATAGTTTCTTTTTTTCTTTTCCTGTCCTTTCCTTTTTTTTTTTTTTAAGCCATTTCTTTTTCTTCCAGGAGTATGACCCAAAACTCAATTTTGTGTGTCTTTCCTGCTCAATAGGATTGTATATAAAAGTCAGGTCATAGTTTGTAGCCTGAGGTTGGCTTGCCTGGATGACCTTGGAAGGCAAAAAGCATAGCTATAAATGGTGTCTTCAGAGAATGGACTGCAACCTTTGTTTCCTGTTCCACTGATGCCACAGTCACACGTGGCACTGAGATTCATGGCATCCAGAGACACACAGCTCCACCCTGCTTTGGCAGGCCTGGCCCACTCCTAGGATGCTGGTGGATAGCTTTCTCTGAAATGAGAATCCTAAACAGGAGTGGTGGTACATGCCTATAATCCCAGTGGCTTGGGAGGCTGAGGCAGGAGGATCACCAGTTCAAAGCCAGCCTCAGCAATTTAATAGGGCCCTAAGCAACTCAGAGAGATCTTATCTCTAAATAAAATACCAAAAAGGGCTGGGGATGTGCTCAGTGGTTAAGTGCCCCTGGGTTCAATTCAATCCCTGGTACCAAAAAATAAAATTAAAATTAAAAAAATTAAAAAATAAAATGCAAATCCATTCATCTCTCTCCTAAAACCGCCTTTAGGAGGGGGGAGGCGAAAATGAGAACTGTAACCACTAGGGACTTATCTCCGGCAGATCAACTTTAGGAGAGAACGTAAGAAAGCCGAGTAGGGTAACTCTGCACGTCTATGCCACCTGGGAAATCGTCACTCTCCGGAGGATGCACACTCCACTTCGAAGAGCCAGGGCTTGAGTCACTCCTCAGCAGTCCACCCAGGAGCAGTGGACCCCGACCAAGTAATCTAGGCCCCCACGAGACCGCCGGACCTCCGGCCACCCGAATCCAGCGCCCCGCGCGCTCGCGACAGCTGCGCGCCCCGCCCCTGGAGCTCGGCGGCGCGCGCCCCGCCCCTTCCGGCCCGGGAGGTTTGATTCCTTTGGCGGGCGGAAGCGACCGGATCCTGGCATTCGAAAATCATTCCTGAGGTCTTCTAGCTTCTGCCGCTTGGTCTCGGACGGCTGGCGGGCTCCTCGGTGCTGTCCGGCCCTACCCCGCCCGGCCCTCCGCCCCTCAGGTCAGTTCTCCCGTCTGCCCTTCGCAGCGGTAGGTGAGGGCCGGGGTCTCTGCTGTGCGGGGCACGGGGCGTTGCCGCCGCAGCCCAGTTCGCTCCTGGCTCCCGGAGACGGAGGAGTTCACTGGAGACCCACACTACCAGCGCTGTACCCCGATGAGATTCTTAGCCTTTCCGAACCTCGGATTTCTCCTCTGTGAGGAGAAAGATGGAACCGGCTTCACGGGGTTATCGGTGCGTGCCGCCCAGGAGACTGTGAATTTCCATTCCGGTTTCCGTGACGATGGCTGTCTCCGTGAGAGGAGCTCCAAGAAGGGTTTGGCGTTCTCTCCGCACAACTGTGGGATTCCAGTAAAAAAAAGTAAATGTGTTACCACCCCCTTTTCTGAGTCCGATCCACCCCCCTCCCTTAACCTCAAGATAGTGGTTTCAGGACTCACTAAATAGCTGCACGGAAGGCTAAAGCAAAGAAGCAGCAGCGAGGTCACTTCCACCAAGAAGCCTGGGTCGTGGGGCGGGGAGGGACACTCCCTGGAGAAGGCATCTCAAGAGAATTATTAAACCCCAGTGAATAATTGTTCTTGAGTTTCACCATTGGCATTTCTGTTTGATTAGTGGGATAGGGAGAAGGTCAGGGTAACATGCTTCAAGTTTTCCTTTGAGAGAAATATTTCTAATATTTTGTTCATATTTTCATTTCTGTTTCTCATGGGTATGGGAGAAATCAGAAAAAGCCTTATTGTATCTTCATGAGGCTTGTTTCACCAGTGGATCTCACCATCCTGAATAACTACTATGGACCAACTTAGATGGCAGATCAATACCTTAATACCTTTGGGAATGAATGTCTCTTTGGTGCCCTCAGAAACTTATGCAAGGGAGGGCAGAGCAGGATGCTCATTAACCTTATTACAAGGCCACGTTGTAAGCCAGTCTATATTCTCGCTTGAAATTATTCTCCATATCAGTGCCTTATTAAACTCTCTAGGCACCATAAATGTATTTTGCATCAGATAATAGCATTGCCCAAAAAATTTTCTTAGTAACAAAATGCCCTCAATTTGTTGCTGTCCTATAAAATTTAACCATAAACCTCCTCCCATTAATTCTAGCCAATTTCTTTTTTAAAAAATATTTTTTTAGTTGTAGATGGACACAATGCCTTTATTTATTTTTATGTGGTACTGAGGATCAAACCCAGTGCTTCACATGTGCTAGGCAAGTGCTCTACCACTGAGCTACAACCCCAGGCCATAATTCTAGCCAATTTCTTGTTTCCTTAGAGAAGTTCAAGTACTTAGTTATGGATGCCTCCAAATCTTCTATTTAGGGAGACTGTGTCTCAAAATTAAAAAGTGGCCAGGCAAGGTGGTGCATGCCTGTAACCCCAGAGATTTGGAGGCTGAGGTAGGAGGATTGTAAGTTAAAAGCTAGCCTCAGTAATTTGGTGAAGCCCTAAGCAACTTAGTGAGATCCTGTCCAAAAATAAATGAATTAAAAAAAAAAAAAAAAAAAAAGGGCTGGGGATATGGTTTAGTAGTTAAATGCCCCTGAGTTCAGTCCCTGGTACCAACAAACAAACAACAACAACAAAATGAATTATGATTTCCTTATATCTCTAATTTGATGTTGAATTCCAACATCATACTACAAATTGCATTTTCCTTCTGAGAGTGACAATTTGAAATAGACCAGTTCTTTGTGTGGAGGGCAGTAGTGGCACTTAGGACTCTTCCTGAGACCTGGTATATTTCCTTTATCCATTTCCATCTTATGATTTTTTAAGACGTTGAAATCTCTCTGTTTCCTGTTTAGCCCTTGTTCTCAGTACCCCAGCACTGCACTATTTGGAGCTCTGTTCTGCAGTGAATCTGTTAGCTTATTTTTGTAGCAGACAACTTTCCACAGATTTATAGTCCAACATTCCTCTATTTTCATTCCCCTGCTCTTTTTCTTTCCCTCCTTAGGATCCCAGAAATTTTTGAATTTTGTGTTGACCTTTAGACTTTAACTGCTGTAATTGCTTGTTTTAGAAATCCTAAGTCCTGTTTTCCCAGTTTTTTGGGAATGGGGCAAATTTTATTCTCACATTGACCCTAATGACAAATGCCTTTTAAAAGATTTCTGAATTAGTGTTGCTATTAGGAGTTCTAATTCTATGCCTTCAAGTGCCCAGTGAGAATCAATTTTCCCTCAGCACAGCACCAGGACCTGACTTTTCTTCTAATGTTTGCCTGCTCAATTCAGACAGGTATAGGCAGAGTAAAAAGTTCAATATCCTTATTAAGTTGTTTGAGTACCATTTCTTTTTGAGAAATGGCTAATAACCTTTTATTGGATTAGGATGTCTTTTGCCCATTTTCTTTTTCCAGTTCTTTTATGTTGAGCCTAAAACCCTTTTTTTTTTTTTTTTAAATGCTGTTTCTCTCTCTCTTTTTTTTGAGTTTTGTATTTTTCCTTCCCAAATTTCTCTAGTTTTCTTTTCTTTTCTTTTTTTTTTATGCTGGGGTTTGAGCCCAGGAGCACTCTACCATGGAGTACATGCCCAGCCCTATTTTTATTTTAGACAGGATCTTGTTAAGCCAGGTGCACCTATTTTTAATTTAGACAGGGTCTTGTTAAGCTGGGTGTGGTGACCCATCACCAAGTTTAAGGCCATCCTCAACAGTTTAGTGAGGCCCTAAGCAATTTAGTGAGACCCTGTCTCGAAAAAAATAAAAATAATAAAAAGGACTTAGTGGTAACGTGCCCTTGGGTTCAATCCCTAGCACTCCTAATCCCTCCCCAAACAACAAAAATCTGAAAAACAGGGTCTTGCCTTGGCTGGCTTGCCTTGAATTGTGATCCTCCTGCCTCACCTTCCTGAGTTGTTGTTGGGATTACAGGTGTGAGCCACAACACCTGGCTTCACTGGCCAAGTTTAAAGACTTTTTACTGATAATAATTTACCTTTCTCTCCAAGAAAAAGGATTCATGAAATCAGTGCTTTAGACATTTTGAAATATTAAAAAATAATTCTTTGTAATTCTTGGAGTTTTGATGATTTCATTCAGATTTTTCTCTAAGATGACCATCCTTGTTCTAATAAGGGCCTACCTTATTAGTCTGTCTTCCTTTGTAAGCTCATCACATTCCTGAGGTTGAACTTGTACTCCAGGTGTCCCAATTTCAGTACCCTTATTAAGACTATGTAATATGTTGGTAATTCAGCCCTGGATGAGGACAGAATACAGAGCAGAGAACTTGAAGATAGTGAACATGATGCTTGCCATCCATCAATTCCAGAACTTAAATGGGCTTGCTAGTTTTGCCTGTTTATGAAGCGAGACTGGCTCTAGCACCAGTACTTCACTATTGAGAGGAAGTGATCAGATGCATGGGCTCTGTTCTTTTCAGGTGGAACTCCGTTTCCCAAATTGCAAGTGGTTGTGCACATGCTCTTTTTTTTTTTTTTTTAATTTATTTTTATTGTAAACAAATGGGATACATGTTGTTTCTGTTTGTACATGGAGTAACAGCATACCATTTGCATATTCATAAATTTACATAGAGTAATGATGTTTGATTCATTCCATTATTTTTTCCTTCCCCCCCACCCCTCCCACCTCTCTTTTCCCTCTATACAGTCGCTCCTTCCTCCATTCTTGTCCCACTCCCACCCCCCATTAAGTGTCATCATCCACTTATCAGTGAGATCATTCCTCTTTTGGATTTTTGAGATTGGCTTATCTCACTTAACATGATATTCTCCAATTTCATCCATTTGCCTGCAAATGCCATAATTTTATTATTCTTTATAGCTGAGTAATATTCCATTGTATATATATATACCACCGTTTCTTTATCCATTCATCAATTGAAGGGCATCTAGGTTGGTTCCATAGTCTGGCTATTGTGAATTGAGCCGCTATGAACATTGATGTGGCTGTATCTCTGTAGTATGCTGATTTTAAGTCCTTTGGGTATAGGCCAAGGAGTGGGATAGCTGGGTCAAATGGTAGGTCCATTCCAAGTTTTCTAAGGAATCTCCACACTGCTTTCCAGAGTGACTGCACTAATTTGCAGTCCCACCAACAATGTATGAGTGTACCTTTTTCCCCACATCCTCTCCAACACCTATTGTTGCTTGTGTTCTTGATAATCGCCATTCTAATTGGGGTGAGATGGAATCTTAGTGTAGTTTTGATTTGCATTTCTCTTATTACTAAAGATGTTGAACATTTTTTCATATATCTGTTGATTGCTTATACATCTTCTTCTGTGAAGTGTCTGTTCATCTCCTTAGCCCATTTGTTGATTGGGTTATTTGTATTTTTGGTGTAGAGTTTTTTGAGTTCTTTATATATTCTGGAAATTAGTGCTGTATCTGAAGTATGAGTGGCAAAGATATTCTCTCACTCTGTAGGCTCTCTCTTCGCATTGCTGATAGTTTCCTTTGCTGAGAGAAAGCTATTTAGTTTGAATCTATCCCAGTTATTGATCCTTGCTTTTATTTCTTGTGCTATGGAGTCCTGTTAAGGAAGTCTGATCCTAAGCCAACAAGGTGAAGATTTGGACCTACTTTTTCTTCTATAATCTGCAGGGTCTCTGGTCTGATTTCAAGGTCCTTGATCTATTGTGAGTTGAGTTTTGTGCAGGGTGAGAGATAGGGGTTTAGTTTCATTCTGTTGCATATGGATTTCCAGTTTTCCCAGCACCATTTGTTGAAGAGGCCATCTTTTCTCCATTGCATATTTTTGGCCCCTTTGTCTAGTATTAGGAAATTGTATTTATTTGGGTTTGTGTCCGTGTCCTCTATTCTGTACCATTGATCTACCTGTCTATTTTGGTGCCAATACCATGCTGTTTTTGTTACTATTGCTTTGTAGTATAGTTGAAGTTCTGGTATTGCGATACCCCCTGTTTCATTCTTCCTGCTAAGGATTGCTTTAGCTATTCTGGGTTTCTTATTCTTCCAATTGAATTTCATGATTGCTTGCTCTATTTCTGTGAGGTATGTCATTGGGATTTTAATTGGAATTGCATTGAATCTGTATAGCACTTTTTGTGGTATGGCCATTTTGACAATATTAATTCTGCCTACCCAAGAACATGGGAGATCTTTCCATCTTCTAAGCTCTTCCTTAATTTCTTTCTTCAATGTTTTGTAGTTTTCATTGTAGAGATCTTTTACCTCTTTGGTTAGATTGATACCCAAGTATTTTATTTTTTTTTTTGAGGCTATTGCAAATGGAGTTGTTTTCCTCATTTCCCTTTCAGCTGTTTCATCACTTGCGTATAAAAATGCTGTAGATTTATGCGTGTTGATTTTATAGCCTGCTATTTTGCTGAATTCATTGATGAGGTCTAGAAGTTTTCTGGAGGAGGTTTTTGGATCCTCTACATATAGAATCATGCCATCCGCAAATAGTGACAGCTTAAGTTCCTCTTTTCCTATTCATATCCCTTTAATTTCTTTCGTCTGCCTAATTGCTCTGGCTAGAGTTTCTGGCTAGAGTTTTGAATAGAAGTGGTGAAAGAGGCCATCCCTGTCTTGTTCCCGTTTTTAAAGGGAATGCTTTCAGTTTTTCTCCATTAAGAATGATGTTGGCCATGGGCTTAGCATAAATAGCCTTTACAATGTTCAGGTATGTTCCTACTATCCCTATTTTTTCTAGTGTTTTGAGCATGAAGGGGTGTTGTATATTGTCAAATGCTTTTTCTGCGTCAATTGAAATAACCATATGATTCTTATCCTTAAGTCTATTGACATGATGGATTACGTTTATTGATTTACGGATGTTAAACCATCACCATCCTTGCATTCGAGGGATGACCCCACTTGATCGTGGTGCACAATTTTCTTAATGTGTTTTTGGATACGTTTTGCCAATATTTTGTTAAGGGTCTTTCCATCTATATTCATCAAGGATATTGGTCTAAAATTTTCTTTCCTTGATGTGTCTTTTCCTGGTTTGGGTATGAGGGTGATATTAGCTTCATAGAATGAGTTCGGTAGGGTACCCTCCTTTTTTATTTCCTGGAATACTTTGAGAAGTATTGGAATGAGTTCTTCTTTGAAGGTCTTGTAGAACTCGGCTGAGAATCCGTCTGGTCCTGGGCTTTTCTTGGATGGTAGATTTGTAATGGCTTCTTTTATTTCATTGCTTGATATTGATCTGTTTAAATCGTGTATGTCCTCCTGGTTCAGTTTGGGAGGAGCATATGTCTCTAGAAATTTGTCAATGTCTTCGGTACTTGCTATTTTGTTGGAATACAGATTTTCAAAGTAGCTTCTCATTATGTTATGTATCTCAGTGGTGTCTGTCATGATATTTCCTTGCATCGTGTATTTTAGTAATTTGAGTCTTCTCTCTCCTTTGTTAGTGTGGCTAAGGGTTTATCTATTTTGTTTACTTTCTCAAAGAAACAACTTTTTGTTATGTCAATTTTTTGAATAGTTTCTTTTGTTTCAATTTCATTGATTTTAGCTCTGATTTTAATTATTTCCTGTCTTCTACTACTTTTGCTGTTATTCTGTTCTTCTTTTTCTAGGGCTTTGAGCTGTAATGTTAGGTCATTTAATTGTTGACTTTTCATTCTTTTCTGGAATGGGCTCCATGCAATGAATTTTCCTCTTAGTACTGCTTTCAGAGTGTCCCAGAGATTTTGATATGTTGTATCATCATTCTCATTGACCTCTAAGAATTTTTTTTATCTCCTCCCCGATGTTTTTTGTTATCCATGTTTCATTCAGTAGCATATTATTTAGTCTCCAAGTGTTGGAGTAATTTCCTTTTTTTACTTTGTCATTGATTTCTACTCTCAGTCCATTATGATCTGATAGAACACAAGGCAGTATCTCTATTTTTTTGCATTTCCTAAAGGCTGCTTTGTGGCATAACATATGGTCTATTTTCGAGAAGGTTCCATGTGCTGCTGAGAAGAAAGTGTCAGGCGAACGTGATAACCACTACACTACGGAAACCCGTTACTGCTGAGAAGAAAGTGTACCTGCTCGTTGATGGATGGAATATTCTATATATGTCTATTAAATCTAGGTTATTGATTGTGTTATTGAGTTCTATGGTTTCTTTGGTTGGATTTTGTTTGGAAGATCTATCTAGTGGTGACAGCGGTGTGTTAAAGTCGCCCAGAATTATTGTGTTGTGGTCTATGTGATTCTTGAAATTGAGAAGGACTTGTTTGATATACAGGGATGCACCATTGTTTGGGGCATAAATATTTACTATCGTTATGTCTTCCTGATTTATGGTTCCCTTAAGCAGTATGAAATGTCCTTCTTTATCCCTTCTGACTAACTTTGGCTTGAAGTCCACTTTATCTGATATAAGGATGGAAACCCCCGCTTTTCTACTGGGTCTATGTGCCTGGTAGGTTTTTTCCCATCCTTTCACCTTTAGTCTGTGGATGTCTTTTTCTATGAGATGAGTCTCTTGTCGGCAGCATATTGTTGGCTCTTTCTTTTTAATCCATTCTGCCAGTCTGTGTCTTTTGATTAATGAGTTTAGGGCATTAATGTTCAGGGTTATTATTGAGAAATGATTTGTATTCCCAGTCATTTGGCTTATTTTTGGTTTTTAAGTTGGCTTGGTTTCTCCTTTGAGTGGTTTTTCTCTAAGGTAGTTCCTCCCTTTGCTGACCTCCATTGTTGTTTTTCATTTCCTCCTCATGGAATATTTTGTTGAGAACATTCTGTAGTGCAGGCTTTCTATTTGTAAATTCTTTCAACTTTTGTTTATCATGGAAGGATTTTATTTCATCTTCAAATCTGAAGGTTAGTTTTGCTGGGTATAGGATTCTTGGTTGGCAACCATGTTCTTTCAGAGCTTGAAATATGTTGGTCCAGGCCCTTCTAGCTTTTAAAGTCTGGGTTGAGAAGTCGGCTGCTATCCGTATTGATTTCCCCCTATATGTAATCTGATGCTTTTCTCTCGCGGCCTTCAAAATCCTATCTTTATTTTGAATGTTAGGCATTTTCATTATAATGTGCCTTGGTGTGGATCTGTTGCGATTCTGTGCATTTGGTGTTCTGTAAGCCTCTTGTATTTGATTTTCCATTTCATTCTTCAGGTTTGGGAAATTTTCTGATATTATTTCATTGAATAGGTTGTTCATTCCTTTGGTTTGTATCTCTGTGCCTTCCTCAATTCCAATATTCTTAAATTTGGTCTTTTCATGATGTCCCATAGTTCTTGGAGATTCTGTTCATGATTTCTTACCGTGTTCTCTATTTGGGTGACTTTATTTTCAAGATTAAATATTTTGTCTTCATTGTCTGAGGTTCTGTCTTCCAAGTGGTCTAGTCTGTTGGTGATGCTTTCCATTGAGTTTATTATTTGGTTTATTGTCTCCTTCATTTCAAGGATTTCCGTTTGTTTTTTTTTTTTGAGAATCTCTATCTCTTTGTTGAAATGATCTTTTGCTTCCTGCAGTTGCTCTTTCAGCTTATTGGTATTATCATTCATTGCCTGCATTTGCTCTCTTATCTCATCCTTTGCTTGGCGAATCATCTTAATCATGTATAATCTGAAGTCCTTTTCTGACATTTCTTCTAACATACTGTCATTGGATTCTATTACTATAGAATCTAGATTTGTTTGGATCATTTTCTTCCCTTGTTTTTTCATGTTGTTCATGTATCTTCCCCTCTAGCGCTGCAGATCTGGGGTATTGCAGATTTCCCCGTATAGGCTTATAGTGGCCCTATAGGTTTCCAAAACCCTTTCTTTAAGGGGACATCAATATTAGCAGTGCCCAATTCAGACACTATGCAATCCTAGACCAAATAGTCCCTATGAGGACAATAACAAAATTGTCATAATAAACAGAATGAGGTCAAATATTATCTTCAGTAAAAGAAAGAGATTTGCAATAAGGTCTGCAGTTTCAAGTGGAGGACAAAGAGGATGCAGAGGGATGTAGAATGTGGCTGTTCATGGGATAAGAAAAGAATATACAGAAGTTCTAGATAATAGGGTGAGAGTGTAATCAAAAGAAATTGGATGTTAACATGCAAAAAAAGAAGAAAGAGACTCTGAGGGAACAGGAAACAAGGAAAAGAGAGCAAGAAAAATAAATAAAAACTTATACTTTTTCAATAAGGAGAAAAAAGAAAATCTACAGTATAACAGTCATATAGTAATGAAACCTCCCAGAGTTCAGTAGCCTGATGCATGAGAGGTACCTGACAATGAGCTTCAATCCTCTAGCAGGCGTCTCAGGATGGGTTTTGCCCCACCTAAAGATCGGAGCTATGGCTTCCAGGATTATCCAAGATGGCCGCTCTGGCTTTGAAATGTGTTGGCAAATGGGGAGCTGCCGCTCAGGGCATGGACGTGGTCAGCAGGAGGTCCTGGAGGCGGGATGCGGTTTGTCAGGCAGGGGTCCTGGAGGTCGGGTGTGTTTGGTGTGGTTGTGGGATCTTGGAGGCCGGGTGCAATCAGTTGGTCTGGGGTTCCAGTGATAGGGTGCAGTCAGTTGGTCTGGGGATCCTGGCGTTAGGGAGCAGTCAGTTGATGTGAGGGCCCCAGAGGCAGGGAGTGATCGGTCGGGCTGAGGGATTTTGGAGATGGGGCTCAGTCAGTCCGGCCAGGGGTCCTATGGGGCCTGGCTGTTGTCTCAAAATGGTGGCAGCCACGTGTAATCAAACCTGCAGGTACTGTAACAGTGAACTTGCAGGCAACAGCAGGCAGCTGGTGCTCCACTGGCGGTCAACGATCAGTTTGCTGACTGTTGTCAGACGATCGGGAGGTGAACCTCATGCATTGGGTAATGGATAAGTGTAAGGCAGGCAATGGACAGGCGAGAGGCAGGAAAATGGCGGATGACAGGCCTGACAGTGAGCAATCTGCACTCAAAAAAGGCGTGGATATGCTGGTAGAGTGCAGGCGATCACAGCAGACAAATGGGGTAAACAGCAGGGGATCAATAAGCAGCAAAAACTGCCTTACCAAGAAACAAAAATCCTCTGCTTGAAACTGGAGTTAAGGAGCAACAAGAAACGCAGCCTCCCTCTAGTCCGCCATCTTGGATCTCGTCATTTATTTTTAATTCTTGATTTTTAAAAATTTTTTTTTGTTGTAGATGGACACAACACCTTTATTTTATTTATTTATTTTCATGTGGTGCTGAGAATTGAACCCAGTGCCTCAGTTGTGTGAGGCAAACACTACCACTGAACCACAATCCCAGCCCTTACGTCATTTACATTTGCAGTTACAAAGAGAAGATATAATCTGATAATCTGGCACTATTTCCTTTATTGGTCATGTGCTATTTCTGTCTTACAGGTACTTTTTGTCATTTTGAATATATTTCCAGGTGGACTATGAAAGATTACGATGAACTTCTCAAATACTATGAATTATATGAAACTATTGGAACAGGTGATTGCTATTTTTTTTTTTTCCCCTTGGAGGCAGAGGCTAGATCAGCTATTTGAGAGTATAGTCTGTTTGGTCAGTCATAAACTTTTTAGTCTAACTTAATACTGTTTTAAAATTTTCTACCTGGGGCTAGGGTTGTGGCTTAGTGGTAGAGCGCATGTCTAGCATGTGTGAGGCACTGGGTTCAGTTCTCAGCAATGTATATAAATAAATGAATAAAGGTCTATCAACATCTAAAAAAATATTAAAAAAATTTTTTTCTATCTAAGAAAAAGTGGAGCAAGGATAGAGGACAGTAGTAGGAGAGGCCTTATATTGCAAGGACTTTGACTTATATCCTAAATAAGTAATCGTCCAAACGAACAAACAAAAAAAATGTAAAGAAATAAAAAAAAAAATGTCACTGGAGAGGTTTGAACCAAGGAGCGCTCTGACTTTTGTTTTCAGTGAGTCACTGCTTGGTGGTGAAAAAATTGGGTGGGGCAAGGGCAGAGGCAGAGAGATGTTAGGAAGGTATTGTAGTAAATCAGGTGAGTGACTCTGGCAATGATGGTGACTCAGAAGAGGATGATAGTGAAGGTGGTGAGGTAGTTATTGAAGTATAACGTAGAGTAAAACATGAAGTGCACTAGTCTTGATGGGTTGATGGGATATATATGTATATCTATATATATTCACTCAGATAAGAGAGACCATTTCTAGTAAGTACCTGCTTCTTTTTTCCCCATGTAACTATTGATGTATTTCTCCCACAGTAAGCCAGTGGGATTTGTTGATGGTTTGGCTATGGGGTGGTGCTAGAAAAGAGAGGGAATAAAGATGATTCCAGGATTTTGGGCCTGAGAGCACCTGGGAAAATGGAGTTGCTTATTAATAGAATGGGGAAGAATTTGGAACAGACTACCAGAAGCTTCTTTTTGGAAGTGTTAATTTGAAGATTGAGAAATCTAAGGAGAAACATTTATTCAGCTTTTGACCTAGTTTTGAAGCAATTGTTTATCTTCAGAGTTTTAAAACTGAATGGAAGTTTTATATAATTTGTCTATGATCTCAGCAACTTTATATTGTATTCCAGCAATGTGAATTATTAAAGCAAATTTAATTTCAATGTTAATCATAAAGCATATTTCTAAACAGTAAATTCTTTTTTTCTCTTATTACAAAATTAGATGTATACTGTCATCGTAGGAAAAAAATAAACTTCAGCTAGACATTGAATGAGAAGAGGCTAAGGTCACAGGTAACGCTTGAGAAGTGACAGAAGAAAGAGCCACACATTTCCAGAAAACTGTGGCTTAATGGAAGCTTTAAAAAAATATGTGAACAGATGTTTGTGCTTGAGTCCTTGTTCATCTCTTTGTCATATGTTTTCCTGTATGTAGGTGGCTTTGCAAAGGTGAAGCTTGCCTGCCATATCCTCACTGGAGAGATGGTAGCTATAAAAATCATGGATAAAAATGCCCTAGGGGTAAGTTTAAAATTATTATTTTTTAATATTCTTATAGAACAGTTTTGTGATAAAAACCTGAAAATCCTAGTTACTACTCTTTTCTTAAAATAATATTTCTGTGGTTTTTAAAAAGTGTTTAGATGTGTGGTTTTAAAGAATTCTGGGTGGTAGGGTTACTTTGTCCTTCAGATTTTAAGGTGGGGCATTTCAACTCTGTAGCATCCATTTTTTTGGTGGGTGTTTCATAGTCTTGGAGGAATTTCTGAGTATTAATATCTCCCATCTTTACCTTTTCACAATACTCTCACTAATGTTGATCTATTTTGTAGCATAGATAAATCTTATATTTAGCCTTTTATTCAAAGTGACATCAGAAGTTTAGTAATCAATCCTTTTCTTAATCATTCTTTTTCCTATCTGAGAATGCTTCTAGGTTTAACCTGCTCATTACCTCCTAAAATAGCCCACTCAATTTGTGGTTTTGGCTATAATGTATATAAAGTTATTATTTTTATGTTGAAGTAAAACCTATCTTTATTGATGGTCTTTTTGGGCCTTCTATACCTTTTTAGTGTTTGAAGTCATCATTTTCTAATTTTTTCTGTTTCTAGTCTTTTGCTGAATGTTTGCTACTAGTCTCTCAATATATATCTCAGTATATATCTGTGGCTCTTTATTTTTTTTTTAATACTACTGGGGATTGAATAAAGGGGTGCTCTACCACCCAGCTATATTCCCAGCCCTTTTTATTATTAATTTTGGGACAGGGTCTAGGCTAATTTGTGCAGGCTGGCTTCAAACTTGCAGTCCTCCTGGCCTTAGCCTCCCAAGTAGCTGGCTGTTTCTTTTTCTAAGGATAAATTTTAAAAATTAAATGTTTTCTCTGACCAAAGTCTTTTAAGTATTAGAAAAGAAAAAAAAAAAAAAAAAAAAAAGGAAAAATTAGCTGGACATGGTGGTGCATGTCTGTAATCCCAGCAACTTGGGAGGCTAAGTCGGGAAAATCACAAGTTGAAGGACAGCCCAGGCAACTTAGTGAGACCTTGTTTCAAAAGGGGCTCAGGATGTAGGTCAGTGGTAAAGTGCTTACCTAGCAGGTACAAGGACCTGGGTTCAATCCTGGTACTGCAAGAAAAAAAAAGTTAAAAACAAAAAAAAGGAACTTTTCTTCTGGATTGTGTTAGTATTATAATTATTCATAGTTTACAGTTTAGTAAAACAGTATAAACATTTTAGGCCTTGCATATGCTAGGCAAGCACCGAGTTATGTCCACAGTCCTTATTAGATTTTATTTTGAGACTGGGTCTCACTAAGTTGCCCAGGCTGGCCTTGAACTTGCAACCCTTCTGCCTCATCCTACAGGCATACTCCGCATCCCAGCCATAACATGTTCTTAATTATGAAACATAAAAAAATATTTTTTAAATGTTTTCCTTATTGTTGGAATGAGACAGGGTTTAACATTAATCATTACCTTATTTTTTTTAATTAAGGATATAAGTGATGATTAACATACATAAGTAAATCAAAGGAGATTAAGTTTTGTAATAGAAATGTCATTCAGTTCTTTGAATTCTCTTCAAAATTTATACTAAAAAATCAGATATTATTTTTAATAATCTGTCAAATAATAATTCAATCTTCAATCTTTGTTTTTTTTTTTTTCTTTTTTGAGGTGCTGGGGATTCAAATCCCCGTCCTTGAGCATGCTAGGCAAGCACTCAAGAAATGAGCTATTTGCTCAGTTTTTTTTTTTTTTTTTTTTTTTTTTTTTTTTTTTTTTTTTTTTTTTTTTTTTTAGTTCTCAGTACTATATTCATTAATCTAATGAAAGAATATTAAAAAACCATTTTTCTTGGGCATTTACACATTGATTACAAATTTGATTAATTCCCTTGAGCAATTTAGACTTTAGTTCTAACTTTAGTATGACTAATTCACTCGATCACTTCAAACATTTAATCAACAAAAATGTGTATTATTATAAAATGCATCATGCACTTCAATACTCAAAACTGATCTTGGACTGGAAGTTTAGCTTAGTGGCAAAACACTTGCCTATCATGTGTGAGGCCTTGGGTTTATTTCCCAGTATTGTAGGGAAAACAAAACAACTTACCCTAAAGCATCAATATGACAACATTAGCTTATTATTTCTAAGCTCTTTTTTTAATATTTTCTATTTTATGCTTATTTTAGTTATTTCAACTACTTCCAGAGTTTTAGTCAACAGGCTTCTCTCACCAAAAAAAGAAAATTTTTTTTTGAGTTGCAATTTTTTCTTTTTTTGGTACCAGGAATTTAACCCAGGGATGCTTAACCACTGAGCCATATCACCAGCCCTTTTTCATATTTTATTTAGAGACAGGGTCTCACTAAGTTGCTTAGGGCCTCACTAAGTTGTTGAAGCCGACTTTGAATTTGTGATCGTCCTGCCTCAGCCTCCCTAGCCACTGGGATTACAGGCATGCACCACTGTGCCTGGCTTGCAATTAAGTTTTTTTTTTTCTTTTTTAAATATGGAATGCTTCATGAATTTGCACGTCATCCTTATGCTGGGGCCATGCTACTCTTCTTTGCATTGTTTTACTTTAGTGTATGTGCAGCTAAAGCAAGCACTTGTAATAGATTCTTGATAAGACCCATCATCTGGTTGCATAGTTCTAGATAATTGAATCTTGAGCCATTGATGATTAGTTTGAGTCTGTTTTTATAATAAGGTTTTATTATTACTTGGGATTTCTTGGTTTCTATCTTTCCAAGATTTTCAGCCTGGCCCATCTTTCTCCCTAACCAACTTTTTCTTTTTGGATTGAATGTAGGTGTGCTACAACCCCAGCTCATTAGACTTTTTATTTTGAGATAGGATCTTGCTACATTGCTGAGGCTGGCCTCAAATTTGTAATCCTCTTGCCTCAGCCTCCCTAGTTCCTGGGATTATAGGCCTTCCTTACTGAGTCTGGCTCCTAACTGACATTTTGTTGTTGTTGTTGTTACTGGGGATTTAACCCAGGGGCATTTCCACTGAGCCACATCCTCAGCCTTTATTTATTTATTTTTTTGAGACAAGTTCTTGATAAGTTGCTTAGAGCCTTGCTGAGTGCTGCGAGTGGTCTTGAGTTTGCAAACCTCCCATCTCAGCCTCCCATGTCATTGGGATTACAGGTGTGCGCTACCATGCCCAACTTTTCCTGTGTTTTCGAACAGTTTGCTTTAGAGCTCTTGATAGTTTTTCTACTTAGTATTGAGACTTCTGATGTGGATGCTAGGAACACTTCTCATTAAATTATTGCTTGTTTGAAATGATGTTTTGTCACAGAGTGATTTGCCCCGGGTGAAAACAGAGATTGATGCCTTGAAGAATTTGAGACATCAGCATATATGTCAACTCTATCATGTGTTGGAGACAGCCAACAAAATATTCATAGTTCTTGAGGTTAGTAGTGTTTTCCAGAGACCTAAGACTTTTGGTCACTTTATCAATAGTTGAGAGAAAATTATGTTTCACCTGAAAGATTAAAGTAAATGTTAAGTAGTTTGCCTGTTTGAGTTCTGTCTATAACAATTTAGATCATTAAAGTAGACATATATAACACAGTGGATATTCATTGTATATGTATTCTCCCTAATATACCCCTAATGAGGTGGTTTAGATTATTGGATGAAATATGTCAGGTTTGGTCCCAGGGGAAGGATTCTATTTTAGTACTATATAACTACAAACCTGATGGCTTAAAACAGCAAAAATTTGTTTTAAGATTTTAGAGGATAGAAGTCCTCCAAAATCAAGACATGGGTAAGTTTGGTTTCTTCTGGAGAGTCTTTGCTGATTGCTGGTGTTTGCTGGCAATTTTTGGTGTTTTGTGCCAATAGATACACCAAACTACTCCAATCTCTACCTCCATTTTCAAATGGCATTTCCTCTTTGTCAGTGTCTCTGTCCAAATTTCCCTCTCATAGGAACCCAAGTCATTGGATTAAAGCCCACTTTAATCTAGTATGACTTCCTCTTAATTTGATTATATTTACAAAGACCTTCTTTACAGATGAGGTCACATTTATTGGTCCCACATAGCGTTTGAACATCTTTTTTATCAGGGGGAGCTACAGTTTAACCCACAGCTTGTAGAGAGTTTCCAGTGCATGTGTTATGCAAGCTAAACTCTTTCAAGTTTTACACTGCCCTTTTTGGCATTAAACACAATTTTGAGAACTTGTATCATTCATCTCTTATTTTATTTTCCTTAGTTTTAGTCAAAGGATTTGTAGATGGACATTGTTTTTACAGATTAACACTGTTTTAAAAGCATATTTTAAAATTTGTGTTGAAAGCTTTGGACTTAGAGCTATTTTTACTTTACTATAGATCAATCCACATGGTCTGCTATAGTGATTTTAAAATCTTTTTCTTTTGAGGCAGGGTCTTTCTATGTTGCCCAGGCTGTACTCAGACTTGAACTCCTAGATTCAAATAATCCTACTTCAATCTCCTGAGTAGCTAGGATTATAGTGCATGCCACCATGCTTGGCTGAAATTCCCAAAAAATAAATGAAAACTCAAAATATTCTTGAACCTTGGACAAACTTAAAAGGTACAAGAGAATATATGTTAAAAATAAAATTCTCTCTATCTTGTATCCCATTTATCCAATTCCTTTTCCTCTGTGTCATTCACTATTTTTCTTATGTTTCCTATGGGTACCAAGAAATATTTAACTTGTGTGTGTGTATGTTTGTATATGTCTATGTATGTATAGCCTATGGTCACAAACTATATTACTCTGTACTTTGTTTTTTCCCCTACTTAACATTTTATTTATTTGTATTTTTTTATAGTACTGAGAACTGAACTCAGGACCTTGCACATGTTAGGCAGGCACTTTACCACTGAGTTACATCCTCTGCTCTTTATTAAAATTTTATTTTGAGAGATCTTATTAAGACTGACCTTGAACTTGTTATGTTCCATTTTCCTCAACTTCATGAGTAGCTGGGATTATAGGTGTGTGCCACCAGTCCTGTGCACCAGTCACTTAGCATTTTAGTTTGAAGATTATCTATTTACATTCATAGAGATTTATATGTTTCTTTTTTCTCTGTTGGTTTTTTTTTATTTAAAAAATTTTTGAATTTTGGATGTTTTTTCTCTTTATTTTTTAATTTTTAATTTTTAATTTTTTTGGGTACTGGGGATTGAACTCAGGGGCTCTCTCAATCACTGAGTCACATCCCCAGCCCTATTTTGTATTTTATTTAAAGACAGTGTGTCACAGGTTGCTTAGGTCCTCGCTGTTGCTGAGGCTGGTGTTGAACTCACAATCTTGCCTTAGCCTCCGAGCTGCTGGAATTACAGGCTTTCGACATTGTGCTGGTCCTCTTTATTTTTTATTTCTGTATTGGAAAATATGAAATAGTTTGTTTTCTTCATGTAAATCTTATTGGATAGAGTTTTCAGAAATTACTATTGAGGTGTAATTTACATATAATAAAATGAGCACATTAGGTATACAGTTGGATAAATGTATATACCAATGTACTTATTATCTGACTCAAGTTATAAAACATCTCCCATCATCCTAGAAAGTTTTATCCCTCCTTTTTAAAGTAAATTTCTGTAACTACACCTGCTCTGCTCTTCCCAGTTACTGCTGATCTAATTTCTGTCACCATAGATTGTTTTTACCTGCTCTAGAACTTGATATGAATGAATCATATAATCTGTACTGTTTT
The DNA here is from genome assembly GCF_902686455.1 of Sciurus vulgaris. Taxonomy (NCBI): domain Eukaryota; kingdom Metazoa; phylum Chordata; class Mammalia; order Rodentia; family Sciuridae; genus Sciurus; species Sciurus vulgaris. Next base: position 53,881,343 of record NC_136476.1, read on the forward strand.
GCATGTGGCTTCTTTTGCTCAGCATTATGCTTTAACAAGTCACCATATCAATATGGTATACTCTTTTACACTTTGCTTTTTTACTTAATTCGTGACATTGTCTTATATCAGTTTGTAAAGAGCTTTCTCTTCTTTTTAAAATTACTGCTACAAATTTCATTTTATAACTGACATAATTTATATAACGTGAGCATTTGGGTTATTGTTAAGGTCTGAATGTAAGTGTTCCCACAAATTCTATGCTGGAACTTATTCTCCAATGTGATAGTATTAAGAGGTAGGGACATTAGGAGGAGTGATCTGAACTCATGAATGGCATTATTTCTCCTATCAAAGAGTCTTGAGGGAGCCTTTTATTCCCTTCTGCCACATGAGGACACATAAAAAGTGCCATCTATGAGCAATAGGTCTTCACAGACACACAATCATCTGGCACTTTGGTTTTGGACTTCCCAGCCTCCAGAACTATAAACAATAAATTTTGGTTGTTTATAAGTTACCAGCATAAGGTATAATACCATGTGGAAACAATTGTTTCCAGTCTTTTGCTTTTATAAACAATGTTGCTTTAGCAAGTGATGTTTAATGTGCATCATTTTCAATTTAAGTACATCTTTAGGAATAATTCTTAGATGTGAACTATAAGGTCAAAGGTGATATGCATTTATAATTTTAATTGATGTTGCCAAAATGAAAAGAAATTTTTTTCCCCCAAAATGAAATAAAATTTTAATTGGAAACCCAGTTTACAAAAAGTATGACTGCCCTAGAGAAGGCATAGAAAGCCTAGAACTTTGAGCTCTGGAACCTCTTCTCCCTGCAAACCCTGTATTCCTCTGTGCAACTCGAGTCCTTCTAATGCTGAAAATCACTGGTCTTTGGACAGCAATCAACAATAATTACTGGAGAAATAATTACTGCTGCTCCAAAAGAAATTTTTAGGTAACTGTTGAACATAGTGGTGCATACTTGTTATCCCAGTGATTCAGGAAGCTGAGATAGGAGGATTGCAAGTTGAAGGCCAGCATCAGCAACTTAGTGAAACCCCAGGCAACTTGGAGAGGCCATGTCTCAAAATAAAAAATTAAAAGGGCTGGGGATAGCTCAGTGGGGAAGTGCTTCTGGGTTCAATCCCAAGTACCAAAAAAGAAAAGGGAAAAAAAAAAAAAAAAAAAAAAAAAGTAGGTAACTGTAGTAGATGTGAGTGCATTAAGATGAGAATGAGTTCTAATTCTTTGCTATAAAAATATAAAACCCTGAGAGAACCTTTTAAAACCCTAGTGGTAGTTGGTTCTACCTTTGTTTATTGGTAATAAAACTGTTCAAGAGATGAGTTATTATTCTTATTCCTGGAATAATTATTGACTTGTTTGATCCTTAGAGTGTATTTTTGAATATACTCACTCATATCCCTTGCCTTTAAAGTTGAATTCATTACATCTGAGTTCAGTATAATTTTTTTATATTCTTCTGAAGTGATTTTTGTAAGCTGTAACAATATCTGTTTGACTCTTGCTGTTGAAGTACTGCCCTGGAGGAGAGCTGTTTGACTACATAATTTCCCAAGATCGCCTGTCGGAGGAGGAGACCCGAGTGGTTTTTCGTCAGATAGTGTCTGCAGTTGCTTATGTGCACAGCCAGGGTTATGCTCACAGGGACCTCAAACCAGTAAGTGACTGTAACATACTTAGATCCTCATCTGAGAGTTCAGCATTATCTGCCTGGTGTTTTTGGGCTTCTAGATTTTCTGTTTAAGAATCTTAGATTTGCTTCTTTTTCTTGTTCCAGTCAGAATCTATCCAATTTCTTTTTTCCTCCTTTTGAATTATGGTAGACTTTTTGGATGGATTAACATTTTTTATCTGTCGTTTTTATATCATTATAAACGTCTTTGTAATCAGTATTTTATTCCTAGGAAAGAAGAGTCATTGAGGGTTTTCCATTCATTGCTGTTTCTCTAACACTGTGCTTCTTTAATTTAAATCCATTACTCCTCAGGATTTCAGTGGAATCAACAATCAACAGACTTTTTTTTTTTCTGTACTACGGATTGAACTTGAGTCTCACTACTACTGAACTACATCCCTATCCCTTTTTATTTTTATTTTAAGACTGGATCTGGCTAAGTTGCAGAGGCTTGCCTCAAATTTAGGATCCTCTTGCTTCAGCCTTCTGCAGACTTGGCTTTTTAAGGACTGCTGAATAAAAATGTGAATACTTTTTAAGTCTGCAGGCTAGTGGGTGAAGGTAAATATGGATTTAAAGGTTCAAGGAGCTAGAATTGGTCTGAGAAGATATGACAGTGTTCTTATCTTTTTTAATCTGTTTATGCCAAACTCTTCAATTTGAACTTACTCTTCAGGCTTAAACTTAACTTGGCACAAATTGTGTTTGCTTGTAGTTGGCCCTTAAGGAATGATTTATGCTGGTGTGTCTTGAGGGGAAGTGGTGTACTTATCCACATTCCTTCTCTTTTCTCCTTTTATACTTTGTATTATTTCACTACTTTTTAGTGATTTTTCTTTTTATTGTACTCAGGCTTTTCCATATAATCAAGCTTAAATCAGTTTTAGAAATCGCTATAGGATGTAATATAAGGCAATAATACAGTTATCAAAGTATCTTTGTTTTTCCCAGGAAAATTTATTGTTCGATGAAAATCATAAATTAAAGCTGATTGACTTTGGTCTCTGTGCAAAACCCAAGGTAAGTGCGGAAATAAAAATGTGGTTATTCTTTATAAATGCACTTCTTAGCGTGTTACTGTGCACCGACTTTTACTTAGTCTTTGTTGAGCTTGGTTGCATCCATTGTGAAGAATGCTAAATTTAATTCCTGGCATCAGTAATTTGTATAAATCCTCCAGATGATTATAAGATATGTAGCGAGGATTGAGTACCACTGACCTAGGTGTAGGGTTGGTCCTGCTGAAGACCCCATGGGTAAGCTGTGAGAGACTTTGCAGTTGCAGCGCCCAGACCATATAAAGTCATTAGCACGAATGCTGAATAGATCATATGGTTGCAGTTTGAGTGTATTGCCACTAGATGATGCCTTTGTTCATCTAGCTAGGAGTTGAGAATTTATTTGTATTTGTTATACAAATGGTTATATAACTAAGAATTAGTTACATTTTGTGAGAATCCCCTGTCTTTAGGAAAGGAGGAGGAAAATGTCCAGATGAACTTATATATTTATACCATTAGGTATTTCCCTAATTTGCATTCCATAATTAAATACTGGTATTCTCTAGCATAACTACTCTTTGAGGTGACTTTGAACTTCGCAGCTTTGCTTTCTGTAGCAGATCTCCTGTGTTTCCTCCTGAGTTCTCTAATGATGATACTCACAGTCTCTAAAATGAGCTGTCTACACTCATTAAGAATGTTGAAATTGCAGACTTGTCTTAGCCCTTTGTAGTCCCTTGATTATTTCCTATCCCAGTCAGAATTAGCTAGTTGCAAAGGGAAGCAGATTTTAGCCCTTCAGTGGAATGTTTGATTCTTTCTGATTCTTTTCCCTCTCTTGGCTCTTCAGTGACTATCAGTGGAGCCTGGTGTTTGGGAAGGAAATGCTAGAAGGTATTATATTTTTCTAGACACATAAAGATTATACTTTGAACAGATAAGCTTGTCCACAGCAGGCAGTGGGAAGTGTTTGCGATAGACTTCATTACCTGTTTTTTTAATGGCCTCCAAAGATTTGACCCACATAGATGACATCTAAGAAAGTGGGGGTGGCCTGGGAGAGAATTACCTCTGTCTTCTGTGAGAAACTCATTTCTGGGCATATTTCATTTATAAATGAGATCTCAGTTTTACAAGTCCTTTGCCTGCTTTAGGACTCTACAGGAGTTGGGTAGTAACTTCATTTTCATTGTCTTGATGTTTCTGTGGGAGAGAGGAGCATAAGCAAATTGCTCAACAGATCTGGGAGGCTAAGGTGATGATTTCTCATATAACTGAATCTAGAAAATAGGCTTTCAAGACACTGTTTCACATACCATTTTGCTTTCTTTTCTCTAAGGAGAAAGATGCTCTTCTGTATTTGTAAGGATTTGATCTTAGAGATAGGAACTGGTAAAGAAATAATCCTTTCTCCTTGAGTATTAAAGGGTGGGAAGACATGGGGGTATGCTAGGCTGATTATTATGCAAATGAATATACAGGGAAGTATAAACCTGACTTGACTGAGTGGAGAAAAGTATTTTGTACCCGGTGGTAGTAGTATTAGAAATCCAGAGAAGCAGAGAAAACGTACATATATGCAGGTATGCAATGAATATCAGGTTGGCTGAAGTCTTTTCCTTATTTGGGGTAGTTCTTCATTTAACTCCCGTTTGTGTTCAAAGAGTGCTTATCCAGATTTAATTCTCTTTTTTATTTGGTACTGGGATTAAACCCAGGGCTGCGTAACCACAGAGCCACATCCCCATCCCTTTTTATTTTTTATTTTGAGATGGGGTCTAAGTTGCTTAGGGCCTTGCCAAGTTGCTAAGTCTGGCTTTGAACTTGTGATCCTGTCTCAGCTTTCAAATTGCTTGGGTTATAGACATGCGCCACCATGTCTGACAAGGTTTAATATTCTGAAGGGCTGTAATTAATAAGTGTTTAATTTTTATCTTATTGACAGGGTAACAAGGATTACCATCTACAGACATGTTGTGGGAGCCTTGCTTATGCAGCACCTGAATTAATACAAGGCAAATCATATCTTGGATCAGAGGTATTTATCCATTGATTAAATCAATATAATCAACATATTGGTGATTTATAGTCAGTGAGTTAGACACTATATTGGGGATGTAACAATGAAGTAAGCTTATTAATCAAAGAGTTTATTTGGAGAGTGAGATTTATAAACTAGTAGATGGAATGAATAATTTGCAATAAACAAAAACTATAATACTCTTTTGAAGGAGGTCTATAGTTCTGGTGTCCTTATTGTGGTTGCTTTTGTACTGAACAGTGCCATAGTTTGGACTGGTTAGTCCAGCTGGTTAGAGTACAAGGCCAGGGTTACAGACTTTGTTTTCAGAGATGGCAATTAGCAGAGAGAAAACCTGTCTTTTGTCCATAGCTGGCTCTCCAAGGCCAACAGTCCAGGCTCAAAAGGCTTAGACTTCTGCTTTACACTTGCTACTTCAAGCTAGTCAGCTCTTCCTATTTTCTGGAGTATTAGTGTTGCTGTTATTAGTTTCATAAAGTAAAAAAAGAAGAAAAAAGTTGTCAAAAGCTCAGGAAGTGCTGAGTGGAACAGTCTTTTTATATCATGATTTCAGGATATCTCCAGATCTTTAATATGCTCTTGTACAGTGTGATCATTTGGAAGGGAAACATCACAGGTAGCTGCTTGTCCTGATTTTATTTATTTACAGAATTCATTTTTCATGTGGAACATCTTTTGGAACTAGTGCTATGCAAAAGAAACTTTGGGAAATACCAGGTTATTTAGTTTGTAACATAAGAAGATGGGAACTAACTTGTTTTTGGTAACTTTATTTTGATATAATCTTGAAGTTATAGTAAGTATAAAGGTGGCATGAGGAACTTTGATTTATTTTTATCCAAATTCACAATTGTTTTAATTTTTCTCCATTTGCTTTATCATTTTGTCTGTGTGCATACAAATATGTATGTACACATATTAATTTTTTCAATCTTTTGAGAATAAACTGGAAGACAGGCATGGCTCACACCTGTAATTCCAGAGACTCAGGAGGCTGAGGCAAGAAGATCACAAGTTTGAGGCTAGCCATGGCTATTTAGCAAGATTCTATCTCAAAAAAAAAAAAAAAAAAAAAAAAAAGGTTGGGGATGTAGCTCAGCAGTAGAATGCCCCGAGTTTAATCTTTAGTATTCTTAAAAAAAAAATAACTGGACTTATGTCCCCTTATCACTGAATATGCATATTTTTCCTAAAAGCAAGGATCTTTTCTTTAATAATTATACTTTAATTATCAAAACAAGGAAATTTAACATGGGTGTAATTTATTCAGTTAGTCTGTGTTCACATGATGATACTTTTATCAATGATGTTCTTTTTAGCTTTATCCCTGCCCTCTGCCCCAAGTCCAGGCACATATGGTATTTAGTTACTGTATCTCTTTAGTCTTTTTTAGTTTTGAAGACTTCCTTAGGCTTTCTTTGAGCTGGTAACTGTTGGTTAAGATTTGAACTAAGTGAAGAACTTTTCCATTTTTGTCTCATCTCCCAGAAGGAGTGATATTCATAAACCTAATCTGGAAAGATTCCTAGAGGGCTGGTGATATGGCCTTGCTAGTCTGTCTGAGTTTTTCCTACGTAATCTTGTATTTTTGTCCATGTTAGTTGACTTTCCAACCTTCTAAGACAATGTCTTAAGAACAGTATACTAAGACATCTCTGGGGTACTTGTTAAAAGATGCAGAGCTCAGGACTGTACCCTTGGAGATTTTGGTTTGTTTTTGAAGTTGGGGCTTTAAGAATCTTCATTTTAAAATAAGCAATTTTTTATGTGATTCTGATGCTTATGATCCAGATCATGCTTTAAGGACATGTTCCATGATAATATTTCAAATTCCTTTAGTAATATCTCATAGGAAATGGTTTTAAGTCCCTCTTCCCCTAGTTATTTTTGTGTTATTTGGCAGTTTGTAACTTATAGATTGGATTTGCTTTGGCTAATGATTTTAGTTGATTAATTTATTCTTGTATCTAATTTGAAATGGTGACGATGCTGTGATAAGTTAACTATAGAATACTTTTCCTGCTTTCTTCTCTCATGTATGCTTTGGTAAATCTATGGTAATGTTACTATTTTTTTCATATTTTAGTTTAACCCCAGACATAATGTCTCTGTTGACTTCTTATGGTACTTGACAAGGTCATGTTAGCTCACTCTTTGCTGTGTCACCTCTTTGCTTTGAATCAGTGCCATGCCATTATGCCTCAATTTATAGATTAAATATATGACATCTCTCTGGCATAAATTGTTTATTTCTGACCTCCTACAACTTGGAACCAAAATCACATGTCAGCTTAAAAGCACATTGTTCACTTGTGGCATCACAATAGAGTCCTAGTAATTTATGTGATTCAGTGGACAGGACTCAATAACCTGGGTTATCTAGTGTAAGTATTACCCAGATATGTGATGCTGCTCATTGTTTAGCTCTATTTCTCCCTCCCTCCCTCCCTCTCTCTCTCCCTCTCTCCCTCTCTCTCTCTCTCTCTCTCTCTCTCTCTCTCTCTCTCTCTCTCTCTCTCTCTCTCTCTCTCTCTCTTTCTCTTTGTCTTTCTCTCTCCTCCCTCTCTCCCCATATATATATATTTTTATTTTTTTTATTTTTTTTGGTAGTATTAGGGATTGAATCCAGGGGCACTCCACCACTGAGCTATATCCCTAGCACTTGTAATTTCTTTTACTTTTTATTTTGAGATAAGGTCTTGCTAAGTTGCCAAGGCTGGCCTCAAACTTTTAATCTTTAGCCTCCTGAGTCACTGGGTCTCCCTATTTTTTCTTCTTCAAAAAAATGCCATCTATCCTTTTTATTTATTTTATTTTATTATTATTATTATTATTATTTTTTTTTTTTGCGGTGCTGGGGATTGAACCCAGGGCCTTGTGCTTGCGAGGCAAGTACTCTACCAACTGAGCTATATCCCCAGCCCAATCCATCCTTATTATCTCTTAAAAATTTTCTAAGGATCAAATGAGGGTGGGAACTATAACTCGTACTGGTGGTGTCAATATTGACTAAGGTCAAATCTTGCTTGAATAAATAGTTACTGCTTAGGGCTCATGGGACACATGATATTTCACATAAAGGTTAAACTCCTTTTTGGATTTTGAGATTTATAGGCCTATTTGTGCTGGCAGGCTAATTTCTATCCCCTATATTTGAAAAAGTCAGTCATTGAATTTTATTAAGATTTCTCTACATAGAGTTTTTGCAGTGTAACTTAGTCACATTTTTAGATTGCCAGGAAATTTCAGACTTGTTTTGACATCCCCACACTTGTTTACATAATCCTCATATGTAACTGAGATCTTTAGTAGCTCTGTAGAATTGTCTTTCAGAATCTGACACCTGGCCTCATTTCCTTATCATGCCCAATCTAGCCAAGTAAAATGAAAAATTTTTTCTATTAAATGTTAGCTTACAGCTAAGAGGAAAGTTCCTGGGTGGCTGGCCACTGACTGGGTGACTTTGGGCATGCCTGCCTTTCTGGGCTTCAGTGTTCCTATCTAGAGTGAACAGGTTGAATTGGATGGTCTCTGAGCTCTATTTCAGCTTCATAAAGATTCTGTGTTTTTGGGCTGGGGATGGGGCTCAGTGGTAGATTGCTTGCCTAGCATGTGTGAGGCACTGGGTTCGATCCTCAGCACCACATAAAAATGAATAAAAGTCCACCAACAACTAAAAAATATTTAAAAAAAGATTCTGTGGTTTTATTAAGTGTATTATCATTCGGAAATGTATTCTACATTTTTTTTTTCCTCCCTGTCAGGCAGATGTTTGGAGCATGGGCATACTCTTGTATGTACTTATGTGTGGATTTCTACCATTTGATGATGATAATGTCATGGCTTTGTACAAGAAGATTATGGTGAGTATTACATGACATAGAATTTATTTAAAAAAAAAACTTTATTTATTTATTTATGTATTTTTATTTGGTGCTGAGGATAGAATCCAAGGCCTCATATGTGCTAAGCAAGTGCTTTACCACTGAGCCACAACCCCAATGCATAAAATTTCAACATTGAAGTTTTCTATTTCTTATACTGTATGCTTTTGGAATGATGAAAACATTCTGGAATTAAGTAGTAATGATAATTTTGTATATAAGCATGTGTGTGTGTGTGTGTGTGTGAGTGTGTGAGAGAGAGAGATGTTGGGGATTGAGCCCAGGACCTTTTGCAGGCTGAACACATGCTCTGTGACTGAGCTACAACCCCAGTCCCCAAAACTTTATGAATATACTAATATCTAGTAAGTCATATACTTTAAAAGAATAAGCCAGGTGTGGTGGCATGTATCTGTAATCCCACTTACTTGGGAAGCTGAGGTAGGAGGATTGCAAGTTTGAGGCCATCTTGGGCAGCCTCTCAAAATAAGATAAAAAAGGGCTAGGGATGTAGCTCAGTGCTTAGAGTGCTTGTCCAGCATGCATGGGGCCCTGGGTTTACTCCCCAGTACCATACACACATGCACATGAAGTAGAAGTGCTTCAGAAAATGATGTGGGTGAAAGTATTCTGGCAGAATGGACAGTATGAGCAAAGGCATAGAGATGGGAGAAATGTGGGAAGGAATGGTCACTGTTTTTTGTGATTGGACCATTGGGTCTATACCAGCTTTGGGTTGGAAGATTACCTGGATTAACTTTTTTTTTTTTGGTGCTGGAGATTGAATCCAGGGCCTTGTGCATGCGAGGCAAGCACTCTACCAACTGAGCTATATCCCCAGCCCCCTGAATTAACTCTTATTTCTGGGAGGTAGCACAGAGTTGAAAGTGGCAGTTCCAGTTCACGTATTGCTCACCCCTGGAAAGAACATCAAGTCTGAGGACACTGGGGTATTTAATTTTTCTTTATTTAACTTAATTTTTTTCCTATAACCTATCTTGGAAAAAATCTTTAAAATTGATGCCTAAACTACAGAGAAGAGTTTGGGAAGAGATGGAATCATAGTTGTTCAACTCCTTGAAGGCTGAGGAGCTCTAATTCTGCTGGGTCAACCAAAAGTAATGATAGTAATAGTGGTTACCACCCCTGTCTTGGGGGCTGTGTATGCATTTTTCTCTTTGGTAAGGTGAGATCTATGGGCTTGGACAGGCAGCCAGCCTCCTGGAATCTGCTGATGTGGCCAAGACAGCCTGCATTTCCTCTCATCTTTTCTTGAACTTCTTCTAATTCTTGCAAGGTAGCAGTTGTTGCTTTGTTTCCTGCTTGCTGACTGTGGCTTTATGGGGTTCTTGGCATTTGGGGAGCTGGTGGCGGGTTTGAGCAGAGAAGTGCTATATGATTTGGTTAAGTTTTTAATAGGATTACATTGGCTGCTATGTGGAGAGACTGTAGGAGGCAAAAAGGTGAATCAGGGTGACTGGTTGGGAAGATACAGTGATTCACAGAGATGGTAGAGAGGAGATGGTTAGAAATGGATGAATTCTGGAAGTCTCTTTTTAAAAAATATTTTTATACTGTATTATAAAATGTATTTATGTTTATATTATAAAATATATTTATATTAGTATAAATTGAAATTCACCTTTTTTGAGGTATTGAGCCTATGAATTTTATAGATCCATGTAAACCCCCCCAGTCAGAATGTGGAACTGATGTCTTTTGAAGGTGTAGCTAACATGATTTGCTGATACATTGAATGAGCAGAGTAACCTGCATGACTAGAAAGTTGGAGCTGCCATCAGCTGAGATGGGGAAGACTTGGTAGAGAAGGGATGACCAGAATTCAGTTTTGGACCAAAAAAAAAAGTCTGTTTTTTCCAGTTTTTCAGATTTGTTGGCATAAAGTTCTTATTTACCCAGCTATAAAACCCGTTGCCTGGAGGTAACAGCGTTATCATATTTATCAGATTTTTTTTTTTTTAGTTGTAGATGACACAACATCTTTATTATATTGTATTAATTAATTTATTTATTTTACATGGTGCTGGGGATCGAATCCAGTGCCTCACATGTGCTAGGCAAGTGCTCTACCACTGAGCCCCAACTCCAGAGTATTAATCAGATTTTTTATGTATTTTTTTCAGACATGAGTCTATGCATGTATAAGGAATCAAATATCAAATGTATTTTATCCCTCCTTCCCTTCCTTTTTTTTTTTTTTTTGGTGGTACTAAAGATTGAACCCAGGGCCTTAGCATACTAGGCAAGTGCCCTTACACAGAGCCACACCCACACCCATAGCCTTTGTATTTCCTTGTCGTGCTACCTGCTTCCCCGTTTATTTTTACACAGATGGCAGCATATCCTAAACACACTGTTTTGCCTCTTTTTTTTTTTTTTTTTTCTCTTAACAGTGTATTAGAAATTATACCACTTCATACCTAGCTCAGAGCCTCTTCATTGCTTTTGTGGGGGGCAGTATTAGGAATTGGACCCAGGGGTCTTGTGCTTACTAAACAAGCACTCTACTGATAAGCTACATCCCTAGTCCTATTTATTTTATTTAGACAGGGTCTTGCTAAGGACTGGCTTCAAACTTGAAATCCTCCTGCCTTAGCCTCCCAGAGAGCTGGGATTATGGGGATGCATCACCACACCTGTTTCTTTATTCTTTTTAATGACTGCCTGTAACAGTCTATGTTTGTACTATAATTTATTTAACTGATCCTATGTTAATGGACATTTAAGTAATTTTCCAGTGGTCATTTTGCATATTTTGAACATATCTGTAAGAAAATTGCCAATTCTCAGTACTGTAAGTACAACAACAACAAACCAAAAAAAAAGAAAGTAAGAAAAAGAAAATTGATAGAAGAGTTGCTGGGTCAGAGGGTATGAGATTAGTAATTTTCATATATATTGCCATATTACTTCCATCAGAGTTCTATTGATGGAACATTATGTTGGGTCATATAATTGCCACCACAAATAACAAGATAGTGCCTATTTCTCCATACCCTGATCAATATAGTATATCACCTTTTTGTTCTTTATATTTAAGATTTTTTTTTCTGTGTAGTAATTTTAATTTTTGTATATGTGGTGTGCAGTGCTGGGGTTTGAAACTAGGGCCCCATGCATAGTGGGCAAGAGCTCTACCACTATATCCCTAACCCTTAATTTTTATTTAGTCAAATTTACCAATCTTTTTTTGGGGAAGGAGGTCCCGGGGATTGAACTCAGTGTCACTATACCACTGAGCCACATTCCCAACCCTATTTTGTATTTTATTTAAAAGACATGAGTTGCTTAGTGCCTGCCTCGCTTTTGCTGAGACTGACTTTGACCTTGAGATCCTCCTGCTTCAGCCTCCTGAGCCACTGGGATCACAAGGGATGTGCCATTGCACAGGGCCAAATTTACCAATCTTTTATTGTCAAGTTTGGAAAGACTTTCTGACTTAGGTTACTTTGTAAAATTTCCATGTTTTCTTTTCTCTTTTTTTTAGTGGTCCTGGGGATTGAACCCAGGAGCATTCTACCTCTGAGGTACATCCCTATCACTGCCTCCCCACCTTTTTTTTTTTTTTTTTTAATTTAAGACAGGATTTTACTAAGTCACTTAGGCTGACCTTGAATTTCCAATCCTCCTGCTTTAGCCTCCTGAGTTCCTGGGATCATAGGTGTGTGCCACTGTACCTAGCTTCTTCTCGTGTTTTTATGGTTTCATTTTTTTAATTTAAATATTTGATTCATCTGGAATTTGCTTTGATGTGGTTTCTTGACTTTAAACATTACTAAAAAATTAGAGAAATCCCAGTGACTCAAAGGACTGAGACGGGAGGATCACAAGTTCAAGGCCAGCCTCAGAACTTAGCAAGACCCTGTCTTAAAAAAAAAAAAAAAAAAAGGGCTGGGATGTGGCTCAGTGGTAAAGCACCCCTGGGTTAGATCCCTAGTACCAAAAAAAAAAGTTTGTTTTCATATTCTACGTTTTTGTATTTAATATTTGAAGCTTATTACTAATAATAGTGTACGTAAAAATCCTTATTTCAGATAGTCTTGTTAATTTCAAGTTTTGTACACAAATTATCATGTCTAATTAGATGTTTTCATAACCTGCTCTGGCTGATGGACTGTACTAAGAGTAAAGGTGTCAGCTCTGTGATAGTTTGCTTGTGCTTGTATTCAGTCTTATCTTTAAGACTTTAATCTGTGGTTTCTCTGCAGGAATCTTTTCTAGCCACTTGCTATTTTGTGAGGATTTAGCTTATTTAAACCAGATACTATAATCTGTAAATCCATTTAACTATATTTATGTGAAGGAAAGTACTTACAATACAGAGAGGAGTGAAAGATGGCACTACTGTATTCTGTCATATGTCACTGTTACATTCAGGGAAGAACGTAGTGTTTCCATTTTTCTTAGGAGTATCTTACTGTAGGTTTTATACTGACTAGTGAGGGTTCACACCCCACTACTGCAAATAAAAGAAAAAGAGAATTGTCTGTATTTGCACAAACTTTAATGTGTGTATATTCTTTGGTATTACATAATTCACACATTTAGTGTACTGTGCCCCCTCCTCCTTTAAAAGTTTGTTTGTTTATTTATTTATTTATTTATTTATTTATTTATTTATTTATTTATTTATTTATTTATTTATTTATAGTGATGGGATTGGAACCGAGGGCTTTACACATGCTAGGCAAGTAAGCACTCTACCACTGAACTACATTTCCAGCCCACTTGAATGCTTCCTTTTATTTATTTATTTGGTACTGGGAATTGAACCCAGGGATACTTAACCACATCCATCCCCAGCCCTTTTCATTTTTCATTTTGAGACAGAGTCTCACTAAGTTGCTTAGAACTTCATTATATTGCTGAGGCTGGCCTTGAATTTGTGATCCTCCTTCCTTAGCCTCTTAAACCGCTGGGATTACAGAAGCTCTCCACCACGTCCGACTGAATGCTTTACTTTAAAGATTGCTTTACACATAACAGCATGTATAGATGATGATGATGATGATGATTCTTCTTCTCCTCCTTCTTTCTTCCTTCTTCCTTCTTCTTCTTCTTTCTTCTTTCTTCTTTTTTTTTTTTTTTGGTGGTACTGGGGATTGAACCCAGGGCCTCACCATCCTAAGTGCTCTCCAGTCAGCTACCTCACCAGGCCTTTTTAAATTTCATTTTGAGACAGGGTCTTGCTAAGTTGCCCAGGCTGGCCTTGAACTTGTCATCCTCCAGTATCAGCCTCCTGAGTAGCTGGGATTACAATGGTGTGCCACTTAATCCTGCTGAAAACATACCCCGGCCTCCTGTGGATTGAACCCAGGGCCTTATTTTTGCTAGACAAACTCTGTAGCACTGAGCTATATCCCTAACCCTTAAAAGCATTATTTATAAAGAAGTAACTAGAGTTCCTTTGATCACTGCTCCATTATCTATCCCCCATCCTATAACCCATTTACTCCTCACTTGGTTTTCCATATTATTATCATTTTATATTACTATGATGACATTTGCTACGCCCAAGGAATCAGTGTGGATATATTGGAATTAACTTTGTACTCTGTACTTCAAGTTTCACTAGTTTTTTTTTCACTAGTTTGTTCTTTTCCTATTCCAGGATACCATATTATAGTTAGTTATCATGTTTCCTTAGCCTCCCTCTGATCTCTGATAGTTTCTAGAAATCCAGTATGTATTTTTTTTCTCAGTGGATCTATGTGGTTGTCCCAATACTACGTGTCAGTAATTTGTTGTTTTTCTAATTACTTGAAATGGTAATTTGATTATATACTAAATTCCTACAATTCTTTTTCTTTCTTTCTTTTTTTGTACCAGGGATTGGACCTAAGGGTGCCTAACCCTGAGCTATATCTCTATGACTTTTTTTTATATTTTATTAGAGACAAGGTCTTGCTGAGTTGCTTAGGACCTCACTAAATTGTTGAGGCTGGCTTTGAACTCACAATCCTCTTGCCTCAGTCTCCCAAGCCACTGAGATTCAGGTGTGTGCCACCATGCCTGACTCTACAATCTTTTTCTTTGCCTCCCACTTTTTATTTTGTGGCGGTGGTGGTAGGGGCCCCTAGGGATTGAATCTGGGGTCTTCCACATGCTGAGAGCATGCAGTATCACTGAGCTACTCCTCTAGCCCTTTTGGATTCTTTATTTCATTGCATTTATCTTTTTGTCTCTTTTTAGCTTATAACTATGTGTTTCATTTACTATACCTTTTTTTAAAAAACATTTTTTGTAGTTGTCAGTGGACCATTTATTTATTTATTTATGGTGCTGAGAATTGAACTCGGGGCCTCACATGTGCCAGGCAAGTGCTCTACCACTAAGCCACAACCCCAGCCCAACCCCAGCCCAACTATACCTTAATACCATTTATTGTCTTGTAGAATTAACTTATTATTCTGTTTTCTCTGTGGAATTTTCCTGGCTCTTCTGCTATGATTGTTTTCCCCTGGTATACCTTTTTTTTTTTTTTTTTTTTTTTTTTTTTTTTTTGCATTATATGAGGTTCAAACCTCTTTCAAGGGTCTGTAGTCTCATGGCATAGTAGCACAGTGCTGTTTATTACTTGATGTTGTTCTTTGTTAATACTGTCTGAATCTATGGGTCTTATTAGTGCTTTCTTTTTCTTTTGGACAATATTGTTACATTATGGTATATCTATCAGGGTATACTGTACAGATATAAAAGTGAATGAGGGGGACTGGGGTTGTAGCTTAGTGGTAGAGTGCTTGCCTAGTACGTGTGAGGCCCTGGGTTTGAGCCTCAGCACCACATAAAAATAAATAAATAAATCAAGAAATAAATAAAAAATGAATGAGGAACCTCTTTAATTGTTGATGAGAGAGAGAAAGATTTGTTATTTGCTCACATATGACAGAAGGTGTTAGATAATGATAATTGCTATTCCCTTTGTGGAGGAGAATTGGAGGGGAGTATTAGAAGGGAGACTTCATTCTATGCCAAAGACTTAAATTTTGAAGTATGTAAGTGTTTTTCTTCTTGTTTCTCTAGTTACTCTGGCTATGACTTCCCTTACTATGTGAATAGAAGCAAATGTGAGCATCCTTGTTTTGTATTTCTGATTTTAGAGGAAAAGCATTTAATCATTTAGTACTGAGTATGATATTAACTGTGGATTGGTATTATGTTAAGGAAGTTTTCTTCTATTCCTATTTTATCTAGTGTGTTTATCATGAAAAATGTGTTGAATTTTGTCAAATACTTTTTTGTGCATGTGGCTTTTTTCCTTTTTGTTCATATGGTGCATTACATTGATTTTAGCATGTTGAACCATCCTTGCATTCCAGGAACAAGTTCTACTTGGGTCATAGTGTATACTTCTTTTAATATGTTGTTGAAGTTGGTTTGCCAGTGTGGACTTTTAAAAAAATAGAACGATTAAGTTTTTAGTGAGTTTGAACCCAAAAAAACTGATGTGGAGAGTGGGAGAGGTGACTTCTGCAGGTCAGGTCTGAGTCTTTGTAGGTGTACAGAAATAAAGTTCTTGGCTCTGTTGAGATTTGCTGAAATCTCTTCTGCCTAGAGCATTTGCAACAGTCTTTTCATTGAATTTCTATGTTGTTTTCTCTACTCTCCAACCCCCTCTTTTTTTTGTTCCTCCAGAGAGAGAGAGCTTTCTGAAGTGTGTACCTTGTTTATCTTTATGGCCCTTTGCACATGGTTGCTCAAGAAAAAAATAAATTGTTTGCTGGCATGCATATTCTTATTCCATTGTAACAAAAGTAATACTTAATATTCATGAGCTATTGTTATTTTCTAAGCTGTGCTCTAGGTGAGGCAGTTTCTATCATTGTTCCCTTTCTATGGTTAGGGAAACTAAGCTACAGAGATCTTAAGTAATTTACTCAGGGTCTTAGAGCTAGTAAGTAGCAGAGGTGGGATTTTAACCCACCTATTGAAGCTCAGCTATCCATTCTTTGAGCTGCAGTCTAGCTCAGCATCCAGTATTGTCTCTCAATTCTGGTTGCTAGTTTCATGAGAATCAGATGCCTAGAGAAGTGCCTCTTATCTTGATCTTTTTGTGCTCATGAACTTGGAAAGGCTCCCAGATATTCCATCTTCTCAGATTTACCAAGAGTATAAGTTAGTTCTCCTAATTCATACTAAGTTTTATTATGCACCAGCGTTTTCACTCTTTGTAGAATGTCACCCAGTAGAACTCTTACTGGTCCTGATTGTCTTAATCAGTAGTGTTAGAGCACTGAAGTAATCAGTTGTTTCCAGGGTCTTTCTCTGACTTCTATTTATTCACATTCCATTTTTCTTATTTATTTCAGCTTAGCATTCTCTTACTTTGAAATTTTGAAAGTTGATATTCCTGTTATGTGGTGATAACTTTCCCTGAGAGCACTGTGCTACTTCTGTATTTCTTAAATACCTCTGATCTAAGTTATCGATTAAAAAATTGAATAAATCTTTTCTTGGTACTGCCCATGGAGGTGGCAGCCATCTCCTACTTTCAAAAAAAAATGTCAAGAAGTCCAACTGGCACTAGTTAGACTGAAAAGTTAGAAGCTTAACTGGTGAAAACCCAGATGTATGGACAGTAGGGTGCAGAGAGATTCAAGGGTTGAAACTTGATGCTCAACATTGGTTATGGGAGAAACAAGAAAACAAAGTATGTACTGCCTAGTCGCTTCCAGAAGTTCCTAGTCCACAGTGTTGAGGAACTGGAATCTGCCTGTGCTGAGATTGCTTATGATGTTTTCTTTTAAGAGTCACAGAGTCTTTGTGGACATAGCAACCTAGCAGGCCACCAGAGTCACCAATTACAGTGCAGACTGCACAGTGAAGAAATTGTAATAGATAACTCAGCATGCTTTTTATTTGTTTTTAAAATAAAAGCATAAAAACCGCAGGTAAAAACAAAAGCAAAACCCCAAAACTGAATACAACAGGACAACCCCTAAGTGTTTGGGTATCAGTTTTTAGTCTGTTTCCAATATACCTTATCAAGATTTTGTAGTCTTATCCCCAGAAAAGAGAAATGATTCTACTGAAGTTGAATTATATGCATGATATTCCTAATTTATTGATTTAAGGTGTATTTTTCCATATCCAAACCTTAAACTGCTATGCTGTTTGTCTTCATTTGTTGTTAGGGCAAGTTCATATTCACATGGCAGCCATGGAATGAATGCTATTAAATATTAATATATTGTTTCATCAGTGTATTTATTTATTTGAATGTACTAATTGATTCTGAATTAATCCTTTGAGGGTAGGCACTTACCTTAAAATAATATGAAAGGTTACATCCTAAGAGTAGATGCTAGATCCAAGTTTTGATATTTTTGGCAAATCCAATATCTTTGCAATGGAATGAATGTGGTAGAAAATGTCTAATACTTGTTCAGTAGAGATTTGGCCTTCCTAATTAATATTATTTACTAATACTGTACATTCTTTGTTTCTCCTGCTCTGAATTTCATTTTTTAGTTTTTCATGTATTTGCAAGTTGAAAATTGATTCAAATTAGGACTTTTATGCATTATTGTGGAATTTAATTTCACACATTATAGATTTTGAAATTTATTGTAATCTTGGCTCAGAACTATTGTTCCGAGTCGCAGTGTAATACAGTCTGCTGGTTGAATCTAATTAAGGTGTCGTATCACTTGCATGCAGTATGTATCTTTGCCCAGAATGTTCTAAAATTCCTCACTTGGGAATAACACTTCCCTCAGTTCTTGCCTTGATTGAAAAAAACCAGCAATATTTGACACACTGTATGTAACTCTTGTTTAAAAGGCAGGCTTCATTTATCTTTTGCATTTGTTCACTATTTTAACCAAAATGCTCAACTGCAAATTCCAACATGATTACTAATAGATTGAGTGTTAATATTATTAATGTCACCTATATTCATTTGCTATCACTACATTCAAAGACAAGCATGGTGTACTCCAGTTCTGGTACAGAAATATTAGAATAGTATAAATAATTTAGTAAATGTAAGTTGAATGGCTTGAAAAATAAAATTGCTGCTGCTGCTGCTGTGTGTGTGTGTGTGTGTGTGTGTGTGTGTGTGTGTTATTGTGGATAGAACCTAGGGCCTCACCCGTGCTAAATACTCTACCACTGAGCTACAACCCAAGCTCCAAATTGCTTCATAACATTATAATTTATAATTAAAAAAAAAAAAAACTGGGCAAAAAAAAAAATAGGCTAGCTGTCTCTTTATGAGATTATATTTTTAGAGTTATAGAGTTGATTGCAGTACTGTGATTATGTGTTAGAGAGATTGCCTGTGTTTCTTAGAAGTATATGAAAAGTGAACAATTTCAAGCCTATTAGAATTCCCAGCATTATCTTGCTTTAGCCTACAGATCTTTTCCCCTCTTCTACTTGGCTTTCACTTGCTGTTGCCCTTGCTCTCATTTGCAAGGTAATCATCCCTTAAATAAAGAAACCAGAATCCTCCAAAGACTGTACAGAAACAAGGGTTAAGGGGAACAGCCCTGGTTGACATTGGGCTTTTTGTGGAGGTCTTTTCTGTTTGGTCTTTGGATATATATTTTAATATTTAAATAAGTAGCCTTTCTTCTTCTATTTATAGACTTTCTTATAGACCTTCAAGAACAACATAATAGAAGAAGTACTGTTTCTCTCTTCTGGTTCTACTTGGCTGTTTTTTGCTTGATAACAGTGTTTCTCAATTTCAGTATTATTGATTGACTCTTTGTACCAAATATTCTTTGTTGTTTGGGGAAACTGTCCTGTGCATTGTAGGATGTTTAACAGGATCCATGACCTTTACTGACTCAATGCCAGTAGTAGCCCCCAAATTGTGACAATCAAATGTCTCCAGGTACTGCCAGATGTGTCCTGTGGGACAAATGAGAAACAATGTCTTGTAACATTGATCAAGTACTTAATCTCCCTTGCTGAGATTTAGTTTCCTGATT
The DNA here is from genome assembly GCF_902686455.1 of Sciurus vulgaris. Taxonomy (NCBI): domain Eukaryota; kingdom Metazoa; phylum Chordata; class Mammalia; order Rodentia; family Sciuridae; genus Sciurus; species Sciurus vulgaris. Next base: position 53,900,916 of record NC_136476.1, read on the forward strand.
TGTGTAATGTGGTTAATAATTCTTGCCTACTCCACAAGATAAAATATATGTGTTTTGTGCATTTTGAAGTGCCATGTTGAGATAAGCGATTAGGTGAGGTCTGGCAGCAGAACCCAGCTATGAACTTACTTTCTGATGATACTCCAGTGCAGTGAATAAAGCTGAGAATGTCACAAGCCTCATGACTTGCTTGTGGATGGTATTCTACAGAGGCGTTCTGTACAAACAGGGTAAGTGGGTGGGTGCATTTCAGGACGTGATGTGACCAGAGCTTGAGTGGATGATACATATTCCTTATCAGGCAATCCTGAGATTCTGAAGCAGCTACACTGAGCTAGAGCCCACTGGGACAATATATGGCATTCCTCAGAATGTCCTCGGCCTTTCTTATACTATTTCATTCTCTGGCACACATGGCTTTTGGCCAACATGCCCATCTCTAGTCTACTACTCTTTTGACTATCCCTATCTCCCTCTCCTGTTTATTTCAAATTCAGTAAGCATTTATGGTTTCTTATGCGCAGGGTGTGCTGGGTCCTTTCATACACATATTCTTTTTCTTCCTTTTTAATATTATAAGTGGCATCGTTTTACAGATAGCAACTATAGTATTAGTGGCTGTAGCAACAACAGTAATAGAAGAAACTGACTTTTTGAATTCTCACTATGTACCTGGCACTGTGCTAAGTGCTTTATGTATATATATCAAACCATTGAATTCTAGCAACAATTCCAACAATTCTATGCAGTAGATACTATGATTATACTTCTTTTTAATATGTGAGGGAACTGAGGTACAGCAAGGTTAAATTGCTCCTCTGTGATCATATGGCATGTAAGTGGTAGATTTTGAATTTGAACATAGGCAATTTGTCTTCAGAGCCTGTTCTCTTAGAAAACAGGGTCAAAGAGATAAATAACGTGTACAAGTTCATGGAGTTAGTAGGTGGCAGAACTGGGATTTACATGTCATGAATGGCTATGCATTTCATTGTTGTTTCTGATGTACTAAACCCCACCTTTTTTCACTTGTTCTGTTTCTTTCTGGATAGAATTGCTAGCATGGCTGGACATGGTGGTGTGTACCTGTAATCCCAGTGACTTGGGAGGCTGAGGCAGGAGGATCACAAGTTTGAGGGCAGCCTTAACAACTTAGTGAGGCACTAAGCAACTTAGTGAGACCCTGTCTCAAAATAAAAAATAAAAGGGCTGGGGATGTAATGTAGCTTAGTGCTTAAGTGTCCTTTAGTTCAATCCCTGTAACACACACACACACACACACACACACACACACACACACACACACACACACACACACAGTTGCTAGCATGGTGCTAAAGAAGCATAGGGCATCTCTAAAAGATACTTCATGAATTCAAAATGGGATGATGAAAAGACAAAAATTTTTTTTTAACCAGTCTGGTGGAGCTCTCTTTTTCAGTACTTTGAGTATTTCTACATCTGGTTCTGCGGAGTACTCCTACTTTTAGTTGAGAGTACTTATGTTTTGCATGTTTGTTTCTGAACTTTAAGGCATAACATTTCTTTTACTTTGGTTTGAATTATGGGCCTGCTATGTGTTGGAGCAGATGAGAAAGAGCTTGAATCTGGATCCAGATTTATCCTTGGAGTGGGTAATGCTGGTGGGAGAGAGTAATGTGAAGCCAAACCCTTATAGGTGGTGTGTCAGTTTCCTAGGGTTGTTATAACAAAGTACTACAGTGTGGTGGCTTTAAACAACAGAAATTTATTCTTGGGGAGTGGACAGTGGAACACTATTCAGCTTGGCAGAGATGGGGTATCCAGAGAGTAAGCAGCAAATGACACTGCAAGTGGTCAGTGTGAGGGAAGACCACCTGGAGTACATGGAGGTCCTGACCAGTGAGTGAAGCATGAGGGAGGACACTGCAGGACCAGGCTGCAATCAGAAACTTGGTAGGCCATTACCATTTGATTCAAAGGTAGGAGGGTCCTTCTTCCAGACTGGTCTCTATTCTCTGTGGGGCCCTGGGAAGAGCAAGCTGAAATGTTTGAGATACCAGGCAAATGGGAGTGTGCCAAGAATGAGAACAAGTCAAGTTCCCAGGGTTGGAATCATGGGAAACCTTGGTTTTAGGAAATAAAGAAAAGCTCAGCTATGAGAAGGGAGCAATAGGTCAGAGCCAGTATTACAAAATCTGTGACTTAGTGCTGAGTCCCAGAGAGTTGGCCCAGAAAAAATCCCTTCTTGTTGATACTAGGGATTGAACCCAGGGGCACTTAACTATTGAGCTCTACTCCTAGCCCTTTTTATTTTTTTATTTTGAGGCAGGGTCCCGCTAAGTTGCTTAGGTCTGCACCAAGTTGCTGAGACTGGCTTTGAACTTGTGATCCTCCTGCCTCAGCCTTGTGAGCTGCTGGGATTACAGGCATGCACCACTGTGCCCCACTTAAAAATCCCTTTTTCCTAAGGATATGTGTGGAACAGGTAGTACTGAGCCTTCACATTGGGGTTCAGGTGGCCATACAGGAATGACATAGGAAGAAATGAATTTGGGACTTCCTCACTGTGCTTCAGAATTCAGTTTCTGACTCTGGCAAATGTTAAGGCCCCCTGGCAAGGTATAAGTAAGAGTGGGCCCTCTGCATCATATTGAGTGCTTCAGAAGAGGGGGCATGAAAATTTTAATATTCAAATGTCATCTGTAAAATGAAAGCAGTTGCCCCTCCTAAAAATATACTTTTTAGGTTAGTGTACTCTCTCCAGAGTTGTTCTGAGGTTGGCATCTTTTCTGTGTAACTTCGTTGCTTGATAATGCTTCTTTGGGACTCAAGAGTACTTCTTTTTTTTTTTTTTCCAGATTACTTCTTTGACATAGTTGAAATCCAACCAACTGTATGGTTTTAGGACTTTGAATGACTCATACCATCTGTTTCTCCCCTCACTTTTAAGCTGGACTGATTTCTGTAGGAATTATGTCTTAGTTCATGAGAACAGAAAAACCCAAATGCTGATGCTAGTCAGTGGCTTCTCCACTTTGGTGTCCTTCAATTGCTCTTTACTTTTTTAAAAAAATTTTTAGATATACATGACAGTAGAATATATTTTAACATATTATACATCCATGGATTATAATTTATTCTAGTTAGAATTCCATTCTTGTGGTTGAACATAATGTGGATATTGTTTACTCTTTTTTTTTTTTTGCGCTTTTGATCTTGTTTCTCAGGACTAGAATTTTGTCTTCTTTCAGTAGTTTTGGAGACTCTTCTGTAGTTTGCCATATATAGTTCTTTAGTTCTCAATTGCATCATGAACAATTCTGTGGTAAATGTTAATATTCATAAATTTTTGTATGCCAGATTATTTGCTTATGGTAAATTGCTAGAAGTGAAGTTGCTGGCTCAAGGATATGTATTGAAGGCTTCTTTTTTTTTTCTTTTGAATGCTTTTAATACATACTTCCAAGTTCCTTTTCAGAGGAGTTTATACTTTCTATTTGTGTATATAATCATTCTTGTCCCTAAACTCTTATGAATGCTGGATAATTTTTTTTAACTCTTTATCAGCTTGAAAGCTGGATATGGTGGTATATGCTTATAGTCCCAGCTACTTCGGAGACTGTAGCAGAAGGATCATATGAACTCAGGGATTTGAGACCAGCCTGGGTGACACAGCAAGACCCTATTTCAAAGAAAGAAAAAAAAGTGTTTGTCAGTTTGATAGACAGCAAGTGGATTATATTTTCATTTAAAAAAAAAAAATTTACCTTGGGCTGGGGATATAGCTCAGTTGGTAAAGTGCTTGCCTTGCAAGCACAGGCCCTGGGTTCAAATCCCCAGCACCAAAAAAAAAAAAAAAAATTACCTTGATTTTATTCATTTATTTTTATACAGTGCTGAGAATCAAATCCAGTGCCTCCTCACATGTTCTAGGCAAGTGCTCTACCACTGAGCCACAACCACAGACTCCATATTTTTATTAAAATTGAGTTTTGGTGGGATGGTACCAGGGATTGGACACAGAGGTCCTTAACCACAGAGCCACATCCCCAGCCCTTTTAAAAATATTTTATTTAGAGACAGGGTCTTGCTGAGTTGCTTAGGTCCTTGCTATGTTGGTGAGACTGGCTTTGAACTCGTGATCCTCCTGCCTCAACCTTCGGAGCTGCTGAGATTACAAGCATGTGCCACTGTGCCTGGCTAGATTGATTTTTATTGTTAATATTGTTCTTTTTTGTTGTTGCTTATTAGCCATTTAAACCTTTTTTTGGGGGGGGGGGATTTTAACTGAATATTTTTTGTCCATTTTTTATTGTATTCCTCCATTTATTCAAAAAATTGAGCACATGCTAGGGTCAGATACTATTCTAGGTGAACAAAGTAGACAAAAATTCCTGTGATTAAGGGGCTTATATTTGAATGAGGCAAAAATAAATAGAATATAATATGATGTGATAATAAGGACAGTAAAGTAAATTAGAAATGGAAGGTAGGTAGTAGATGGCTGTGGGGGTCAGGGGAGATCTGACTGACACCACTGGTGTTTAAGTGAAGACCTGAAGATTAAAGCACAGGCTCTGCCAATACCTAGCCAAAGTGTTGTAGGCAGAGGGAACAGTGGATGCAAAGACCCTGGAGGCAAGACTATTTCCTCCTGAAACTGTAGTTAGGTGAGCAAGGGGGAGAATGAGGAGGTAGGTTGGAAAGGTAGTAAGGAGAGTGACTACCCAAGGCCTTGGAGTCCCTATAAGGAATTTGGATTTCATTCTAAGTGAGATAGAGATCCATTGGAGAGTTTTGAGTAGTGCCGTGACATGACTTGACCTAACGTTTTCAAAGAACATTGGTGGTGGTGGGTGGAGTCTAGACTTTGGGGAACAGCGGTGGAATGTGTGGACCAGTTAGGACTATTGTAGTATGCCAGATGAGAGAAGCCAGTGGCTTGACTGAACTTGCTGGTGATAGAGGGAGTATTAAGTGATTCTGGATGCATTTTGAACACAGCCAGTAGATGTTGATGAATTGAGTGTAGGATGTGAGAGAAAGGGTAACAATGATTCCAAGGTTTTTGGCCCGATGAACTAGTAGAACACAGTTCCATTAACTGATAGGAGAAATGTGGGAAGAATAGGTTTGGTAGTGGTGGTGACATTGTTCTTACTTGTGAGATCTTTTTAAATGCTTTTGTATTTCCATTTAATCTGGGTTAAATTAATTTGTTATACTGTGAATTATGGTTCAACCTTAATTTTTCTTAAATAATTATCTTGTTATCCTAGCATCACTAAACATTTTTTTTTTTCTTGCCATATCAGGAATTGAACCTAGGGTTGCTCTACCATTGAACCACACCCCCAACCTTTTTTATTTTGAGACAGGATCTTGCTAAGTTGTCAAGGGTGACCCTGATCTTGTCATCCTCCTGCCCAGCCTCCTGAGTAGCTAGGATTCTGAACATGTGCCACTGTATCTGGTATATCACTAAACAGTTTGATTGCTGCTGTGAGAATTTTTTGTGTTATTTCATCTGAATAGAGAAAGAGCGATTCTGACATGTACTAGTGTTTGGCAACCCCCTGATCTTCTCTTTAATTGATGACATGATGATCTTAATTTCGAACTATACTAGGTTGTAGATATTTGTCTCCTGAGTCTTTTCCATTCCCCAGAAAAGGTACGTGCTTTAGAAAGTGACTTTTATCAGTTTGTCTCAATGATTATAGATTCTTCTTTGTGAATGATATGTGACTTGTTTTTAATCACAGCCTCTGTCCTGCTACAAAATTTGCTTTGCTTTTTTGCTATTTTATTTTTCTTTCCTTTCCTTTCTTATACTGGGAATTGAACCCAGGGCCTTGCAGATATTAGGTAAGCACTCTATCACTAAACTTCATTCTCAGCCCTCAAGTGTATTTTCTATGACTTTGTTTTGTTAACTGACAGTTACTCTGAGATTATAAACTCCCAATTTGCTTCAGCAATACAAATTGGGTACAGCGGTTTACTTGCTGTCCATGTAATCATACTATGAATTCCCAAGCCCTATAACATTTACATTTTCTACTGTTACATTCTCTGTGTTCCAATCCTTGTCTTACATTTGAATAATTTAGAGGTGATGATGGTATTTAATTTGCTGGATTTTCTTCTTTAAGGCAAGAAAATGGATTTCTTATTATTAACAATGTTTATTGAATCTCATAGTTGGGTGAAGTCTTCAAATTTGTAGGTAAACCTATAGTATATCATTACCTTAGGAATTTGGGTCAAGGCTGATTGAAAAATTAATGTCTTCTTTGCTTTTTGTAGAGAGGGAAATATGATGTTCCTAAGTGGCTGTCTCCCAGTAGCATTCTGCTTCTTCAACAAATGCTGCAGGTAAACTTTGTTATTTATTTTTTAATGACAAAAGTCTATCATAATTGTTTGATTCAACTTTTAAGGTATCTATTTTACTACCACATTTATCATTATGTATTAGCTTAAAAATCAAATCAACTTTGCAGATAATCCTTCACTATTCCTGCCTTCTTCCTTCCTTTCCATTCTTTCCTTTCTTTCTTACTGGGGATTGAACCAGGGCCTCCCATATGCTATATAAGTGCTCTACCCCTGAACTGCACCCCTAACTAGCTGAATCCTTTCTTAATGATGTAACCCCTGCTTTTTCTTACTTTGTGTGTGTGTGTGTGTGTGTGTGTGTGTGTGTGTACTGGGATTGAACTCAGTGGCATTTGACCACTGAGCCACATCCCCAGCCCTATTTTGTATTTTATTTAGCACCTTGCTTTTGCTGAGGCTGATTTTGAACTCTTGATTCTTCTGCCTCAGTCTCCCGAGCTGTTGGAATTACAGGTGTGCACCACCATGCCCATCATTCTTACTTTTTCTTGAGCATTGTCTATTTTTTTTAACCAGCTCTTGTTCCACTTGCTTCCATTTTCTTGTTCCCTCCCTGTGTATTAGGTATACAGAAGATACTGAGTGATTGCTTGAATGAGCCAATGTACAATTGAGTCCTGTGACCTACTACAATGGATCTCAAACTTTAGCATGTGTCAGAATAGCCAGATGGGCTTGTTAATACGTAGCTTACTGGGCCCCACTCTCAGAGTGTCTGATTTAGCAGATCTAGGGCAGGGCTAAGAATTTGATTTTCAAACAAGCTCTTAGGTGACGTTGGTGCTGGTAGTCTTGGAACCATACTCTAAGAACCACTGATTTAGTAGAATGAATCTCTGAGGGTAAAAGTCTAGGTGTCTACCGTATTCATCAGTAGGCATACCACCTAAACTGGTTTTGATCTATAAAATGGGGTTCTGAGCCTGCCTCACTGCTATGCAGTGTTAGAAGGATAAAATGAGATTGCTATGAAACGGTTTGAAAATATGAGTATCTTACTAGTGCAATATTTTATTCATTATGTATTCAGGAATATCTTCCACTTTTTCCATCTATTAAGCCATCTCCACCTCTTATTCAAAATTTACCTCAGGCTCACCCACCTTGATTAAGTAGGGCCAGACCACCAAATCTCCATAATGAGATTGAAAACGCCTCATCCTTTCTTCTGGACTCCAAAAACTTAATCTTTGTTGATTAATTTTTCTCTCCTCACACTTGAAAATTACAAATGGGAAAGAAAGGTGTGCTTTTCAACTTGTTCTATGTGAATGTAAGCTCATTGGAGGTAGAGATTGCATATTCAATATGAATGCCCTGCATTGTGACTGCTTGAATATTAAATTGGTGAATATTTCCTGTGAATAGGTTTTCCAGGAAAGACTATTACATCATACAATAGATTGACTGAACTTCATGAATAATGTCCATACCAATGAAGTTCATGTTTGTTAAACATTTTTCTTCTAATCCTGTGTTGGTTGCTATAGTTTTCTTGCCTCTATTGCCTTTTTAAAAGAATTTATTCCAAGGCCATTTTAAGGTCTTTGACAGCATTTTTGTGATGATAAAGTTTACATCTGTTCTGGTACATTTTGAATTCTCAAGAGGAAAGGTGTTCTGTGTTCTCTATTTGAAATGTTAATCTCTAGCTGCTTCTTAATGACCACTAGGTGGACCCAAAGAAACGGATTTCTATGAAAAATCTGTTGAACCATCCCTGGATCATGCAAGATTACAACTGTCCTGTCGAGTGGCAAAGCAAGAATCCTGTAAGTAAAATGAAATCCAGTAGAATTTTTTAAAAAAACTGTGATCTTTGTATGAATTCAGGACCTACAGTGTTGTGATCTAAATAAAAATGCAAATGCAATTTGTAGATTGACTCATGAGATTGTTGTTTGGGAAACATACCTGATCATATATTTGCCTGTTAATCTCTAGTA